>NC_090826.1:93962318-94587318 GCF_028021215.1 Eschrichtius robustus
CATTTTAATTCTCAGTTTTAATTTCTAATAGAGAAAATATCTGTAAATATAACCCACATAACAAAAACACTTTGATATTCTCAAGAATTTTTAAGAATGTAAAGGAATCCTGAGTCTGAAACTTTGAGAACTGTTCTTTTAAGCCAGTATCAACATCTTTTTATTTTCTAAAAGACACAGGGGTAGAATGTTTTTCTCACATAGCCTACACAGAGTAATCAACCAAAGCCTAGGAGCTGAGGCTTTCAAGATCCTTAGTTTTATATTTGTCTTGTATTCCCCATAACTTCTAGGACCAGCTTTCAGCCCTGCAAGTAGACAATACTTGTTTAACAAGTAAATTGCATTGTTTAACAAGTAAATTGCATCATTTAACACCCTGCCTCCCAGATTCAGCTATATCATTAGGAAGCAGTGTGTCTAGTAGACATAAAAATGTGTTCCTGAAAATGCAAGAGAGGAAAGGTCTAATCTGAGGTCACATCTCACAGGATTGCTTGAGATAAAGAATATGACTCATTCATTTCTTCAACAAATATTTATAACATACCTACTCAGCACAAGGCACTATTGTTTGGCACTGGGAAGTCAGAATCGAAGATGACTGGCACAGGTCCTGCAGCCTTGGAAACTATGTTTTGGGGAGGGAGAGCCGTTACTCAACTAATTGCACAATTAGTGGTTGATTTATATTTGTAGTGAGTGTTAAAAAAGAGACCTGTAAGATCCTATAGGATCTTACCAGGCATTAAAAAAAGCCAGAAAAGGGGTTTAGGCTAGTTTCTTCCTGTTTAGAATAAGGAGGGAAGTAGTCCTGGAGGGGAGTGGCTCATTCCCCGGAACACTTGTCAAAATTGTATTAATTGTTAGTTTAGTAATTTGACCAATGCCTGTTTTCTCTACTAGTCTGTAAGTTCCATGAAAGAAATGGCTATTTCTGATTTGTTCACAGCAGAACTCCCCGAATCTAGCAAAGCCCATGATACATGGTGAGACATAGTACATTTGTTAAGTAAATGAATGAATTCCACATGTACCCAGAAAGCTTAGGAGAGCTTCCTAATAGATTCCTACTATATAGTGAGCTTTTTTTTTTAATATATAAAACTTATACTAAAAAGGAGGAAAAGAGGCTAACAATTTTTAAACTGTAATAAAATTTGCTAAGAGTCTGTTCCAATACATCAATGTGTCAATATGTGCTCATTAAAAACTAAAAAAACTAGTAAACACCAAATGCAGAACTTTCTTTTGGCAAACACATAACCAGAGCAGAAATAACTAAAGAAGAAAACTGAGGAAGAAAAGAAAAGTAACTGAGGGCATAACAATGCAAATGGTGACGCAAATGAGACAAATGCAAATAGAAGAATCCAATGCATGAAATAAAAGAATGAACAAAAAAGAAACTGGAGAAACAGAATTTATTAAAATGGCAACACAACTCATGGGATAAAATCAAAGGCTGATAGTCACATTGTGAGATACAGGTGACGAGCAGAGAAAAGAAAAATGGAGAACAAGAGAGAAGGAAAGAGAAAGAGAGAAGTAGACCGAAAGACCATCCGAATCACCTTGGGTTGGTACATTTTAACTGACTCCCTGGGAGAGAAAGAATTAACAACCTGAACAAATTCTGCTTGTAAAAGCTTTCATACATTTAATTTTTCATGCTGCATACAAATGATTGGTACATTTATTTCATATGTCTACCCATAGTGATAAAAATATTTACATTATCAAGTAAATACTCCAATAAAAAAACTAACAGCAAGTAGAGGGTTATGTCCAAAATACCTAAGTTTGTTTACATGCTATCGACAATTTGGTCATTAAAGTGGTGCCTGGGAAGGCTCTTACTGGTCTTCTAAAACTGTATTACTTAGTGGCACTTGTTCTGTTGGGTGTACTCCACGCTTTTGTACCTTCGCCAGGGGTTACTGATTTGTGTGTATGTGATTTGTGTGTGTGTGACTGTGAGGTGGTGATTTATAGTAAGAAATATATATCTGGTCTTTGTCCCCGTGTCTGGCACAGAGCTCCTGAAGCGCTTGGAATTTCCAAAATGAAGAGGGAGATAAGGGTGCCTTTCGTTACTCATAACAAGCGGCTTTCCACCATGCCCGAGTTTATGTTAATGGGGTGACTTTTGGAAAGCCCCTAAGTTACTTAAGGATGGAGGCTGCTTGCCAGAGGAACCAACTAGAATTAGAGGACTGGAACTTTCAGGCTTACCCCCTGATCTCCAGGGAGGAGAGAGGAGATAGAGATTGAGTTTAATCACCTTTGGCCAATAATTTAATCAAATATACCTATGTAATGAGCCCTGCAGGAAAGCTAAAAGGACAGGGTTCTGAGTTGGTAAACGTGTGGAGTTTCAGGGAGAATTGTTCCCAGAGAGGATGGAAGCCCTGTGTCCCTCCCTCTCCCCCATATCTTGCCCCATGCATCTCTTCCATCTGGATGTTCCTGAGTTATATCCTTTAATAATAAATGAGTAATCTAGGAAATAAACTGTTTTTCTGAGTTCTGTGAGCCACTCTAGCAAATTAATGGAAACTGGGGAGGGAATCATGGAAACCTGTGATTTCTAACTGGTCTGTTAGGAGCACAAGTGACAACCTGGACTTGCAATTGGCATCTGAAGAGAGAGAGTAGTCTTGTGGGACCGAGCCCTTAACCTGTGGGATCTGTCACTGTCTCTAGGCAGATAGTGTCGGAATTGAGTTAAATTGTAGGACAACCAGTTGGTGTCCTAAGAATCTGAGAACTGTTTTGTGTGGGAAAAATCATCACACATTTGGTGATCAGAAGTGCCAGAAGTGAAGCAGAGAATTGAGAGGAGACCAGACACGCAGAGGAACGTTTTTCCTTAGAGTGATGCTAAGTAAGTTATAACAGCATTGGTTTATGAAAGTAAGTATGTTTATATAAAAAATTATGTCGATTTTGAACATAAATGTAAGACCTTAAAGAAATTCAGGCTTAAGCAGACATTACTCACCAGCTCAAACATGCCCCCTCCATGGTATACTTGAGAAGGTGTAAAATCCGGCACTGTATTTGCTTCCTGAATTGGAAAAGGGAGTACCATGATACCACAGAAATTGTACAAAACAGTTAATACTCCTTTAATTTTAATTTTTATAATGTGAACAGACAATAGATAATTAAAAGCTGAAGATAAAAATCAAAATTCCTTTTTAGGATTATCTTTATTCTTATCTAGGCATTGATTGGCACTGATAATTGGTAGTAAAATTAACTGGTTTTAGTTTCGCCTTCTTTTATCCATATCTTCATCCCCAGGAAAATCCTCCTACACAGATCAAAATATCGGTACAACCCAAGAACAAGAAAACTGCTGTGGTCTGATTGTTTGTAATCCCGCCCCAAATTCATATGCTAAAACCCTATTGCTCAGGGTGATGGTATTAGCAGGTGAGGCCTTTGGGAGATGATTAAGTCATGAATGGATTTAGTGCCCTTATGAAAGAGGCCCAGGAGAGCTCCTTTCCCTTCCTTGTGAGGTTCTAGTAGAAGACAGCCTTCTATAAGAAAGTGGGCCCTCACCAGACACTGAGTCTGCTGGCGCCTTGATCTTAGACCCCCAGCCTCCAGATCTGTGAGAAATCAATTTATGCTGTTTATAAGCTACCCAGTTTCTGGTATTTTTGGTAAGGCAGCCTGAACAGACTAAGACAAAAACCAAGAATGGAAAGAATAGTCACTGCTCTTTGCAAAAAGATGGAAGTGTTCATTGTGGCTGGGGAGGAAGTCCTGTGTTAATTATTGTTTTTTGGCCATTTTTGATGTTTTCAGCATGGAACGCATGGCTCAGACATTTCTTGTCACTTGTAGGTTTCTCCTGTCTCAACTAGAAAGAAAGCGTTCTATGAAGACAAGCTCACCCTTCTAACGCTAATGGCTTTTGAGATTCTCATTTGATTGGGCTATAAATAGATTTGTGAAGATTGGTGGATTAACCAAGGATAATACTTAGGAAACAATTTAGGAGTATAAACTGTTGGCTAAAAATAACTGCTTCACAGGGACCCAATCCCACAGCGAGTAGGAATGAATAAAGCATGGTTCCTCCCGGGAATAAAGAACTTTCTGAGATGAATCACAAGTAACCAAAGAAGAAAGCCACATTCTTAACTGATGAATGGAAATCCCTGAGGAGGAAAGATCTCATTTGTACTTTTCTCCTTTTGTGTGAGGCTGATTTCCAAAATGTTAATTTCATTGTGTGAGCCACTTCTTTTCTGCTCTCAGATTTGTCTGGACAGAGAAGATTGTCATATAATTGTTCTAATTATTTTAACTCAGTTTTACTAAGTGCTCCAACATTTAATCAGTTCTTTACATCCTTTAATTGGCATTTCATTTATGTTAGAAACTATTAAGAAAATGTATAAAATATACATTAACCAAAAGAACAAAGAGAATTTTCCCTCCTCTGCCCACTCATTCCCGCAGCATCGCCTCCTCCCCACACATCACCTTGACAGATCCTGTCTTCCTCATTGTATTTTTCTCCATAATACTTAACACCAGCTGACATGCCATGTACGTGGGCAAGCACAGTTCTAAGATGACCCTCAGTGGATCACATCCAACGTTAAACCCCTACCCTTTTTAAAAATTGATTTTTATTTATTTATTTTCCACTTTTATTGAGAAATAATTGACATACATCCCTGTATAAGTTTAACGTGTAGAACATGATGGTTTAATTTACATATATTGTAAAATCATTACCACAGTAGGTTTAGGAAAGCATCCATCATCTCATATAGATACAATAAAAAGAAAAGAAAAAAAAATTCTCCTTGTGATGAGAACTCTGTCTCTACTCTGTTTTAACAACTTTCCTGTACATTATCCAGCAGTGTTAACTGTAGTCATCATGCAGTACATTACATCCCTAGCACTTATTTATCTTATAACTGGAATAAACCCCTACTCTTGAGTCCAAGCAGGACCTGTGACTTATTTCTAGAAGATAGAAAATACAAAGGTAAAGGAATGTCACTTCCTTGATTAGGTTATGTTATTTAGGACTCCTTAGCAGACAGGAACAAGGAATTCTCCTGATGGCCTTGAAGAAGGAAGCTGCCACTTTGTGAGATGCTGTGAAACGACACGTGCCAAGGAACGGTAGGGGCCTCTAGGAGCCTAGAGTGTTCTCTGTTGACAGCTAGCAAGGACACAGGGACCTCAGTCCTATAGCTTCAAGCAACAGTATTCTACCAACAACCATGTGAACTTGGAAGAGAATCCCAAGCCTAGACAGGAATGCAACCCAGCCAACACCTTGATTGTAACCCAGCTCAGCCATGCCCAGACTTCTGCCCTGGACACTGCTAGATAATAAATACATGTTGTTGCTGACAAGTTTGTGGCAATTTGTTACCTAGCAACAGAAAACTAATGCACTCTGTGATTTATTTATCTATGTATCTCTACAAGTATTGTCTACCCCCTCTCCCTCCCAACACATTCATTAGCTTGTCATGAGAATAGGATTTTTTTCTTTTGCCTAATTTTAAAACTTCTGTATCTTCATTGCCTAGAAGATAACTCAGCACCTAGGAGGCTGTCCTTAAATATATGTTCAGTGAAAAAATATTTTTGGAAAGTTCCAAGTTTTCATCAGTGAATATATCTTACATCAAAACTGCCATAAAATTAAATTCAAGATAACATGTTTTAAAATGTATGGCCTGTTCCTGTCCTGCTGCTAGGTTCATCAGAACCCGTTTTTTTTTTTTTTTTTTTAAGATTCCATATATATGTGTTAGCACACGGTATTTGTTTTCCTCTTTCTGACTTACTTCACTCTGTGTGACAGACGTAGAGAATGGACTTGAGGACACGGGGAGGGGGAAGGGTAAGCTGGGACGAAGTGAGAGAGTGGCATGGACATATATACACTACCAAATGTAAAATAGATAGCTAGTGAGAAGCACCCACATAGCACAGGGAGATCAGCTCGGTGCTTTGTGACCACCTAGAGGGGTGGGATAGGCAGTGGGAGGGAGACGCAAGAGGGAGGAGATACGGGGATATATGTATGTGTATAGCTGATTCACTTTGTTATAAAGCAGAAACTAACACACCATTGTAAAGCAATTATACTCCAATAAAGATATTAAAAAAAAAAGTATAGCCTATTAATTTGTAGAGAATTGGGTTCCTTCTATCCCATGGCTCTATTTTAAATTTTGATTAGAAAGTTTTGTTTTTAAACAGACGTAGGACATTCAAAAATTATTTAATCATGCATTGAACTAACATATTAAACACTTAAGAGTGAGTGGATTACTGCACTGGGTATTGGGCAGTACAGAGCAGAAGGAGACTCACTTCTCTCCTCTCTTCAGTCTAATTAACGGGAGACACGCAAGTCACCCGACATTGCATAAAAGTACAAGGAATTCCATAATAACAGGACTAGCAAAGTAAATGAAGAAGGACAAGAGTAGCAACAGCTGGCGTTACTGAGTTTTGCTGAGTACCACACCTTCTTGCAAAGCACTTTGCATGCATTTTGTCACTTTGTTCTCCACTGTTCCTAGCTCTGTTTTAGAGCTGAAGAAAATTAGGTTCCCAATAGTTTAGGTAACCCACCCCTGGTCACGCAGTAAGTGACCAAACTGAGAGTTGGACTCACATGTGCCTAATTCTAAAGCCCAAACATACAATCACTACCAATGGCTCTCAAACATTAATGTGAATAAGCACTACCCGGAGAGTTTGTTTAAAATGAGGATTCTAGAGGCCCTTTCTCTAAGGAATCTAGGAGAAGCTCAGAAATATACTTTTTTTTTTTTTTTTAATTTATTTATTTATGGCTGTGTTGGGTCTTCGTTTCTGTGCTAGGGCTTTCTCTAGCTGTGGCAAGCGGGGGCCATTCTTCATCACGGTGCGCGGGCCTCTCACCATCGCGGCCTCTCTTGTTGCGGAGCACAGGCTCCAGACGCGCAGGCTCAGGAATTGTGGCTCACGGGCCCAGTTGCTCCGCGGCATGTGGGATCTTCCCAGACCAGGGCTCGAACCCGTGTCCCCTGCATTGGCAGGCAGATTCTCAACCACTGCGCCGCCAGGGAAGCCCAGAAATATACTTTTTAAAAAAGCAATTATCTGATTGATTTTGATTCAGGGCATTCAGGGCTTTAAGTAACAGGGCACTTTACTATAAATTCAGTTTTAAGGGGAGGTAAAAAGGAAGACTTCTTCCAAGAAGTAACACTTGGTAAGATATAAATCAGAAGGAAAAGGGGAAGGGAAGATGAGAGCCTAGAGCAATATCACAATTTACATGAAAACATGTAGATTAGGCACACATTGTGTGCCCCGGGAATTATAGTAAATGTAGATGGAATTTAGGGTGGGTGTGGTGGTGTGCAGGGAATTAATAGGAGAGGGAGGCAGAGGCTTGATCACGAGAGGTCTGTTTGCCATCCTGGAAAGGATTGTCACATAGTGTGTAGAAGCACAGGATCTGGAGACAAACTACCTGTAGTCAATTCCAAGCACTTCTTTTAAGAGATTTGAGAATATGGATAATTAATTGCTCTGTGACTCACTTTCCTTATCTATAATTGGAGATAGCAACCTTACCTTATAGACTTATAATTTCCCTGGAACATAGGCACGCACTAAACATTAGCCATTAATTTTATGCTGAAGTCAATGTGTTGCCCCTGAGTAATTTTTAAGCCAAGTCAATCTGGTAGCCCTTTCAATGGCTGGATTCAGTGGGGGGAAATGCTGAAAACAAAATGACCAGTTAGAAGACTATCTCATGTGTGACAAGAGTACACAGTTGGAGGAGGGATAGAGAAACAGGGGCCGATTTGAAAAATACTGAAAACAAAAAGTTATAGAGCGCAGTAATGATTGGATGTTGGGAGTGAGAGAAGGAGGATGGCTCCCGGATTTCTGACTTAGGCCACTGGGGGTTTCACTAGTGAATTCCCCTCACTATGGCCTGGATGTCTGCGTTGTTAGGTTATGATAACAGATGTTGGATCTTCGCCCCTTTCATTACCTAACTGTCTAAAGGGGTTGACAATTTTCTCTGTGCTGAAAGCAACATCATTGCTTCCTCTGCACAAGGGACACTAACACAGCCAATTTCACAGTTTTTGCAGTCTGCCTTGGCCTTGCTTCTGGCTATATCTTGATTTATATCAACATACTTAAAGCCTCGTTAATGTCACCCAGGGTAGACTGTCAACTGGAATAAGATTTCCAGCAAGTTTTCTCCCACCTCCTCTCATTTTCAGCTTCATCAAACAAGGCATATGTTTCTGTCATTGCCAAGTTACTGACATACACCCCAGAAAGTGCATTCCCATTAATTACAGGGCTGTGTCAGAAACACCTTGACACTGGAGCCGGCAAAGGTTCCTCTTATATATGCACTAATGGTACACCTTGTACCTATCTCCCAAAGCCCAGCTACAAAATGCCAAGAATTTGTCATCATGAAGTGAAATCATTAGAGAATATGGGTGACTTTTTACAAGTGCCTACGCTTGAAGAACTTTTAGTGAATAACAAATCAGGGTAGTATATTTTTGGAGAGAGTGAATCTTACAAATAAATATCCATTTTTCATATAAATTGGTAAGTAAAGAGAAGTCCCTGACTGTATATGAGGATCTAGTCTTTATCCCATAATAACAACTTCTCTCAGTACATCCTGTTATCTGCCTCTGAAGAATCAGAGCCAACGGGCTGCAGGTTTATATGTAAAGATGAGGAATGTCAGTGGGGCAGAAAGTCAACAATACAGGAACCAATATATATTTTATAGTATCAATATGTGGAAAGAGGAAGGATGGATTTGTAGAATAAAAATTGGAGACATAGTGATCAGTTGGGAGATTATGGCTGGTAAGAAATGATGAGGACCTGAACTGGACCAGCAGTGGTGGAGATTAGTTTGGATGTCAAAAGAGGTACTACAAACAGTTTGTTGCTTTGCCGGAATCCACAGGTACAGTTCCACAACTTAAAATCATCTTTAATGGTTCTACTCTCTAAAGAATAAAGTTCAACCTCATTTTTGCTACACTAAACCTCCCACCCCCAGAGTGATCTTCAGCACATTTATTTTATTTGTTGACACATAAGATTAAACTTATCATCTTACTTTCACTAACTCATTTAAAAATCCCAGTCAACAAATATTTATTGAGCATATACTATGCGCCATGCGAGTTCCTCTTATTTCCTGCATTCTAGTGATACAACCAATCAACATGAATTAGAAATCTGAAAATTACTTAGTTATGTAATTGATAAACATACGGAGCACTTTCTATGTTTCTGGCAATGTTGGGAATGAACAAAATAGATTAAAGTACCTTCTGCAGGGGACTTTCAGTCTAGGTGGGGGACCAAAGTCAACAAACAAAATAAACAAAATATTTGCTGTGCCAGGTGCCTCTAAGTACAGTGGAGAACAATAAAGTAGGGGAGTGGATGGGGTAGATTAAAAGTGTCAGCTGAGGGAAATGAAATTTTAAATACAATTGTCAGGAAAGACCTGATGCCAAGCTGTATTTGAGCAAGACCATGTAGAAGATGAAGAAGAAAGCCATGCAGATATCCAAGAGAAGAGCATCCCAGGCTGTGGAGAGTGTGAGTGCAAAGCTCTGCAGTGGGGCCATGTCTGGGGTATGCCAGGAACAGCAAGGAAATGCAGTATGACCAGGGCAGAGGAGCATGGAGGAGAGAAGTAGAAGATGAGGTGGCAGGAAATGTAGGGCCAGACTGTATTGACCATTTAAGGATTTTAAATTTTACTTAGAGCAAGAATTTTGAGTAAAAGAATCATACAATATGACCCAGACTTCCATAAAACACAAAGTTCAAAGCAGGGAGGCCAGTCAGGAGGCTATTGTGCTAACCTGATGAGAGGCAGTATTATTGTGGACTAAGTGACAGTTGTGCAGGTGGGAAGAATCAGTTAGACTCTGGATGAAGTTTTATGTGATTGATTCACAGATAAGACGTGGGGTGTGAGAGAATGAAAGAAACTCAAAGAGAACTTGAAAGTCAAGTTGTCATTTCCTGAGACGGGGAAGACATCAGGAACATCAGCAGCATTCAGGGAAAAGTCCAGAAGTTGGATTTTAAACGGCTAAGTCTAATATCCATTAGAAATCTAAGTGGGGATATTGAGTACATAGTTGGATACAGTCTGATGTTAGGAGGAACTATCTAAACTAGAGACAGAATTTTAGGAATTGTCATTTTTGCTGCCCAATATGATAGTCACTAGGCGCATGTGGCTATTTAAATTTAAATTAATTATAAAAAAATCAATGAGTCCCACTAGCCACATTTCAAGTGCTCGGTGTGGCTGGTAGCATATGTGCCTAGAGGTGATCATATTAGACATCCATATAGAACATTTCCATCAGCTCAGAAACTTCCATTGGACAGCACCAGATTGGTAGTATTTAGAGACACAGGATAGGAGACTCGATGAAATAAACCTAGAGAGTAACTTTCTAAGTCTGGAGAACGAGAGATGTTTGGGGAGAGGGGTTCTTACAAGTAATTGGTTGAAAACAATCTTCTGATTTTATTCTTAGATATTTATCTAGTTAATCTCCCCTTCTCCCCCCTCTTCCTTCATCTAGTATTTCCAGCCTTCCTTACCTCTTACTTGGATGATTGCAGCAGCCTCCTGACCAAGCCTTCCACCTCAGGTCTGTGTCCCTCATATTCATCTTCCACACCCCTAAAATAAAGAGCCTACTAAGTCATTCTCCAGTTTAAAACCTCCCAATAGCTACATTACAACCTACAGTGTAAAGTCCATACACGGTATTATAGCATAAGAAACTTCTGTAACCCACGCGTCTTCCCTTTCTCTTTAGCCTCAGGTCTCACATTCTCTATCTCTAACTTTGTGATCCAACAAGAATGAACACCTGGTAGTCCTCTTTCTAATCTCTGTTCCTTACTTAGCTTTCTTCTAGTCTCCTTTTTCTGAGATAAATGTTCCACCCTTGACAGACTAATTTTTCCCCATCTAATAAGGCAGAGCTTAAATGTTGCCTCCTCTAGATTTGGGTAAGATGTTCCATATCTATGCTCTTGTAACACCCCACACTCCTCTCTGTCATAATAGTTAACACCTGTCCCTGGAATGATCCATTTAGACATCTGCCCAGTGGACAATAGTTCTAAGAGGTCATTGCCTATACTTTCTACATTTTTCTATCTGCAAGGCTAACTATATTATCTGGCACGTGGGGGGCAAGCCATAGCTGCTCTTTGAACTGAAAGGAAAGTAACAGGAGACTTTGTGGTTTCCTGGCACATGCATGAGCTATTCTCATGTGTGCGCTCATGCTGCTTCAATACTCTTCTTATTCCCTGAATTGCCCTACTCCTTCTCATCCCTCAAAGCTCAACTTAAATGTCATCTCCTCTGTGAAACTTATGTGTCCTCACCTGAGACAATCTCATCTTTCCTTCAGAAAGAAACTCTTGGCACTATTCATATGTCTCCAAGATAGCACTTTTCACGGTAATAACCATGTCTCTTTGGCTTTTTAAGTAAGTTTTAGGGACAGAGAGGCTCTGATTCATTTATTATATCTTGTATCTTTTGTACCATTTAGCATATAGTAAACATTCAATAAGTGCTTTTGAATAACTCTCTTAATTAATTATCATATTGATTTACTAATAGCTCCTGAAGTGGATGATTGGATTACATATAAAAAGCTGTGATTAGAAGCACATATGAATGTTAATGATTTTTTAAAATGATTAAATCTGGAATGAGCTTTGAAATTAATGTAACTTTACAGGTAAAGAAACTGTTGCCAAGAGAGTTCAAATTAGTTTTTGAGCCAGAAAGAAGACTTTAAGTATCCTGGCCATCACCCAGCATCCTGCCTTGCCCACTCTACATTTTCTTGCTTTGCTTCTCTCTGATTCTTCCATACCTAGCTTCTCATTCCACCCTCTCCACAATGCAATGCTTGCATGGACATTTGATATGATGGACAAAGATGAAATATATATTTCCCCAGCTATGTATGACAGTGGCATTTTGATTACGAGGTTAAGATTTCTGCCTGAGTAGAAACAAAAGCTAATACAATATTTAATTTAGAAATAATATGAATCACAAGCCCAATTCCTTTCTCCCCATAGGAGTCTAAAGCCATCCTGTACTTATTCAATAAAAAGAAATGAAATGATCAGGTTTCTTGCAATAGATTGCTTCAGCCAGAACAATGTTCAGAGAGAGCTGGAAATACTCCTGTCTCTTGAATGTACAGCGAGATTAACAACTGCTACACAGAGAGCTGAGCTTCTTAATACCTGTCTTCTCACAGATAGGTTAATTGCATGAGAGTTGAGATTTCTAAGACAAAAACCATCTATAGACACAATCTCCATTATTTAATCACACACACACACGTACACACATACACACACAGAGCGGACAATGTGCAGAAATAAACTATAGTAATTTCCTCCCAAGAAACTATGAGATACATATGTGGTCATACCAAGAACATTTAGAGGCCTAATAATGAGCATTTACCATGAGTGAAGGTGAGCTAATTACTACCTTCCAGTTAAAAACATTTGAACAAATAGCAAAATGCTTGTATGTATAATTGATCCAGAACCTTGACCTTCAAAATATACATTTGTCCTTTTCTTGAAAAGCAAGGGGGCATACCTTTAAGAAGTAGTCTCTAAAAGCATTTAAAGAACTGACACAGCCATAATTCTAAATTAAAATTATTAAGACTATTTCTGGTTTCCAAAGAAACCTAATTATAACAAGCCTGATTTTTTTTGTTTGTTTGTTTTATGATACCTCTGTTCCAAGACTTTTGTTTTGAATAGCTTTTTTAATACATTTTTCTCTTATAAAAAATGTCATTTTAAACTAGTTTCTATTTTCCACGTATGTGTAATGAGCATAAATAAGAAACTTATGTGAGAAACTCCCAGGATCATTTTTCCTCCAGGATTCAGTCATGTAAAGTGGAAAAGGGTCTGAAAACAACAGGTTTTATAACTAGGATAATGAATTGGTATTTAGTCTTTAAATCTAGTTCTCCAAATACCGAGGATTTTGTTACTCTTGATTGACTGATCAAAAACTCTGGTCCCAGTTCACAGGACAAGCTCAGTTCAAGGTTGCATTTACTATGGTTTACTCCCAGAGCAGTGAATACGTTTTACAATAAATCTAAACTAGAAAAGAAGCAGAGGGTGGACACAGCTTCCCATTGCCTCTTTGTATTCCTTTTAAACATGTCCTCAAGTTCAGAGCTCTCAGAGCCTCTGAGGAGAGAGAAACCCTTTGGGTCAGAGGCTCATGGTATGATGGGTTCCCTGACTTATATTCAGAATCACATCAGCACATAGCATCAGCTCATACTCTTCTACTCAGGAAACCACATCACAAAGCCTGTTTTGCAAAATCTGGTTCTTGCAATTCTCTTGTATTGGCACAGGGAAAATACCCACTTCCCTGTGTGTACCTGACTCGAAGACTTTGCATGCTTTTTTGTTTTTATGGTTTTTTTGTTTTGTTTTGTTTTTGTTTTACTTATTTCACACATGGGGACTTCCTGAAGAAAACCAGCCATAGACTACCATACCATTCAAGGGAGAAAATTGTACTTGTATCCTCATAGGAAAATAAATAAGAGCAGAAGTACTATTGGTGGTCACAAGACCCTTCATTACCCCAGCTCTTCTCTTATAAAGAGATAACATTAGGTTAAAATTTTTAAAAAGGAATACAGTCTCCATGTTCTCAATGTGAATTATACAGAGGGACCTTTAGATGAAGTTCTGCAGTGAATTTTTTTTTTTTTAAGCCAGTCTTTGGAGACTGTCAAAAATCCCAATTAGTACCAAATAGTACAACATTTTTATTTTAAAGCAAAATCTATTTTGCAGTAAGCCAGTATATGTTAAGGGCTTTATATTATCCAGTTGAAAGAAAACTACAAAAGAAAGGAGGCAAGTTAATATTCCTGCAAACAATTTTGAAGTCTACCACCATGAATTATTTAAAAACTTGTAAGAGGATATTATATATTTCCAAGGGATATTTTAAATTAAAAAATTAAATATTCTTGCTCCAAATGCCATATTGTAAATAATATGACAGTCACTTCAACATATTTTTCCCTTGTCAAAAGAAAAGAAAGAATTATGTATAATTCTCCTTTAATACTCTCCATCTGGTGTAATGATGTTCTGAGTGGCTAAGGACTCAATTTATTTGGAAAGAATATTATCAATATTAAAGAATTGGTGATCTGTCCCAGATTCTCCAAAATTGATAGGTTGACCCAGTCATATACTAAAGGCACAACAACTCCTCAGTATAGCCAAGCTTCCCTACCTATAAAGATTGCTTTCCCCATTATTCCTGAAACACAGGCTGGCCGCTTGAACTCTGCACTATTTTTGCATATTGTTTCATCACTGTTATTTTCAAGGAAATCACAAACTGATAAATTTTATAGAAGATGTGAAAATAGGGTGTAATGGGGACTTACAGGTGGTGCTCCCAGCTCAGATTGTCAGAGAGACATTTATGGAGGAAATAGTATTTAGCCAGGCAAAGATTAGTTAATGGACATTTTAGAAAGAAGAAGAGGGCTTCCCTGGTGACGCAGTGGTTGAGAATCTGCCTGCCAATGCAGGGGACACGGGTTCGAGCCCTGGTCTGGGAAGATCCCACATGCCGCGGAGCAACTAGGCCCGTGAGCCACAACTACTGAGCCTGCGCGTCTGGAGCCTGTGCTCCGCAACAAGAGAGGTCACCATAGTGAGAGGCCCGCGCACCGCGATGAAGAGTGGCCCCCACTTGCCGCGGCTAGAGAAAGCCCTCGCACAGAAACAAAGACCCAACACAGTCAAAAATAAATAAATAAATAAAATTAAAAAAAAAAAAAAAGAAAGAAGAAGAATTACATGAAAAAGAATAAAGAATTGGTATTTTATAGGAGAGATGGTAAGAAATCTTGGCTAGGTTTAGGTACTTGAGGGTGTGTGATATATCAAGCCTGGACTCTATCCAGAACATTAGAATGAGTCAAAGAAGAATTTAAATAGAGAAGAGAAAATGAACACAATCGTATTTTAGAAAGACAGCTCTGCAAGCAATATGGAGAATAGATTCAATCAAGTTAAGACTAAAGACTTAGTTTAGAAGTAAACTAAAGTGCATTTCTTCCCCAGGGAGAAATGACGACTGATTGAATTAAGGCAATGGCTGTGAGAATGGAGATAGAATGGATTCCAGAAATGTCAGCTCAATTGGTGAACAGCAAGATGAGGAAGGTAATGGAGAATGAGAAACTCAGAAAGATTTCCCAGTCATTGACTTGAAAAACCTGTATGGATGATACCACTATTTACAGAGACATGAACTAAAAGAAACAAAAGATGGGGTTTTTTGGGGGAGAGAGTTGGAAATCATGAATTTAATTAAACTATAGCTTGTGAAATAATAATAAAATTAAGAATACAGACTAACAGGCACTACTCTGATCTATTTTTATCTTTATCTCATTTTCTCCTCATAAAAAATCTCTGTGAGGTGGTTATTATTATTATTATCATTCCATGTTACAAATTAGGAAATTTAAAGAAACTAAGTAATCTTTTCAAGTTTACCCAAATAGTTAAATTCCATGCCTAGTAGACTGTTGTGAATACGTGGTTAAAGCTCAGAAGAGAACACTCTCATAGACGTTTATGTGTAGAACTTACTGGCTTTGTAGTTGAAGTCCTGAAAGTACACAGATATAATGTATAGGATGAGAAAGGAAGACCAAAGGCAAACCTCTGGGGAAGACTATCTCCCAGGAACAGAGTGAAGATGTAAGATGTATAAAGGCAGGAAGTCTAGGGAGGAAACATTATCAGAGTTCAAAATCTGCGTGTTGATCAGTGCTACAGCAGGGAATACATCGTCTGGATTTAGCATCTAGTAAGTCAGGAGTAGCTTGGAGCAGAGAAAGGGTGTTGGATTTTTTCAAGGATGAAATCAGATAACCGTGTGCCCCGGCATGATTAGGAGGAGAGTGAGTAGAGATAGAAAGCGGAAAATGACTTTTTAAAGTAGCTTTGCTGTGGATGCAGAAGAGAGAGTAGCAAGATCTGGGGAATAGGTTGCTTTATTATGTTGTTGCTTTTCTTAATACAGGAGAAATTTGAAGAGAAAATGTCAGAGTATAAAGTTAGGGACAAAAGAGAGGGCAACTGCTTGAATGATGTTCTTTAGGAGATGGGATTTTAGCAAAAATGAACTGATAAGCCTCAAAAAAAGCAAGAGCTCCTCTTCCTCTAAACAGAAGGAAGGTTCTTTTCTGTCAAGATCTGCATTCATTTAAGCTTTCCAAACAAGACAGAGGGGTATATAAGTGAAGTTATTTATTTTTGTTTTAAAACTATTTTAAGTACTTTCAAGGATTTGAAATTCCTCTTCCCAAGAATAGTTTCCAGCTAATGACTGAAGTTTCTAGATCAGATTTTTTCCTTTTTGTTTATCATTGACTTTAATCTTTACATCTCTTTTACTTCTAAAATAGTTGTGGAAGACATAATACGTTCAATCTTTAATGAAACTGTGCTTTTTTTTTTTTTTTTTTCAAAATACAGTCTTCTGTTGGAAGTTTAATAGCAATTGTAGGCAAAGGATGAATTACCTCAGAAAAGGATGGGATGTGTCTTAGAAAGTTTTGTTCACTTTACAGTCCCTGCTGCCTCATAATTCTAGATTACATTTATTTTTCATTCTCCGTGACTGTCTCTGTGCCTCCAAACTGCATTTCTAATCCTTGGTTCTCTTAGTCTCTCTGGGCTGTCACAACAAAATAACATAGCTTGGGTAGTTTAAACAACAGAAATTCATTTTCTCACAGTCTGGAGGCTAGAAATCCAAGATAAGGGTATCAACATGGTTGGATCTGATGAGGGCTCTCTTCCTGGCTTGCAAATGGCCACCTTCTCTCTCTGTCCTCACATGGCATGGTGGAGAGATCTCTCTCTTCCTCTCCTTATAAGGCCACACTCCTATCAGATTAGAGCCCGGCCCTTTCAACCTCTTTTAACTTTAATTATCTTCTAAAGGCCCTTTCTCCAGATACAGTCATACTAGGGGTAAGGCTTCAACATACAAATTTGGGGGTCCAAGTTAATGTCCATCATTAAATGACCAACCTGCCCTTCTAGCTTTATCAACTATTGATCATTTGAGGGTACATGAGCAGAGAGTACATTGACCTCACCTGGAACAATGTTCACTGGGCAGAACTTAGTAATGAGTTCACAATCCCCCCATTGTCTGCAGCTCTGAGGCAGCAAAAAGGGACTTAGCAGGACTTGAGGACAAGGAGAGGGGTCCTGGCCCTTGGACTGTAGGATTTATAACCACAAGATAAAGGAAGCACTAGTGTTTTCCCTAGAAAGAGTCAGCAGCTGGTCTGAGGTTTGCACTTAGAGTAGTACGAGGTGGTGAAATCTTGTTCTGCCTTCTATGTAGTCTACTAGGATATGCATACCTTATGTCTTTTTCCATTCATTGACGTTCCCTCTCCAAGCAGTCCTTCTACACATAAGGCTGGTGTTTGCTCTGGGCTGCAGCTGCAGGGGACCAGTCTCACATCTGGTTAACCCTAACCTCTGCTTTTCCTACTCTACCCATATACCAACCACTCAAAGCTGATTATTATCCCAAAGTAGTTATACTTGTCACAATTCCTATTTTTGCGTTCCTTCTCTTTGTGTAGGATTTCTCTTTCTTCTCTTCTACTTGGGGAACATCTTCTAATAACCTAAGATATTCTCTATCCAAAAGAGCCAAGAGAAATCTCTCCAATTATCTTACCACATTGTTTGGAGTATTCTTCTATGACAGCACTTATCAAAGTATTTATTTGTTGAATATAAATTTATTAAAGCCAAAAATCATATCTCATCCTTCCTTGTATTCCCAGGTTTTATTACCATGCTTGGTATGTGACAAATGCTTGATAAATCTATGTTGAGTAAATCATTAAGTGAAATAGTTTCTCAAATCTTGGAATTCCTAAAAGCATGTATAGCCTGTACCTCACATTGTATTCATTCATTCTTGCAACAAAAAGTTATTTGATACTTTCTGTGTTTCAAGCATCATGCTAGGTCCTCTGAGTACAACCATGGACAGAAAAGTGGTGTCTGGTGTCAGAACTGAGTTCACTTCTGGGTTCTTCCATAGTAAATGAGTGCAGGCAAGATATTTTACCCCTTCAAGTTCCAGTTTCACTATATATAAAATGGGAGGATCATAGTGCTTTCCTATGCAGTGTGCTATGAGAATTAAATATGACCAATCAATTTAAAAAGCTTAGCACTTTTTTGACACATAGTAAAAATTTCTTCTCTTGCTACTTCTTCCTATCATTATTACTTGAAGAATGATCACTGCTCTCATGGATCCCATCCATGGTAAGTACATAGAAGACCTTTGTATTGACATTAATCTGTTTCACATGTGTAAATATTACTTGTATGATTGGATTGCAAATTCCTTGGAGGCAGGTATTCTGTGTAAACAGAAACTCTGTGAAGAGCAATTTCTCCTTCTTGATAGGACTGTAACATCATTTTCAAATGGTAACAATATTAGCAAGGATAAAAAGTTAGTTGCTCAATGTATGTATTAAAGAGAGTGAAGAATCAGGGTTGAATCCCAACCAAGGGATAAACAATAAGTACAATAATAAAAATATACTTTGACAGAATGATTCCTATGGATCAGGTTCAGTGTTCTAGGTGGATCATATAATTTTCTTCTCACAGAAACAGCATCAGATAAACATACGTTTCCCCTGTGGAAACTGAGTTTCAGAAGTATTAAGTAAGCTGCCCAAAGTCACTTCTTCTACCCATTCTTTACCAGGCTAGTGATTCCCAGTTTTTAAAACAGCTAACAAGATCTTGGCACTTTATATTTTATTTTGTGATGTTTTGTCTTTTCCTGCTTCCATCTTTCTATCAATCCCTAAACTATAAAGCAATATGTGACACATCATAGTTTACCTTTAGAAATACACTTAGAGAATTTTTATTTTGTGGGTTTCTTTTAAAGAACTGTGGCTCTCTAAAGAAGAATAGAAATGCTCTGGGAAATAGAAAAGTCAAAGTGGGTAAATATGCTCAATCAATTAAAAAATGTTTAGCATGTTTTTGACAAAAAAATTTTTTTTGACAGCAGAGAGAAATAAACAGGTATAACATTGCACGTGTTGGATATGGGGAGTGTCAAATATGTACTGGAGCCGTCTGTGCCGTATTTGGTCTCAGATACGGGCCAGAGGGAACAAATGTATGCAATGGATGTCATGAACAATCACATTAGTTTGGCCCATTTTATCTTATCTTAAAATGCTTTAAAGTCTCTGTTGATGATTATTATATAGTTAGATTTGGAATTTTGTGTCCTCCACTTTCATTATGTAGTATGTTTGTATTTGTAGTGAATGATTAATTGGATATGGTAACCATATGTCCTGAGTTAGCAATTGCTCTGTATTTTTCATTTTTTAATAAAATATTATTGTTAATATTTACAATAAAATAAGCCAGCATGGATCTGGAAGACCCCCATGTTTTTCTTCCTGCTGCTAGCATGATCACATCTGCTGGTTGTGAGGCTTATATATAGTAAAGAGAAATCACACTTTAATACATGGTTAAACCTGAAAGATGACCAGAGATAATTGATTTTTCTTTCCCAGCTCTCTTTTGGGGCAATGTAACCAACACCACCCTTTCAAGGGAAGCATGCAGTGTACTTTCTGATAAAATGAAGTACTTTTGGACACTGATGGTTAAGAGCAGCAAATTGCTTCCAGTCTTGAATAAAGGTGGAGAAGTAGTCACCACTGCTCCCCTTATGAGACATTTGGTGAGCCAGCTCTTGTGCTGGGGCCCATGCAGTGACTCAAGAGATACATGAAGCTGCAGATTATCAGTTGGCCTATAATATGCTGGACAGCCAAAAAAATAATGGTCATTAAAGTAGACATCATAGAACATTGGTCTCCTTAGGTCTCTGTGATTAGTATTGTGGTGTTGGGAGGTCATGACTACTGAGTAGAGGTCTCCAGTATTATTAACAATCTAAATCAACCCGTTCTCTCAGATAACACTGCTCACTCTTGGTAACCCACCATTTATCATGTCCCTTGGTAACAGAAGAGATTGGGGTTCAGTTTCAATCTCCATTGCAAGTGCCCCTGCTTGTAATGACCCAGACCTCCTTGGCTATAAGTATGACCATGACATTCTTGTGGTTTTCCTTCTCAGGAGATGATCTGGACTTCTGCTATTCCTGATCATACCTCCTGAACATAAAAGATACACTCATGTGGACTCCTGAGTGTTGACACACACCTACATTTCTACTCATGTGCTCTGAAGTCCTGGAGAGAACGTCTCCTTATTTTAAAGCCCTTGTTATTTGTCTAAATTTTGAGTAAAGTTTGCTGCAAACTTTGAGTTGTGTGCTTTGGCCTACAGTAGAAACTAGATTTCGCTAGATTTAAAAAGATTCTCGGGGCTTCCCTGGTGGCGCAGTGGTTGAGAATCTGCCTGCCAATGCAGGGGACACGGGTCCGAGCCCTGGCCTGGGAGGATCCCACATGCCGCGGAGCAACTAAGCCCGTGTGCCACAACTACTGAGCCTGTGCGTCTGGAGCCTGTGCTCCGCAACAAGATAGGCCGCGATGGTGAGAGGCCCGCGAACCGAGATGAAGAGTGGCCCCCACTTGCCGCAACTAGAGAAAGCCCTCGCACAGAAACGAAGACCCAACACAGCCAAAAATAAATATAAAAGTAAATTAAAAAAAAAAAAAAAAAGATTCTCTAACATTCAGTTTGCTCTATTAGACAAAACTGTGTTCGGTAAAGATAAGAACTGTGGGGGGAAAGTAAAGCAGAGAAGAGAGATACAAACTTCCATGGATTTCAATTTTAGATCAAGCAGTCACAGAAGTTTTCACTGAAAAGATAATATTAAAGAAAAAGCGTAGAGGAAATGAGGAAGACACCATGAAATGTTAGGAGAAGGACCTTTCCGACTGAGGGGAAACTAAAACACAAAGGCCTTGCAGCAGAAGCATACTGGTGAGTTCAGAGAAGAGCAAGGAAGACAGTCTGGTAAGAAATGGTGAAGAAGTAGCAGGTCAGAAAGGTAATGAAGCTTACATTGTTCAGAGCGGCACTGTCCAATGGATATCACGAGTCACATAAGTAATTATAAATTTTTCAGTAGCCACAAAGATAAAGTGAAAAATGGAAACTGTGAAATTAATTTTAATAACGTTATTTAATCCAATACATGAAAAGTATTATCATTTTAACTTCAATCAATTAAAAAATATTGACATATTAAAATTTTTTTTATACCAAGTCTTTGGAATCTGATGTGCATTTTTTACTTACAGCACATCTCAATTTAGACTCCACATCTGGAGTGTTCAGTAGCCACGTGTGGAGGTAACCACTGTGCTAGACAGGGCAAATTAGGGACTTGAAATCTATTTTAAGTACCTTGGATTTTACTCGGAGATAGAAAGCTACTGGAGGATTTTTAGAACAAAAAAAGAGGTAAGATTTGGCTCACACATTTTAACAGGATCACTCTGACTACGGTGTTAAAAGACTGAAGAGTGGAGACTATTGCAATATCCCATAGGAGATATGAGAGTAGCTGAGATGTCAATTGTGGCGGCTTTGTGCAGTGATTAGGATCTGGATATATTTTGAAAGTAGAGCCAGACGTAATTTTCTGGCATATTGGTTGTCAGATGTGAAAGAAAGAAGTTAAAAATATAAATTGGGCCAGATACGTATATATTTGAAAGCATCTCTGATCATTCCAAATTGCATTATTGGTCAAGAATCATTGGTTGTTGGCAGTTCCTGTTTCTTATCCTGATGTAATCCCCATTGCTTTGCTTTCCTGATAAATCTCTAGACCTGGAAAGTTATTTATTTTGGATAGAGACATAGTGGGATTTGGAGTTAGAGAAGTAAGTAAGCACTTCCAAAGACCTTAGAAATAGCAAAGAAATTCCTTGATTATTATTTAGAAAACAGCAGTGAAGAGAAACAGGGAGATTGTTTTGAAGTCTACTTCAATGGCCTAGCTAAGAGGTTCCAAAGGCTTGGGCTAGTGGGTTTTTGGGGTGCTAATTATTTGTTTATTGATCAGGATTCTGGATACATGACTATTGCCAGCACCTGAATTCATGGAGCTATACAATTATTTTATATAGATATAGTATTCCAACAGAAAGCAAAATAGAAAACAGTGACCAGTCTCTCTGAAATGTACCAACATTCACCAAGCTTATAAAGTCAGAAGGCCAATGTTTTAATTTATAGTGAAAAATACAAATATTATTTAGACTGAAAAATTGTCTTAATTGATTCTGCAGGTAAAACTACATAGGAAGCCAAAATATAATCAGAAGGTCGCTGGGTGGAAATGGAATCAGAACAAATGGAGTTACTAAAATGAAATTGATTACTAGTGTAAATGAGCTCTGAGAACATAATTCACCCATCCTCACTACAGAAACATAAGTCTTGAACATTCAGGGTTCAGAGCTGGGTGCTGTTTTCTATGGAGGTTGCTGAAAACTGTTATGTCTCATTGTTCTTCTGCCTTTCTCTGCTGAGCCATCTCCCAAGATTGATATAATATTTGTTGTCTCCTTGAAATGTTTTAGCACCATAATAAAGTCCTGGAAATAAAGTTATTTTAAGATTACTTTCTAGATCTTATTCTAGAATATCTATATTATGACTTGACTGAAAAAAAAAAAAGCTTCAAAGCTTTTTAAGGAAAGCCACATTATTTTCCTCATGTAAAACTCACAGCATCTTGAGATGATGGACACAGCATTTAGAACACGTTGAAAAGTCAAAGATGACCTGGAAGATCCTTGCCTTGGAAGCATATTATGCTCTTTCATTAGCCGAGGTAAATAAGGTAGGAGGAGGAGGAGTAGTTTTGGGGAGGATGGTGCTAGGGGCACTTTAAAAATGTAAAGTTTGAGGTGATGCATCCAATTGAGTTCACTCTGTATCTTAGAAGTCCTAGAAGACAAGACAGTTTGAGATGTAAATGTGTTGGTCATTTTGCTCTGAGGGAGACTAAAATTGTGAGAATTATTGAGATCACCCAAGGAAAGAGGAGGAGGAAAGAAGTGTGAAAAGATGCAGAAGAGTGAGGTTTGAGGAAACACTGTCAGCTGGTCTTAAGATTTTCGTGACATAATACACAATGATTTCTATAAAGGCCATTGATTGATGAAGTAGCTTAGAGCCTTGAGATAATTTGAAAAAATCTGTATCTGCCTCAAAAGAGGCTATAGGTGTATGTACACAGGGGTTGCTGAGTCATTTTTAAAGAGCTCGTATAAGGTTAGACCATATAAAAGAGTTTTAATTTTTTTAGGGAAGTTTTGTTTTCACAACAAAACTGAGTGGAAGATACAGAGATTTTCATTGTTCCCTTTGCCCACAGTGAAGTCTTTTAACATATTTAAGGAAGTGTTTTGTAGCATCATTCGACAACTATGACTGCACAATATTTTACAAAGAAAGGGAAATAGAGAATATAAAGGGCAAGTAATATAATCACTAAGTTGAATTCCTTAGAAAGAAACTTCAGGGTTCAAGTCTTGAAAGTGGTAGGGTTTGGTTCCGGTTTTCTCTGTTTTGTTCTGCTGTTTGTTTGATAACGAGCTGGTATGAAATGCTGAATGTGAAATGCTGAAAAAGTTCATTGGAATTTAGAAGATAAAGTAACAGAGGCCAAGACATTGGAAAAGTCATTGATATAGATTTTTGAAGTCATCAAAAATAACCACATAGAAGATAAATATATCAGCATACTGTGTACTTCATGTGTTGTGGGGATGAGTGTTTAAAAAGAGAAACAAAGATTGGGGAAGGTTGTGGAACAAAGAATTAAAAGAGTGAGGGATGATAGCAAAACAAAACAAAACACCTTGCAGGGAAGCAAGAATTCCACCGACTTCTTGCAGTCAGGATTTTGCGGGTAGTATCTCTACCCCTACTAGGATGGTTTTGAAGAAAAAGGAGTCAGCTGGTTTGTTTATTTTAATAAAGACTGTAATGGCTAAAGTTGTATTTGGAGAATTTCTATTGCCATCTCATTAGACATTTTTCTGAACTGTTTATTTCTAGGTTTCAGAGGTGAGTTTTAATGAATTTTTACGTTGCACATTCAATTTAGACAGGAAAGCCGTATGTTGATAAACTTACTGACACTCAATCTGCTTATCATGGTTTCCCTTCAGACCTCAAATTGCATATAAACAGAAAAACTAATCAACTGAAGCAGAAACACAGTATCAATTAGGTTGATGCCTGGGAACTGAAAAAAGAGCAAACAAAATTAATTCCAATCAGTTTGGTAATAAAAAATAAAAAATGTGTAATAACTTGAGATGACTATGCCAGAAAGTAGCTGTGATTTGGCAAAGAATTTTTATATAAATGCTTAGAATCCTTCAAAATAGTATTCAAACATATATCTATTTCTTTTTTGTGGCCGCAACACATGTTATTTCAAAACAATAAACATTTATTGAGCACTATTCTGTACTTTATGAACTTCACATACTTGAAAAAAATCACTGTGGTACTCATTCACAGCATGATGGACTTTACTGTATTAAAGAACCTACAGGTAAGAGAATCTAGTGATGGAGGTTTCTCCAAATTGCCTTCAAAAGTGAAGAAAGTATATTTAAACACCAAGCAAGGCAAGAGAGTACCAACCCTTGACCACCTTGATAAAATGAGTCAAATTAGATTCAGGAGACATTACATACCCCCTGGTAAGTGAGAGAGGAGAAACAGAAGCACAGAATCCAGGTGGGGAAAATAAGGAAATAATGATCATGCTTCCCTTTTTCCTTTCCTCAGTCTTGCAACAAGGCCAAGCTGCAGTGTGGGAAAGCCTGGAATGAAATTGGAAATTTTGATTACAACCTGGAACTCAAAATATTAATTACTGAATTGGTACTCTTTACCAAAATTTATTATTCAAGACTGTCCAGAAAATGTGTTGTGATTTTTCTTAAGTTGCATCCCACGGATATAGTGGTGCCAACAAAGTGGACTTGCAAAGACATTAATTAAATAAACAATCTAGCTGTTTTCTGATTTTAACCTATGAGCCTCTTTAGTTCAATTTAACAGTTATAGCTACATGATAAATACAGTTACTTAGCATAGCACTCAAGGCCTATAAAAACTGGGCCCTGCTTGCCTCCCCTGCTTCATGCACTTCCTAAACTTCTCTTCTCTCCTGTATTTTAAATGTATGTACAACTCTTAGATTCCAGTCAATTTTATGAGTCTGTTCTATTTTCAAGGTGGTTGTTCTAATGAAAGTTCCCATGCCAATTGCTAAACTATAACTTTCAAAAAGTTAAAAATATGACTCTCATGTGAATATAAACACCTGAGAAAAGATTTTATTAAACTCACTATTTAATGAGAGAACTAGTAAAATGTCAATACCATCAAAAGGAAATAGGAAGAAAAGATATACAGATATATAGATATACTTACATATCTATATCTATTTACTATCTATCTACCTATCTAATGGGCACTGGGCCTACACACACACACACACACACACACACACACTCACAATATTTAGTTAGGAAAGCTGAAATAAGCTTGCATATATTCAGACTAGTTAGTATCCCATATCCCTTAGGGTGATGAAATGCAATGTTTAGGTTACTATTTGTACTGGATAGAAATCAATTCTATCTTTACTGAAAAAAATATTTTTATTCCTATGAATATGAATGATTTGTGTGACTCTCAGTTTCCTAAAAGTTAACTCCTACCCCTTCAGATTTGAAAATAACCTAGTCAATAGAAAGTTAACCAAAGGTACACAGTCCTGACCGCTAAATATCACTTAGCACTCCACTGAAAGGACAACTAATAATATCTTTTGCCCATTTCCATGCCTTGGACAATTTTTCTGAAACCATCGATTTACTGGTAAACACGCATTTGTCAAGACTAACCCCAATTGCCATCTCCTGGGTGAAAATGTTTTGAATGCCTCCATGAAAACTCTCTGAGATCCCTCTGTTACATCACCTACATCGTACTTTAGATCGAGAGGGTAGTAGTTCTGTATGTCTTGTCTCTCTGTTCAATGACTAATAGTATTCTCAACATACAGAACCTTATTCAAGCTGCATTGCAATTAGAAGGTTTGAAGCCTGGTTCCATCAATTAGTAGCTGTATAACCTCATGCAAATTATTTACCAGTCGAAGTTTTATTGATCTCATCTTCTGAATGAGAATAATGTCTAGCACAAATTTTACTGTGAGGAGTAAATGAGGAAAAAAGCTTAAAACATTTATTACAATATAGACTCTCAATAAATAATAGTAGAAATGGTAGTAAAGATATCAAGAACATAGAAAATGGTAGAAGGAAGTGAAATTTAGATATACAAGGTTTAACTCATGAGCTCTGAGAATTTCTGAGAATGTATATTTTATGTACCACTTGGTATATTCCACTAGACCATAGGATGATCCTTAAATCAGACTCAAAAATGTCAGTTTCAAGTCCTACTGAAAGTGGATTGTGAAAAAGTACAAATCATTTACTTTATCAAATTATGTAAATCAGAGTAATTCACAAAGCAATTCAAGTTTCTTAAAAATTTATCTCCAAAAGAATTTTATACATGTTTCTTTCTTTGTTCTTTTAGTTTATAAGCTATATAAAATACATTTCTTGGAATTGTATAATCTTCAGACCCTCCTACCCAGATGTTATTAACATTTTTCCAAAGGAAAAAACTAATAAAAATATAATGGCTATCTTTAGGAAAACATGGCTTAATCAGTGAGAACGTTTTATTTTAATGGTTGTATAAAAACACAATTCTAGGCAAAAGGAATGATGCAGGAGAAATTAGAGACGTTGTGGTTCCCAGCATAATATTTACACTCATCTAAGTATTCACACAGAGGGGACTATAGCTCTATAGTCCTATAAGGGGATTTTGAGCCAGAAAACCTGCTCTATTAATTTTCTTCCAAACCATCAGACATCTCATTTTAGAGGGAGAATGAACAACAAATTAATTCCGTTTTAAAGACAGACAAAATGGGAGCCTGAAATATGACAACAAATCACTTGAATTCTTCATGGAGGTTTACCCAAAACCTGGCAGAACAATCACCATCAAAACAAGTAAAAAAATAACATCAATACATTCTCAAAAGAGGTATACCACTTCCACACAACAGTTCATTTCCAGAAGTTTTTTTCTAAGCTGGATTCTTGTAAATTGAGTCATATTTTAAAACCATTGGAAGGACTAATGATTCAAAGGAATCCTTAGTTTATGCAAAAATTCAATGGCTTTTCCTTTTTTTCTATTTTATGAACTTGTATCTCCATAAAACAGAACAAGAAGTTAGCTAATTAGGATATTTGTTGTGAATATTGTACATTCTGATACCAGATTTGGAATGCCAGTGTATGACCGTGAATTATGTTATCATGAATAATAAATATGTCTAACATATTGAGTGCTTGCTTTGTGCCAGACAGTGTACCAAGTGCTTTATATAGACTATCTCATTTAATCCTCATAATACACAAGTGAGGTTTTTTTTTTTTTTTTTTTAACAGAAGAGGAACAGAGATGAGGTAGTTTGCCCAGATGATGGAGCCTGGATCAGACACAGTTTGATGCCAAAGCCAAAGTCCTTAACAGCTCCACCATCCAGCTTTCCTGTCTTAAAGAGGTTGAGAGAGTAGTCACTTTAATAAATGAAAAAAATGATTTGTTCATTAAATTTCCAAAGATAAAATGCTTCATTTTCAGTGGCCCAGTATGAATAAGCTTAAGAAAAAAGAACTATTTATTTCTCCTATAATCTTAAGAGGCAGTTTAAATGCCCTTTTTTGGGAGTGTGGAAGAAGTAATACTTACTTTATTTTTAGCTTTTCATTAAAGGATTTGGGTTGCTTTGACTCAATTTGTGTAAATGCAAACTGCATTTAGAAAATTGTTATATCTATTAAATTTACCTGCTACTAGTGGATCCAATTTTCAGATATAATTAAACATGCCAAAGAGAATATAATGAAATGAATGTGTACTTTCTCAAATAAGACTAACAAGGCTCATAAAGGGGTCAACTTGGTAGAACTATAGGAAGCCTCATCAGGATGGCCATGGTTTCTAACTCATATATATCTCTCATTAGAAATACTGCATAATTATACATTATCTATTCAAAGAAATACATTAGAAATCCTAAAGGGAACAGACTTCTTTCTTTTCAAATAATGACTAATTAACATAATAACCATCTTAGTATTTCAATTAATAATCAAGAAATTTTGTTGAAACCCGAAGGGGTTACAAAAATGAGGTAGGATACCAAAAGAAGTGTGGGTGGGTAGGTAGCTTTCAGTAATTGTCATCAAATCCCTCCCAGCCATTTAATTTTTCCCTTTCCAAGTTCGTCTATGAAATTGTAAGCTGGAGGCATATGACTGTTTGCATTGCTTTGACAACAGGAATATAATCTAAAAGAAAAAATGCAGTGAGAAATTGTCCAAAGGTAGGTTGTAGTTATAGGAAAGATCAGTTTGTTGTCTTAGAGAAAATCAGTGAAACTTAATCTTCCAGAATCCAAATTTTAGGTGTCTTTTTAGAGCTTAAAGGTGAAAAGACTCAGTTGAAAAAGACTCACTTTGGGGTCCTAAGCATATAGCTTATAACCTCTGATATTTTAAACTTTGCAAAAAGAGTGAAAAGAAAAATGAGGTTAATAAGAGGACTCAATAGAATGGAAAAACGAATAATATGAAGAATTTAAAAGCTTGCTAGAGACCTTCAAGATGGTGGAGGAGTAAGATGTGGAGATCACTTTCCTCCCCACAAATACATCAAAAATACATCTACATGTGGAGCAACTCCTACAGAACACCTACTGAACGCTGGCAGAAGACCTCAGACTTCTCCAAAGGCCAGAAAATCCCCACGTACCTGGGTAGGGCAAAAGAAAAAAGAAAAAACAGAAACAAAAGATTAGTGATGACACCCGCACCTCTAGGAGGGAGCTGTGAAGGAGGAAAAGTTTCCACACACTAGGAAGGCCCTTCATGGGCGGAGATGGGGGGTGTGCGGGGTGGGGAAGCTTTGGAGCCACTGAGGAGAGTGCAGCAACAGGGGTGCAGAGGCAAAGCTGAGAGATTCCCACACAGAGGATCGGTGCCCACCAGCACTCACCAACCCGAGAGGCTTGTCTGCTCACCTGCTGAGGCAGGTGGGGTCTGGGAGCTGAGGCTCGGGCTTTGGAGATCAGATCCCAGGGAGAGGACTGGGGTTGGCTGCGTGAAGACAGCCTGAAGGGGGCTAGTGCACCACAGCTAGCTGGGAGGGAGTCAGGGAAAAACTCTGGACCTGCCTAAGTGTCAAGAGACCACTGTTTTGGGGAGCGAGAGGAGAGGGAATTCCTGCTCCGTGTGCCCACAGAAGGCACAGCAGCACCTAAGTGAGCTCCAGAGACAGGCGAGAGCTGTAGCTAACAGCTCAGACCCCAGACACGGGCATGAAATGCTAATGCTGCTGCCGCTGCCACCAAGAATCCTGTGTGCAGGTACAGGTGACTACCCACACCCCCCGGGAGACTGTGCAGCCCTCCACTGCCAGGGTCCCGAGATCCAGGGACATCTTCCCTGGGGGAATACACGGCACACCTCAGGCTGTAGCAATGACATGCCAGGCTCTGCTGCCCCAGGTTCACTCCGCATTCCAATTAATACTACCATACTCCTCCATCTCCCCGGCCTGAGTGAGCAAGAGATCCCTAATCAGCCGCTGCTTTAACCCCCTCCTGTCTGGGTGGGGAACACATGCCTGAGGGTAGCCTACACACAGAGGTGGGGCCAAAACCAAAGCTGAACCCCAGGAGCTGTGCAAACAAAGAAGAGAAAGATAAATTTCTCCCAGCAGCCTCAGGAGCAGTGGATTAACTCCCCACAATCAACTTGATGAACGCTGCATCTGTGGAATACCTGAATAGACAACAAATGTTCTCAAAATTGAGATGGTGGACTTTGGGAGCAACTGTAGACTTGGGGTTTGCTTTCTGCATCTGATTTGTGTCTGGTTTTTATGTTTATCTTAGTTTAGTTTTTAGTGCTTGTTATCACTGGTGGATTTGTTTATTGGTTTGGTTGCACACGTTTTTTTTTCTCTTTTTTAAAATTTTTAAATATTTTTTTCCTTTTTTCTCTTTTTGTGAGTGTGTATGTGTATGTTTCTTTCTGTGATTTTGTTTGTTTAGGTTGGCTTTTATGATTTGTCCTAGGGTTCTGATTGTTCAGTTTTTCTTTTTGTTGTTTGTTTGTTTGTTTTCTTTTTATGAATATGTGTGTGTATGTATCTTTGCATGATTTTGTCTGTTTTGTTTTGCTTTTACAACTTGGTTTGGGGTTCTATCTGTTTGTTTGTTTCTTTTTTTCTTCCTCTTCTTCTGAGCTGTGTGGCTGGCAGGGTCTTGGTGCTCCGGCCTGGTGTCAGGCCTGAGCCTCTGAGGCGGGAGAGCCAAGTTCAGGACATTGATCCCCAGAGACCTCCAGACCCCATGTAATATCAATCAGCGAGAGCTCTCCCAGAGATCTCCGTCTCAACACAAAAAACCAGCTCCACCCAACGGCCAGCAAGCTCCAGTGCTGGATGCCCCATGCCAAACAACTAGCAAGAGAGGACACAACTCCACCCATTAGCAGAGAGGCTGCATAAAGTCATACTAAGTTCACAGACACCACAAAACACACCACCAGATGCAGCCCTGCCCACCAGAAGGATAACATCCACCCCCACCCACCAGAAAACAGGCACCAGTCCCCTCCACCAGAAAGCCTACACAACACACTGAAGCAGCCTCACTCACTGAGGGCAACACCAAAAACAATGGGAATTACAAACCTGCAGCCTGGGAAAAGGAGACCCCAAACACAGTAAGTTAAGCAAAATGAGAAGACAGAGAAATACGGAGCAGATGAAGGAGCAAGGTAAAAACCCACCAGACCAAACAAATGAAGAGGAAATAGGCAGTCTACCTGAAAAAGAATTCAGAGTAATGATAGTAAAAATGATCCAAAATCTTGAAAATAGAATGGAGAAAATACAAGAAACGTTTAAAAAGGACCTAGGGAAACAACAAAGATGGACAACACAATAAATGAAATTAAAAACTCTCTAGAAAGAATCAACAGCAGAATAACTGAGGCAGAAGAACGGATAAGGGACCTGGAAGATAAAATACTGGAAATAACTGCTGCAGAGCAGAATAAAGACAAAAGAATGAAAAGAATTGAGGACAGTCTCAGAGACCTCTGGGACAACTTTAAATGCTACAACATTTGAATAATAGGGGTCTCAGAAGAAGAAGAGAAAAAGAAAATTTCTGAGAAAATATTTGAAGTGATTACAGTTGACAACTTCCCTAACATGAAAAAGGAAATTATCAACCAAGTCCAGGAAGCGCAAAGAGTCCCATACAGGATAAATCCAAGGAGAAACACGCCAAGACACATATTAATCAAACTATCAAAAATTAAATACAAAGAAAAAATATTAAAAGCAGCAAGGGAAAACAACGTACAAGGGAATCCCCATAAGGTTAACAACTGATCTTTCAGTAGAAACTCTGCAAGCCAGAAGGGAGTAGCAGGACATATTTAAAGTGATGAAAGGGAAAAACCTACAACCAAGATTACTCTATCCAGCAAGGATCTCATTCAGATTCGATGGAGAAATTAAAACCTTGACAGACAAACAAAAGCTAAGAGAATTCAGCACCACCAAACCAGCTTTACAACAAATGCTAAAGGAACTTCTCTAGGCAGGAAACACAAGAGAAGGAAAAGACCTACAATAACAAACCCAAAACAATTAAGAAAATGGTAATAGGAACATACATATCGATAATTACCTTAAATATAAATGGATTAAATGCTCCCACCAAAAGACATAGACTGGCTGAATGGATACAAAAACAAGACCCATATATATGTGGTCTACAAGAGACCCACTTCAGACCTAGGGACACATACAGACTGAAAGTGAGGGAATGGAAAAAGATATTCCATGAAAATGGAAATCAAAAGAAAGCTAGAGTAGCAATTCTCATATCAGACAAAATAGACTTTAAAATAAAGACTAGTACAAGAGACAAAGAAGCACACTACATAATGATCAAGGGATCAATCCAAGAAGAAGATATAACAATTGTAAATATTTATGCACCCAACATAGGAGCACCTAAATACATAAGGCAAATGGTAACAGCCATAAAAGTGGAAATCGACAGAAACACAATCATAGTAGGGGACTTTTAACACCCCACTTTCACCAGGGGGCAGATCATCCAAAATGAAAAAAAAATAAACACAAGCTTTAAATGATACATTAAACAAGATGGACTTAATTGATATTTATGGGAGATTCCATCCAAAAACAACAGAATACACTTTCTTCTCAAGTGTTCATGGAACATTCTCCAGGATAGATCATATCTTGGGTCACAAATCAAGCCTTGGTAAATTTGAGAAAATTGAAATTGTATCAAATATCTTTTGTGACCACAATGCTATGAGACTAGATATCAGTTACAGGAAATAATGTATAAAAAATACAAACACATGGAGTCTAAGCAATACACTACTAAATAACCAAGAGATCACTGAAGAAATCAAAGGGGAAATCAAAAACATACCTAGAAACAAATGACAATGAAAACACGATGACCCAAAACCTATGGGATACAGCAAAAGCAGTTCTAAGAGAGAAGTTTATAGCAATACAATCCTATCTCAAGAAACAAGAAAAATCTCAAATAAACAACCTAACTTTACACCTAAAGCAATTAGGGAAAGAAGAAGAAGAACAACAAAAGAAAACCCAAAGATAGTAGAAGGAAAGAAATCATAAATATCAGATCAGAAATAAATGAAAAAGAAATGAAGGAAACAATAGCAAAGATCAATAAAACTAAAATCTGGTTCTTTGAGAAGATAAACAAAATTGATAAACCATTAGCCAGACTCATCAAGAAAAAAAGGGAGAAGACTCCAATCAACAGAATTAGAAATGAAAAAGGAGAAGGAACAACTGACACTGCAGAAATACAAAGGATCATGAGAGATGACTACAAGCAACTATATGCCAGTAAATTAGACAAACTGGAAGAAATGGACAAATTCTTAGAAAAATACAACCTTCTAAGACTGGAACAGGAAGAAGTAGAAAATATGAATACACCAATCACAATCACTGAAATTGAAACTGTGATTAAAAATCTTCCAGCAAACAAAAGCCCAGGACCAGATGGCTTCATGGGTGAATTCTATCAAACATTTAGAGAAGAGCTAACACCTATCCTTCTCAAACTCTTCCAAAATACAGCAGAGGGAGGGACACTCCCAAACTCATTCTACGAGGCCACCATCACCCTGATACCAAAACCAGACAAAGATGTCACAAAAAAAGAAAACTACAGACCAATATTAGTAATGAATATAGATACGAAAATCCTCAACAAAATACTAGCAAACAGAATCCAACAGCACATTAAAAGGGTCATACACCATGATCAAGTGGGGTTTATCCCAGGATGCAAGGATTCTTCAATATATGCAAATAAATCAATGTGATACACCATAGTAACAAATAGAAGGATACAAACCATATGATAATCTCAATAGATGCAGAAAAATCTTTCAACAAAATTCAATACCCATTTATGATAAAAACTCTCCAGATAGTGGGCATAGAAGGAACTTACCTCAACATAATAAAGACCATATTATGACAAACCCACAGACAACATCATTCTCAATGGTGAAAATCTGAAACCATATCCTCTAAGATCAGGAAGAAGACAAGGTTGCCCACTCTCACCACTATTATTCAACATAGTTTTGAAAGTTTTAGCCATGGTGATTAGAGAAGAAAAGGAAATAAAAGGAATCCAAATTGGCAAAGAAGTAAAGCTGTCACTGTTTGCAGATGACATGATACTATACATAGCGAATCCTAAAGATGCTACCAGAAAATTACTAGAGCTAATCAATGAATTTGGTAAATTAGCAGGATACAAAATTAATGCACAGCAATCTCTTGCACTCCTATACACTAACAATGAAAAATCTGAAAGAGAAATTAAGGAAACACTCCCATATACCACTGCAAAAAAAATAATAAAATACCTAGGAATAAATCTACCTAAGGAGACAAAAGACCTGTAGGCAGAAAACTATAAGACACTGATGAAATACGATACAAACAGATGGAGAGATATACCATGTTCTTGTATTGGAAGAATCAAAATTGTGAAAACGACTATACTACCCAAAGCAATCTACAGATTCAATGCAATCCCTTTCAAACTACCAATGGCATTTTTCACAGAACTAGAACAAAAAATTTCACAATTTGTATGGAAACACAAAACACCCCAAATAGCCAAAGCAATCTTGAGAAAGAAAAATGGAGCTGGAAGAATCAGGCTCCCTGACTTCAGAGTATACTACAAAGTTACAGTACTCAAGACAGTATGGTACTGGCATAAAAACATAAACATAGATCAATGGAACAGGGTAGAAAGCCCAGAGACAAACCCACGAACATATGGTGACCTTATCTTTGCTAAGGGAGGCAAGGATATACAGTGGAGAAAAGATAGTCTTTTCAATAAGTGATGCTGGGAAAACTGGACAGTTACATGTAAAAGAATGAATTAGAACACTCCCTAACACCATACACAAAAATAAACTCAAAATGAATTAAAGACCTAAATGTAAGACTGGACACTATAAAACTCTTAGAGGAAAACATTAGCAGAACACTCCATGACATAAATCACAGCAAGATCCTTTTTGACCCACCTCCTAGAGAAAGGGAAATAAAAACAAAAATTAACAAATGGGACCTAATGAAACAAAAGTTTTTGCACAGCAAACGAAATCATAAACAAGATGAAAAGACAACCCTCAGAATGGGAGAAAATATTTGCCAACAAAGTAACTGATGATGGATTAATCTTCAAAATATACAAGCAGCTCATATATCTTAATATCAAAAAAACAAACAACCCAATGCAAAAATGGGTGGAAGACCTAAATAGACATTTCTCCGAAGAAGATATACAGATTGCCAACAAATACATGAAAGGATGCTCAACATCACTAATCATTAGAGAAATGCAAATCAAAACCACAATGAGGTATCACTTCATACAGGTCAGAATGGCCATCATCCAAAAATCTATAAACAATAAATGCTGGAGGGGGTGTAGTGAAAAGGGAAACCTCCTGCACTCTTTGTGGGAATGTAAATTGATAGAGCCACTATGGAGAACAGTATGGAGACTCCTTAAAAAACTAAAAATAGAACTACCGTATAACCCAGCAATCCCACTACTGGGCATATACACTGAGAAAGCCATAATTCAAAAAGGGTCATGTACCACAATGTTCATTGCAGCACTATTTACAATAGCCAGGACATGGAAGCAACCTAAGTGTCCATCGACAGATGAATGGATAAAGAAGATGTGGCACATATATACAATGGAGTATTACTCATCCATTAAAAGAAACGATATTGAGTTATTTGTAGTGAGGTGGATGGAGATAGAGTCTGTCATACAGAGTGAAGTAAGTCAGAAAGAGAAAAACAAATACCATATGCTAACACATATATATGGAATCTAAAAAAAGAAATTGGTTCTGATGAACCTAGGGACAGGACAAGAACAAAGATGCAGACGTAGAGAATGGACTTGAGGACACGGGGTGGGGTGAAGGGTAAGCTGGTATGAAGTGAGAGAGTAGCACTGACATATATACACTACCAAATGTAAAATAGATAGCTAGTGGGAAGCAGCCACATAGCACAGGGAGATCAGTTTGGTGCTTTGTGACCACCTAGAGGGGTGGGATATGAGGGTGGGAGGGAGGCTCAAGAGGGAGGGGATGTGGGGATATATGTATACATATAGCTGATTCACTTTGTTATACCGCAGAAATGAACTCAACATTGTAAAGCAATTATACTCCAAGAAAGATGTTAAAAATAAATAGAAAAATAAAAGCTTGCTAAAATAACAGCAATTAATGGCATTAGTATCTGACAGAGTCTATCACGTGTGATGATCAAAGCATTTTAAACTTTGGAGGATTAACAGTTTAAAATAAGATAGTCTAGCTGTTTTAATTGCCTAGTCAATTACCAATTATTTAAACTGGATAATTTATAAATCAGATTTATATCTAAACCTTTTTTCAGAGTTAAGCCAGGGATCTAGGATTTGCCACTTAAATCAAACAGTTCTATTTGGCTGCTCTTGTAAATGTGGAATCTTCCAAACCACAAGCTGCTTTTGGTGTTTAATAATTCTACAGGTAAAAAACCTGTGGCTATGTAACTATGTGAGAAACCATTGTATTCCTCATTTCTGCAAAAGAGATGAAAGCTAAACAATTCCATATCCTTTTTTTGTCATATTAATTTACTCATTGGCAGTAAGTACATTTTCTGCCTTCTTGCTAAGTGTAATTCTCAAGGCTTAGAAACTAACTTCTTTTTTCATGGCACAAAAGGCCATGTCTTTTAGAAACCAATCACTAAGAGCAGATTGGTTGTCGCCCCCCCCCCCCCCCGCAAGACTGATGAATCACAGTGAAGACAGCTTCACTGTAATCCATTACCTCCAACATAGCTCATAACATAATAAAAGCAAAAAGGAAAAATTAATGTCCTTTTCATGGATAAAATGTTGCTAGGTGCATCATCATTTTCTTTTTCTTACATTACACATTCCAAAGAGAAAAATGAAGTTGGAGTGGCATTGTATTCCAAAGTAATGCTAATGTATCTGCAATCAAGAAAGAAAAAAAGAGTCAAGATTTTTAAATTATAATTACAACCAACGCAGGTTGGGATTCTCACATTGAAATGTGTCTTGTGGAATAATAAAATAAAAAGTATTTCCTTTCATCACCATCAAAGTACTTACAGCTAAGGAATTTGCCATTAGATAAAAATTAGCAGTGAGACTGATTTCACTGTTTACATGATTAAGTGCCCTTGTGTGGTCTAATGTATGTTGGGAGATGCCTCAATCTCTGAAGGTCAGATGTTGAAAATACAAAGTAACAGTGAGGAAGAAGATAAAAGCTTTCTTGTGGCAAAAACATTTCAGAGGAAAAAAATATCTGGTAGTGACTATCATATTTATGGGACTAGAACCTATCCCTTAGTACCTTGTGAAGACTCCGAGACAAAATGCAGTTATTAAAATGAAGAATGTCTTCAAATCTTTACTGAGGATATATTCTCCACATGACATGAAACAATTGTCAGTTGATTCAATAACGTAGAAGTATACGTTATTGATCAGAAAGAGCAAGGAAAATACAACAGTGTATAGGTCTCTTCTTGCTTCTGTAACGAATTACCACAAACCGAGTGGGAAAAAACAATAGAAATTTATTCTATTACAGTACTGAAGGTCCAGAGTCTAAAATTAATGGGTCATCTGGGCTGTGTTCCTTCTGGAGTGTTCAGAGAGAAATCTTTTTCTTTGCCTATTTTAGTTTCTAGAGGCTGCCTGCATTTCTTGGCCTGTGGCCCCTTCCTCACGTTACTCCAACTTCTTCCTTTTCTCATCACATCTCCTACTTCCCATTGTCTCCTTCTTATAAGGACCATTCTGGTTATATTTAGGACCCACCCAGATAATCCAAGATAATCTTCCCATCTCAGGATCCTTAATCACATCTCCAAATACACTTTTGCTGTACTAAGTAACATATTTTTGTAGGTTCTAGAGATTAGGCAGTAGATATCTTTTGGGGGACATTATTTAGCCTACCATTAAACCACCAATGATAAATGCTAAGTGGTAAAATTATTTATGATTTATGTTCATTCATTCATTCATAAATTACTCATTCATCATTCTCAGTTCCTTCTACATGGAAAATATTGTGCCAGGTGGTAGAGATACAGAGAAAAAGTACAATTCCTACCCTAAGGAATTTAGTGTCTTATTTGAAGAAAAACAGACAAAAAACTGAAATGTGATGGGTGAATGAGAAAACATGTAACTCAGACTGAGGGAAAGGAATATGTCAAGGAAGTCTTCTAGGAAGTATCAGGACTGACACGTGAAGAAAAAGTTGGAATCAGTCAGCAAAGTGATGGGGCACAGGCTGAGTTCAGGCAAAGACAACAGCATGAGAAAAAAAGTCTTCTTCATATTTTTAGTCACATGTTTTAATATTTCAGAGAAAACTATGAATAAAAGTTATAATAAATGTTAAGCAGCCATTTCCTTTTCCTCTACTGATCTGTAATGTTTAGTCTTACACAAAAATGTATATCAGTCCCTGTCACCACCCATTGCTGATTAGACCATGACTGGACTTGAGGACAAGCAAACCTTTGCTGGCTAATAACTACTCAGGTTTTCTCTCCCATATGTTGAAACTAAGAGGGACATAGACTGAGGTTAGTTGATGGTAGGCTCTAAAGCTAAAACACTATGATTTAAAGCAGCGGTATACAAGAATCACCTGTAGAACTGTTTACAAATGTAAATTTAGAATATCATGGTATAGTTTTGTACCTTGAATTCCCACATAAAAATGGACAAAGTAACTAAACTGCAAAATCAAAACCACACAGAGAACATTTACAACAAAACTATGTGGTGAGATATACCTACAAACCCTGATATGTCCACAGGTGGGGACAAATTACCAACAACCACAGGAATTTGTATATTACTGACATGAGGTCTGACAGAAGCAAAGTGATGTTTGACCTGAAAATGAGAGAACACCAAATGGCCAAAAGATAGTCCCTGGAATATGCAGCAGGCCAATTTGAGAAAAACAGCTAAAACTGAGGGGTTTTCCCCAACATTAGCAGGTGAGTGAATTCAAGGGGTGCCTGGCAAGATCATCAGAGGGGCGGAAGCAGTTTGTCCCATATGAGCTCGAACCTGACCCACTAGAGCTCCCTTCTAGAATAAGAATCCACATTAAGGAGAAGCAAAGAAAGGAAAAACATAAATAAAATAAATATAAACACACAAATAGAAGAAAAAGCTCTGTGAAGTTAGCTAGCTTGCTCTGTGAAGACAAGCTAACTAAACCAAGACATTTTCTATAAGTTCAGGAAAAATTACTTAACAACAAAATGAGCAAAATATAAATATCAGACTCAAATTCCATACAGACCTCCACAGTTTACAAAAGAATTACAAGGAGAGTTTGTTAAAAATACAGGTATCTGGCTCCTTTCCCAGGAGGTCTCAGCCATCAGTGATTCACCCGTAACATCTCCCCTCGCCCACAAATATCCAAATTATTTCCTTTTTTATGTAAATATTCAAGTACTCCCTACCTTAATATCAACAATAAGTCTCTAACCACACTCTTTATGTGTACCTTACTAGTTTAATTCTCAAAAGGTAGCATTGTTTTCTACTTTTTTTTCTGTAAATTCATTGCATCCTACTACATTTATATGGACTATATTTATCCTCTTAAAAAAATGGTTTACTCCTCCAAATATGCCTTGGTCTATCTTAATGAAAAAATGTGAAAACAAAGGCATCAAGATTAACTCTAGTCTAGATTACATAGTGAATGAAATGTATTTTTAAGCATATTGGAAGAAGTTAACAGTGACCCTAAATATATGTATATTAGCGGAGATGGAGTGAAAAATATTAAGTAACAGATGTAAGAAAACACATGACAACACTGATTAACCTGACATATTTTGACTATAAAGAACATAATAAAACATAAATGGAGTAAAGATAATTTCAGTTCCTAGGGTTTCAAACTTTCTATGACAAATGGCCTGTCAAACTTACCTCCTAGGTGATGACTAAAAGCATATCATCACTTGAAAAATATTTTATTAAATTTTTTAGCTTATATTTTGGGATTTTATAGTTCAGCATGGCTTAGGTAGAGTGACATGAATTGTATATAATCTGAACATATTAAAACAAAGCACTGGAGAAATGGCAGGTTAATATGTAACCAAATTAAAAATTTTATCTGTAATAGTGTCAAATACATTTGTTACCTGGGAAATAGGCTCGATGTTAAAACCAAACAATGATATGAAGTGATGTTTCCAATACCTAAATTATGCACTGAGCTTGATGAAACTGAGCATGACAAACATTCAAAAAAGTATTCAAGAACTTGATGCATAAAATTGATTTCTTACTATTGTATTTCTTATTATATTCATTTTCATGAAAACTCCTAGAATTTCTGCAATTTCCACAAACAAAGGAAAATAGAGCTTTCAGAAGACTCTACTTCATGTCAGATTTCTTATGTTCAAAATAAATTTATAAAATAAATATAATAACATGAAATGTATAGAATCCTGTTAGAATAAACCTTATGCTGGTAATTTTCATTCATAGCAACTATGAGCATCATCAGTCTTCTATGAAGGTCTTACCTACTCTATTAATAAGTTTAAATGTACTAAGCATTATATCACAATCAGTACCTTTGACTCACATCATGCATTTAACCTACTGTGCCACTAAAATCCCTTGATTTACACCCCCAATATGTAATCTGGAAGTCTAAATAAGAATGAACCCCAACATTGTCCAATGTTATCACATTTATACTTTACAACGTGGTGTAAAGGCGATTAGTCAGGTACTTTGATCAATATTTACAGGTAAATTTGTCCACTTTGGCTAATATCCTGAATATAGCTGTTGACAATTTGCTTCTTTTTATGTTTATCCTTACTTTTCTATGATTTTAAGTGGAATGTTTAGTTTTTTCATTTCATATTTCTTTCACTCTTAATTTATAAACTCAAGGTAGAAAGTTGTGTTTAGTTTAATATTCCCTGAATTTAAATTGAGCTACAACCAGATTAAAAAAGTTATTTTATTTTCCTCCAATCTGAGAAATGTTGATACAATCTCTACATTTGGGGTAAAAAAGACTATAAAGATAAAATATAGATCCTGAGTACATTTTTTACCTGTAGCCCGTAGGTTTATTTTTTCCCCAGATTTAAAGTGAATATTTACTCATCAAGATTCCCAAACAGTTTATTAAATATCTTTCCTCCACAAATAGAATTAACACCAGGATTTGTCAGGAAATCTAAATGAATTAAATGCATTACATAGGAACTGAACTAAATACACTGTGTCTGAAATCTGTTCATCATAAAATTTGAGTCTGGTACATAATTCCTTTCTGTCCTCCATTGCTGTACGTCCTTCCTTTAAGACTGGAACTGAGATCATAAATTGGCTAATACAACATAGCAGTCACTGTAATCCTCCAAAAGAAAAATAATTTATTTGATGACATACTTATTTGGATGATTACTTACTGGTAATTAGCATTTCTACAATCATTTTAAGTGGCAATACATATTAGGCTAGTAGAAAAAAGTTGAAGCAAAGCCCTCTATTTTGATCTCACAAAGTCATATCCAATATGACAAGAGAAGACATATCTGATTTGTCCCAATCAGACTTCATGGAATTATTTTTAAAAGTTTTCTGGTAAAGATGAACTTGGCTTATCATAGAAAGAAAGTTCTTTGAAATCTCTGCTAAACTCATTTTCTTTTGGGAAAAGTAAATTTCAAGGCATGATAGTGCAAGGAGTAAATTTTTCATTTACAGATTAATTATAGAACATTTATAGATTACTTGTGCTTAGTCTCTAATTTCTAATTTATTTTAAAGAACAAAAATTATGTTCATAATTTTACTTTGCCTAAATTTAACTGTACACCCTTGAATCACACCAGAATTAGGCAATTTGATTATCCTAATGGTTGTGTCTTAAAACCTGCACACTGGGACCAAAGATGAGGATCTGCATATGTGAAGCTCCAACAAGTTCTGTACACAAGGACTCTCCTCTTGGGAGTCCAGGGATCTGAGAAAGCAATTCTCCCTCAGAACAAGTTTTCAAATATTGTCTCAATAATTAATTCAGAAAAACGGTGCTAAGTGGAGAGTGCATCTTCTTGAATTAATTCTGGGAGGTCTGAGTGTGCCTGGAGCCCTCTTGGGTATATGACAGTGGTGGCAAATTCCTCAAACGTGAGTATTCCCTAATGTTAGGGGGGCGGGGGTCAATCAAAGTTTCATCCTGCTTCACTTCCAGGATATTTCAGTCTGGCACCAATGGAAGCATAATTGGAAGAGCCCATGGCTTGAGATCAAGGCATACATACTCTACTTTCCATGTGAGAAAGGCTCGAAGTGGTTTCTTGACTGTGTGGGTTAAAATCAGAGTAAGAGGGAGGAGGTTCAGAAGGTTTTGCATCTCCCAGTGTACTTCTACCTCAGCTACAGACGCATGGCATCGGAGGACCAAACATGGGTTCCAAACTTTCAGACGGCATCTGTTTGCTTACCATTGCCTGCTGCAATCTTCTTTCTTGTTCTTTTCTTTTGTTTGTTTTTCATCTGAGTGATTTGTCTTTTTAATTTGTTCACTTCTGCCTGACAAGATTCAACAACTCACTCACTCTTTTCCACAGCTGCACACACTGCCTGCGTGAAGTGCGATATAAACCTGTGAATAGCCCTGATGTCTTTCATTACTCCGTCCTTGTTTAAAAAAAAAAAAAAAAGTCATTACCATGCTCTTTAATAACTGGCATAACTCTTAAGATATGGCACTGAAGGCACTTTGTACTCATGCTGGCTAATCTTGCCTACGTTGGGAATAGCGAAGGATTTCCTTTGATTCCATCTTCGATTTAGTCTCAAGAGAACATTTACTAAAGCATGAGTGGAGTTGTTGGCTGTGGAGATGAAACTGCAGAGAAGGAAAAGGAGGTCAGGCTTGGGGAGAACGCTGGTGAGCTGCTTGTGGAAAATCTCCTCTCTGCGTGTTTCTGCTGTGTGTTTTGCCAGAAGCTGTACCCACCAATAACTTTCTCTGATCTATAAGAATACCATGCAAACTGTCTTTACTAACTTTGCTCGCCTAGTTATAAAAACTAAAAAGTTTTGAAGAAGGCTAATGGTTTCAATTACTTGCAAAAATTCTGCGTTGTTGATTTGTGAGTGACCAGTGCTAAAGGTTTCACCTTGTCTTACCTGTTCCAGCAAAAATCCTTCCTCAAATTTGTCACTTAAAAATAGCAGTCCCCAAATATAATCATGCTTAGGCTGGTGCTTCCATGAAGGGGGTCAATCTGGTTCTGGCAAGGAAGGGCAAGGGGAAGCAAGTGAGATTCTGCTTGGCATACATCTGTGCTTAGGACCCCCAATTTATGATGAAGGCAGACCTCAGAGAAGCGCTAACCCAGGGAACTGGGTGTGGGCCTTGGAGCACTCCCCATAGGTTTTAACATGTAGAGTCTAAAAAATGTATTCTATATTTTTAATATATTTTATCAATTCAATATAAGATCCTTCAGATTTTTATAGAGATTTTAAAGCATTAAAATTTATTGTTCTAATTGTTATTTAGATGTCATCTTCTATAATCCTATTTTATGCTCTTATTTTACTGTTTCTTTTTTTTTTTAACATCTTTATTGGAATATAATTGCTTTATAATGGTGTGTTAGTTTCTGCTTCATAACAAAGTGAATCAGTTATACATATACATATGTCCCCATATCTCTTCCCTCTTGCATCTCCCTCCCTCCTACCCTCCCCGTCCCACCCCTCTAGGTGGTCACAAAGCACCGAGCTGATCTCCCTGTGCTATGTGGCTGCTTCCCACTAGCTAGCTATTTTACGTTTGTTAGTGTATATATGTCCATGCCACTCTCTTTGTCCCAGCTTACCCTTCCCCCTCCCCGTATGCTCAAGTCCATTCTCTAGTAGGTCTGTGTCTCTATTCCCATCTTGCCCCTAGTTTCTTCATGACCATTTTTTTCTAGATTCCATATATATGTGTTAGTATATGGTATTTATTTTTCTTCTTCTGACTTACTTCACTCTGTATGACAGTCGCTAGGTCCATCCACCTCACTACAAATAACTCAGTTTCGTTTCTTTTTATGGCTGAGTAATATTCCATTGTATATATGTGCCACATCTTCTTTATCCATTCATCTGTTGATGGACACTTAGGTTGCTTCCATGTCCTGGCTATTGTAAATAGAGCGGCAATGAAAATTTTAGCACATGACTCTTTTTGAATTATGGTTTTCTCAGAGTATATGCCCAGTAGTGGGACTGTGGGTTTGTATGGTAGTTCTATTTGTAGTTTTTTAAGGAACCTCCATACTGTTCTCCATAGTGGCTGTATCAATTTACATTCCCACCAAGAGTGCAGGAGGGTTCCCTTTTCTCCACACCCTCTCCAGCATTTATTGTTTGTGGATTTTTTGATGATGGTCATTCTGACCGGTGTGAGATGATATCTCACTGTAGTTTTGATTTGCATTTCTCTAATGATTAATGATGTTGAGCATTCTTTCATGTGTTTGTTGGCAATCTGTATATCTTCTTTGGAGAAATGCCTATTTAGGTCTTCTGCCCATTTTGGATTGGGTTGTTTGTTTTTTTGATATTGAACTGCATGAGCTGCTTGTAAATTTTGGAGATTAATCCTTTGTCAGTTGTTTCATTTGTAAATATTTTCTCCCATTCTGAGGGTTGTCTTTTGGTCTTGTTTATGGTTTCCTTTGCTGTGCAAAAGCTTTTAAGTTTCATTAGGTCCCATTTGTTTATTTTTGTTTTTATTTCCATTTCTCTAAGAGGTGGGTCAAAAAGGATCTTGCTATGATTTATGCCATAGATTGTTCTGCCTATGTTTTCCTCTAAGGGTTTGATAGTGTCTGGCCTTACATTTAGGTCTTTAATCCGTTTTGAGTTTATTTTTGTGTATGGTGTCAGGGAGTGTTCTAATTTCATACTTTTACATGTACCTGTCCAATTTTCCCAGCACCACTTATTGAAGAGGCTGTCTTTTCTCCACTGTATATGCTTGCCTCCTTTATCAAAGATATGGTGACCATATGTGTGTGGGTTTATCTCTGGGCTTTCTATCCTGATCCATTGATCTATATTTCTGTTTTTGTGCCAGTACCATACTCTCTTGATTACTGTTGCTTTGTAGTGTAGTCTGAAGTCAGGGAGCTTGATTCCTCCACCTCCGTTTTTCTTTCTCAAGATTGCTTTGTCTATTCAGGGTCTTTTGTGTTTCCATACAAATTGTGAAATTTTTTGTTCTAGTTCTGTGAAAAATGCCAGTGGTAGTTTGATAGGGATTGCATTGGATCTGTAGATTGCTTTGGGTAGTATAGTCATTTTCACAATGTTGATTCTTCCAATCCAAAAATATGGTATATCTCTCCGTCTGTTTGTATCATCTTTAATTTCTTTCATCAGTGTCTTATAGTTTTCTGCATACAGGTCTTTTGTCTCCTTAGGTAGGTTTATTCCTAGGTATTTTATTCTTTTTGTTGCAATGGTAAAAGGGAGTGTTTTCTTAATTTCTCTTTCAGAATTTTTATCATTAGTGTATAGGAATGCAAGAGATTTCTGTGCATTAATTTTGTATCCTGCTACTTTACCAAATTCATTGATTAGCTCTAGTAGTTTTCTGGTGGCATCTTTAGGATTCTCTATGTACAGTATCATGTAATCTGCAAACAGTGACAGCTTTACTTCTTCTTTTCTGATTTGGATTCCTTTTATTTCTTTTTCTTCTCTAATTGCTGTGGCTAAAACTTCCAAAACTATGTTGAATAACACTGGTGACAGTGGGCAACCTTGTCTTGTTCCTCATATTGGTGGAAATGGTTTCAGTATTTCACCATGGAGGATGATGTTGGCTGTGGGTTTGTCATATATGGCCTTTATTATGTTGAGGAAAGTTCCCTCTATGCCTACTTTCTGGAGGGTTTTTATCATAAATGGGTGTTGAACTTTGTCAAAAGCTTTCTCTGCATCTATTGATATGATCATATGGTTTTTATCCTTCTATTTGTTAATATGGTGTGTCACATTGATTGATTTGCATATATTGAAGAATCCTTTCATTCCTGGGATAAACCCCACTTGATCATGGTGTATGATCCTTTTAATGTGTTGTTGGATTCTGTTTGCTAGTATTTTGTTGAGGATTTGTGCATGTATATTCATCAGTGATATTGGCCTGTAGTTTTCTTTCTTTGTGAAGGAAAGGTGTTAGCTCTTCTCTAAAGGTTTGATAGACTTCACCTGTGAAGCCATCTGGTCCTGGGCTTTTGTTTGTTAGAAGATATTTAATCACAGTTTCAATTTCATTACTTGTGATTGGTCTGTTCATATTTTCTATTTCTTCCTGGTTCAGTCTCAGAAGGTTATACCTTTCTAAGAATTTTTCCATTTCTTCCAGGTTGTCCAATTTATTGGCACAGAGTTGCTTGTAGTAGTCTCTTAGGGTGCTTTGTATTTCTGTGGTGTCTGTTGTAACTTCTCCTTTTTCATTTCTAATTTTATTGATTTGAGTCCTCTCCCTCTTTTCCTTGATGAGTCTGGCTAATGGTTTATCACTTTTGTTTATCTTCTCAAAGAACCAGCTTTTAGTTTTATTGATCTTTGCTATTGTTTTCTTTGTTTCTATTTCATTTATTTCTGCTCTGATCTTTATGATTTCTTTCCTTCTGCTAACTTTGGGTTTTGTTTGTTTGTCTTTCTCTAGTTCCTTTAGGTGTAAGGTTAGATTGTTTACTTGAGATTTTTCTTGTTTCTTGAGGTTGGCTTGTATAGCTATAAACTTCCCTCTTAGAACTGCTTTTGCTGCATCCCATAGGTTTTGGATCGTCGTGTTTTCATTGTCATTTGTTTCTAAGTATTTTTTGATTCCCTCTTTGATTTCTTCAGTGCTCTCCTGGTTATTTGGTAACATAGTGTTTAGCTTCCATGTGTTTGTGTTTTTTATATTTTTTCCCCTGTAATTGATTTCTAATCTCATAGTGTTGTGGTCAGAAAAGATGCTTGATATGATTTCAATTTTCTTAAATTTACTGAGGCTTGATTTGTGACCCAAGATGTGATCTATCCTGGAGAATGTTCTGTGTGCACTTGAGAAGAAAGTGTAATCTGCTGTTTTTGGATGGAACGTCCTATAAATATCAATTAAATCTATCTGGTCTATTGTGTCATTTAAAGCTTCTGTTTCCTTATTTATTTTCATTTTTGATGATCTGTCCATTGGTGTAAGTGAGGTGTTAATGTCCCCCACTATGATTGTGTTACTGTCCATTTCCTCTTTTATAGCTGTTAGCAGTTGCCTTATGTATTGAGGTGCTCCTATGTTGGGTGCATATATATTTATAATTTTATATCTTCTTCTTGGATTGATCCCTTGATCATTATGTAGTGTAGTTCCTTGTCTTTTGTAGCATCCTTTACTTTAAAGTCTACTTTATCTGATATGAGTATAGCTCCTCCAGCTTTCTTTTGATTTCCATTTGCATGGAATATCTTTTTCCATCCCCTCAGTTTCAGTCTGTATGTGTCTCTAGGTCTGAAGTGGGTCTCTTGTAGACAGTATATATATGGGTCTTGTTTTTGTATCCATTCAGCAAGCCTGTGTCTTTTGGTTGGAGCATTTAATATATTCACGTTTAAGGTAATTATCAATATGTATGTTCCTATGACCATTTTCTTAATTGTTTTGGGTTTGTTTTTGTAGGTCTTTTTCTTCTCTTATGTTTCCCACTTAGAGACGTTCCTTCAGGCTTTGTTGTAGAGCTGGTTTGGTGGTGCTGAATTCTCTTAGCTTTTCCTTGTCTGTAAAGCTGTTGATTTCTCCATCGAATCTGAGTGAGATCCTTGTTGGGTGGAGGAATCTTGGTTGTAGGTTCTTCCCTTTCATCACTTTAAGTATATCATGCCACTCCCTTCTGGCTTGTAGAGTTTCTGCTGAGAAATAAGCTGTTAACCTTATGGGAGTTCCCTTGTATGTTATTTGTCATTTTTCCCTTGCTGCTTTCAATAATTTTTCTTTGTCTTTAATTTTTGCCAATTTGATTACGATGTGTCTTGCCATGTTTCTCCTTGGATTTATCCTGTATGGGACTCTCTGTACTTCCTGGACTTGATTAACTATTTCCTTTCCCATGTTAGGGAAGTTTTCAACTATAATCTCTTCAAATATATTCTCAGTCCTCTTCTTTTTCTCTTCTTCTTCTGGGACCCTTATAATTCGAATGTTGGTGCATTTAATGTTGTCCCAGAGGTCTCTGAGACTGTCCTAAATTCTTTTCATTGTTTTTTCTTTATTCTGCTCTGCAGTAGTTATTTCCACTGTTTTATCTTCCAGGTCACTTATCCGTTCTTCTGCCTCAGGTATTCTGCTATTGATCCCTTCTAGAGAAGTTTTAATTTCATTTATTTTGTTTTTCATCACTGTTTGTATGCTCTTTAGTTCTTCTAGGTCCTTGTTAAACGTTTCTTGTATTTTCTCCATTGTATTTCCAAGATTTTGGATCATCTTTACTGTCATTATTCTGAATCCTTTTCCGGTAGACTGCCTATTTCTTCTTCATTTGTTAAGTCTGGTGGGTTTTTGCCTTGCTCTTTCATCTGCTGTGTGTTTCTCTGTCTTCTCATTTTGCTTATCTTACTGTGTTTGGGGTCTCCTTTTCACAGGCTGCAGGTTCGTAGTTCCTGCTGTTTTTGGTGTCTGTCCCAGTTGCTAAGGTTGGTTCAGTGGGTTGTGTAGGCTTCCTGGTGGAGGGGACTAATGCCTGTGTTCTGGTGGATGAGGCTGGATCTTGTCTTTCTGGTGGGCAGGTCCATGTCTGGTGGTGTGTTATGGGGTGTCTGTGGCCTTATTATGATTCTAGGCAGCCTCTCTGCTAATGGATGGACTTGTGTTTATGTCTTGCTTGTTGGATGGCATAGGGTATGCAGCACTGCAGCTTGCTGGTCTTTGAGTGGAGGTGGGTCTTGGCGTTGAGATGGAGATCTCTGGATGATTTTCACCATTTGATATTATGTGGAGCTGGGAGGTCTCTTGTGGACCAGTGTCCTGAAGTTGGCTCTCCCACCTCAGAGGCACAGCCCTGACGCCTGGCTGGAGCACCAAGAGCCTGTCCTCCACACGGCTCAGAATAAAAGGCAGAAAAAAGAAAGAAAGAAAGAAGAAGATAAAATAAAATAAAGTAAAATAAAATAGTTATTAAAATACAAAATAAAAATAATTATTAAAAAAATGTTCTAAAAAGTAATTAAAAAAAAAAGAAAGAAAGAAGAGAGCAACCAAACCGAAAAACAAATCCACCAATGATAACAAGTGCTAAAAACTATACAAAAAGAAAAAAAAAAAGACAGAACCCTAGGACAAATGGTAAAAGCAAAACTATACAGACAAAATCACACACAGAAGCATACACATACACACTCACAAAAAGAGAAAAAGGGAAAAAAATATATATATCATTGCTTCCAAAGTCCGCCTCCTCAATTTGGGTTGATTCGTTATTTATTCAGGTTTTCCACAGATGCAGGGTACATCAGGTTGATTGTGGAGATTTAATCTGCTGCTCCTGAGGCTGCTGGGAGAAATTTCCCTTTCTCTTCTTTGTTCACACAGCTCCCGAGGTTCAGCTTTGGATTTGGTCCCGCCTCTGCATGTAGGTCACCTGAGGGCCTCTGTTCTTCCCTCAGACAGGACAGGGTTAAAGGAGCAGCTGATTCGGGGGCTCTGGCTCACTCAGGCCGGGGGGAGGGAGGGGTACGGATGCTGGGCGAGCTTGCGGCGGCAGAGGCCAGCATGACATTGCAACAGCCTGAGGTGCGCCGTGCGTTCTCCCAGGGAAGTTGTCCCTGGATCATGGGACCCTGGCAGTGGCGGGCTGCACAGGCTCCCGGGAGGGGCGGTGTGGAGAGTGACCTGTGCTCGCACACATGCTTCTTGGTGGCTGCAGCAGCAGCTTTAGCATCTCATGCCCGTCTCTGGGGTCCGCGCTGATAGCTGCGGCTTACGGCCGTCTCTGGAGCTCCTTTAAGTGGCGCTCTTAATCCCCTCTCTTCACGCACCAGGAAACAAAGAGGCAAGAAAAAGTCTCTTCCCTCTTCGGCAGCTCTAGACTTTTTCCCGGACTCCCTCCCAGCTAGCTGTGGTGCACTAGCCCCATTCAGGCTGTGTTCATGCAGTGAACCCCAGTCCTCTCCCTGGGATCCGACCAAAGCCCAAGCCTCAGCTCCCAGGCCCCACCCATCCCAGCGGGTGAGCAGACAAGCCTCTCGGGCTGGTGAGTGCTGGTTGGCACCGATCCTCTGTGCGGGAATCTCTTCGCTTTTCCCTCTGCGCCCCTGTTGCTGAGCTCTCCTCCGTGGCTCTGAAGCTTCCCCCCCTCTGCCACCCTCAGTCTCTGCCCACGAAGGGCCTTCCTAGTGTGTGGAAAACTTTCCTCCTTCACAGCTCCCTCCCACTGGTGCAGGTCCCATCCCTATTCTTTTGTCTCTGTTTTTTCTTTTTTCTTTTGCCCTTCCCAGGTACTTGGGGAGTTTCTTGCCTTTTGGGAGGTCTGAGGTCTTCTGCCAGCGTTCAGTAGGTGTTCTGTAGCCATTGTTCCACATGTAGATGTATTTCTGATGTATTTGTCGTGAGGAAGGTGATCTCCATGTCTTACTTTTCTGCCGTCTTGAAGCTCCTCTACTGTTTCCTTCTTAATTGCATAATTACTCATTTTGTAATGTATTACGAGTTTTGAAATATTAGGGTAGTCTTTTTCCATACTGCCTTTGAAGAAAGAACAGTTGAACACTTTTATAGCTTCTCTCTTACCTTCTGACTCTTCCCATATATCTGTATTTTATCTTGAAGATAGAGTCCATTAATTGTCACCATTTTTTTTTTCTTTTATATCCTACTTTTCTCCAGCAGTTATACCAGTTAAGATTTTTCAGTACTAGCTCTCCTTCAATTTTGGTGTTCTGTATTCTAATTTATTTTATTAGTCTTTCCCCTGTCTTAATGATGTTGTTTAATTAAACCTAAGTGTTTCTTTTCAAAAACAACAGCCACATTTAGTGGATATTCCATTATTGGTACAAAATTGTACCTATACTTTGAGAAATCAATTATTTAACTCTTTGTGTTCATCAGTGATCCCATGAGTCTTTTTGAATGTCTGGGGATATATTAAGATATAACCTGCACAATATGTATTTATATAAGACTAAAGGATGATCAATTTAGATAAAATAGGAAGACGTGCTAAGTGAACAAAATGCTAGAAAATGCAAAAAGAAAAAAGACATTGTTGTTGAGCTCAAAGTGTGGAATTCCATGTTTAAGATGTTATATTACATCTGCCAGTGTTTTATTCAGGAAAAGATATTTAAATAAATTATTGGGTTGGCCAAAAAGTTCGTTTGGGTTTCCCGTAAGATGTTATGAAAAATGCCCAAACGAACTTTTTGGCCAACCCAATATTTAATCAGTATTTGTTTGATATGTTATTTCATTGAGTTTTGGCATTGAAAATTAAAGTTAAAATTGTTAATGTCTTTCAGTAGTAGTTTATATTTGTACATTTTACTTGGAACATAGTAGGCCTTTTTAATTTCTCTTAGTTCTCAATCTTGAGAATTTATTTACTTTAGTTCTAGATTTTTAATGTTATTTTATTATGTCCTTGCTTATTTAGTCATCCCTCTTTGTTCTGTGCTCTTTTCAGGAGACTCCTATTACTTACATAGTATATTTTCATTCTCCTTCTCCTCTTGGAATAAAATTGCTCCAATCTGTCTTCTATTTCACTTATCTGATTTTCTTCAAGGACAATTCAACTACACTATATTAAATGTTTTCAATACTGATTTTACTTTTTACACTTTAGAAATTATTTCAGTCTTTCTGGGTTCATTGTTAAGTTTCAGTTTACTAACCATTGGTATGAGTTGTTTTTATAAAACTTTCTAGGAATTCATGTGAAAGTTCCTCTTTAGGAATTCATATTACCTTTAAATTTTGTGATTTCTCCTTTTTCTTTGATGTTACAGAATATTTGGTTTGCTTATTTGTTTTAAACTGAGAACGGATTTTTTTAAATTAATAGTCTCTATTAATTTGCTTGCTTACTTCTGGGAAATAGAACTTGAAACAGACTTAAGAGTCTTAATGTTTGGAATTGGAAAGTGGACTAGCTTAAGAAGTTCCCTTTACTTGCCTTCAAAACTCAAATATTTTCAGAAACACATTCCTGTATTTAAAACAAAATAGAATGCAATTCTTGATTTCATGTTGGCAATTTAATATCCCAAGAGAAGGATAAATGAATGAACAGAAATGTATGCATATAAATGTTTACTGAAAGCTATATGTTAGAATATAGATAGCAGCACTCTTTCTAATAGCCCCAAACTAGTAAACCAAACAAGTGAGCAAAAGTAGAATGAATAGATAAATTGTAGTATATCCACAAAATGGGATACTAAACAGCAGTATTAATAAATAAACTACTAACAATGCCAGTACTTACACACCTAATATTGAGCAAAAGAATCCAGACACAAAAAACTAAAACTCATCTATGGTGATGAGAGGTGAGCTGGTGTTACCTTTGGTGAGGAGAGTTGTGATTGGGAGGGAGCAGAGGCCCCCACTTGGGAACTTGGTAATATTTCATTTATTGCTCTGGAAAGGGGTTATATGAACATGTTCACTTTGTGAAAATTTATTGAGAAACATATACATGATCTGTGCACTTCTTTGTGTGTTTGTAATTCTCAATAGTTTATCTTAAAAATGCATGGGATGTAGGGGTAGCCACACTGCATCTGTATCTGCCACACATCTGTAACTAATCATCTTCAGTATCTGTAATGAATATGTTGTCTAATGATAATATATATCATATGCCATTAAACAAGAATAAGCGTTATGCCATAAATGAATGAAGAGAGGGTGAAATAATTCTGATGAGGAATCAGAAATGGCTTCATAAAGGAATTCTTAGTGTAGAGGATTGATCTGGGTGTACAGAGAGACAAAATGAAAGGAAATCAGTTAAGAAGCTATTGCAATACTCTAGGATTGCATCTTAGTATTTAAGGGCTGAGCATTGTGACTTGGGCAGTTAGGTGACTTCTAAGTATTTGTTAAACATGAACAACATTGGACTGAATGCTATCTTTGACAATAAACTGAATTACCACATGGGGGGAATAAAAGCACAAGCTTTTCTCATCATTTATACTAATTATATTTTGGGGAAATTCTGGACATGAGCATGGGTTTTGGGATTTTGATTCTCATTAAACAAAGATATATTGAACCCCAAATTTTGTTTATATAGTCATTAGTGTGTTGGAAATATGGAGACTAATAAACATCACAAAAGTGACAAAATAATTGCAAATTACATGTTGTGAAGATTTCCAATTCACTGAACTCCTTATTGATTTATCTTTGCACTTATTCTTTGATTTAAAAAGTACATAGCAATATTTTAGAAATGCAGATGTAAGACAATATAAGAAGAAGAAAGAATTATATGTACCCAACTCTAAGGTGACCTCCTTACCATGGATTAAATCTATCCACTCATCCACTGAGACAGCACTTACTATAGAGGGTTTAATTTCACTTTCAGCAGCATTATTCAAAGAACGAACAGAAAAACTTAGCAAGTCCACTAAATGTGGACTTCATCAATCAGCTAGCAAACACAACCAAGTCTAAAACAAGTCAATGATTATTTCTATTGGGTCAGAAAGCAGAAAATGAAATATAAAGCAGCTCTGGATTTCTCCAAGAATAGCAAGTTGTCTGAGGTCAACAAAACTTCCTGCAAGTGTTCCTTCTCCCTGAAAAAGATATTATCAGTATCACAATTGTAGACAACCCTGTCATTTTACAGGAATTTGGAAAATGATGTCACTTACAACACTAAACTGTGAAATATAAATGAGAGAGGATGTATTAGAATCAAAAGAAGAAAAAATCTTTAAAAAAAAAAAAGCTTCAAATTAATTCTAACCTCATGTAGAGGTGACAAATGAGAAACCATAGAAGGGAGATAGAGAAGGAGACCAGTGGGGCGAGACTGAATGCAGAGAGACAGGACCAGCGTCAGAAAGCCATGCCTCCCCGCCCGCCCTCCCGCTATTCTTACTCTCTCCTCATACTTCCTGGTTTGGTGCTTTATGCAAATATGCACCTGCTTGGAGATCTCCCGGAAGACAAATGGTGAGGAAAAACCTCTGTTCACTTGCTCACAGTGGGCAACCTGGTTAGATAAACTTATTTTACTTCAGTCTTCAACTGCAAGTAAACAAAATCAAATGAGGAGTATATGAAAAAATAAGATGTATAAATGTGGGAAGGAAAGATCACTACATGCATATTTAGTAAAAAATTTCTAAAGTCTCATCATATGTGCAGACTATAACAAAATTGATCATTTCTAGATATTTCAAGTCAAATCTGTACCAAATCACTGGCATTCCATGAACCAGAACAGACCTCTGATCTGGTGGCATCAATCATCCAACTAGGTCATGCAGAGCAGCTTAAAGACCACGAAGCTTCATTTTGTAGCTCACAGTATAATTCCCACTGTAGCCTTACTACCCATACAAAGCAGAGACTTCAGAGCAGAAAGCCTCCAGGTCAATAAGGTAGTTTTTTTAATCTTTTTTTTTTTTTTTTTTTTTTGGATTGGTTCATTCTTAGGTTCCTGTACTCAGCTGGATTTAAAAAAAAAAAAGCCTCATGAGGAAAGACAGAGAAATGCCCAAATGCTCAGATTTTTTGTTTTGTTTTGTTTTGGGTTAGGGAATATATCTTGTCTCCACTCTCAGTACCCAGAAAAGGCAAAGGACGTCCTCAGTATATATGCTATGGAAGGAAATGCCTTATTCTACGCACTTGGTTTGGGACCTTAGGCCAGTCGTTCCCCCTCCTCTCAACTTTAGTGCATCCCTGGTAAAGTGTGGTTGGTAGTAATACCTCTTCCTGGGATTGTTTCAAAAACATAATTAGATAATGCCTGTGAAAGCACATTGTGAATTCTAAAGTGTTCTGCAAATATAAGGGATAAAAGATTGGAAAGTGCCTCTGGGTGGCTTCTTCTCAAATATACCCAGATATTAACATTTTAGTGAAAAAATAGTGCTAATATTTCTCATTGGCACTTTACTACAGCAGAAGTAAGTAATCTAAGTAGAGAAATATATTTTTCCTTAAGACTCAATAAAGCTATTTTCATTTCAATTGGGAAATTGTGGCACATAACTATTTTTATTTTCCCTGAATTGACCTTGTGGAGAAAAAAAATTAAAATGTTATTCACCACTTGTCTAATGGAAAAATCTGAAAGTCAGAGGAACCGTGTTCTCATCTTGCCATCAAGACCTTGTGTGTGACCTTGGACAAGTTACTGTTCTTCCCATCAATCAGTTCTGTCCAACAAATATTTATAAAGCCCGAATGTATGCCAAGTTCTGTGCTAAGCTCGGCCTGAAGAACAAAGAAAACAGCAAAAGGCATAGTCCTTGACATCTAAGAACTTTACAACTTAATAAATTTTTTCACCTTCCAAACAGAAGGGGTACCCATCTCTCAGGTTTGTTATGAGAATAAAATATAGGATGGGAGAGTGCTTGGCAGAATTGGAATGTGTTACATATGCAAAGTGGTATTATTACTAGACATAAAACCATCAGAAGTATGTAAATGGTTAAAGAATACTTAACAGAGAGAAGTGGAGAAGGGATTAATGTTTATAGAACTTCTGCTCCAGACAGAGAGTTCTACATATATTATTTCATCCACACAACAAACTGGTTAGACGGATATTAATCGCTGCTTTTGACCAGTGGGGAAATTGAGAATCTTATCAGTTAAAACGACTTAGCTAACAAATCAGAGCCCCTATGCAAACCAAGGTCAGTCTGACTGCAAAGACTACAGAAACAGTTGATGTATATTGTGCATTGCTTCAGAAATCCACACATATTTTCACAGGGAAAGGAGTCGCCAAAACTTAACAAGCAGCAATAATCAGCTGTAGAAATAGCTAAGAACATATTTTTTCAACTTATCTTTTTTAACAAAGGCATTTGAAGGAAAGGACAGATTGAACTAATTTAACTAAATTAAGATATCAACATAAAGGAATCAAAAACCGGTATCACTGTTCTCTTAACCCCCGAACACAACTCATGCCTAGTATAATTTTTGTTTAAAAGCAAAACTAATGTTGTTTTGTGGGTCCTTAGGTAGTTAGAATGGAAGGAAAAACTGCACATTTTGGCACTCACATGGTTAAAGGAATCATTTAGAGAGGACTTCATGAACTGATTTCTGTAATGCTTTCTGTGTGGATTAGCATACCAAGCAAAATACAAAAGGTAGCTTAATGCCTAGATATATTGAAATCAAGAGCTTAACTTCTAATATCCTCTCTCCAATCAGGTATGGATTTACAAAACATTTTACTATGGTTGTTATTTTTCCTAGCTAAAACTCACAACTAAATCCACTAGCTTGAAAGACTGTTGAGTTATATTGGTATGATTTTCAAAATTTATTTTCAACCTACATAGAAGAATGAGATAAACTCTGGGGGTATGCAAAAGCTGGAAACTGCTTAGAAGCAGCTACGAAGAGTACATATAAATCAAGCAGCCTGGAATTATAAATATATAATGACTATTTAGAAAAAAATTTTTTAATGATTGATTCTCTTGCTGACCTAAATGGCTATGAATTAACACATTTCCCTCATAGCAGGAAGAGAGCTACTAATATTTATCTAGTGTTTACTAAATGCTAGACCCTGTGGCACATACTTTTTATACATTATTTCATTTACCTCCCACAAAAACCCTATGAAGCAAGTAATATTGTCTTTATGTTCCAGCCAGATGATGGAAATTCTAGATGATAGGATTGAGATTTAGAATTCAAATAATGGTCCAAAACACAAAACTAATAAATAGCAGAGCCAAGATTCATCTCTGAGTCTGTCTATTCCCTTCAATATCCTGCATCCCTCTTCATGTTAGGTACCTTAGAAGGTGCCATCTCTGTATGCCATTTGCAAATATAAAAGGCTTGAAAGGCAATGAAAAGAATTCCTAGTATAGGTTAATTCATTAATTCACTTAACATGTAATTATTAAGTACCTACTCTTTGCCAAGCCCATGATGGGCAACACATTGGTGAAGGAAACATACATGGGCTTTGTTGTCATGGGGTTTACAGTATGAATTATTTTAGGCTTTGAACCAGAGGAGTCTCAAAATAACTCAGAACTGAAAATAAACTAGACTCCACATTGTGAACCAGATGTATCTACTCTGTCACTCACTGTCTGGTGACTCAGGCTAAACAGTAAGCACACTGAGTGCAGTTGTGTCATCAATAAAACAGAGATAACAAAAATTGTACTATTTACCTCAAGGTGGTATTATGAGGAATAAATAACACAATGCATATGAAATTACCATCAACATTCAAAGACAGATGCACATATACATAAAAGGATTATTGTTCTGCTTATTAAGGAAAAGATAATACATTTTTAGCTTATGAAAAAAGCAATTATGTGACAGTATAGCAACAATTTCTACCAGATTGCAAAATTTTGAGGCTCCTGCTCATGTAGACATACAGATAATAAATTGGGAAAGGAATTGCAGAAAAGAATAATTCATTTATTATTTTAATTATTTGATATATAGTATCAAGGCAATCTGGTAAAGCATAAAGCATAACTTTGGAATTTTTATCTTGTGGATTTAGATTTAACTGATCAACCCAAATGCTTGTGCACACACTGAGTGGTGAAAGTGTACCAGGTTAACAGAAAGATGACAAAGAGATGCTCATTGTCCAGTGTGCCAGGCACCGTGATGGGCACAAGAGATGGGCCATATTCCCAGGGAACTTGTAGTCTACTGGGAGATACAGAAAATAGCCAGATGCTATTCACTGATGCTAAGTGTTAAATCAGGAAGATTCAGGGCATTACAAGAACACAGTCTAAAGTCACTTAAATCCATCCTAGTATCTACGAAACCCCTAAACTGAGGGTTTCGGGATGAAGAGGCAATTCCAGGTAAAGGTTAGTGTTTGGTGGTAGAATATTTCAAGCAGAAAGAAGACCTAATGCAAACACATGGAAACAAGAGCAAGCAGGAAACATTGAAGACAGAAGCCTAGTCTGTGGTGGCTGGAGCAGTGGAGCATGCAGAGAGCAAAGCAGGGGAAGTAGTTTGCCGCAAAGTATGAGCTTGGAGAAGTTAAGGGAGAGGTACCCTGGGCATAAAGACTTCTGAGGATGTATTGAGAAATGTGGAATTTCTCCTCACAGTAAGGTAACTGATACTAAGAGGCTTTGATTTTGAGTTGGATTTTGGCTTGGGGATAAGCAAGAAGGTCACAATCAGACTTGCTCTTAAGAGATATCCCACTTGTGTCTGGGTGAAGAATGGGTTGGTAAGGTTAAGCCAGGAGGCTGATTAGGAGGATGCTGAAATCGCTAAGCTAGAACTTTTCCTGAGTTACCATGACCCATGACTGAAAATAAACGAGTACCATAAATATAAATCATAAGCAGAGAGAATCGTTTGCCAAAGAAGTGAAACGCTAATTGAAAAGCCAGAAGAGTACTGAGCAAGGTGTGGAAGATCATGGAGGTGATTAAAGTTGTTTCCTTTGGCTTAGATTTGTGGGACTTCCAGGATTAACTGGAACAATCTCCCTGCTCTCACCCCCCAAGGCCTCCCAATTATCCTTTTTGTTCTGACTGGGGGAGAAGTGTGATTGCTGCCCTTTCAGTAAGTGAAATGCAGGCCCCATCTGTGGGATCCTGAAGGCCAACCTGGTACAGCGTTACTTAGTAGGGGCCAGGGGTCTTATCTGACTAAGAATTCATTTGTGGCTTTCAGCCCTGTCTTTGTCATCACATCCAAAGCACTCAGACTATCTCCTCTCTGCACACATTGCTGCTGTAGAGCATGGTACTGTTTGTTTCACATAGGAAGATAGAGTTATTCATTTCAGTGGTATCATAATATTGAACAGCTGGTCATTGTATCTCACTGTCTCACTTCTCACACACTCTGCGTTTTCAGCCACAGTCCCATGACCAAACACTGTGAAAACCAAAGGAAACGTGTTATAAAAGCAACTATGCTGATGAACAAAACATATAGACCCTCTGGGTATAAGTGAAAAATCCAACAATTCATATTTCTGTCCTTTTCACAATTAACTCTTAAAAAATGTTATGCTGATATAAAACCTCATATTTGAACAATCTATCTCTTATTTTTATAGTTATAATAACAATTGATCTAATTTAATTAGTGATTTTAAAAAGATATTATTAGGGAGATCAGTTATATAATCAGAACATGGAAATTAAATAAACTATTCAAAATTCACAGGCAAATTTAATAATTGCTGGTACTTAACAGCAGGTCACTTGACTCCAGGATGAATTGCCAACTCCCAAACCAGGTCTAAAGGCTCTGTGTATCTGAACTGGCCCTTTGATCAAACCATACGGCAGGCTCAAAGACAATCTTTGTTCAAAGTCAAAACCCCATATGCAAGTCTTCCCATTACTATCTTTGTATCATTTGTGGACTTTTGACTGGTATTGGGATGATAATAATAACATAGTAGTAATAACAAAAACAATGATAACTGAGCAGCTGTCACATAATGGTTAATAATATTAAAACAACAACAAGAATAATAGAGCAGCTGTAACAAGGTAATTAAACATGCAGGCTCTGGGCCACATTGTCTAGGTTTAGTGTACTGGCTCCAACACTCTTTGACTAAATGTATGAGCTTAAGCAAGTTATCTATCCTCTCTGTTCCTCTGTCTCTTTATTTTTTAAATAAATATCATTCAGGTATAAGAAAAAAATTGATTATAATAACACCATCTAACAGAGATGTAGTTTAAGGATTAAAAGAAGTAGTACCTATTAGGTGCTTAAAAAATTATCTGGCACATAGTAAACATTCAATAAGTATTGCCTACAATCATTATTTTTTAAATATGTGTATGTATCTATAGTATTATATTGTTAAAATATTATTAGTATTATTGTTGTCATTATTGTTACTACTGTCATTACTACTTTCTGGCTCACAAAAGCCCCATGAGGTAGGTGGTAAACAGTTACTCAGTTAGCTATTAAGGGATTGAGTAAGGGTTTGAACCAGACATGCCCAATATCAAAATCCATAAAGCCTTGCTTAATTTCTTATTGCTCCCGTAAAAAATTACCACAAACTTATTTTTTGTATGGTATTATAGGTCAGAAGTCTAGCATGGCTCTCCCTGGGCTAAAGTTAAAGTTTGGCAAGGCTGTGTTCCTTTCAGTGTCTAGGGGAGAACCCATTTCCTTTCTCATTCAGGTTGTTGGCAGAACTCAGGTCCTTGTGGTTGTCAGACTGAGGTATTCATTTCCTTGCTGGCTGTCAGCTGAGAACTCTTCCCAACTTCTAAAGGTCAACAACTCTCTGCCTCATGGCTTCCTTCCTTCACTGTCAAATTGAGCTACAGAGTGCCAAGTCTCTCTCGTACCTTGAATGTCTCCTGCCTATTCTTCCATCACATTTCTCTGACTGACTCTTCTGCCTTCCTCTCCCACTTTTAAGGGCCATCTGATTACACTGGGCCCACACAGATAATTCAAGGTAGTCTCCCTATTTTAAGGGCTGTGACCTTAATTCCATCTTCCAAGTTCTTTTTGCCATGTAGTGTAACCTATTCACATGTTTCAGAGCTGAGGGCAAGGGCATCTTTTGTGGGCCATTGTTCAGCCTATCACATTGTGGCACCTCTGAGTTGTGCTGGAGGCCAGTTGGAGTCAGAGCAGTAAAGCTGCTAGTGACAAAGAAAGAGGAAAATGAGCATTATAAGCAAGAGGATATATTAATCAAATGTTCTAAAAGGCAATTCTAATGGCATACTAAGCATGAGGCCAATGGTGAAAGCAAGAGTGTGGGTACAGTAGATCAGTTTTGTGAGAAACAAAACAAATTATAAATGTATTAAAGTGGTAAATGGAAAGTGAAAAAAATAAAAAAGGGTAAATATTAATTTGACAGTACTAAATAAGTTATTGGTTGAAAAGAATAGAAAGGAATTATAAAGAAAACATTAATAGAGCTGAACAAATAAAATATGTATATAAGAAGAATATTTCAAGGGGTTAATACCACAAATGTATTAATATCTCTTGCCAATCAATAAGATGAAAACTCCAATAGACTTGTGGACAAAGGAAATTCATAAACAGGCAATTCATAATTGAAGAAACATCAATGGTCAATAAATATATGCAAACACTTAATTCCATATATATATTATTCTAATATCAAATTTGAGCAAAGATAAAAATTTGTCTAAATAAGAATGTTTTCCTGTGATACAACTTCTAAATGTTTATCTCAGGGAAATAAGTGGAAATATACACCAAAAATATGTATAAGGATATTCATCACAGCATTATTTACTTATAATAGAAAAAAAAATTAAAAGGGTACATGTGACTAAAATGATCCCTTGTGTTTGCAATGAATGTCTTACAAAATCATTGTTTAATTTTTTGGCCAAACGTATGAACATGATTTGGTGTAGAAAACAAACAAATGAAAAATCTATTCAAAGTGTTTTGAAAAGAAAATAAAAATCAAGCTATTGAGATTTTCCTAAGAATACAGATTTGAAAAATAATCTGAGACCCCCAAGCCACAGTGAACCCAATAGGAAGTGGCTTTAAAACCTTTTGGAAGATTTCAAGGCACAAATATAGAACTATTTGGGAAAGAATAAACTAGGATAAAGGCTAAAATACAAATGTGAAGCAAGCATATAAATACATCTGGTTTCATGGAGATTGGGGCAAACATGGAATTTAGAAAGATACTATCGTGAATTGAGTTAGATTTAGTCATAAGTTTACATTTAATGATTCAGAACGAATCATGATTTTTCATTTAATGAGTAAGATTTATGAAATTCTACAAGATTGAAAATATTAGTAATTAATTCAAAAGGCTTGGTAAAGAAATATGATCGCTCACTCAAAGACAATTCGGTATTGGAAATGAGGCATGATTACATCTGGCAGAAATTTATAATACTAAATTGATAGTAACATTTAACTATAGGAAGAGAATGTAAATTTCACTCAGATTTCACACTATGAGTAATGAAAAATCAACTGAGGAATAATTGCAGTCATAAAACATCATTATTCATATACTTCACCTCACAGGGCATCTTTGCACAATACAGAATATGATAATACTTGATCAGAAATGGAGAAATGATCATTCCCATTGGCATCTGGAAAGGTCTAATAGTCAATACCAAAATACACAATATCATAAATGATCAGTTAACAAAGTACGAGATATAAATTAAAGAGTATATGTTTCCCTTACTTCAGGATATTTACCTGGAAAGAATGGGGCTATACTTTTCAGAGAGATTAAACATGAAGGTATTTTCCATGTGCAAAAACACAAATACTTTGATCATTACCATCTTCCTCCAAAGAACATTTAATTTTCTCCATTATTCCCCTTTTCAAAATCCATTCTTTAGAAAAACCTTTCAATTCTGTCCAAAAAATTATTTCCAGTAATCTTGCCATTTGAATATTGCTCACATGCTACGCTTTATATGTGGTGTGTGAATCCCTGTATCCTGTGTTAAATTTACATTTTTCAATCCTTGAAGCAAGAGTTCTACTGTCTAATGGAAATAGTACACTACTGAGAGGAAGAGAAATTCATTAGAAAACTTCTGAAATTTCTTGGTGTTTCCTTTTTCCTAGAAGTAGTAGTCGAGTGAGGTCAAGATCCCTACCTGGATCTGCCCTTAGTCAGGTACTATGTGAAGAAGCTTAGGAAAGTCCTGTGAATGGAAAAGACAGGTTATCCCCAAAGTTGAAGAATACAATCTTTTGATATTTGGGATCTTCTGAAGAGACATAATAAGAACATTTGTTAATCAGTATTTAATTATAAGCTGGAGAGTTCATGTGAGTCACCTAACAGGGAACTCTGTTAAGAGACTTGAGACGTTCTCCAATTAAAATCCTACAGTAAAATAGAGCCCTGGGTATAGTGTCATCATGGAATAGATATATTACCAAAAGGCCAAAGGACCAAAATGAAGAAGTGACAATGCAAAAACATATAAAAATACATTTTTTAAAACTCCATTTAAGCCACAGGGATGAGAAGAAGGAAGAGACAGCTGTTTCAATGACTAAAAATGTTAATAGATTTCTATTCACTCTTTAACATCAGCACCTGTGTTTGTCTGTTTGCTGCAGTGTAGCCATTCATACTCAGCCTCCAAAGACTTCAGGGCTGGGAGATTTGTCACATTTTCTGCATATTCCAAATGGTTAGGTACGGCTAGGAGGCAGCACTAATAATAAAGTACACTGTCATGAATTCACACTAATAACTAGAAAACCAACACAAATTGCAGAGTTGGAGAGATTAATGGGAATGCAGAGACATACAATAAGCAAATCAGCCCTACTTCATCAAGCAAATGTTCTTTGCTGTACAATAACAAAGATAATTGAAGACTATACTGGAAGGGAGTCTAACAGTCTAATAAGTACATGGCTGTGATTTGCTTGCCAATCAGAAACTGAGACATGACCAGTTCTGAAGCAGATGATGCCTGATTTGAGCACTGGCCTTATTGTTTATGATTTCAAGTTTGGCTTAGAGGGTTACATTAGAGTTAAAAAATAAATAAATAAATAAAGATTTCAAGGGAGAGATCGATCAGTCAAAGTGAATTTAACTTAAAGTTTTATCATGTCTTCAATTCACTTTTTTTCATTTCTCTGTAATCAAGATATTACTTTTGTGTGTATATATATATATATATATACATATATATGTATGTATATATATATATATATATATATATATATACACATATATATATAAAGGAATGCAAATCAAAGCAATCAAACTGCTGTAGTTTCCCACACACGAAATAGGCTGCCAACATTTTCGAGTAAAGGAATCTCACTAGTTGTGTACCCTTGAGCTAGTTTTCTTTAAACTTTAGTACACTCTGCTGTAAAACATAAATAATATCGCCTGCCCTGTAGGGTTGCTGTGAGGATTAATTAAGATCTACTGTGGATTTATTCGGTAGGTAGCAACTGAAGATTGGACATGTAGGACGAATGATAGCTCCCAGCATTTCTTTGCATAAATCTATATGAATGAGAAATTTTGTTTTTGGTTCCAAGAGGAAGAAAGAGGATGGAGCATGGTGACCAGAGGCAGAGGAAACCAAGCTGAGAAAATAGAAAATGAAGTCAGTTGTCCACCCACCTCAAGTTCTAAAAAAGAGGTGCAAAGCAGAAGATGAGGGGTCATTTTGACAAAGGATAGTGAGAAACTAGGCATGCAGTCAGCCATACGTCAGGGCTTAGGGAACAGAGATTTAGGAATAGCAAAATTCTTCCCATTTTTCTACCAAAGTGGCAGCATCAAGCCAGAGTGTAGAGCAGACAAGAAGTATCGGTAGTGCCAGCTATGCCTGACAGAGAGGCAAAAATTTCAGTACCACTGACAGCAGTGGCCATGGTGAAATATCTCTCTCAAAACATTTTTGGGCAATAAACACCCAAGAGAATGCTAACACAAAAGAATATGAGTAGACTTTTCTTAAGAAAAGTCTTAGAAATTGCAGAGTAATGGGAGGGCTTGTCAGGGAAGTGAAGAGGGCTGCTAGAAGGAACTAAACAGACATTAAAATCTGGAGCTTAATGTATTTTGTACCTGCAGCTAATAGCACCCGGGTCATTTGAGTTACATGTTCTCCATTTTTTTGTTTGTTTTTGCTTTTTACCCCAATGAAAGACAAGCTCCTAGAGAACAGATGCGCATCTCAAATGTTTTGTATTTCTCACATTACCCAGCACTATGCTGGGCACAGGTTATCTGTTTAATACATTCATATTGACTTTCATAGTGCATAGGCCAGAGGAATTGATTAATAAATAAATAAGTTGAGAGGATGCTTTAGAAAAAAAATTGACAAACAAGACATAAATAAATCACCAAGAACAGATGGCATGCAACCAAATGTTTTTAAAGCAGTCAGAGGACACTGGAATTGCTAGCTAAAATGTTTAATCTTTCATTAGGATTGGACACTGTACCAATCCATTGGCACATTGCCATCTTGTTTTTTTAAAAGACTTGGAAAGTGACCTTGGAATTGGTTTGCTGCTACAGAGTTGAAAATTAGTAAATTCTGTGGTAAATATTAAATAAGCAGTTTTTAGTTGTTTTATAGAAAGGTAAAACAGGCCAAAAAAATGGAATTAAATTTAACTAAGTGGTATTTATATTTTGAAGAATAGGGGACCAAGGGGAACCAATGGGAATCATTTCTTTCAACCTTTAGAAAGTCTTGGGAAGGTTCCAGACTAACAAATTCACCAGATGATTAGAGAAAATGCTGACTCATGAAGAGAAAACTGACTTCAATAGAGGAAACAAAGGCAGGACTAAATTGTTTATCTTTATATAAATGGTGACATTGAGGGATGGTGAGGCATGGTGACAGGACAGATATATATATAATATCTACATAACCAATTTCAAAGAGGAAGCAAACAATTTTAAAGAATGAGTGAGCTTTTGCCAAATAGAGAAGAGAGAGAAGGACAGTTCAGGTGGAGGAGACAAGGTATGCCAATGATACAGAGATTTAATGCTTGCGTTATTTAAGAGAACAGCCTTAGCTCAGATGAGGAAGGAATGGCAAGAGTGGAGTCTGATCCAGAACATGTTAAGCCCCCACTTAAAAGGATGGCTCTATCCTTTAGTCAACAGGGAAGGACAGTATTTCCAAGCACAGAATAGAGGTGATGCTATTAGACTTTTTTTTAAGAAAATAATTTTGGAAATAGAATTTGAAGGAAGTCAGAAGAGATGAAGAGCTGACAGAGATTAGCAGCAATTAGAAGGTAAAAGGGACAGGTTTTTGGTGTGTTCTCAAGTGGTGAGAAGGAGAACTCAAAAATGAAGCTGATATGTTAGAGCTTGAGAGATTGACACATGAGATAGGTAAATTATAGAGGCAGAGAGTAGGCAGAGCAAGCTATAATGAGTTTGGTACATGCCATGTTTAATTACAGATAGAAATGTTCAATTGGCAGAAATATAGGTTAACAAAAATTAAAGATATAGACATATAGACTTGTATAAGTGATAGTTAAAATCTGAACGATGTCTATTTTATAGCAAATTTTTGGGAACACTTCTTATATACCACAGCATTGAGGCTTTCTTTCCTAATCTATTATTCTGCCACATTTAAGGCAGGGTATTATTATCTCCCTTCTGGGCTCTTTGGATAACCCTTTTACCATTCCCTCTGCTTCCAGTCTGTTTACCCTCAAAACCATTTGCATTCTGCAGTGTGTTCTCAGATCACTAATTCCTCAAGTTGAAGAAGCACTGTCTACTCTCCCCGTCTGGGATATTTATGTGGAATATCAGCCATCTCTGAAGGCTCTGGAAGTCCTGTAGCTTGGATATATGCTTCACTTTGTTTAACTCAACATTTCCCAAATTTATGTGACTATGGACATGCTTTATTATTTATTCATTTCTACCTTTCGAAGTAAGGTTTTTAATACGCAAGAAACTAAATACAGTCCACTAAATACAGCAATTAAAATGCCACCTTATTCCCATTACTCTTGGATTGAAAGGAAAATTTTCTAGTTTCCTATGTCTTACAAAATCAAGACCAAATGCACAAGTTGTCCATTCAGCCCTCCAGAATCTAACATGAATGTACCTTTGAAATCTAAGCCTGATCCTTTATGAAACTTTCCCAGCACTTCCTCTGGGAACATAGCATTTTTGAGAGGTTACTTTGTTACAGGTATTTATTCATACCAAAGTTATTCCAACGAGACCATTTTAACTGAGTGTTTTTGATGGGGGTTATTTTGAAATAAACAAGTGAAAGCACCAACTTTCACCTATTTCAGTTCTAGAGGACATATATTTTTACCTTATTTTTCAGCCTCACTCCATCTCACCACTTCATGGTCAACCCAAGGTGGAGAATGGAATAACGCAGAGGCCAGGGGTGGGTGAGGCAGGAAATGGGCTGAAGGATGAAATGGTTTGTGAGAAACACCTAGCAGACAAACAACATATAATCAGGAGTCATGTCACTATACCTGCTTTTCTCAGGAAAAGCCATTAATCAAAATAAGCTAAGTATTTGCTTATTCTCTCCGTATTAACATATACCTTATATGAACTGTCTCTCATCCTTTGATTTCTCACCTAAAAATAGCATTTCATAATGGAAATAGACTAAATAGTCAGTCTAATAATGGTAATTTTCCTATATATATAGGAAATTGTTTTTGGTAAGCTTCCTGATTTGGCCTGTGAAAAATATTGCCTGCCATATCAGTAAACAAAGGATGTTGTAGCCATCCAGCCATCACATTACAGCTGCCCCCTATGGTGGGCCCTGAGGGAACTCAGGATGGAGGAAGGATTCCCCCTCCATCTAGCAGTGAGCTGCTGCAGTCACCCTGAGGGTATACCCTGAGGGCTCAGGATGAGAAAACACAGAATATGGCCCCAGAGAGCTGAGGTGCATATCAAAGGAATGATTTCAGTGACCCCAGACTCTTGCATCTTCCAATACATAGGAGAGCACTAAATTCATTAACTTGAGATATCTGGTTTTCCTTAATTAACAATAATCTTTTGATGTTCTGACTACTTGGTTTTTGTTGCAAAAACTCCTGTGTAGTCTGGGCTCCCCCACTTGCCTCTTTGGAGTACCCTCTCAGGGTTATTTGAGATGCTGTGTCCCAGGTTTAAGTCCTCAGTTTTGTCCACTGAATAACACATAACTCTCAATTTTTAGGTCATGCATTTTTTTGGTCAGTCGACAGGCCAATGTTGTTTCATTGAGAATATTTATTTGAGAAACTTGATTTATGGGGAAATATAGCAGAGAGTTGGGTCGTAATATGATTACTTTTCTCTGCATCAAATTGCACAGAAAATTCTCAATGATATTTCTATTATTATTTCTCTTAATAATAATGGCATTCACATATTGTGTTTTACTTTGTTAAATATTTTTATAATAACGAGAAAGCATCAGGTGTTAAACTCCTAAACTGCTATCCTGGTATTGGTTGTTTTCTTGTTGTAAAAAAGAATGCTCATTGAGGGTCAGAAAGGGAGGTTAGAAAAGAAGTCAGGATCAGAGATATGTTGCAGCTTGACTTACTAATAAAACTAAACAACACATGTAGCCCAAATGAATCTGTGTTTTAAAACAGATTAGAAGCTCATCTTGGCCTTGTCACATCCAGAAGAAACAAATCCAACTCCAGTAGTCTTGAAAAAAATCATACAGTTCTCTACCAAAGTACCTTGACGAGGTGGTGAAGTAGGTGAGGAATATCACACAAAACCCTCCAAAGTCCTAATCAGTCCCGTTTACCCATCTAACGCCTCAAAAATCCTCTTTGCCAGACAGCTGCTACTCCTTAAATCTCCTTTCTCTATCTAATCATCAGCCCTCTTTCCATGACTCCTTGCCCTCAGGATAAATTCTCTTGTTTCTTAAGTAAATCAATCACACCTTTCCTTTTCTCCAGTTCTTCTTTACTGGAGACAGAGATGTTGATGATATCTCTCTAGTGGGAGATAATTATCATTATGTGATCAGCACAGCAAGATGGAGAAAGGCAGAAAATTCAGGCACTTCCTTGGCAGCCATATGAGAAGAAAAGCCTCTGAATACTTCTCATGTGATATATTTGTCACCGTTCCTTCTATTTTGCCAGAAACATTTTGATGCAAACACATAAAAAAAAACTAGAGCATCAAAATGGCCCTATCAAAATGTCCTGCTATCCTTAATGCACTTTGTACTCTAGCCAACTACTTTCAAATATTTATTCTGTTACATCTGAGTTTAAGTTCAATTATTGTGGGCCCTGCCAATACATAGTCACTTCAAGCTACTTACTGTACTCTCACTCATTCATTCAAAAGTTATCTACTGAGGGCTGGTGATTGCAAGAGATCTGGGGAGGGTAGATACAACCAACAACAAGACAGACTTGAGCCTAGCTTTTAGGATATTTTACATTCCAATGAAATGAACGGGGAAAATAAAAGACAAACACATTCAAGTAAACTCACAAGAAAATGTCAAATAGTGCAAAGTGTTAAAATTTAAAATTAGAATAGGTTTATATGATGGAAGTGAATAGGAAGCTGCTTTTGATGTGTGGTCTCTCTGAATCAGAATGACAGAAAGGAACCAGTCATGAGAAGACCAGGACAGTGTATCAGAGAAAGAAAAACTAGTGTGAGTAGGCAGGAGTAAGTTGCGAGGGGGTAGGAATAGAAAGGAGGCTCTAGAACAGCTGAAGATGAGGTCTGAGAAAAGCCTAAAGTAGGAGGCAAGTGACAGGTCATGAAAGGCTTTTTAAGACAGAGTCAGAAGTTTGGATTTTGTTCCAAGCATAAGGAGAACCTAGTGGAGAGTTTTGGAATAGGAGTCTGAATGAGCTCACTTATGTATTTTAAACATCTTCCTAATACTTTTCTAGATATAGAAATTCCATTCCTCAAAGTTCAATTCAAGCATTTCCCTTCTATCATTAGGCCATTTCTATACATTCTGATCAAAATGTTCCTCCTTATTAGGAACTCTGTTAGAACATCAGGTATGGGGACTAGATAGACTTGAAGTCCAAGTTTTGAAACTACGTAGCTTGGGTCCAAATCCCAATTCTACCACTTAAAAACTATATGGCATTTAGAAATCTACAAAAACTTCCTGAGTCATGACTCAAGTATCTCTGAAAGAAAGATAATAATGCTTGCCTTACAAAGACATTACAGGGATTAAGTGACATAATTTATGGAAAGGCTTTAGCACATTGTGTAGAACGTAGTAAGAGATTTTAAAAGATTAGTTTCCTTAATTTCACCCATTTCCATTCATGTCTACTTAGTTTCCAGTGGAATGGGATGGAAACTGTGAGAGGTTACAAAGATTGATCACATACAGACCTTACCTTCAAGGAGTCTGCATCCCTTCATGTAACCACAGAGAGAAGACATGCAGGCGAAGTCCATATACAATGGTATAAAGTGACAAATACTTACTGTAAGTGAGGAAGAGATAAATTCCGTTTAAACCACAAAGAGAAAGTATTTTCTTTCTTTTCCTCCCTCCCTCTTGCCCTTCCTCTCTCTCTCTCAGCTTTCCCACTGCCAAACTTGTGCTTCTTTTTGCAAGCTGCCTTCATTGTATTGGAACGTAAATGGCTTCCTCAGTGTGATTGGGTATAGTGGCCTCAACCAACTCCTGCTTACATAAGGCTAATAATAAATCACTATGGCAGAAACGTCCCAAAACTCCAGGAAAGACTTGATTACCAACCCATTCTAAACCTATTACTGAGATTTAAAACATGAAAGACTTTAAATAATCCAGGTGTAAAAATACCTATTGAGTGACTGTTGTCCTTACCAGAGATAGGAGAGGGAGATTTGAGACCCAGAGACCCAGGGAAGAAGGCCAGGTAGAGGTAGAGGCAGACATTGAAGTGGCACTGGCACAAGCCAAGGAACACCAAGAACCAACAGAAACCAGAAAAGGCAAGGAAGGGGCATGGCCTGCTGGCACCTTAATTTGGGATTTCTAGCATTCAGTACTGTAAGAAAATAAATATCTATTGTTTAATGTACCCAGTCTGTGGTACATCTTTATCACAGCCCAAGCAAACTAATACAACTTCTATTACTGTTTCTACAACTACTTCCAATAACTGACAACTTTTTTCTTATATAGTACCAGGAGCTGATCTAAGGGAATTACGTTTATTAACCCATTTAATTCCAACACAAACCCCATAAGGTAAGTACTATTATTAGCCTCGTTTTATAGACAAAGCAAACTAAGTAACGAACAAGTAACTAACCACAAGTAACAAGTAAGTAACTTGTTCACATGAATAGATTTAAGGATATAGGTTTGGATCCGGATTCTAGAGCTCTCAGTATCTACACACCATAGTCTACCTCCCTGTAGCTACATACCTATGAGATGTTCTTTTCCCTACAGATCAGGATCCTTGGGAAGGTAAGGCTATTTTCCCAGTTAACTTGCCTCTCAAAATTTTTATTTCCTTTTGCACATCCCAGAACGTAAAAGTTACCATTTCCCCCATTAAAAGGGGGCTTTGGCCATTGCTTCTGTGAAATAACCAACTAAAACCCTGTCTGATTTAGAAATAGTTTTGCATGTGCGGATTTTTACTGTTCCTCTTTTCTTTTTCCACACATCATGTTCTTGCTAACTTCAAAGTGTAGAGATCAATTTAAATTCTGTTTCAGGTGGAGGCTGCACCCATTCTTCACCAGGCACTGTTTCTATCTTTCTTTTTCTTTTTGCTTCTTTTCAGGACTGAAAATGCTGAAAACACATGTATTATTAAGCCCCTACTTGTACTTAAAACTGTGCTGAGTCCTGGACTAACCAAAGAGACACAATCTCTGCCCTACAGGAATTGTAAATGTATGTGAGAGTCATATCCGTATCTATAATCTAAAAGATATACCTGTCTAAACAAGAGCAAACAGATTCATCTATGTACTAAAAGGTCAAACGGGCAGTCTATCAAAACTATTGCATTGTTAGTAGAATCATTTTAAATGGAAGCTAAACTCTATTGGTGCACATATTGTTTTGAAATGAGAATGTGCCCTTTCCTGTTTATTCCGGAGGCAGCAGTTTTATGATTTCTGCTGTAACAATATATTTTTGCAAGGCACAATTATGACCATAAAGGGAATTGTGTGGTAAAAACTACAGAATTTGCCATTAGGCAAGAAGATGACTTTTTTACTCAGCTGGCTTACCAAATCTGAGCAGGTTCTTAGCATTTGGGAGAGATTTATGGCCACTAAAGGAAGCATGACTGCCAACCATAAGACTGAAAGTCCTTCTTTAAAAAAAAAAAAAAAAAAATCTATGAGCAAGTAGTAACAACTCGATGCATCTTGGTTCAAGAACGCTCTATTCACTAACGCTTTTGCCCTGCCTCTCTACTCAAGGCTATTTCCTCCCCTAAGTCCCTCAAGAGTACACCCATTTAGTGATTGTCTACATACACACTTGGAAAAGTTAAATTTGCAAGAGCTGAATTTCCCAGGAGGAACCTCTGATTCAGACCAGAAGGAATAGGCTGGAAATTTCCAAGTCTACTTACCCAGAAGCTCTTGGGAATATATCATAAATAACTTAGTTCATCCTGATAACCAGAAGGAAAAAACATTAGGGGACCAGTCCAGGTGATGGAAGGGCCTGTATATGCATCTTTCTGGCCTGAGGCAGGCATTGATTATGTGGGCAATAAACACAGGTTGACCTCTTTGCTAATGGAAGAGGTTAAAGGGAATGAAGGAAGACAATGTAATTAAGATCCCAATCAAATTCTGAAATAATAACAAATCAATTCTTTAAATATTAAAAAAGATAATTGATTAAAATGGGTACATTGAAAGATAATCTTGGAATGATAAACATTTTTATAAGTAACACACTGCTATAAATTTTAGAAAGAAAGAGTGCTATTTATTAAAAATTAAAGGTTTCCAGTGGCTATTTTTTCTTAAATAAAGTAAAAAGACTATCTTAAAAAGTGTTTGTAGCACATGTAAATTTTTAAAGAATTTATAAAACAATAGTAGCAAAGATAAATAGTCCAGTAAAAATAATAAACAGAGGATATGATGAAGCAGTATGTGTTGAACTGGACCCTAATCCAATATCTAGTGTTTTTGTAAGGCAAGGAACCCTAGGACTCACAGATACACAGATTAGCTGGCCATTAAAGAAGAAGGCGGAGATTACAGTTAATGCTGTCAAAAACCAAGGAATACCTGGAGATACCAGAAGCTGAAAGAGGCAGGAATGGCTCCTATCCTAGAGGCTCCAGAGAGGGCATGACCCTGACAACACTTGATTTCAGACTCTGGCCTCCAGAACTGTGAGAGAATAAATTTCTGTTGTTTTAAACTACTCAGTTTTGGTAAGTTGTTACAGCAGCCTTAAAAAAGTAACACACCAAGCGAATGGCATAAAAAACAACACAGTCAATAAATATTAAAAGTCAGTTTGAGCATCATTTTATGAATTATTAGCCATTTGTAATTTTGCCTCTGTCTTTGCTGTCATGTAGTCTATTCTCCACAGAGCAGCCAGAATGTTCTTTTTACAAAGTATATTAGATTAAATCAGACTCCAGCTAAAAATTAACCGATATCTGCTATATTAGGATAAGTTTGGTTACAAGTAACAACAAACCCAAATATCAGAGGCTTAAACAAATACCATCACTTAGGGGACTAGAGGCAGGTAGGTCAGGGACTCAACACTGTCAGGAAGGACTCAGCTGCTTTAAATCCATGAATCTATTGCTCCATTCTCAGATTAATATGATATTATTTCCCACCTCTTCTCTACTTATCCTAGCACTCTGTTTTTTGCAATACAAAATCATCAAATCATAATCATCAAAATCCCCTAATTACTTCATACTTCTCAAAATGTTTCCTTCCCTTTGTTGTTTGCATGGTTACCTGCTCTCTTTGGAAGACTCCACTTCCTTTGCAAAGTCACTCATTAGTACTGATAGTATTTCTCCCATGCTCCTCACACCCTGAACCTGAGAGTTTCAGGTGCCCTCCCTGATGCACATTAGTACTTCATGACCATTTTCCTTCCTTCTCCTTTAAATCTCCCAGCTTTCAATTTTATGCCATTAAACTATGTCACTAGCATCCTCTCCAGATTGCCGTCATCTACAGGCCCTCACTGTAATTCTTTGAAAACCTTAGCTCCTGAATCACGATCACTCTCTCCAATGTCATTCCCTCATAATTCTTCGTAATTAATTATCCATTTATATGATTCTTCCAATTCCCTGGCCTCTCAGTTCCTTGACCTCCTATCCTCCAAAAGTTTCATCTTCTATCCTATTTCAGCCACCTGATCCCATGTTCATTCCTTAGCCTTCCACATTAATAATAATTACATCTGTAATTATGAATAATTACATTCGTAAACTCAACTTCAGGCATTCACTCATTAAAGACAATCTCTTATTATTCCATCTTAGTGTCTCACTTCCATGGGGCTTTAATTTTCACTGTCCCTCAATTTTCCTCAGTTCCTGACTTCCATCTTCATCAACCTTAAATTCCATGGTCATTCATGATAATCACACTCACGTAAGTTCATGACCCCCAAGATCAAATGGCTCTTAGTGTTTTCGAATAATCCTGAAACTCCCCAGTCTACTCAGTTTCCTTTATTCCTAGATAACTATTTATTTCTTACTTTTTACATTCTTCTCAAATGAACATCTCTTTCACCATCCCCTTCTCTCCTGAACTCAAGTCTAATATTTCCAGCTGCTTCACTAGACATCTCTGGATGACCGTCTAATAAGTATCACAAATTTAGAATGTCTAAAACTGAACTCTTCACCCTACCACTGAAAATATGTTTATCTAGAGAATTCCCATCACAATGACTGGTAACTCAATTCTCCCCTTTTCCATAGACCAAATATTTATTGAATTAATAAATTAATTTTCAAAAATTTGGGGGTTCCTTGTCAGCTCATGGCTTCAAGATGGCTCCCACAGTGTTAGACATCATTAGAATATTCAAAGCCAGGAAACAATGGTGAAAACACTTATGGTTCAAATCTTGCATTTTATCTGGGGGCAAAACATTTACTAAAGTGCACAACTCACTTCCCCTTATGTATTATTGGCTAAAATTAGTTTACATTTCCAAGCCTAGATGCAAGGAAGACTTGGAAATTGAGTTTCTATGATTTAGTTTGACCTATCACAATTCATCCCTTGGTCCTGGGCTCCTTTCCTATCATATTTTAATCCTTACTTGGACTTTTATATGCTAGTTACAAAATACCCAGCACCCAAAAAGATAAAATTCAAAATGTGTGGCAACTAATAAAAAATTATCAGGCACACAAGCAGGAAAACATGATGCATAGTGATGAAACAAATTAATTAATAGAAATGACACTAAAATGATATCAATGATAGAATGAATAGACAAGGATATTTTTAAATAGTTTAATTATATTTGATGTGTTTGAGAAAGTAGAGGAAGCATGAACACATTAAGTAGAGTCACAAAAGATATATTCTTAAAAACTGAACTTTAAGAGATATAAAAAATGTCTAAGATGGAAAATATACGAGATGTGATTAATAGCAGATTAAACACTATAGAAGAAAACGATGGGAAACATGAAAACAAAGCAATAGAAACTATCAAAAATGAAACACTGAGAAAAAAAAAGCCTGAAAAAGTGGACAAAACACCAGTGAGATGTGGGACAATTTTCATGTCTAATATAGTTGTAATTGGAGTCCTGGTATTGGCAGCTGGGGAACAGATAAAAACATATATATGAAGGCATAATGGCCAAAATTTTTCCAAACTTGATGAAAACTACAAACTCACAAATTCAAGAAGTTCAAAGAAACCAAATCATGCGGAAACTACACTAAGGCACATCACAATAAAATTGATTAAAACCAGTGACAAAGAAAAAGATATTAAAGTCAGCCAGATACCTACCATAAAAGGGAATAAAAATAACAGAAGACTTCTCCAAAGAGGAACTGCAAGCTAGAAGATAATGCACAATATCTTTAACAATAACAACAAAAACAAGCTTTCGAATTGGAATTCTATACCCAGAAAAAAAATTTGTATTCCTTTATACATACTTGAGTTGTGTTCTAAGATATAGTTATTTTGAAACAGGTTGATCCTTTCAAAGCTTGCTTTCGAGATTTGTTAGGTTGGATTAAAGTAGTCTTTTGTCTTGTCCCACTAATGAATCAGTACCCTCCTAAGTACTCTTCAGGCCCATGTATTACAAAGTTTGCCACTGACTGTTGGGTCATGTGCTGTATCTAGTCTTGTGTTAACCCTAAGAATTCTGTCTCCAGTTCTTTCTCTGTGACTTGTTTCTCACCCTTGTGCTCATAAGTACTCAGTTGAGGACTCATGGGGAAAACTCTGAAGTTTTCCCTGGAAAGTTTTCTTCTCTCTATTACTCTTCCCTGCATATTTTGCCTGCCTTTCCCTTCCTGAATTCTCAGCAATGTCTCCTCAATTCAGGGTGACCACCAGGCTCTGTTTATGGTCCCCTTCCCAGGCTGTGGCCTGGAAATGCTCTATTCACTCCACTAGGACAGTTGACTCATCTCATTTGCTTCCCTTCTTCAATGATCACTGACCTATGATGTCTATTATTGAAAGTTTGAACACTTGATTATATGTGAGTGTGTGTGTGTATATATATAAATATATATATAAACACATGCATATATGTTGTTTTGTTTTTTGTTAAACATTCTTAATTTCTATAAGTATTCCACTGAAGAGTAGTTTTGAGAAGAGGCTACTTTTCAACTTCATAAAGTTTTCTACCATATATTTTAAATTATAGGTATTATTTTTATAATAAAAACACTAAATATTTTTTAAAATATAATTTTCAATGAATTTGAAAGGGAACAAAATCCAGTTTTAACAGACCAAGGAGTATGAGTTGGATTGTGATAAAATATTAAAAGGAATTGTGTGGAATATTACTCAGCCATTAAAAGAATGAAATAATGCCATATGCAGCAACATGGATGGACCTAGAGTTTGTCATACTATGCGAAGTAAGTCAGAAACAGAAAGACAAATATATGATATCACTAATATGTGGAATCTAAAATATGACACAAATGAACATATCTACGAAACAGAAACAGACTCACAGACATAGAGAACAGACTTGTGGTTGCCAAGGGGGTGGGGTAAGTGGGGGAGGGAAGGATTGGGAGTTTGGGATTAGCAGATGCAAACTATTATGTATAGGATGGATAAAAAACAAGGTCCGGGATTCCCTGGTGGCGCAGTGGTTGGGGATCTATCTGCCAATGCAGGGGACACGGGTTCGAGCCCTGGTCTGGGAAGATTCCACATGCCGTGGAGCAACTAGGCCCGTGAGCCACAATTACTGAGCCTGCGTGTCTGGAGCCTGTGCCCCGCAACAAGAGAGGCCACGATAGTGAGAGGTCCGTGCACTGCGATGAAGAGTGGCCCCCTCTTGCCGCAACTGGAGAAAGCCCTCGCACAGAAACGAGGACCCAACACAGCCAAAAATAAATAAATAAATAAATAAATATTTTTTTAAAAAGTTCATTTTAAAAAAAAAACAAAAAAAATAAAAACAAGGTCCTACTGTATAGCACAGGGAACTATATTCAATATCCTGTGATAAACCATAATGGAAAAGAATATATATGTATAACTGAGTTACTTTGCTGTACAGTAGAAATTAACACAACATTGTAAATCAACTATACTTCAATAAAATTTAAAAAAAAGGAATTGTGCACCTTTTCAAGTTAAAACAAGGGCTGGGTGACATTGCTCAAGAGAGAAGAATTCAGATCCTCTCATCTAGAAAGGGAAACTCATGTTTGCACCAATAACTGGAAGAAAGGACATAATGATTGGAGCCATCTACTGAGAGAGAGGCAAAATGCTGCTATTTAGAGCTGCTGGCATAAGCAGAAGTTACACACTCTTCCTGGAATATGAAATTGAAATATGACTGAGACCTTAGTAAGATTCAATAATGTAGAAGCCACTAAAAAAATGGATTTGACTTCTATGTCACATTTGCCAACAACATCATAGGTCCTAAATGAGGTGAAATGTATTTGATAAATTGTCAATGACCAATCAAAAAATTTAATTGCAATTTGAAAGGAAGGAAGAAAATCATCCATTTTTTCACCTGAAAGCAAATTAAATACTAAAGAAGAAAACTGATGAGACAGAAAATCAGAATAAAGAATGGTTCCAGCGTTTTTAGGATAAAAAAAATGCAGAGATGTTCTGAAGCAAAATTGGAATTACTTAACTTAGTTCTTTTTCCCACTTGCCTGTAGTTCCATAGAGCAGAAAACATGTCTGTCTTTATTGTCCTATCCTTATCACCTAGCACAATGCCTGGTACATAGTAAGTACACAATTCTGAATCAATAAATTAACTCTAACTAAGGCCTAAACCGTGTTTATATCATTGCACAAAGAGTGAGTAAAAATTGGGGGGCTTAACTTTTTAACACAAATATGCACAAGTTTTTTACATAATAACATAGTTTGTTGCTATGGAGCTGACAACTAACATCTCAATAGAAGGAGATACCTCAAGTAAATACGTTTTATAGAAAGGGAAATGGCAATACTTAACAAGAAGTTTGTGTGTGTGTGTGTGTGTGTGTGTGTATCACAAATCTAAGGATAAATCCTGGTGGTTGGAGGATTGTTAGGATAGGACACCAGTGATTCCTTAAAGAGAAGCCAGAGAGAAGTTACATTTTCTTAAACTATACTAGAAAAGGAGCAAAGAGGAAGAAATTGAGTATTTGTGGAAACAAAAAACTTCTAAAAGACTCATTTGACTGAAAGCAGAATATTAGAACAAGTTTTGATGTATCTCTGACAATATCCACACTCATAAGGACAATACAAGCTCTACACAAACTCTTCTAGAAAATAGAGGAGGAAAGAACACTTCCAACTCATTTTTGAGTTTCCAACTCATCAGTTTATACTAATATGAAAACTGGACAAAGATATTACAAGAAAAGGAAACTACAGATCAATATACTTCATAACCATAAATTCAAAAGTACCCCAAAAATATTGGCAAATTGAATTCATCAAATCCAACATGATCAAGTGGGGCTTATCCCAAGAATGCAAGTTTGGATCAACAGGTGAAAATCAATTTAATTCACCATATTAACAGACTAAAGAAGAAAAATCATATGATCATTTTAGTAGATGCAGAAAAGCACTTAATGAAATTCAGCATTCATTAATGATATGGAAAAGATCTCAGCAATCTAAGAATTAAAGAGGATTTCCTTAACCTGATTAACAGCATCTACAAAAGAAACTTACAACTAATGACACAATTACCAGTAAAGTAAAAAACGTTTCTCCCTAAGACCAGGGACAAGTCAAGGATTTCTTCTTTGATCTCTTGTCTTCAACATATAAAAATTGGGCAAAACATTCATACAAACACTTCACCAAAGAGGATGTATGGATGAAAAATAAGCCCATGAAAGTATGTCAATGTCACGTCCGTCATTAGAGAATGCAAATTAAAATCACAGTGAAGTACCACTACACATATATTAAAATGGCTAAAACAAAAAAATAAATCTGCTAATACTAAGTCTTGCTGAGGTTGCAGAGCAGCTGGAACTCTCACCACATTAATGCTAGGCATGTAAAATGCAGACACTTTTCAAAACAGTTTAGTAGTTTCTTATACAGTTAAACCTACAACTTACCATGAAACCATATAAACCCCATCCTTTGGTATTTAACCAAAAATGGAAAAATATATACCCACAAAAAATGTTTACAAGCATTTATAGTGGCTTTATTATAATCATCCAAATCTGGAAATATCCCAAATGCTCATCTTCTGATAATAGATAAATAACAGTGGTAAATACATGGAATGGAATACTGCCCAGCAATAAAAAGGAATTAACTACTGCTACATTCAACAACTTGGATGAATCTCAAATACATTATATGAAGTGGAAGAAAACAGATGCAAAAGGCTACATACTATGATTCCATTTATGATATTCTGGAAAAGACAAAATCAGAGGGACAGGAAATAGATCAGTGTTTTCCAGGGGCTGGGGGAGGGCAGGGAGAGAAAGCTTAGAATGTATCAAGAGAGAACTTTTGGGGGTGAGGTTGATAGAAATGATCTATATTTTGGTTGTGGTGATGGGTACAAAGCTGTATGCATTTACCAAAACTCAAAGAACTGTATACCTTAAAAGGTGAATTATATTGTATGAAAATTATACTAGTTACCTATTGCTGTCTAACAAAGTATCCCAAAACTTAGTGGCTTACAACAATAAACATTTATTATCTCACAATTTCTGTGGATCAGAAAAGCAGGCTCAGGTACCTCTGGCTCAGAGTCTCTCTCACAAGGCTGCACCTCAAGTTTTGGGCTGGTACAGTCATCTCAAGGTTCAGTGGGGGTAGGATCCACTTCCAAGCCCATTCAGGTGGCTGTTGGCAGTACGCAGTTCCTCACTGCGTATTGACTAGGGGCCTTCCTCACTTTCTTATAAGGTGGATTTCTCCATAGGGTAGCTCACAGCATGAAAGCCTGCCTCCCATAAAATGAATAAACAAGAGATGGAGAGGTCAGCCCAAGACAGAAGCCACAGTGTTTTTCAACCTAACCTTGGAAGTGACATCCATTACTTTTGCCTTATTCTACACATTAGAAGCAAGTCGCCACATCCAGCTTACACATGAGGGGAGATTATGCAAAGACATGAATACCAAGGGTTAGATCACTGGGGACCATGTTACAGCCTGCCCACTGCACAAATTATACCCCAGTAAGCTTGCCTTTTAAAAAAATAGAAGGATTATAAATAGGACTAAAGTGAAGGGCATACTTAAGGGCAACTAAGGTAAGGAGACAAAGTAAACCAGAATGTGTTAACGTGAGCCCAAGATGCATGCTTACATGTCAAGAGTGACATCTCTCTAGGGAAGATCAGATAGCTGAGGAGGCAGTGGGAGAATGGGAAGAGATAGGACTTTATTGATTAGGCACAAATTGGGGTTTAAGAGCAAGACCTGAGACAAGGAATGAAGACAGAGGTCTCAGGACCTGGAGAGACAAGAGATGATGCCAACTGTCAATACTGATCCCTCTGGGAAAAACTTCAATCCAAAGAGCAAAGCAAAAACAATCAAACAACAGCAACAAAAAACTAGTTACAAAATCAGGCAACAAAATCATGGGTTAACAAATGCTAAGTTGCCAAGCCCCAAATATAGAATTTTTAAAGTTAACTATTGGCTCTCACTCAGTTCCTCAGGATTGGCATGTAACGGGGACAGAAGCCAGGCGGGTCATTACAGAGACCTGATTTGACAGCAATGCATGTGAAGAAACCCTGAAAGGCTTTAGCTTACAGCAAGTTCAATATGTGTCAATAGTGAAATTAATTTGCTTGAAAGGTCAATTCAATATTAGCCTGTGCTCAAAGACTATCATGTTCAATCAAGGGATATTCCCATCCACCTTTATGATAAGATCATACCAGAATCAAATGATCTGGCAGATGTTTTCTCTGTCACTGAGATCAATCTTTAATATCTGAATGACACAACAGAAATGTTAATAGGGAGTTGCAACCTAAAATGTAAGATGGGTAAAGAGATTTTAATGGAATATGTAGCATGCACACAGAGCATGAAAACATATAAATTTATTTTTATATATTATATAATATTAGTTATACTTAATATATATGTTATAATAATATAATATAAATTTTATTTATATATAACTATAAAGCATTTCAAATATTCTGCCCCATTGCCAAAAAACAGAGATTCTTCCCTGGGGTGTGGATAATCTTCAGAAGTAAGAATTCTAGTTCAGTCATTTTGCAGATTGAGACGTGCTAAAGACTTCAGTGGAAAGCAATTACAGTGGCAGTGCTGTTCCTACAAGCCTATTCCTTTAAAGTCTGGAATATACATATAAAGTTGAAGGAGAAGCTTGTGATTTATTTCTCACATGTAGATAATGGGCAAGAATAACTATTTACTATCAGGTTTCCCTTTGTGTGAGTGTGTTTAAATATGCCATTAATTTGAATGCTTTCTAATTGATGAGTAGAAGAATTTAATTTTCATATATGGCTTCAATGAGAAATGGAGCCATTTGGTTCTGGAAAGTTTTTCAGTTACTCTTGTTATCCCTTTTCTTAGAATGTAAGATCCAGAGGATTAGGGGCCACATGTATTTTGTTTACCAGCCCCTAGAAGAAACCCTGCTACATGGTAGGTAGTCAACATTTGCCTCAGAACTAGGTGATAGCCTCCTTACTTTTTCTACTCTCTAACTGTAATAATATGAATTCTTGTTGGTATAAATATTCTTGTTGGTCTCAAGGGTTACCTTTTTTTTTCCAAAAAAAAAAAGGAAACTATTTTCACATAATCATCCACAAAATGCGTCATTATTTACAAAATTAATCCCGCCCTCTTAAGTAATTTGGAGAAGCCTGGATGGGTGGGGGAAACAATTATAAAAATTTTTCTGAAGATACAAAATCCCCATTTAAAAAATGCTGAGCAAATATGCATAAGGTCAGTTACCATAAAGGAGAGCTTACTCTTAGAAAAATTAAAGATAAAATTCAATCGAATTATAAATTAGACCCAAAAAACTATAGCCTGAAGAATGAGGTAATTGACTAGATGTTTTAGTTCAGATGCCAATAAAATAATAATTAAAAACCTTTGATATTTATAATGATAACATATCAATAAAAAGAGCAAGAATTTATTTTTGGCCAGAGTTTACACATATGACCACACAAGTGTGCACTGTACAACTGAAGTGTGCAACTTGTATACCTGAGTGTGAATGATGAATCACTATTTGCCAAGCACAGAGTGATTTGCATACAACATTTCATTTAACAACAATCCCACAAGTAAGATGTTACAACTTCCATTTTGTGTAAATGGAAATCGAGATACACAGAGTTTAGATGGTATCCCCAAGTTCATAAAGCTAGTAAACAGTGGAGTTGAAATTTATGTCACGTCTGTTCAACTCCTAAGCTCAATTCTCTTTTCATTTAGCGTCTCTATCTGAAATATCACTACCGAATTAATTTAATTATTTAAAGCAATATTTATTTGATAAATAGAATTTCTTGGTCTGATTTCATTTCTACAAAATTCTACTAAGCTGTTAGTCATAAATGTAAACAAAGATTTAATTAAATTGATATTTGTTATAATAGTGCTTAAAAAGTAAAACAACAATAACCAACAGAAAAATAAGCAGCCTAAAATTCCAAAATAGGCAAGTAGTTTAGAATATTATGAAATACAGGGTATTCTCAAATTTTAATGACATGAGAAGTGTTCACCAAGTATATAATCTTAAGCATTTACAAGTACTAAGAAGCTTACAAAGTAGTACCACAGTAAATGCATAACCTTAATGTCTTTTTCCTTGTAAATCACATTCATGAGATTTCATTCAACATCTGGATTTTTAAAAAGTCACTGTCTGACTGTAAAATTCACCTGACTCCAGTTCAATATAACAAATATGTTCCTCTTCTCTCCCCAAAGATTATTTTAATAACAGAAGAAATATAAATATAACATAATCCACAATTTCAATGGAGAATCATGAAGGGGACATCTACTGAGCAGCACTGAGGAATAATGTGAAATGTAAAGGAGATTGCACTGGATTAATAACAAAACCTTAGAGAAAAGAAAGGAAGAAAGAAAGAAAGAAAGAAAGAGAGAAAGAAAGAAAGAAAGAAAGAAAGAAAGAGAGAGAGAGAGAGAGAAAGAAAGAAAGAAAGAAAGAAAGAAAGAAAGAAAGAAAGAAAGAAAGAAAGAAAGAAAGAAAGAAAGAAAGAAAGAAAGAAAGAAAGAAAGAAAAAGAAAGAGGCAGAGAAGGAGGGAGGGAGGGAGGAAGGAAGAAATCCCATTAGACAAATATAATAACTTCTTAATAAAATAAAATTGCCTCTAGAAAACCTGGACCCAAGGTCTAGATCCATCAGTACAGGATGGAGTGAGAGTAAGCCAAGAAGCAGGCAGCAGGTTGTTCATCCAAGTCAAGCCCAGTCTTCCATATGCTTGGCTGTGATGTTTGTTCTCAGCAAATGATATGAAATTAACTCTTGAAATAATGTATAACATGTTTCTTGATAAAGCTCAAGAATAGACTTTACGGCCAAAGAGAAAATTAAGGGAGTTCTTTGGATAATTTTACCAAGGAATCAGCAAGAGCTACAAAACTAGCTCTTTGTACTTTTTGTACTTTCAGAGAGCTGGTTGTTAAACATTTACCAGAACACCACATAGCTGCAAGGGAAACTGGAAAATAAACGTTTTTCTCTGTTATTGTTTTAAGCTGAGCATATTGCCATCCCATATTTTGTTGGGAAAGGAGGAGGAAATGGTAGAAAACTAGCAGTAACTAATACATGGAAAGATGTGATTTTTAGTTCTCAGAAATTAAAAATTTCATCATTAAAATAATTTCAAATCTCTACATAAAGACTGACTTGAAGAACAAATAATACTTAAAATGGAATTAGTAATCTAGAAGATATACTTATTTTTTCCACAGTGTAGTACAAAATAAACAATAATATAAACTACAAAGGAAATTTAAAGACATAGAGGGTGGATCTGAAAGGTCTATTTCTATTTTATCCGTACATTAGAAATTTCACAAGCAGTGTAAGTATTCTACAAATAAAGAACAGAAATAATGGAAGAAGAGAAAACATCAAATACTTAACACAGAAAAATTTCCATTAGAGACACATGTCTAGGACAGACCTTCATGTAATCTGGGATGTCAAAGGATAAAGAGAAATTCCTATCATATTCAGTAAAAAAAAAATAAGTTACTTATGTTAGATCAGGAATCAGACTGGAAATACCCAACATTTGCTTAAGAGTGAAAAATGAACTTTTTTTCATTCAAATAGGGGGCAATTTGACAGATTTTACAAAACTGTTAAAGGTGCATATCCTTTGAGTGATCAGATGATTATTCTGGTAGCTATCTTCCATAAATATTGGCACAAATGTGCAAGGACATATACAAAAAAATGTGGCACCATGTAGCAAAAACTAGAGTCAGCCTAGAGGCTTGTCACCTAAGAATAATTAAATGCATTTTAATATTTTCATATTATGGAAGTCTATACAGGCAATTAAAAGAAAAAGTGATATCTCAATGTGCTATGTGAAAGGATTCTATATATTGTTAAGTGAGGAGCAAGTTGCAGAACAATGGATAGAATTTGCATATCCAGGTAAGTGCAGAGGATACACAAAAAATTGTTAATAGCAATTAGTCTTAGACTGGATAAAGGGAGATGAGAACTTCTGCTGTTTATTTTTTACATTTGTTTAATCTTTGATTTTTTTCACAAACAGCAAACCTTTCTATAGTAATTTTTAAAAAGTTATACAAGAATTTTTCATGAATAAAGGCTAGATTTCCAAGAATAAGAATAGTCCAAAAATGCTGGGAAAATATAATAATAAAAAGCCTATACCTTTATGAGTTATAATTTTCATATTTAGGCAGAAATCATGACGTTTATAAATTCGAATACAGAAAAATTAAAACAAAACTACAAAAAGAGCTCCCCCCACTAAAGAAAAAGAAAAGAAAAAGTAAAGTGTAGGGAAAACAAATACCATAAATTAAGATAAAAGACAAAACAAATTGAAGGGACAAAATCATGTAACATGCATAGTAATACTTAAAAATACAAAGTAGAAGAAAGGGAGTTCAAACAGCTTGCCCGAAATTATTTAGCTAAGAAAGCAAAGATATGACAAGACTGGAATTTTGTTCAGGCAGCATCAGTGAAGGGCTCAGGGCCTGACCACCCTGGTGCCCACCTGTAACTGTTAAGTTCTGGCTGTAGGAGCAGCACAGGGACAAGGGGCAGGACACAACAAGACCGCTCATGTCCTACTGGTGCATGTTTAAGTCAGTTCAGAATTTCTGGACAGAAATCTGTGAAATGATTAAAATACCTTTGAAATGTGCCTATACGTTAATTCAGCAATCTCACATGTAGAAACTTACTCTAATAATCAGATACGTATTCAAAACGGTCTTATGAGTGACTACAATTGTGAAACTGTGAAGACAACTTAAGTATCCAACAATAATGGACTGGTTAAAATAATTACAATGTATGGATAGATACAGATTAGACATACAGAGAGATATCCACACAGAGGCATGGAAATTTCTTAACTTTTTATGTATTTTAAGAGGTGAGAATACAGGCTATTTCACATGCTTCCATTAATGAAAGAAATTACATGTATATAGAAATGTGTCTGGAAGTATATTAAATTCACTCCAGAAATATTAGTGAGCATCTAGTACAGAAGGGCAGCACTGTACAGTGGTTGCAAGCACCCACCCTGCAGCCAGATAGCCTAAGTGAATCCCAAGTCTGCTGCTTCCTAGCCATGGACTTGGGCAAATCATGTATGCTCTCTCAGTGGAAAAGGACGCTATGAAGAAAAGTGCAGCCCGGTAAGGAGAATAGAGAGTGATGGGGTTGGACCTGGTGTATGAGTGAGAGTGGTTATGGGAGGCCTTTCTAAGGTCTGAAGAAGAAAACTGTAAGAAGTGAGGGAGCAGAGGGCAAGCACCCCAAATATCCAGGGAACAGAATCCCAAATGGAAGGAATCGCAAATGCAAAAGCCTGAGGTGGGGAGTTTGTGGAGTGTTCTGGGAAGAGCAGGAGGCGAGGGTGGCCATAGTAGAATAAATCATACCCAACTGTTCATAGTGGAATGCATGGAGCTAGTTTTCTCTTCATACTTGTTTGGATTTTTGCAATTAGCATGAAGTACTTTTACAATGGAAAACAGCAAAAATATTCGCATTTGGAAAAAGAAAATAGCGAGTTACTCTCTTTTCTGATTACTCTCTCCGATGAGTATGATCAGTGTTCCGTTTCTTGAAAATACATGTTCATACTTTCTAAGCAAAATTCAAAGCCATCTGCTTATTCAGGCTCTCAAGAGAGGGTTTAGCAGTGAGGAGTGTATGTTCATGATTCTGTTTGGGACAGTGCTGTTTTAATGCTTTGCTCTTTACCTTGCTTCCACTCTCCAACCGTGTTTGATTAGAAACCAATTTTAACTTTAAATGACTTTTTAAAAATTGGCATTTCCCTCATGTGCCAAAAGTAAGGAGCATATCTTTTAAAAGAAGAAAATGAATTTGATAAAACATTTTGCTTGGCTAGAAATGTTTTCAGTAGTTTATTAACTGCAAAATAATTCCCTACTGAATGCCAGAGATCTTGGGCAGGATGTTGCCTGGGGCTAAATAATATGTGTTCACCTTTTAATCACACTGAGCCGGCCTCTGGGGGGAAATGGAAAGTAAGTCCACCAGCATTCAACATATAGTCTTTATTTTAATGGAGAGGAGCTTTGAGCATGACTAGCACAAAATATCAGATAATTCAAAAAATGTTTATGATTTTGCTGGGTTATAGTATAGATTTACCATATAGGTATTTCCAACAATCTTGGAATTCACTCCCATTCAAATGATGAAACCACCTTGTGAAAACCTGAGGTAAGTTGAAAGTCCCAGTCTTATTATTATTGCCTGTTTCTGCCTGATCTTAAAGCAGACTATATATTCATCATTTTCAAGAGCCATAGCTTGAAAAAAAATTATAGATTTCTTTGGTTCATCTTTGCAGTCAGGTTAATTCACTATGTTACCAATGCGACAGGGACACTGACCATTGTTTATTGAGCTGTTGTACAGGTGCTTGACATTACAGCTGTATTGTAAGCAGTGAGGGTGGAAAATAGTGTCGTATTTACATTTTAATCCTGAGCAAATATCACAGTGTTTGGCAGATAACATATGTATAATATTTGTTTGTTGAAATTAAAAGACAGTTCTGGACCACAGTAACTTTATATTTCATATTGTAATAAAAGAGAAATTTGCAGTTTTGTTTCAATAGCAATTCTCTTCCTACCCTATTTCTAATTCTCCAGCAGGCCTGATAAGAAGGTCAGCAAGGAGGCAGCATAACTGCAGAAATTTGTTTCTTTATTACTGAGAACCATTCCAGTCTGAATTTATATTTTCAGCTTTATACCCTAATGTTTAAAATTTTGTGTTTTTTTTAAAGATGAAGCCAAAAGTAGTTATAGTGAAAAATTATTAATTATTCGGAACCAAAATGGGTCTTGTTCATTGTTTGGCTTTGGACACTATTATGGAAATCTGAAGTATTTGGGTTTTTTAAAATTTATTTTTATTTACTTGTTTTTCCTCCGTACATATATTTTTATACAATTTTTAAAGCTTACACTCCATTCACAGTTTTTACAAAATATTGGCCATATTCCCTGTGTTGTACAATACATCCCTGTAGCCTATCTTACACCCAATAGTTTGTACTTCTTACTCTCCTACCCCTGTATTGCCCTTCTCCCCTCCCCACTGGTAACCACTAATTTGTTCTCTATATCTGTCTGTTTCATTTTGTTATATTTACTAGTTTGTTGTATTTTTTAGATTCCACATATAAGTGATATCATACAGTATTTGTTTTCTCTGACTTATTTCACTTAGAATAATGCCCTCCAAGACCATCCATGTTGCTGCAAATGGCAAAATTTTGTTCTTTTTTATGGCTGAGTAGTATTCCATTGTATATATATACCACATCTTCTTTAATCTGAAGAATTTGGTTTTGTTTTGCCTGGGGAAAAAACACACAGAGTACCAGAGATTTAACAGAATTAAGTAGAGTAGCCATTCTGAATGCACTTTCCACCCTCAAACCCACCCCTAAGTCTATGGTGATGATTAATCCTCCTATGAAAGCAACAAAAACAGAGAGGGGAGCATTTAAAGCAAATTATCAGCCCTGTCATTAAAAATATACCTCTCAAAGCATTGCAGAGATGCTTCTGCTTGCCAGTCTCTTCTTTTTTCTTACCTATAGGCCATTAAAATGCCTTAGTGCAGTCTTCAGGTACACTCCAATGGCTACCTTCAGTTACCTCTGTGTATTTCTTTTTATTCCTTGAAATCCCCACTTCTGCAAAATATTACAAGGTAGAGGTGTAGACAGTAATTGGCAACCTTTGGCTGCATTATTGAGGAGATTTGTCTTCTTCCAATACATTTTGCAAAACTCCAGCTACTAGTCATTATTACTAAATGGCCTCTCTCTCTTTTCACATGGTGGTATACTTTTCTGACTTTCCTCAGTGGGTCTTTGTTTTCAGCATATCTGAAACAGCAATTTCTGAGTTTCGTTGCAGTGATTAGAAGATTTTACAGTTCCTATCCTTTTATCAGGAACTTCCATTTTGTATATGAACAAAATATTATCTCCCTCTAGGCTGAAGCCATGAGCTTCCTAACACTTCCCATCTTACACTGCTGTGGGTGGCAGCTCCGGACTTCTGAAACAGTGCATTCCCTGTCAGACAGTCTACAAACAGACATCCAACAAAACAGCAGCTGAAATCTTTTTTTTAAGAGCTAGAACCTCATTCATCACCTGCTAGCAATTTAAAGTTTTTAAATTATACTGTATCATAGTCTTTAGGAATGTTCTATTTATGACACATTGCTCTCATTTCAGTATAGTTTTGTGGGTGGGCACGTCATAGTAGGAGCTAAAGCAGAAGAGAAAGTTCATTAAATAATCATTACACACTTTATAATATATGCACCTAATAAATGCATTGAAAGATTTAAAATATTCCAGGGAGGATGTATTCACAGAGGCAGTTTGAAATATGATTTGAGAAATTATAAAAATATATTTATCAAATACAGACAACCAATCTGTGTATTTCAAGGGAAAATATTTAAACTCTGACTTCACTTCCTATCCATCATTAAGGCCAATTTCTAATGCTCTAATATTTTATTTCTGCTGCAAACTTACCACCATTTACTTTGTCTCTACTATATTCTGCTTAAGGAAAAAAAAATATATGGGTGTGTGTGTGTATGTATTTATATATATATATGCATATATATATATCAAGATATACATCAAGTTTATAGCAAACATTGGGTGAAAATTAAACTGAAAATGTATTAAATAATGAAAAAGATAAATGAAACAAGTTATTAGTCTGGATTATTGCTTTGAATGGATTAATTTGACAGCATAACATAATAATGATTAATCTACCTTTGAACACATATCTATTTTGTCTTTCCTTTCTCACTGATAAAGTTAATATATATGTTAAAGAATGTCTGCTAAGGTGGTCATTAAATAGTTTGCTATTATTAGCAAAAGCCTGGTATTTAAAGATATCAGACCCTCTAGATCTAACACAGAGACAGAAGTGTCCTCGGTATTACCGTTTTTGCTTTGAGAAGAATAGTTCATGTGGCCTCTTAAATAACAGACACAAGACCGTGAGCGCTCACTGCTTTGGATAAAACTTTCGCAGATTTTATTTGTTTTTGTTTTTGTTTTTAACAGAGGTCGATTAACCCCAAATTACTTTGTATATATAATTTAATTTTCTGGGCATAATGTAAGAAAATTCGCATAAGGCATGAAGAGCCATCTGAGAAGAAAATGATTCAGATCCCAACCTCTTCCTTTTTAGAGAAAGTAGCCTGGACAGATGATCTGGTCCAGTTCCAAACTCACCTTGGGCCCTCAGACAATTCCACAGAGAGCTCAAGAGCTGAGATGGCACTTCAGTTTTCCCAAATTGAGGCACCGGGACCAGGACTTGTTCTCCCCATAACAACCAGACATTGGATGCAGGCTGCTTCAGAGGAAGGGGTACACCTTTAACTGGGGCAATTGAAGGAATGCAACTGTGAGCGTCCTGGCAGCCCTAGCTTTAAGTGCCTTCACCTTGGAGGGAATATTCTAGGTGAAACTAGCATGTGTTACACCAGGTTCTTTCAACCATCAAAATTAAATCGAAAGATAATAAAAATATCCAGATAAAATTCTGGAATAAATATTACATTGCATGTTTTCTAAACAAAGAAAGAGAAGAGAGCAAAGAGGAGAGAGAAAGAGAAGGATGAGGTAATATCTTTAAATACCTATTCTCACAAAACATCATGCCTTACACATAATATGTATGCTGAGTAAATAAATTAATGAAAAACAAAGCTATTCTTTTCATTCTGTACAAATATCACATGCATTTATTGCTTATATTACAAACATCTTCAAGAAATCCTGCCTCACTCATTATCATTCATGAAGACTGAAGCTTTGATTGCTTCCTTATAGACTTTTCTGAATATTATCTTATAGCAAGAGTTAATTTGTGTAGATATATTTAACATTTGGCAGGAAATTTACTCTCCTTAACCAATACAATGCAGACAATTGGGTTTATTTTTTTGAAAAGAAAAGTGAAGCAAATGAAATATATTTAGTAAACTCATTATTTTGTAGCCTTCATTGGTCTGTACCCAGTAATGTTAATGGTACTTTAACTTATCTACAAAACGGAAATAGAGTTACAGATGTAGAAAACAAACTCATGGTTACAAGGGGTGGGGGGATTGACATATACACACTACTATATATAAAATGGATAACTAATAAGGACCTATTGTATAGAACCGGGAACTCTACTCAATACTGTGTAATGGCCTATGTGGGAAAAGAATCTAAAAAAGAGTGGATAAATATATATGTATAACTAATTCACTTTGCTGTACACCTGAAACTAACGCAATACTGTAAATCAACTATATTCCAATAAAAATTTTAAAAATCTCAGTAATTAAATGTGCTTTGAAATAACTCTTTAAATATTCAACCATTACCATAATTTATATTAACAATATCTACTCACTTCTAACCAAAAGGACTATTTTTTTCTTAATTTTCTTTATATTCATTTCAGATTACACTATTTTTTCTGGTTTCAGGTATATTAAAACTTTGAAGAATGATAAATGTTCACCAAGTATATTTAGATTTTATAATTATCCTTAGAAGCATTTTACATTTGAGCTATTATTCCATATAATTCCATATTTCTTCTTTACAGAAAGTTGCTGCCATAATAAATCATAATTTTTAATTAAAAGGAGCTATCCAACTCAAAACGTCAAATACCTACCTACAAGCTATATCAAGTAGTCCTAAATGTAAAGGCTTCCACAATTTTTTCACATTCTTTGTAATAGAAAGATTATTTTAACAAGAAACACCATTTATATACTAGTAAAATATTGAAGTTTTATTCTTCAAACCTTTGAACAGGTGTTATCTGGTCAAAGTATTATGCTAGATGCTATGGAAATAAAGCAACAAATAAGCTCTTTTATCTGTCTTCATAAATGTTATAACATTGAACTAAGAGATTATGAAAATAATGTATCATAATAAAAAATAAATTAAAATAAGTAAAATAAAGTTAGTATAAGCAAAGAGAAATGCTCAAATTATTTCAATCATAAGGATGAGGGAAGATTTTATATTAACCTCTAATAAAATATTTATCTCAGAGTACTGTAACTGTTTCCTTCTCTGCCTCTCCCACTAAACTGTGAATTTATAAGTGGGATTAGGTGTATATCACAGTATTTCCTATGCGTGTCACAGAACTCTGAGCTAACAGATGATCTTCTAGATTTTAGGTGAGTTAATATGTAAACATCTTTCACCTTGAAGGATGAGTACCAGTTCCATAGAGAGCTTTCCAAGATGAGAGTGAGCTGTTGGCTTGTTCACTCAAGTCAGTTGAACATATAATCATCTTGAGGAATGCAGAGGCAAATGTTTCTGAAGTAATAGGTTGATAGCATATTATAGAATACCTTGAATGCCATACAGCAGAATTTGATATTTACTCCTCTTGTAGGTAAAGGGTTGAGAATTTGCTTCATAATAACATAACATAATCTGAGTGTTCTTTAGGATATTGGGTTACTTAAGTCACATCCTTTATTTCATTTGGATTCCCATTACTAACTTTTTTAACCCAATCCTAGAAGGGAAGTCAAAGGAAACAAAAGAGATGGACTAGACTAGTTTTGCTCCTAATTTAGATAAGCCAGTTCCAGCAATGAGGGATTTAGGAAACTGGAATATATTTTTTAAAGCATATCTCTATTAAATATCTGCTATATTTCAGATAAAAATTACATTCTTTGAATATGTTTCTAATTTAAAGAAATCCCTGTGTATTGTTTCAATTATCAATTCTTTGTAAATACTACTTCTATGGTTAATTGCATCCCACAAATCTAATCTTACTGAAAAAGGATTGCATTAGCTAAAGTGAATTCAAATCTGTTCAGTATATATTTAATATACACCTAACTCAGAACTCAAAATTGGAACTCAGAATTGTTGAAGGGAACATCTCAGTTGTTGAAGGTAACTCCTGAGTATGAAATTTCTCTCTTCATCCAGAAAGAGTTAACAATTTCTTCCAAACTTAGTCCAACGTGAGACTCTGTCGCAAATTTGAAACTGGAGGCCTTTACCAGACTATAGATTTTACCACATATATGGGCAATTGAGAAGAAAAATGAGAAATTTTATACAATTAAACTGCGTTAAAAACATATCAGAGACTTCATGCTTCAGCACAAACATTTTAAAAACTTGAAAGGAAAAAGAAAAACCTTGACACAATAAAAAATAAATGACTTTTCTTGGATTCGGCAAAAAATATTTTGTGGGGCAAATAGTCACCATAAAATCTGGAAAGGAAAGTGAATTCAGAGAGTCAAAGTTGAGATCTGCTTACCTGGAGCGAAAGCCACTGGGGCTATAAACTTGTAAGAACATGAGCTAATTTTGATAAATTGCTGGAGACTGAATTTGAACTACCATGAGTGTGAGAAGGTCTTAAGAGGACCTCATACTTTCATGGGACTTTCTGCCTGGAATCCCACCAAATTCTCCAGTGAAAATCTGAGAAAGATCCCCTCTGGTTGTAGCAGGACGAGGATAGGAGTAATTATTGTGAAATATACCAAGAGTCTTCTCTCTAACAAAGCCAACTTTCCAGGAGGAAAGAACTTACCAGAGCCTTGTCTCAGAACCACTGGGGAAAAGGCATTCCTCTTACTCTAGTCATGTCTGGCATTCCTGTCTCAACTGGAGTTGGGGAGTGAGAGAAGGAAGCTATTTAAGAAGTAACATGTATAAAAGTCACAGCCAAAATATAGGTCTTCTGAAAGAGTGAGATTTCATTGGAAGGTTATAGTGATTTTAAAGTGTATATGGAAAGACAAAAGGCATAGAATAGCCCAGACAACACTGAAAAAGAAGACAGAATTGGAGGACTCAATTTTAAAATTTCACATAAGGCCATAGTAGTCAAGAAACCATGGTATTGGCAAAAACAAAGCCACCACAGATAAAGGAACAGAATAGAGAGCCCAGAGATAGACCCACAAATATAATCAACTGATTTTGACAAAGGTACAATAGTAATTCAGTGAATAAAATAGAACCTTTTCAACAAACATCTCTGGAACAATTGGATATCCACATGCAAAAAATAGAAAAAAGAACCTAGACACAAACTCATCACTTATATTAAAAAAATGACTGAAAATGGATCAATGATCTAAAAAGCTTCTGGAAGAAAACATAAGAGAAAATTTGAGTTACCTTGGGTTTTGTGGTGAGGTTTCAGATACAACACTAAAAATATGATCCATAAAAGAAAAAACTGAGAAGTTGGGTTTTATCAAAAATAATTGCTCTGTGAAAGACAAATGGAGAAAATATTTGCAAATCATATGTTTGGTAAAGAACTGAATCCAAAATATACAAAGGTCATTTGAAATTTAACAACAAAACCCAAAACCTCAATGAAAAAAATGGGCAAAAGATCTCAACAAACAGCTCATCAAAGAATATATATATACATATATATATAACAAATAAGAATATGAAAAGATCTTCAACATCATTTGTCAGTAGGAAAGTGCAAATTAAATCAACAATAAGATATTATTACACACCTATTAGAATGACTAGAATTCACAGATTTGACAATACCAATTGCTGGCAAAAATATGGAGCAACTGAATCTCCCATTCATTGCTGGTGAGAATGCAAAATTGAAAGGCAATTTGGAAGCTGCTAATAAAGCTAAACATTGTCTTAGCCTACAATCCAACAATTATGCTGCTATATATTTATCCAACTGATTTGAAAAATGATATGCACACAAAATCTGCTCACAGATGTTTACAGCAATTTTATCCATAATCGTGAAAAAGCTGAAAACAAACAAGATGTCTTTCAATAGGTGAATGGGTAAAAAAAAGCTGTGTAAATCCATATGATGGAATATTATTCAGTGATAAAAGGAAATGAGCTATCAAGCCACAAGTAGACATGGCTGAATCTGAAATTCATATTGCTGAATGAAAGAAGATAGTCTGAAAAATTTACATACTACATGACTCCAGTTATAGGACACTTGGTAAAGAAAAAAACACCCAAACAAACAAAGATAAGAAAAAGATAAGTGGTTCCTAGGAGTTTGGGGTTGGAAAGAGTTGAATGGTTGAAGCACAGAACTTTTTCAGGCAGTGAGTGTTCAGTATGATAGTGGAATGTTGAATACATGACATTTTGCATTTGGTAAAACCACTGTAACTTTACAGCAGAAAGAGTGAACATTAATGTATGCAAATTTAAAAGTTTTTCCAAAGTTGAGGGATCCAAAGATGGAATGTAGAAGGTGAAAAAAGAAGTTTTATAACTGTATGAAACAACCTCAGTGAAGGGATGACCAACAAAGATGCTAATGTAATAACTTTGGAAATGAATGGAATCTATAAGAATAAAGACAAAAGTGTGCATAGCACTATTCTGTTCTTTTTTGATGAAGCTGTTCCCACTGGCATGTGGGTTAGCAATTCTGAAAGCCCTATGTATGGATACTGGAATTAAACAAGTAAATGGATAGCAGATGATGGGAACCAGGTTTCTCACTGTTGAAGTGGGAGTATAAGCAAGGGGAGGAGGTTAGAGTGATCCATGTGGTAAGAGATGAGTCAGAGACTCTAATAAATTCATGTTTAGTTTAATATAGATGCAGGTAGGTATTTATAGAGAAATATTTGTAGATGTGTATATATAAGTGGGTTAGTATAGGTACATACATCCACTAAGTCTGTCAGTTTAGAGGGTCTAAAAACAACAAGAACTTAGTAGTAATAAACACATCTAGTGCACAGATCTTGGTTTCTTATATACCATTCTCCTATAATAATAACCAGAGATCCAGGAGAAAGGGTTGATTCTAGGAATAGGGTAGGAAGTATACAAGATGAGCCTACAGCATCTTTAGTGCTCGAATACAAGTACTCAAAAGAAAAAAATGATGTGTAAAAGGGGCCCCAGAGCCAACCCCAGTGGTCGAAGCTGGAATAATTTGAGTAAAAAAAAATTACAAAATATGGACTTGACTTAGTAATAATAATAATAATAATAATGATGATGATGGTATATCAATATTGGTTCACAAATTGTGACAAATGTACCCACTAATCCAAGTTGTTAGTAATAGGGGAAACTATGTATGGTGTATATGAGGACCCTCTTTAGTCTTTTTACAATAATTCTGCAAATCTAAAATTATTCTAAAATAAAAAGGTTATTTTTAAAAACCATACACTCTCCAGAGCTAAGTATATGTTTATGGTTTGAAATATCTATGGATAGATGACAATATCACATCCCAAACATCATTTAAAGGTCTTATGCACAGGTTTCAAGTCCATTAAACTTGCAAGCTGCTCGTACTACATAGTCTAAGCCAATTTTATGCCAAAAGACAAGCCCCAAAACATTTCCAAAACAATTTTTAAAACACATTTTTTATCCATAAAGTCAAAACTAATGTTTTGCATTTTCTGTCAGATTAAATTTTACATTCCTTTTAATCTTTATTGCTTGTATATGAGATGCATTTCAGGTTTCAGAACAAAATTCACTTAGACAAGTAAATGACTTCTGTGCTGTATATTTCCACACATTAATAGCATGATTTACATGCTAAAGAAATGAAATCTTTATTCTGCTGTGGCCACCATGGATTAATTTAATGAATTGAATAGTTTGGATTGCCTTCTGAGAGAGAGAAGGTTAAAAGGTACATTTTGCTAAATATTTAAAATCTTTAACCTTTGTGGTATAGATCTCCATGATTAAAAAAAAAATACATAAAGTACAGTAGTATCTTGCTTGAAATTTTTTCCTTTGTAAACTCACAGGGAATTTACATGATTCTTTGAATTAATACACAATATTTTGTAAATGCTATAATTCTGCTATGGAAGAATTTCCAAATGTGTTATCAGATTTTCTATGATTTTGTTTTACCAAACCTGGGTGTATAGAGGAAAAAATTGTACATATGTGCAAGTGTCATGAAGAGTCTCTTCAGCAGTAACACATGGGATCGCCTTAGAATTCACTGATTCCATTCCTAAATGAATGGCCTTCAGAGTTCTAATTAATTTTTAAATTGGTCACTTGTGGAAAAATTAAGAGCTATCTTTTGATTTGTGTTTTTGGAACTTCTGTATCAATTTATTAGTTGACATCTGGTATTTCCATCACAAAATGTCAAACGTAAGGGCAGCCCATGTACTAGAGGCTTTTGTGAAGCAGAGGACTATATATAGAGCATCAGATTTTTTGTTTCATTAAATATTCTCTTCTCACAATTAATATATTACAACGAATCTATCAAATGTGCAAGATGATTGAGGAATCTCTGTAAATATCTAAGGTAGTGTTCTGAGAAAAACTGATTAAAACGATCTCGTGTTAGGAAGGAAGAAAAATAAGTTTTAAGTCAGAAATTACCTTACAAAATGTGTTTTATATTCTTGATATAATTGGAGAAGACTTTCAGGGATTCAACATATCATAATAAAAGGCAAGAATTTAAAGTAATATATTTTCTTGAATCATTAAATGTAATCCAACCCGTAATGTTTCTATTTAGTATTTCATGTAGCATTTAGAATAAAGTAGGCTCCTTTTGAAGTTTGGACCTAAATGGACTTTTCATACATAAATATACTTTATTGTTTCATTATTTTTATACTTTTATATTATAAATATACACATTAACATCTGAAAGACAAAATTTTTTTTTAAATTAAAATATTAACTATCTACAGAACATATTGTAGTTTGTCACTGCCCACAGCCACCAGCCTTTCCATTGCTGTCACTCTAGTCCTTTTCCAGAAGGCTTTGGACAAGAATCTGAAGACTTGAACTACTGGAAAGCCTTTCCATTCCAGCCAGATTGAAGTTGATTCTTTCCAGAAGGATCCCTGTTTGTCTAAATTATGATATCTGGCCTCTCTCACATGGAATTTCTATTGTCTGCCTTCTTTTCCTAGGTATGGGTCATATCTGTTCATTGCATGTGTCATAATTTTTTGTTGGAGACTGGACATTTTAGGTAATATATTGTAACAAATCTGGCTATTGATTTCCAATCCCCCTCTCCAGGGCTAGTTTTCATTATTATTTGCTTATATATTTAGTGACTAGGCTAGAATATTTCAGTGAAATGTATTAAGACCATTGTGTGAAATCTCTGATTTGCACCTCCTAAGGTATGGCCCTGGGTATATGCACATCACTGTGAGATCACAATTGTTTTAACAGGGCCTTCATTGTCTGTCTTTTCCTGATCTCTCTATTAAGCTGTCTGCCTCTACTGTTATCACACCCAGCTCTTAGACTCTGCTAATTATGGACTGATTTCTCTATTGTTTTTGACAATATCCTCAGGCATAAACTCTTCCACAGCCTGATCCAATTAAATATGGGCAGGGGTAGTTTTAAGGCCAGGTTTGTTCTGACTCTAGGAGGGCTCTCCTTAGCTGTCTGTTCCCCTGCTTGTCTCTGGTAAACTAGATGGCCTATAGTTTAGCTTGGTGATCTCACAGAGCTAACAGCCTCTTAATTATTTATCACCTAAATCTCCACAGTTTTTGAGTGCCCTTAGTACTGAAATTACTCACACTTTGTATGAGATTGAGTTAATTCCTTTGGTGAAAGCTTTGGAGTTCTCTGATTTTATGGACGGTAACTGAGCAACTGCTCTGGACACTGGGAGGGGGCAGTAGCCTCTGTTCTTCTCAGCTTGCTTCTCCTGGCATTGAACATCTGCCCTATGAGCGAGCTAAGGTGAAGGAGAGCCCTAACGTTCTTGTCTTGCCTTGCCTACACGGAGCATCAGGTGGAGCATCTACCCTATGAGTGGAGTCTCTGACTTCTCAATTTCACTCACCAACAATTTGGACTCTGCAACTCAGAGTTGAAGGGAATTAGCAATGCTGGTGGCCTACCCTTCCTAGGAGATAAAGTGTCCCTTGATTGGTAGCTTAGAAGACAGGAAGTGCTGTCCTCTTGGTCACATCTACCCGGAGTGGAGCTTCTGTTAAGCTGAGCTGGTGGTGGGGAGGAACTGAAGGAGGGCAGAAGAGGGATGTGAGATGTGGCTCAACTTCCACAGACTCAGTGTATTTACCTAGTTTTAGTAGATTTTCTTGAATAAATATTTCTTCATTTATTTGCTGTACACTCTTAGGACAATTTCCAGAGACTTTAAATACTTACATCTGTGTGTATGTACAGATATAGGTATATCATTCTGTTTATGTATGTATGTATGTATCTAACTAGCTATCATCTATCTATCTCTTGCTTCTTTCGCTGGGAAGCAAGTTCATGGAGCTCCTCCTGCTGCCATTCCTAAAGTGGAAGACCCCATTAATATCATTATTTTTTGAGCCAGCTGTGCTAAGCTGTCATCAGTAGTAACAAGATCTTCTAATCTCACACTATTTTTTAACCAAGTCAATCATAGGGTCTTGGGTTTCCCTGGTAGCGCAGTGGTTGAGAATCTGCCTGCCAATGCAGGGGACACAGGTTCAAGCCCTGGTCTGGGAAGATCCCACATGCCGCGGAGCAGCTGGGCCCGTGAGCCACAATTACTGAGCCTGCGCGTCTGGAGCCTGTACTCCGCAACAGGAGGCCGCGATAGTGAGAGGCCCGCGCATGGCGATGAAGAGTGGCCCCCGCGTGCCACAACTAGAGAAAGCCCTTGCACAGAAACGAAGACCCAACACAGCCATAAATAAATAAATAAATAAATTTTTAAAAACTCTCATACATTAAAAAAAAATAACTATGAGATGTCATTTGTATATTAAAAAAAAAAAATCATAGGGTCTTGTAAGAGTTCAGTGCTGGTGTCTGTAGCTTCAGAGCTCTTTCTTTTCCCTCAAACTTTCCCCCGGGAGAACAAGAGCCTCAACCTCTCCAAAACCTGATTTAAACAGAAAATATGACTTTTAGTAACTTTCTAGCCTGTTAAACATGAATACACTGTAAATTCTTGTTATAAACAGTATATTAAAGTCTTTAGCTTATTTTGTGCTACAAAATATGATTGTTCTAATGGATAAACAAAATCTGTCATATTCATATGGTAAAATACTAGTCAGCAATAAAAAGGAACAAACTATTGATCCATGCTTCAATGTGGATGAACCTCAAAAACATTATGCTAAGTGAAAGAAGTCAAATGCAAAATACTACATATTATATGATTTTATTTATATGAATTGCTCAGAGAAGGCAAATCTTTAGAGACAGAAAGGAGATTAATGTTTGCCTGAGGTTGGGGGAGGGAAAGGAGACTGCAAATAGGAACAAGAGATCTTTTGGGGAGTGATAAAGATATTCTAAAATTAAATTTTAGTGATGGTTGCAGAACTCTGTAAATTTACTAAAACTCGTTGAATTGTACACTTAAATTGAGATAATATATGGTATTAAAATTATACTTTAATAGAGTCATTAAAATATGATTGTCTTATTTGTCCCTATAATCCCTATATTTTGCACAATACCTGGGACATAGCATGTTCAATAATGCTGATTACATGAATGAATCAATTAACTAATAAAAAATCCCACTGGACACAGAGAGCAACTCCTTGCCCAGGTGGTAGTGAAGAGCACCAAGCACCTATGGATCTATATAAGTTCACCATGTACTAGGAGAGGCAAATGAGTAACAAAACACACAAAATGGAAATAATATGAAATTAGAGGCAAATCCTGTCTGGGTCTATCTCTGATGATCAAGTAGATGGTTACTTTAGGACTGTTCCACCCCCACTCCACACCTCTACTAGGAGAAATGTACACAAAGAAGGATAAGATGAAGAGAAGAGGATTCGGGATCCCCTCTATACCCACCATGTTTCAATAAAAGGAGATCACTACTATCTGATTTTGTACTGTTAAGATATCTAAGTTTTCATTTAAAGAAACTCTCCATGACCAGCAAACAAACAAAAAGTGTGTAAGCAATTTTGAATAATCACATTGATCTCAATGTCAATTGATTTTAAACAAAGTATTTCCTAACTGACTTTAGAGATCATCTCTCAAGAAGTCTTCTTTGACTTCAAGTCTTAGCACCCTTTGCTTATCCATAACATAGGACCAACCACATATCAGGTTGGTAAGTGTTGGGCAAGCACTTTCTCATCCATCATTCTACTCCTGGGAACAGAGTAGGTTCTTAAATAAATATTTATTGCATTATTTAATTATATATTGAAGTTACTAAAACACCATGCCAAACAAACTCAATATTGTAACATACCTTGCAACTCTTAAATGGCTGTACTAAGCACAATATCCATTTGCCAAATTGCGATACGTTTCATTACCCTCTTATGCCCACATTGAGATGTTGGTATGTTAAGAAACTTACTGAATAATCTGTGACAGGTTATGTACATGCTACTCTGTTCACAGGACCATTTTGCCTGATAAAAAACAACATAAGACCAGTATGAAAATTATTTTTTCCAATTCAAAGTATTATAAACCTTAGCCTCTAATGATAATACAAAACCAGTTAAAAGTAAATTTCTCTTTTTCACAAAGTGTTCAAAATTACCCCACTAACTATATTTAAAGGTTTTGGTTTAATCATTGTTTTACATACTAGAAATGTTTCAGGCATCCAATCTCTGACCTGGCCCTGGATAGAAGACTTTTGCCTTCTGTTCTTTATTAACTTAGGCATTTCTATTCCCACTGAAGTGAGAAGAAAAGAGAAAGGAAGTGAAATTTAAATGAGAAGATTTAGTTACATGATTATAATGCCAATAAAAAATTTGGTATGGGTTGAGGTTGAGAAGTATTGCTAAATGCAGTTTTTCAATTATCTATGGATTTCAATTATCCAGGGATCCCTCTCCTTTATTAGAATAAATCACTGTGAGTTAACGTAACTTATTTGGATAGAATTTAAATCTCACCATGCTCAACTTCATTATCTGGAGCAGGGCTTTCATTTTCAAAGACTGAAAGGAATTTAGGAAATTACATGATTGTTAGTTTTTCCTTTCTCTGAAAAAGCTGACACAAAGTGTTTCACACAAGGAAACAATAAACCAGAAACATTTTCAGTTAGTCTCTTTTTAGTACTTCATTGATTATAAGACATATTTTATCATATTCCTGAAACTAAATGGCTATGATACTTGGAAAATATGTTGAGACATAAGAATACACACAGAGGGCTTCCCTGGTGGTGCAGTGGTTAAGAATCTGCCTGCCAGTGCTGGGGACATAGGTTCCACCCTGGTCCGGGAAGATCCCACATGCCACGGAGCAACGAAGCCCATGCACCACAACTACTGAGCCTGCACTCTAGAGCCTGTGAGCCACAACTGCTGAGCCCATGTGCCACAACTACTGAAGCCCACACACCTACAGCCTGTGCTCTGCAACAAGAGAAGCCACTGCAATGAGAAGCTCACGCACCGTAACAAAGAGTAGCCCCAACTTGCTGCAACTAGAGAAAGCCCACGTGCAGCAACGAAGATGCAACCCAGCCAAAAATAAAAATAAATAAAATAAAGAAATTGAAGAAAAGAATATGCATAGATATACAAGTTTAATTCATGTATACTACATGCACATAGATGAATAAGTTCTAGTACCAAAGTCTTGAAAGAAATATCTAAATTTAAATACTTATATATGAAAACATCCCACAAAAGTTTACTGCCTTCCTGAATAGATGTTCAACATTAACTCATGGCATCAAGGCAGTGATTAAATCATAGTTAAGAAAATATGATACAAATGAGCTTATTTACAAAACAGAAACAGACTCACAGACATAGAAAATAAGTTTATGGTTACCAAAGGGGAAAGGTAGAGGGAAGGGATAAATTAGGAGTTTGAGATTAGTAGATATAAACTACTATATATAAAATAAACAACAAGGTCTTATTGTATAGCACAGGCAACTATGTTCAATATCTTGTAATAACCTATAACAGAAAAGAATCTGAAAAAGTATATATATATATATATATATATATATATATATATATATATATATGTGTCTTTGTTGTACACCAAAAACTAACACACCATTGTAAATCAACTATACTTCAATAAAAAACAGACAAACAAACAAAAGAACATGGGCCAAGGAATTTGATCATGATTCCTTTGTGTCTCAGTTTCCTTCTGGGTGAAATAGATACAATAATGGGTTTTTGTGAGAAACATTATAAACGTGTATATGTGTGTGTAAGCACAGTGCCTTGTGCATAGCTAATTAGTAGTTGCACTATGGTTGTTATTTCCTTCCTTTTGCTGACTTTGGGCTTTGTTTGTTCTTTTTCTAATTCTTTTAGGTGGTAGGTTAGGTTGCTCATTTGAAGTTTTTCTTGTTTTTTGAAGGCCTTTAACCCTATGGAATTCCTTCTTAGAACTGCTTTTGCTGCATCCCATATATTTTGCAAAGATGAATTTTCATTTTCATTTGTCTCAAGGTATTTTCTGATTTTCTCTTTTATTTCATCACTGACCTTTGGATGAACATGTTTTTAATAGCACTTTGTTTAGTCTCCATGTGCTTGTTCTCTTCCTGTTTCTAGTTTCATACCTTTGTGGTCAGAAAAGATGCTTGATATAATTTCTATCCTCTTAAATTTGTTGAGGCTTGTTTTGTGACCTAGTATGTGAGCTATCCTGGAGAAGGTCCCAGGTACACTTGAAAAGACTGTGTATTCTGCTTTTCTTGGATGTAGTGTCCTGTAGATATCAATTAAGTTCAACTGATCTATTGTGTCATTTAAGACCTCTCTTGCCTTATTGATTTTCTATCTGTACGATCTGTTCATAGATGTCAGTAGGGTGTTTAGGTCTCCTACTATTATTGTATTATTATCAGTTTCTCCCTTTATGCCTGTTAGTACTTACTTTATATATTTAGGTGCTCCTCTATTGAGTGCATATATGTTAATGAATATAATATCCTTTTCATGTATTGATTCCTTTATTATTATATAATGCCCTTCTTTGTCGTTCATTATAACCTTTGTTTTAAAGTCTATTTTGTCTGATATGAATATTGCTACCCTCGTTTTATTGTTGTTTCTGTTTGCATGAAATATCTTTTCCAACCCCTCACTTTCAGTTTGTGTGTCCTTCACCTTGAAGTGAGTCTCCTATAGGCAGCATATTGAAGGGTCTTGATTTTTTATTCAATCAGCCACCCTACGTCTTTTGATCAGAACATTTAGTCCATTGACATTTAAAGTAATTATTGATAGGTATGTACTTGTTGTCATTTTATTCCTTGTTTTCCTGTTGTTTTTGTGGTTCTTTTTTCTTTATTTCTTCTTCTTTTTGTTTCTACCATTGTGGTTTGATGATTTTCTTTTGTAGTATGCTTGAGTCTCTTTCTTTTTGGTTTTGTGTATCTATCATAGGTTTTTGATTTGTGGTTACCATGAGGTTCATATATGTTGAGCCATAATTATATCTACTTGCTTTAAATAGATAATCATTTAAGTTCAAACACATTCTGAAAGATCTACATTTTACTCTCCTCCCCCACATTTTGTGTTTTTGATGTCATGTTTTTCATCTTCATAGTTATCTCTTTACTGTTTATTGTAGTTATAGTTACTTTTATAATTTTTTTGTTTGTTTTTTAATCTACTTACTGGCTTATTTAAATGATCATCCATCCTTACTATATATTTGCCTTTCCTATTGGGATTTCCCCTTTCCTATAAATTCTTATTTGTTTTCCATTTAGAGAAGACCTTTCAACATATATTTTAGGGTAGGTTTAGTACGGCTGAATTCTTTTAGTTTTGCTTGTCTGAGAAGTTCTTTATCTCTCCTTCTGTTATAAATGATAATCTTGCTGGGTAGAGTATCCTAAATTACAGGGTTTTCCCTTTCTGGACTTTGAATATATAATGCCACTCCCTTCTGGCTGCAAAATTTCTTCAGAGAAATCAGCTGATAGCCTTAAAGGGATTCCCTTGTATATGACTCTTTGTTTTTCTCTTGCTGCTTTCAATTTCTTTACCTTTAACTTTTGCCATTTTAATTATAATATGTCTTGGTATGGGTCTGTCTGTGTTTATCTTGTTTGGGACCCTCTGTGTTTCCTGTACCTAGATATATGTTTTCTTCTTCAGGTTTGGGGATTTTTCAGCCATAATTTCTTCAAATACATTTTCAATCCCCTTCTCTCTTTCTTCTCCTTCTGGAACCCCTATAATTTGAATGTTGGAACATCGTATGTATCCTAGAGATCTCATATGTTGCTTGTGATTTTCTCATTTGCCTTTCTTTCTGCTGTTCTGATTGGGTGACTTTTTAATTCTATCATCTTCAAGGTCACTTATACATTCTTCTTTGTCATTTAGTCTGCTATTCATTGCTTTTAGAGTGCTTTTTATATCAGAAATTAAATTGTCTATTTTTTTTTTGGCCATGCCATGCAGCATGAGGGATCTTAGTTCCCCAACCAGGGATCAAACCTGTACCCCCTGCATCAAGAGCTCAGTCTTAACCACTTGACTACCAGGGAAGTCCCTAAATTGTCTATTTTTAACTGTGTCTTCTTTATAGTTTCTAGTTACTTGTTAAAATGATCCATGCTCAGTTCAATTCTATTTCTTAATTCAGTTATCATTTTTATTACCAACTTCTTGAATTCATTGCTGGGTAGACTGATTATCTCTGTTTCATTATTTATTTTTTTCGAGAGTTTTCTCTTGCTCTTTCAATTGGGAGTATTTCCTCTACCTTTTCATTTTATCTAACTTTCTCTTTCTCTATGAATTTAGGTGAAACAGTTATCTGTTGTAGTCTTGAAATCATATTTTTTAAGTGGAAGCATCCGTGTGTAGACTGTGTGTGCCCAATGTCTTTGGTGTGAAGGCTGTATTTGATGTGGATGTCAGCCACATTTTTCTCAGGGTGTGCGGACCACTATCACCTTGATAGGGAGCGTGACTGGTGTCAAATGAGCTAGAGCTTGTGCAGGGTGTGAAGCAGGACTTCCTCTGTGCTCAGTGGCAGCTGCTGCCCTGTGAGGGGTGGGGTCTGCTCTCAAGTTACTGAAGTGGATGCCATGAGGGTTGGGCTCGAGCTGGCTCTGTTCCTTTTAAGTGTGTGTTTTTCCTTCTCCCCACACTGGGGCCTTTGCCCCAAAGAGGGGAGTGCTGAAGCAAGTGGAGCTCATGTGCTTACAGAGGTCCAATATGTGACCTATGTAGGCATCCGTGGCTCTGCTCAGACACAGCTCAAATTCTGATCTTTTCCCCTGTTGTGGTCTTCTCGGATCTAGTGCAAAGTTGTGGCATGGAGTAGGCAGGGACGGAGCATTCCCTTACCTGGGACTGGGGATCGCAGTGTGCTGGTCACACTGAGTTCAAGTGGCTGTACTGTAGTCAGAAGTCTGGGCTGCTTCTGTGGTGTTGTTTGAGTGAGCGCCAACAATGGCCACCATTGCCCCCCCTGGACCACATCTCAGGCCCCAGGGTCACCTCTGCACCCCTAGATCTAGTCTTTTCCCAGGATCTGGCTAGGTCCAGTGCCAAGCTCTGGTGTAAAGTGAATAGGGCCAGGTTGTTTGCTCAGCTCGGATTGGGGAGCACAACGAGGCAGCAGCCACTAGGGCAGACCTCTCTCTGCTCCACCTGGTGGCAAGCCAGCACCCACACCACACTCCTCACTAGTGGAGTCTAGGCTTCTCCAGACCTTCTATCTGTCCCAGTGGTTCTCCAAGAAGCCAAGGGGGGTGATCTCCTCTGTGTAGGACCCCAGGCTGGGACGCTCAGTCTGTGGCTTAACCCACTCACTCCCCAGGGCATGTGTCTGCCCTTGCAATCTCCCTTTTCCTCTTAGTCTACTTCCAGGGGCACAGGTCTCAACCTGATGCTTTTCTTTCCATCCTACCTGATTACATAGGAATCTTTCTTGCAGCCTTAGGTTGTATAGGAGTTCTTATGCCAGTTTCCAGTAGTTTTCTGTGAGAATTATTCCACTTGTAGATGTATTTTTGATATGTTGGTGGGGAGAGGTGAGATCCATGTCCTCTTAATCCCCTCTCTTGATTCCCCCTCTGTGCACTATGGTTGTTATTAGCAAGTTTGACTCCTTTCTTTCCCTCATATAAAATCAGCTGAAAAATCATCTCAAGAAGTCAATTTCTGTAGTGTTTCTCAAATGTGTCCATTCCTCTTTTTCCACTCCACTATTCTTACCTAAGACCATAGAGCCACTTCCTGGTCTATTGAGATAGTCCCATAACTGTTCTCATTCTCTCTAATCTTCCCTCCTTTAATCCTCTCACAGTCCTGCAAGAGTTATCTTTTAAGGAGAGAGTTATCATGTGTCACTCCTTGGAATAAAAGCTTTAATGCTTTACCATATATCATTAAAATCAGAGCCTCACCTTAGCATTCAAAGTCACAATGTGCTCTAATCAACATTTCTAATGTCTTCACTCTCTGTACCACCTTCTGTCTTCCTCCCTCATCCATCACCCCAAAACACATCCCAAATCATACTCCCTGCCTGAAGATGAGATCTGAATTTTTCCATTTCACAACCTTGGCTTGATTTGTTCTCATTCCCCTTGAAATCTCTCCATTTATGGTGAAGACTTAAACACCCTATAAAGAGACACCTAACTCTGAATTCTGGTCTCCCCAGGCACTGGCTTTCATTCATCTTCTAGAACTCCTGTATTGTGCATTTTGGCAGGCCTTACATTTGCTGGAGCTCTGCATCAGAGCTGGCTTTTGCTTATCTGAAGATTCCTTAGACTGACACTTTATTATGACTGCATGTTTGATTTTCCAATACAATTCTGCCACTAAACAAGGGTTTTTAGATTTCTTAATAATGCTCTTGAAAGAGCCTCATGCCTGAAAAACTTATGAGCTCTAGAATACCAGCCTGAACAAAGCATCCAAGTCCCATTTACATAAGAGGGAATTTGGGACAATCTGTTCCTCTCTTCTTCCTATACTCTAACTAATGTGTCTCTCATATTTCAACTGTGTACTTTACCTCTCTCAAGAAGCATCTCACAGCCCCTTTAGTTGGAGTGCTCTTCCTTTCTTATCATCCAGCTGAACTTTTCATCTTTCCTACAACTCAGCTCACATACTTCTTTTTCAGAATTTTTTCTATTTGTGCCTTTTACTTTTACTATATCACATTCTGTTAAATAAAATATTTATTTTACTTTCTAGGATACCTACATCAGCATCTCTCTCATAGCAAATATCCAATAAATGCATGATGAGTTGAACTGATGTAATAAGAATATCACTTATTATTTATAATAATTATTTATTTTACACTTTTGAAAACAAAACTATGGACATAGACACATAGCAGAGCAGGTAATAATATCAGTGCCCAATTACAGATAAGAACATTGAGACACAGAGTTATAAATATTACTTCATAATAAGAAACCTAGTTCTAACAACTTGCCCAGAGTTTTTCCACAAGAAAAAACTTTCTAGCTCAAATATAGCTATGATTCAAATTTTTGTGGTGGCACTCTAATATTGTAGAGAAGTGTAATAGAAATCGAGTCATTACATATGCATCCTTCCTTCCCCTAATGAAAATAATCTTATTTTACATTAAGAAAGAAATGATTAAAATAAAGGAAGATATATGGTCATACTGCAGGATGGTATGTATCATTTTGGAAAGAAGAGGTAGAACTAAATATGTTAGCATGAAAGTGTCTCTAAGACATATGGTTGAGATAAAAATTGTTTCAAAATGACAAAACAGTGTTACATCACTTACATATTAAAGTTATAAAATATATGATACTATGTATGCTCTAGGAGTACATATGTATATATGCAAATGCATAGCAAAAGACCTGGAACAATATGTACCCAACTGAGAAGATGTTACCGTTGAGGAGAATCAAGGAAATGTAGACTGGTGTTGGGATGCTGGTCATCATACTGAAGTTTAGAGATTTATTTTTTTAATTTAAATAATTTTTTTTAACAAGGAAAATTTATTCTGGCTCTAAGCCAGATACCATGGTTCAAATCCTGTGTCTCCCATTTACTACTTGTATGAACTTGAGCAGTATATTCTTTCTACCCACTCCTCACCTAAAATCTTCATATATACTTACATAGTAGGCCCGGCTGCCTTCATAGGCATACAAATACATTTTAAAAGATTAAATTCTTTTGTTAAACAGCAGAATCTTTAAGTAGAAAAGATACATTCCCCCCCCCCCAAATATATTTACCTTTTAGATGTTCCATATTACATTTGGGAAGTTTATATATACTGTAGATTGGAATCTGAAAATGAAAATTAACTGTGCCAGTTTAGAGGTGCATATGTACTTTTGTCATTGAACTGAATTATGGCCTAATAAGTTAGAACATCTTCCTGACAATCCTAAAATATCACTGAGATCTTCAAATGAAAAATTCAACAAAAATTTAATAAACGCTTTATCTATTTGAATTATTATGTTGAACACTCCTTCTCATATATGGTAATATCAACTTCCCACTCTTGGCTACATTTTTTCTTATAGAAGAGTTCTCCTCAATGGTTGCAAATTTATTTTTATTATTACTGTCCTCTCAAGTTTAGAAAAAGTTTTGACACATGGCAAAATGATATCCTAGAGTCTAAATATATATGCAAATTTGGCAGAAGTTGCTCAAATAATTAATCAAAAATGAAGCCTAGATCATACTTGAGTGGGTCTTCAAAAACTACTCACTGCTGTATAAAGAAAACAAAAGAATTACTGTGTTAACCCTCTGTCACTGCTGCTACTTTATTTTACACTTCTAATTTAATTAAAAAACGGGGCTGTCAGCCCTTATTTTACTCAGACAGCAAAATGCCCTAAAAACTTCTACTCTCCGCTGATTTTTTTGTTTTGTTTTTCTGAATGTTCTTGTTGTTGAGAAAACCCCTAACTGAAAATATTTTTTGTTTAGCACTATCAACCAACATTTCCTGAGATATCTGATGGGCCAGAAATTGTGCTAGGTACTGATAGTAGAGATAAGAACAAGTGACGTTTCTTGCCTTTGTAAAATTTGTAATATAGAGAAAAAGACAAGCAAACAAGTAATTTTTTTAAAATGTATTTATCTGTAAGAACTAAGGCCTATGTGCTATATCCACACACACAAACCAGTTCTTTAAAAGCAATTACATTAATCTGTAAATATATTATTTTGGAAAAAATGGCAAATTTAACCCAAACAGTACCAATTATGTTATATACTAATTCTTTGTTATCAATGAGTTTTTTCTTAGGTCTAATTTTCTGGCTCAAGATATTATTTTCCAATTATCTTCTGGTTTGATCTATATCTACAGTCTAAATTTTCCTCTAAAATTTATCGTGAAAATATTTCAATGAGCATATCAATTCACTACATAACTTCCTTTTAGGCTCTGCCTTATCTCAGATCAGAAGACTTAGATAGATCTTAGTTAGCATAACACCTTTTGTCATGGAGCCACAGGATATCTCTAGCTCAAAATCTTAGCATTTAAGAAGCAGCTGAGTGAGAATTACTGTCCTGTGGACATCTGTTATAACTCTGAGAAAGCAATACCTTGGCAACATTACTTATTTAATATAATCAGGTCTGACCACCAGCTTATGTTTCTGCCAAGTCTATTATGTATAATTTTTAGTTGATGGAACTCTCTTAAAGCCAAATCAGAATGCTGCGCTGTAAATAAAGCTCACTCTTCTTCACAGCAGGCAACTGTGTGATTACTCCTACTAACTTTGTTTCTCTACCTCTGCCAAATCTTTCATATCACCAAGGAAGTGCCCTGGGTGTAAGAGGAAGAGAATACCACATCTCTGCACTGTAATGATGTGTACTTTATCAGCCATTGAATTACACAATGAAAGAAGTAGTAATTGCCTGATGGAGTGTCAGGTGACCTTTGGGTTTTACATATAAAAGAATTCAGAGGCGATAATATATAACAAGTAAAAGTGGCATTTTCAATTTCACAGCTGGATCAGAGCAACTTACTGTTTAGTCTACTATTTCCATGTGAACCCCAAGCACTTGTGTCAGCTTTTTCATCTCTTCACAAATTCGACTGCATTATTTGGAATTTTGAAAAGTTGTAAATAAGCACGATGGTTACTAATTTCAAGTAAATGATTCTGGTCTTGGATATTTTCAGTCTTGCCGTCTCTGAGGTCCTGTAATTATCTATAGTCCAAATCACTCTACCCAGCACTTAATTACATGTAAGGCTTTGTGTTCTTGGGTATAAAATAGAATCTTCCATTTCTGTTGCAACACTGACTAACTTGCAAAGCACTTGTACATAGTAGCTTTTTGATGAAAACTTTAGGATGAGTTCAATCTCTCAGTTCCTGACCTGTTACACTTACTACTCAGAAGGTGAAAATATTGCATCAGGAAGGGACTTTAGTCCACTTTGTAGAGGACAATCAAGCGATTTTTAAAGGAAGTGTAGGTACTCTGCAGAAAAAAAAAATGAACTCATAAATCCTAAGATAATTTCCTTTCTGCTACCTATGGGACAATCATGCATTTTGACACAAGATTCAGATATACTTTCAGACCTATAAACATTTTGCAAGAGAAAAGAAAAAAGTGCTTTCCACCCTCAAGAGAAATTGAAGGAGACACAGCATTCAATACTGTATTGAAAAAAATCACCTGCTTCTGAATTAGGAAAGAGTGGTCCGTTATATTAAAAGAAAAACACAGAAAAAAATTCAAGAAAGTTTGAAACGTGATAAAAATGAAGGAAACTGTATTGGTATTTTTATAAAATAAAAAGTTAAATTAACAACAACACCTTATTTATTGATTGCCTGTATCGAGCCTATATAACATTGTTCCACAGGTAATCAGGGCTCAGATATTAATTTACTTTCTAAAATATTCTAGCCAACTGAAATATGTATTACAGATAATATGGAATCTCTATTTCTCAATAAAAAGCCATTAATTAACAGGCAAAAAAATTGTCCTTATTTCTAATGTGTGCTGAGCTATTAATTAAAACCATGATATTCTGAGGCATAGGACATAGTTCTTAAGCATTTTAAATAGGAATTGGACAGCTGTCCAAATGTAAAGTAAAACAAAACTTTTCATGGGTTTATATAATCTCATCCAACTCCAAGTGGCCCTTGTTAAAGTAACATTTACCTTAGGTTACCCTGACAGAAAATCAAAAAGTTCTGTTTCCTCCCCCTGCGATTGCCAGCTAAGAGATTAGAACTTGTACAACACTTTAAGGTCTAGATGAGGGATCAACATGAATCCTTCTCCAGTCTCCTTTCTTTCTTGGCAAATATCTCTTACCACCAAAACCAATGTGGTTTCCACTCAATCCCTCAGGCCACTGAACTCCTACCGTTTGAAAGGTAACTCCAGAAGCCATAAGGCCATTTTCACAGGGACAGTAATTCACCTCAATATACCCTTCAAATCTATTAAATAAATGAGAATAAGCCTGGTGCTCCTTTTGTGCTGTAGTTCAACTGCCAACTCAAACAGCTGTTAAAAGTTAAAGGGGCGATACAGCAACTGCACGGACACCTGCTGTTCTTTGTGACAGGCACCACTGCCCCTTGACACTGAAAAGCATAGCATTGTCACCCAATAACCAGGCAACTCAGAAGTTTGGGGAGATATATATATATACACACACACATATATATGAGGGCACTGCAGTGTACATTAATCTAAAGATTTATGCTGTTATTCTAGTACCAAGTATACTAATAACTTCTGTTTCCAAATGCATGTTTGCAAAACTGTCAAGCCAAGTGATTTTTCTGCATTAGTGGAACTAGTTGCCTTTTCCAACATCAGGCAAGACTTACTTTTGTAATTTTATGTCTAGATTTAAGCAAACTATGGTTCTTAAGATTATATGTATGAAGAAAGGTAACTTTGCTTTCATACTTTCAGGGGAATTATGTATCATAAAAATATTTTTAGGAGTCCTGCCCAAGACATCATCAAGATCTTTTCTTTTCTAAGTACCTAATGATCTATTATTCAAGCCAAAATGTTGTAGGCCTTTTGGTTTTCATTTGTTATTCAGACCAACTGTCTCATGACTATGTAACATCTCATATCCCATCAGTGTCTCCAGCCTGAGAAAAGTTGGATGTGTTTTTCTCTTATTTGAATTGTGAAATTCAAATAAATGTGAATCAGAAGAAGACTTAACCCTTTTATAATATTAGCTATTACGGCCTGTTGGCTGGCAGATTAAAAACAGAAACTACTTAATGAGAAATTATGTTCAAAATTGAAAGCAATTCATACATAGCAGCCTCATCAGAAGTAAATAGAAGTGTGTAGATACAAGCATGACATTATACTTTCTACTCCCATGGAGCTCTCCTGTGACAGGCAGAGCCACAAAAAAAAGAAAGAAAAAAAAAAAAAAGTAAAACTCTCATTATCAGCCCATGAATACAATATGGATATGTAACTGAATTGAATAGGAAAAAATAATTGGGTTGTAATTTATTTTTATAATATGGGAATAGCGTTTTACCTACTTTTAGTTTAAGAAGAAATATGATTCCAGTTTAATGCTGTGGTTGATTTAGTCTGTATCCTTATCTTTTATGGAAAACTTACAATGAATGAGCTAAAGGGAAACTTGTATAATTCATAAATACTCAAACATGACTAAATTGTTCCCTATATCATTAGAAGCCAGAATTTACAGGTGGATACCAAGGGGTCCTATGATGATGCATTGGATGAATTCACCAGCCTCTCACGTCTTTAAGTTTCTAAGAGATCAAATCTTTAAATCTGACATATGGGAGAGTGGTGATATATTGAATTAATTCTGTAGCCCCTTACTTTCATTTGAGGCCCCACGTGTTTCAATGGACATTTGTTTCCAACACAGCCACACCATAACAAACATTTGATTTGTCAGTTCATTTGGTCAAATACCATTCAAATCAGGAAGTGCTTAGGGAGGAGAAGCACCTAGCTCAAGAGCTGCAGTCTATTTCTGAAGTTGGTCCAAATGGTTTTTTTCCTTCCAGTTTCTCAGAATCCTGCTTCTGTATTAGATCCATCCAGGACTTCAAAAGGATACTTTGGGTTATTTACTGTCTTTTTCTTTTCTCACTAATTAATCAATATGTACATAGTGTGAATTTCCCCATATTCTGTCAAATGCTAAACTTAAGAGTTTTCAGGGTTTGTAGTCTCACTTCCTCTGACGCCATTCTTTTTGCTATATAATCTCTGCCTAACACTGTAGTTTAAATATGCTTCCCACGTTCTTTCTTCCATGACAGGTATGGAATGTAAGTTTATAGGGACAAAGAACAAGGAGACATCAGAGAAAACATCGAGAACTGTACACACACTCTATCACCACCTTTGAAACATTCTGAAACTGGCTATAAAGCAATTAATATCTGTAGTTTGTATATAAAAGAATTTTCATGGGCAGTATCTCACATAATCCTCATAGCAAAATGAAGCGATTATTAATCCCAAACATACATTTACATATGAAGGAACGGAGTCTGACAGGTTAAGTAACTTGTCCAAGATCACACAGCTGGTAAATGGCAAAGTTGGGAATTCAACCAGGTGTAGTGAATCCATATAATTCCCCCAAATCATCTTGTTCTCCAGTGAAAGTTAGAGAAATTGTGGTTTAAAACAATAAGATATAGATTAGCATCAATGAGAACAGGCAATATCCACAGTAGCTATGATCTATTGAGCCTTTCCAGCACAGTAGAACAGAAGTGAATATCTGTATGAAATACTTATATCGTTGCACGTACAAAGAGGAAATATGAACCCTTTCAGAATATGTGAGCCAAACACAATGCAAAATGCTTCCTACAGTTGCCCTTTTGTGAAGCTCACATGATAATCACGTATTCAATGTTTGTCTTCCCCACAAGACTGGAATCTCCACAAAGGGATACATCACTTCTCCTAAGCATACACACTGAGAAGGAAAATAAGGTAATTTTTCTTTTCATTCTAGATTCTGATCAATGTCAGCTCTAGAGTTTCTAGGTTGCCCAGGAGAGTACCAAAAGCTTCTCTTTCATCCTATGCACAATATTGAAAAATAGGCTTATGCTGTGAACATGAATTCTCTAAAAAGTATTTCTAAACCCAGGCATGGACTATCCAACATACAGCATATACACTTATTACTTTTTCAATGAGCACTCTGAAAAGAGTCCTTTAAAAAGTGGCAAACAATTTAATCAATGTGAAGTGGTAGGCTGTATAGACAAATGGGCATCATTAAAGAATACTTGATGGTTAGAAGATGATAAGGAAATGAAGTCAAGAGTTATGCAAAATTAGATGGAAGAAGCAAGGAGGCAGTTTCTGGTGAGGGAAAAAAAAAATGATTTGTCCAGGGGGAGCTCTGCCAGAAGCAATATAAAATGTTGGAAAGAGCTCTTGAACCAGAAGGTATGGTTTCCCTATATACTAGCTATGCAGCTTTAGACAGTCCATTTAAATCCCTGAGACTTCCTCCAATATTGTTATAAAAAGAGACTTTTGAGATAACATGCACAGCCCCTTTAAAATCCATGCATGCAATAAATGGAGGGGGTATGCTATAAAATGTTCTGCAAATAAAATTGTGTAAAAATAGACTTTACTACACTGGTGATTTTAAACGGACTTTAAATCAGTGGAAATAAAAAGAAATGGCCAATTGTGTATATAATGAATAATATGTAGCCATTTATGAATTTCAAGTTTGAAACTTAACTAATCATTTCCTCACACTCATAATATGGCTGATAACTAATATTATATCTCTGGTCTTAGTTGAAACTTCTATAATTTAAATGGTTTTGCTGCCCTCTCCACATAAAAGCATTCAGAGAGCCCTTGACTACATCAAGTTTTGTCAGTTTTGTTTTATTTTGTTTTGTTTAGCTATGTAGGTCTACTGGCCACTACTACAATGTTTAAATTAGGCTCATGCTTCCCTCTGTCAACAAAGATAAAGAAAGACCCATCCTGATTACCTCAGGAAATGTTGGGTTAAAGGACAATAAGTCTTTTTGGCTGTGAAGTAATCCATCCATTCGGAATAACTGCCCCAGAAACAGGTTTTGAAATAGGGAGTAATCAACCTTCCCATCATTAGGTGGGCCTACATGAGACTTTACCTTCCTTCTCTTTGTCTAATGTGATAAGGAATTTTCTTGAGAACTTGTCAGGGGACATAATGGTAGATGAAGCACAACTCCAACTATGTCACAGTAGTCAGACTCAAGCCATGAGTCCTCCAGTATGCTGAGAAGTGTGGAGTTATGTGCCACCTTCAGGCAAGTTTATCTAGACAAAATTCATGTGAGGTTATTGAGAATTATGGAGACCTTAGGTTCTGTTTTCAAATAGGATTCAAATAAAAGGGAAGGTAGATTAAAGCTAACATGACTTCCACTTATTTTACAGGGCAGCACAGTTGAGGGTAAGGAGTGAGGGAGTGGTGGGTGTCTAACTTGGCCAGATTACAGTCCTAACTCTTTCAATAAATTGGTGAATTTGGGAAAGGCTGGCGTAAATAATATTTTAAAGGCATTTAAAATTATAACATTGTATCATTCTTGAGAACTAAAGAAAATACCATTGTTCATCTTTTTGGCCAGTCCCAATGGCTATTTCTATTCTACATCTGTCTAGAAGGTCAGAAGCAGAGACTGAAGTAGCACATCTCTTAAAGACAAACAGCATGGGGCATGTTCAATATCAGTTTATTCAGGACACACCAAAGGCATGATCTAAAGTTTATCCTCTGACTGAGCCCTGAGTAAAGACTTTGAAACTGGTCTCTATTTTCAGTTCTCTTTATTTAATGTTTTATAGAATCTGGAAACTGTAGAGCAGAGAGAACCAATTTCTTTGTCAGTCAACATGACACCATGACAACAAGCTGAAATTTGAAAGATTGTCAAATCAACAATTGTTTTGTCTATATGATGCCAAGTAACAGCCAGTTTGATTGATTTGTTTTTTTAAGTACAAATTTGTTCACTTGTTGAAGCATGTACATACAAGTCTTTAAATAATCATACCTTTTATTTTCTTCACAGGGTATAGACCAATTTCAAACATATTATCTCATTTTTATTCTGATTTTCCCAACAACCTCAGAACTATAAGTAGAGCAACTATTATTATATTTGTTTTACAAATGAAGATTATAAATGGGATTTACATAGCGTGGGCATAACTATCTCAGTTAATTTGCTCTACTTTCTCTAAGTGGAATGGAAAAAACAATGTTTTGTACATTAAATAGTAGTGTGTAAATTTTGCCTGGCCCAAATAAAATGTTCAGTAAATAGTATTCAATTAGATTCTCTTATTTTCCATCATCAATAGCAGAATCTCCACTTTCCTGAAGGATTATTTCTTTCCATCTACAGGCATATGTTGAATACCCTATTGCCTTGAATAGCCTAGGTCCTAGAAAAGCAGAGTTGTTGTCCATTCGATACCCAGGTTTGCTTCCTTTATTTCAAGTGAAAATAGCCCCTCAAATATATGAACTCCTAACTCATTTCCAATAGACTGATTCTGCCAAAATGTCTTAACCAACATTGTAAAGATACTGAGGCTTAAGAAAGTAATTAGGTCATTTGGTTGTAAGTATTCTAATCAAGACATGAATCCTGTCTATATCACTACAAAGCTTAGTCTTCCAAACACTTTAAAAATATATTTTCAGATTTTATGTCAAACCCTAAAACATTGGTTATCCTGGAGATTCCCATCCATTGCATTAGTGGTTTCCTATACTCCTCAGGAAGGGCAGATACCAAATAGAAAACTATCACTCACCTTTAATTTTAAGTTTGCTCTTGTTTTTAATATAATTTAATCTAATCTATATATTTTATTTTATTTAGTTCCTAGACACAATGTTCTTAAAAGCCAAATATTACTGAGAAAGAAAGTGATTTTCTTAATTCTTTGGCTCCCTTTAAAATAGCAAGAGCTGGTCCTGGATCCTTGAGTTGTAGATAGAGAGAACCTGCCATCTGGATCAGGCCAACCTGTGATCTCTTCTTTCCCTCGCTCAGCAGACTTTATTGAGTGCCAACTATGCAAGGAACAAGCTAGAGTCATGGAACTTCAAGGAGCTTGTAATCCAGCAGATGGCTCAGATATTGACTAAACCATAAGGAGTGTGATGTACAGAAGTGCAGGATGCAGTCAGGGACATTTAACAGGGAGTGAACTTGGTTTAGGGCCCAGAGAAAACTATCCACCCAAAGTGACGAGATATTCATACTGTAGCCTGAATTGTGATTATGAGTTAGCTGGGGGGAGCGGTTTCAGGCAGCTAGAAAAACATATCAATGGTGGTGGTTAATTTTATATGGCAACCTGGCTAGATTGTAGCACTCAGTTATTCAATAAAATACTAATCTGGTATTACTATGAAGGTATTTTGTAGATGTGGTTAACATCTACTATTAGTTGATTTAAGGAAAGGAGATTTCCCTTCACAATCTGGGTGAGCCTCATATCATCATTTGAAAGGCCTTAAGAGCAAAACTGTGGTTTCCTTGAGGAAGAAGAAATGCCATCTGTGGACTGAAGCTTTGGCCCCTGCTTGAAAGTTTCCAGCCTGTTTGAATCTACAAAGTTCAGACCTGCTCACCCCACAATTATATAAGCCAATTCCTTGAGATAAATCTCATATACATTCACACACACACACACTACAAGTTTTCTATGTCCTCACAAGGATATATATATATATATGTATATACATCAGGAAGTGGGGTGCTGCTGTCATAAATATTTTACAATACGGCAGTGGCTTTAGAATTGGGGAATGGGTATGGTAGAGGTTGTTTCGACAAGATTGTTAATAAAAATATAGAGGTTAAAGGTAATGTCTCAAAAGGAAATGAGAAACATTTTATTGAACACTATAGGAAAGGAGATACTTGCTATAAAATGACAGATACTTGACTGAATTTTATTCTACAGTTTGTGGAAAGCAGATTTGTAAGTGACAAATTTAGATATTTACCTGGGAATATTTCCATGTAGAGTGTGGAAGGTACAACCTCATTTCTCCTTGCTAATTTCAGTAAAATGCAAGAGGAAAGAAGTAAATTGAGGAAGGAACTATTAAGCAAAAAGGAACTAGCATTTGGTGATTTGGGAGGTTATTAGCCTACCCAGATTCAAAGGTTGCTAAAATTAAGAAGATCATTATTGAGAAAGTATGCTCTGGACAGAAGGCTGAGGGTATGGCTGAGCAAACTTTTGTTAAGGAGATTAGGTGTGTGATTCGTGGATCTAATCAATCATCTCTGCAGAAGCCAGACATAGTGATGGAGTTTCCCAGGAAGGACCTGTGGAGAATCATCCTGTCTAATCATCCTGTCACATGGGACACCCACAAGGGTTTTGAAAATGTTATACCAGCAGGAACATGGCCATCTTGGTCAGAAAGGGACAGAAATTGGACTTAAAGAAGGTTGTTGGACTCCCCAAATTCTACAGGCGGGAAACACATTGATAGAGTTACCCACCTGCAAACAGCTGCTACCATTTCAGAAAAAGGAAGAATGACTCAGGTGATGGAGCTGCCAGTGAGGGCACAGAGGGTAAGGAAGCCACCGCTGAGGGTGCATGGACAAACACACATCCCTCAAATACACCAGCTCACACTCCTCTCATCAGGGGTCACCATAGCCACAATCCACTAGTAATTGTTTCTTGTAATTTACACTGATTTAGGTTATTTATTTTTATACAACTATTAATACCTCTTGTTTTGACATATTCCAGGGAATCACACTGTTTTTATATTAGAGGTAGTGGTGTTTTACTAAACTGACATCATCTGCCTAGATTCCAATTTTTATTTCTTTCGGTTCCTAAAGAAAGACTTTCCATTGATTCTCTATAATCTAGTCAATCAAATCCTGACTTTTCTTTGTGTTTTGTAAGATTATGGAGAATCACTAGAGATAATGCTGCATGTCTTGACTCCCACTACTTTCTATTTTTTAACGTGAAAGTTCTGAATCCTGGCTCTTTAAGCTTCTCTAAACATTCCATTCTCAAGCCCATCTCTGTTCCTTTACTCATGTTCTTAATCCTGCCTCAATGCTCCTCCCTACCCCTCTCTGTCCACCTTATTCCTACTCGTGTTACATGGCCAACTCACTTTCCGAAATCTTTCCAGACTCTTCCAGCCTACCTAAACCTTTTGTTTTACACTATACTTAAAGTCAATATCAAAACTTGAGTTTGAGATTTTTATGCAATCGTTTAATGTGTTTGACAGTCATCTCTCAACTATACCACAAGCTGCTTGAGGACAATGATTATATTTTGCAAATATCAAAACACAGGGAATAAAATGAGCAATGATATAAAGCTATAAATATTATGAATGAGAGCAACAGGGTGATGAAAAGCATTTCTGAATCAGCAGAGAGCTTTTTTTCAAACCTCAGTGGCCCATCCCTGCTTCTGGAAACATATCCAGAGAAATGAAACTCAAAGTGCAGTTCTCAAACTTCAAGCATCATGATCATTGAGGATGCTGTTTAAATAGAGGTCCCCAGGCCTGTCCTGCAAGGATTCTGTGGCGAGGCCTTGGTATCTATATTTTCACCAAGCCAATCAAGTGGCTCTTCTTCTGAAAGCTGAAGGACAATCTTGTGAGAACTATTGCTCTAGCGATGAGTAATGAAACTAGATATCCTGGGATGCAAGACTGGGCAGGAAGAAGAGAAATCAGACTTTAGCCAGGCTCTCAGATACTCCCTCACTCCCTGTAAGTTATGGTCTGGAACTTCTGACTCTCAGACTCTCCAGCTCTTTCTAACTACAAGGTCTTCAATTCCTCACTTGACAATCCGACCTTAAACTTACTTGCTCTAGTAAGACTTCTACACACATATTAATGCTTTTCAATTAAATAAAAATGTATGAGCTAGAATCCCTTTACTCTCCCTATTTTATTGGTGAAGAAACTAAGGCACAGAGGGTTAAGGAATTGCCTAAGGCCACAGACCAAGTAAGTAGCAGAGTTGAGAATCAAAGTCAGGCAATCTGGCTGCAGAGCCTGCACACTTAACCACTATAAAGCCATCACGGTGTCCTGCCTCATGGACTCTGCATTTTGGATATACTGCATGCCTTTCCCAGCTGCTACTCTCAATAAAATCAAAGAATAAGTATTCAACATCTACTTTGTGTGAGATGCCATGATAAGTACTAGGGATAGAACCCAGAACAAAACTCTAACCATTTCTGCCTTTAAGAAGCCTGCATTATAGTGGAGAATCCAAGCAAGTAAACTAACATGTAACCAAATGTATTGACAAGCATTACAATAGGAACAAGACCGGGACATAATAGGAGTACATAGGAAGGGAACCTATCTTAGTCTTGGGAACTAGAAAGACTTCCCAGAGCAAATGTGATTTAAGCTGAGATCTGAGAGAGTTCCTATAAGCAAGTTCAGGTGATGGGCTCACGGCGTTTAGAAGAGAGTGGTCATTAGAGAATGTTACAGTCAAAGGCAGGGCATGTGCAAAAAATACAAGGTAAAGAAAATGTGGTACATTCTAGGAACTTTAAGTAGCTCCTTGTCACTGTAGAGTAAAAGAAGATAAATGGTAACAGATGGAAGAAGGAGGAAAGCTTTCACATATATTTTCTTGATTTCTCTCTTACTGCTGACCTTAAGAGATATACTCAAATTCTTGATTACTCACCATGCTCAATGGTTTAGTTTGAAGTTTTTTTGACCCATGAAATTGGATGAATCAAATCCAAGTGGCTTAGCGGAGCTCACCTTAGATCCTTTCCTTGAAATTAATATGTGTTGATTGATTAATTAGTCTAATAAATGCATATTTGATTTCTGAGTATACCCAGGCTTATAACTGAACATAATCCTCTTTGAATAACAAAAACATTAAAGAGGATTCAGAACTTTATGTGTAAATATATCCAATAAATGAAAGCTTAATCTAATACTTGAATACTTTTTGAAAGTTGTTTAAACACTTCTAATTTATAGTTAGGGACCTTCATTTTCAATCTTCATTAATAAGCACAGGGCAATAAAGATGGATCACTATATTAATAAAACAGAATTATTATGTGTTATTTATACAGGACAGCAATAAAATCATACCGAGAAGATTAAGCACTCTAACATGCTGTAATTTATGTTAAAGTAATGTCCTACTTTGAAATCAGATTCTGTTTTAAACAGTGAAGTAGGACAAATATTAGAAACAGCAAAGGGGGATGGAAAGATAAAAAGCCAGCTTCATGTAGAATATTGAAAATCTTTTGACCAATTTAAAGGAGAGATCATTTGAGGAATATAATCTGAGACAAAGGAAGGTTAATGATGGCTCCTCCTCTTTCTCCCTCTTTAATCCTTCATAGTTAGTCAATGTCATTTCAAAAACAACCTTCATAAGAGCAAGTAAGGTGAAGTGTTTCAAATGTCCTCTGAGTACTCTCTGACGCTCTTGTCTGGCCCTGACACTCTGAGTCACTAAAGAAAACACTTCAGCATATATAAGATATCCAATTCTTAAAGGAAGAATCTCCACAATCAAAAAATGGCTTAAAAAGGAAAGCTAGTGCTAAGAGTAGGCTGAAGCCTTTCTCCTACTGCATTTATACCAACTAAAACTATAAAGTATCTCTTTGAAATACAATTTTGAGAATAAATGAACAATATGGTTTATTGCAAAGTTTCTGAGCCCTGATTTTGAAAAATGCCTTCAGACTATAATTTTTAATCTGGGGCCCCACCAAGAAGTGTGCAGCCATATATCAGAGGAAAGTGATAACCAGAGATATAAATCTGTTGTATCACTCTGGAGAATCAATTTCACCAAATAATTTTGGGGAAAAGTTTTGCTTTTTTTTTACACTTGAGATTTTGTCACACCTACACACAATCAAAATTACTTTTTGGTCATGAGCCTAGAAAGTAGACATTTTTCTGGGTAGTAAGTGACTGTCAAATTTGTACTTTTGTGTTCTAAGAAATTCCAAGATATTAGCACTGCAGTTGAATTAAAGAGAATGAGTCCTCAATGGAAAAGAGAATAGATTACGGGCTTGTCCTAGTATTCAAGGTTGGTGTTTTTCCAGAACTGAAATTTATCATTCTTTTTCCCTGAGTCTCCATTTTTACTACACACACACACACACAACTCATTGGCTCACCAAAATTATCTCAATCTCCTGTCACAAATGTGTGTTTATATACATATATATGAAATCTCATATATATGAAATCTCATATATATATGTGTATATATATATGTGTATATATATATGTATGTATGTGTATATATATATATATATATATATATATATATATAATGCAAGACTTCCATTTTCCCATATTGTAGAAGAACTACAAATTCTGAGTTTGACAATGTTTGATTTTAGTTTCATGTTGCTTTTACGTTTTAAAAGTTAAATGATTTTTTACAGTGAACAAGGATTTATGATTCAAAAGGGAAAATTTGAATAAAACTTCTCTGAATCTTAAATGTGGTTAATTGTTGCCCTAAACTTTCACACAATATAATATGCATTCAGGTACATTAAAATCTGTAGATCACGATATACATGTCAAGTGATTCTATTTCCATTGTATGATCACATTCATTGCCTCATATAACCTTCTCACACGTACATAAAAATATAAAACTAAAAAATAATTCAGGAACATGTAATCAATACTTCCTAAAAACCTTAAGGCGAAAAACATGAAGGACTTGACCATCATTAATAGTGACCAGCACAGCGTCTGACATATTGCAAATATTAAAAAAGAAAAATATGCTGAATATTGTATGTGTCCAACTGTAGTCTGGAGATATAACCCACACCAGTTAGTTTAGCTGTGCTGTACTAAAGAATTGAAAGTGTAGAAAGTAAACATTATGGTATCATGGAGGTAGCAACTACGAAGGTAGCAACTTCCGAAAGGAAGAGGTTGGAATGATTTAGACTTAGATCTTAAAGAAGAGCTCATACAGCTGACAATCAGACCTCTGAGGATAGAGATGCTTGGCTGATGAATCCCCAAGCTTAGTGGAAAAGAGGGAGGGCTACTGGGTCCAGACCTCTGAGCAGGTGAAGGAAGTCTTTTCTTCTTCCAGCGCTCCAGTCTCCCTCTTGAATCTAATAGTAGAGCCAGACACAAGCTGGCAGAGCAGAAATATGGTGAGCAGAGTTCCAGTACCAGTGTCACAAAGCAAAGTTTAGGAAGGTGGGTTTGGAGCTGACACAGTAGCTCACATCTGGCTCCAATATACAAGTGGTAGACTGAATGAAAGAAGAAGGTAACAAAAAAAAAAAAAAAGAGAGAAGAAGAATGAAAGAATGAATCATTCAATCAGTGGCTGCCTGCTTAAGAATCGAAGCTCCTATAGAGCATTCTAATACCTGTATTCCCAAAAACTAGATATAAGCTGAAATTTATGAATCATATCACATTTAAATGCACTGGGGAAGTTTGCTATTTAAAGAACTTTTATGGCAAATTGTTTTGCAAGACAAATAATCACTCACTCATTTAACTGGTGCATAAATTACAATTTTCCTACATTTGGTTTGCTTAAGCAAATTGGAACTATATTGAAAAATATGAGATTCATGAAACAACCATCATTATAAAACCTCTAATACCTTTTGACTCCCAGAGGACTTCCTCAACATGTAATAATGTGCTATATTGAGGTGGCACAATTTTAGTTCCTGGTAAAATGATAAAATCTTGAGTTCCTTCATTCTTACCCTGGCCCAACTTTGAAGATACCACAGAAGAGATTGAGGGAAATTGATTAAATTGATAAAACAAAATTTTAAACTGTGAGCAGTATTAAGAAAGAAAAGATATTTATGTGTGTGTGTGTGTGTTAGATGGATTGCACTGAAATCTCCTGGAACAGAAGAAGGTATTATACCTCAGAAGAATAATAGACTGTGGGACAGCTTTTGGTTATCTTATTTTGCCTCACTGCCTACTATCTTGGATAGATCTCTGTTTTCTCTTCTTTCACATCCACGACCAGCAGAAGTTTAAAAATTATGACACTAGCCAAGCAGTATCAGAGATATGACATAAAAAGCACAACTGGAATGGAGAGCAGCTGATAACTAATCAAAGCAAAGTAGTAAGTCCCTGAGTAGTCCCTCTGCCATCCTCCACTCCCTCCACAAATGAGGGAGAAGTAATTACACCCTTAAGAGAAAATTGTTGGAGAATATAATTCCTGAGGATAAACAAGTGAAAATTATAAAGTGGTCAAACAAGAACTCTCTGCCTTATGTTGCACCCACTTCTGACCTCCATATTCTAAATCCACCAGGAAGTGTGTAAGCTAGGTCTTGATTTTAGTTTTTCAACCTGATTACACATTACCAGCCAACATAGCCAATATTCCTGTAGGACAAGAAATAACTAAATAATTGAGCAAGGCAAAAACTACAATACAAAGGCAATTCATCAATCTAGATGGAATATTTTAAACATATTACAGTTTAAAAAATGTAAGAACACTGAAGACAAAGAGAAAATTTTTAAATTTTTCCAAAAGAGTAATTGCCAAAAAGAAAGACAAATTAGATTGGCAACAAATATCTCAAGAGCAAGACTAGGTGCAAAAGAGATAATGGAATGATATTTTTAAATATTTAGAGGAAAGAAACTTTGGCTCTGAACATTATATCTAGCTAAATTCCCGTTTTAAATATATCAGTCTATAGAATACAAACCTTAAGAATATTTTGAACACAGAGACTACATTTGAAAACATTTTTTGAAAAATATAAACAAATCCAGGAACTTTCTAGGTGTGTTTGATAATTGATAAAATTTACCATTATTTTATAAATCAATGAAAACAACATCATTGAAATAAATCCAAACAATCTATTACTAAAATTATAGGTGATAACAACATGGTGGAGTAGTGAAAGGTGGGTAGCCTGGGGGAAATGAGAAGGAAATGAGTGCATAGATAAGTCTTATTTGGGACAAAGATATAAGCATCGTTAAACTTAGGAAATTTAAAATGAAAAATAATAACATATATATGAGATTTATTCTATGTAAGAATACAATTAGAATATGTAACTTCCATAGCAGCAGCAGAACTATAGAAAATATGCAGGAAAAGAGGAAAAGGAAAATAAACATATATGGCAAATGACCTGACTAAAACAATAATTAAAATAAATTTAAAATTTTAAATTCACCAATTAAAAGCAGTAAATTATCATATTGAACAATACTAGTACCCTACTATATTTTACGTATAAGTAATGGATTAAAACTAAAATGGTATAGAAAGTTAAAATTAAGGGGAAAGGAAAACAAATGCCACCAATTATGAACCAAAACAAAGATTAGGTAACCATTTTAATATCAGAAGATAAACAGACTATAGATACATGTACATGTATGCATGCACACATATGTACACATACACTATAAAGAATGCAAGGTAATGGTAAAAGAAAAATGGCTCAAAACTATGTAGGACACAAACATACATATGAACCTAACAACATAGCCTCAAAAGATATCAAGAAAAAAATAACAGAACCATCATGAGAATTGGAAATTGATAATTGCTTAGTTCATATCATTTTGTTTTGCTTTGTTTTCATGGAGAAAAAAATCAAAGTGCATCTTTACAGAAATAAATTAGAGGTGGAATAAAGATCTAAATGTAGAAAAAATAAAGGTGATAGAAGAAATTTCAGAATATTTCTGTGACCTTTTGATGGAAAAGACTTTTTAAATTAAACCCTAAAAAATAAACTCCATAAAGTATACAGCAAGAACAAAGATGTTTTTGACTACATCAAATAAAACTTTATGTTGAATGAAAGACAATATAGATAATGTAAACAAATGAGTCATAACCTAGGAGAAGATAATTGCAAAACCTAAAACTAAAAATATATTAATATCTGGGATGTAAGTGGAACTCCAGAAAAAACAGCAAGATATGTATCAAAATCCAATATAAACACAGAGAATGAAAAGGAATAGGTCAATTTCAATGTTTATCAGAAAAAGGCAAATTAAAATAATTGTGAGATATAAGTTTGTATCTGCTAAAATTGGCAAAAAAAAAATAAATAAAGATAAGTAAGTCCAAGTGTTAGAGGGCAGGTAGAAAGCTTTACATACTGCTGGTGGAAATATCCTGGCATACCCTTCCTGGAAATAAATCTATAGTATCTGATGAAAACTAAGTTACATACAGTGTATAACATAACTCATTAATTCTACTCTCAGGAATATATACCCCAGATAATATATATATTTCTATTATATATATATATATATATATTTAATATAAATATATATATACATATCTGTGTTTTCCTGGTAATGATTGCATACTCTGGAATACCTTACAGAAGTAATGAACTAAAAGTTTATACTATAACTTGAGCATTTAAAAAACATAACATGGAAGTTTTAATAAAGTAAAATGATTATAGATATAACAAAATATCATAATGTTACTTAAAAATTTATACACACGAAACAACATTGTAAAGGATAAGTACATATCTAAGATCTCAGAACGATATATTGTAAGTTCATTGGGAAGGATGCCTATGGGAAGAGAGGGTAGAGGGAATGGATTTGGTGAACTGAGGAGAAAATAAAATAAGAGAGATTCCTTGCATGGACTAATGATGTGAGCAAGCCACAAACAGAAGAGAAGTATTTATTTAATTATTAATCTTTCAATTTAAAAAAAGTAGAAAAAATTGACTTTGTAGAGTTTGTGTTACATAGTCTCATACATTACTGGTGAAGGAATAAGTAGTATTTTTGGCCAAAAAAATTACCTATTACTAAGTACTTTCCGATACTTGAGATGTGGCAAAAACTCATCTACCTAACCAAGATTTAAGCCAGGCTGGACATTGGCTTAGCAATGGAATCTGAGATACCCTAATGTCACTGTGGGGCAGCAGCGAAATGAGCCAGTTCTCAGAAAGAGAGAAACAAGCCAAAAAATTAAGATGAGTCTGAAATCCAAAATTTCAAAACATGGGAAGAAAACTAACATTAAAAATCCAATAATATTAGGTAATAAAATAAAATATAATAAAAATGTAAAAAGAAGATTCTACAATACATATGCTTGGAATCTCTCATAGACGTATGGTTGTTCACCCCTCCCCAAAAAAGTATTTTAATTCCTCACGCTGTTGAACTAAGATGTGGCTAGGTGACTTGCCAAAAAAAAAAAAAAAAGTAAGCGATAAAATTCCTCTGAGTGTCCCTGCTTGAGTACTTCCTGTAATTATTTATCTATCTATCATCTATCTATCTTTCACATTTATATAGATATTTGAACTCAGGTTCATTTTCTGTGGCTTCTACACAGTAATTCTGTTTTTTCCTTTAACAGAAACAAAATACAACTCTTTCTCATACACTGTATCTCCTTGAATATTTTATAACAAATATCATGTATCTTCTTTGCCTTCTGTTCTACCAACTGAAATCCCCAACCTCATAATTTTTCCTTAAGTGGCATAGAAGTCAAAGTCCTTACTATTGTGCTTACTTATCAATTTTTCCAAAATATTTGGTGTGGAAATTCAAGCTGAGGAATCAAACTTTACATTGTTGGGGAAAAAAACTATGTAAAACAATTATAAGCCTGGGACCACAACAGAACCCACTCTTGGTACTTATTTTTCTTCATAATCATTTAAAGAAACATCATAAGAAATATGGCCCTAAAATCAGAACAAAGCTGGAGTATGGTGGTAAAAAATATATTATTCTTAGTCAAATATCTGGATGAAAATTCTATTTCTTCCCCTTACAGGTTGTATGTTTCCATGAGCAAGTTATTTAACCCTTATGAGTCTTGGTTCACTCAGCTTTCTTATGAGGATTCAAAAGACTTGCTCCCATACTAGCTTATGGTGTAAGGAATTAGGTAAATAAACTCAATGAGTGCTGCTTTGAAATGTTTGGAAATAATGACAGAACATATTTCAAGAAAGCACTACAAAACTTTGAATCATGCATTTTGACAAAGTAAGTATTTAAGTTGAACTCTCCCAAGAGTGTGAATTATATTCATCCAGTAACAGAGATTATTTTTGAAAAGACATGTCTCAGCAGCAGTCATTTTAATCTAGTGCATTTGGATTATTTCTCAAGGCAGGCCAAAAAAAAAAAAAAACCCTCCAGGTCTATATTATTTTTCCATGGTTATTCTTCCCAGTTCTGATGTTTCTGTATAATGTATTTAATTGAATGGGACTCAGTGATGGAAGGGATGCAATATTTTGTAAACTTAGTTGACAGTTTACAATTGATGGGGAGGGTGCCTCAATAAAAGAGAAATCTGGAGCTGGAAGTCAATAGGAGAGAAATGTGAGAAGCATGAAAACTCCACTTATATAAGAAAATCACTGATTTTTATTGGAATCAGAAGAAAAATTATTATTCTAGGTATGAGTGTCATGTAGTATCTTGATCCATCATGGTTACCTGAAAGTAATATTTTACACTCTTTAAATCTGTACAGACATACACATCATGAATATATGCAGGAATCCAATAAAGCAGAGCATAAGTGGGCATTGGCATCCCCAGAATTCTGGGAGGAAAATACTGTTGCGCAAATGTGACAACATGTGATTGAATGAGTTAGGTAACAGTCAACGTTTTGGCTTTAGAAATGGTCATTCCTGTTACCCAGGAAGGCAGAAAGGGATTTTAGGTCGTCAAATCAAAGAACAATCTCAAAGTCCCAGCTCCTTGAGTGAGCAGAACATGATCACTTCCTGAAGGAGAGACACTTGATGACAAAGGAGAGAGGGGCACTTTCTCAGCCACTAGAGTGCCTCTGCAAACGGATCCTTTACTCAGCCTTGGAAAAAAACAGCAGCTGCAGCTTGCCCTTTTAGTCAGAAAAGAAAAAGAAAAGAAAAGTGACCATAGCAGCCGTACAGCTGTCACTGCCAGAGAAAGGGACGTGGAGAATTCAAAGTGGGATAAATAGTGTTGGCACTACAGTAAAGATGTAGAGAATTAATAATGCACCAGGCAACTTCTCTAGATCTCCCTAGCCTTCCATCAAAATCAACTGAGACTAATTATATCAAGCCAAGTATTTCAATTGACAAATAAAAGGACAGGTCTAGCTCTGAATTCTTCTCTCTGTTTGATATGATTAATGTTGCATTATACTACAGAAGGCCACTTGGTAAGTGGTTAAACTATGATATACTTGGCATTTATGAAAGAACTTTTGCCATGTTGCAATGATGTGTTTTAAGCTTGACCACACAGTGTTGAGTTGGCTTTGATAATGCCCTGGTGAAGGCTGGCTGTGGGAAAATAGTAAAATAGTTTTATCCAGCATGTACTTAGCCCTGCTGTTTTCAACACTGAGGCGAGTTGTTAGAACACCTTTGCTCAAATTCAGATCAAAAAAACCACCCTGAATTACATTCCCATATATTTATTTCAAAAATTCTTAACTAATTCTGTTGACATAAATGTCTGAAGTAGATATTATTATTATTACTATTATTATTACTATTTCATTAATCCCATAGTAGCTCACATTTTTTATTAAAAAGTTTTTCTCCCAGTTTTCTCAATTTTGTGCCTCCACTCCAATTTTTAAAATAAATTTGCAATCTTCAGCACATTCATGTTACATAGAATGCTACATATGTTGCCATAAAACCATTGAGAAAGAACCACAGATAGCTAAAGCTTCTCAAACCTAACAAGGCTTTTGGCCATAGAGCAATGGAATCGTAAGAGTTAATGCAAGCACCAGCAAATTAATGTGTTATTCTTAACAAATGAGTTTAGAGACAAGGGAGTATTTTTTTAAACAAATCTTAATGAATGTTATAGGAAAAGAAAAAGAGATGTTATTATAGCATGCATAGAAGTACCATTACCACAAAGACAGGCTTATGTGAGAATCTATTTCTAAGCAGTGCTTCCTTTTAATGACATCGTGTCCATAAGACCTTTCACTTTAAGTTGAACTCTTTCCAAATTTGCATTTGTCATTATAGGTTCTCTTTTCTTCTAAATTCATTTAGGAAAGCTAAAGATGGCCAACCTAATTAGGCTACAGGGTAAGAACTTCCACACATAAGAAAAATATTCATATTTTTAGGCTAAGATAGATGAAAAATTACTTAAATGGAAAGTATGTGGTAAATTTAGTATAAAAACAATTTAGAAGAAAGAATTCTGATTAACCAAGGATTGCATTCAAATAATTAGGAATAAACCATTGCACACTGTAGAGTGAAAAGGTAAAATAGGGGCATGTAGCATTCTTCAATATGTATCTCCCATTATATTATTCATCGTTTAACACTTGCTAAAACAGAACACAAGTACATGTAACAGTACTTAAGTCTCCCCGACCATAACCATTTTACATTCTCAAAACAGCAAGCAACATTAGGATTGGTAGGAAAGAGTGAATTCTAAAACATCTATGTCTGTGTATCCTTTTGCGTCTATTGCTAATGGAGGTCAAGGCAGGCCGCCTCCAAAGGTACTGCAAAATTCATCAGGAATATGTCTACTTGCTGTACATTTCTAAGCCTTCTCCCAGAAAATTTCTGTTTCTAGAGTGCTCCTTCTAATTTTAAATTGAAACAATATACCTGCCCTAGTTTAAAGTACAGAACTTGCATACTAGGTTAAAGCTCCCTATCTCATCACTTACCGCCTTGCCGTGAGCTGAGCAGATATCCCTCTAGTCGAGCTCATTATCTGAAGCCTTCTTCCCAGGCGTTAGCCCAGTCAGGTAGAGTGGTCATTATTTCTCAAGGCTAAGGGTTACTTTTTGAGTCCTGTTTTCAAGTTCACATTTGATTATAAGGCTAGCTCTCCTAACAATCTTCCTCTTATCCTCTCTGCCTGTGCAAAAGGCCACTGGTGGCACAGACAGGCTAATGCTGAAGAGAACTTTTGTTCTTGAGAATTTTTAAGTCTAGGAGAAATTGTCAGGAAAGTTACTCCATAAAAATTGCCAAAATAAATTTCTGATTTGTGTCATTTGCTAAATAAAATTCCAAGATTGCCTGCATTATTAGGTTTATTTCATTTGAATGATTTTTGTGGGGAGAATTTGTAAATCAAGGATAAAAATTCTATTTTACGTGTTGTGATTATACAATAAGGGCGCTAGTATATTTACAATATCTCCAAAGAATTAAAAGACATGATCAACATTTATAGAAATGTGTTTGTATATGTATAAAATGCATATTTATGCTGATACATATATCAAATTCTAATTTTAAGGTGATTTATATATATATATATTTTTTTATTTGGATCATGAGCTTTGATCCAATTTCCTTAACTAGCTAAATTCCTGCATTGTATCTTCTCTTTGTTGGTCGTCAAGATGATACTTATAATTCCCTTCAGTTGAATATCATGATTCAAGTTTATCTATTTACGATTTATAATTATTTCAGGAAGGATTCAGTGAAACTACCTACTTTTCCAAGTGAAAAAAATTCAACTTTTGATTACTTTCTTTTATTTTTTTATGCTACAGAGCATCTCCATCTTCCTTTTAGCTTTGCTTCACTGCTTTCCAGAGCAAACTGCCAAGACCTTCCCATTATCATTCACTTCCCTAAACACTTCCATATCATTTCTCTCGTGTGCACTTTACTAGAATTACAGAACAAACCAATTTAATCTCTGATGCTTTACAGTATATTTCAGATTGGTCTCTCTTTTATACAATACTTATATATGTGGATAGATCAAATAAAATATTTACAAAAAGCTGGTCTTACAAAAGAAACTTTGATTATACCAATTTATACCGCAAAGGTCGTGCATATTTACCTCTATATATATCCAGATACATAGATTGATAGAAAGATAATTAGATAGATGCTCTCTTACCTTACTGTATGTAAGTCAAATTGCCTGTACTGCAGCGATGTGTTTACTTGCCTGTCTTTATGGTAATCTAGGTTATTTTGTGTGTGTGTATGTCTTTCTGTTCTTGTAGCTTAATTTCTTTTGGTTTATGGCTCAATAAATAAAACACCCTATCATTTAAACCAACTCTAACAATTTACATATCCAAGATAAGGATGTGGCGAGCATGCTGTTACATAGTCAATCATGGTTTCATTGGGAGCTAAATAATAAATACTGTGGCACTCATATTCTCTATTTCCTAATATTTTACCCTGCCTTATTGAGCAGTTACTGGCAGATAGTAGATGAATGATACGTATTTGATAAGAAATTGAAGAAACTGAATACTCTCAATTTTTTAAAATATCACCTTACCTTTTTTTCATCAGTGTTGAACTAAATCTTTTCATCATTTACTAGTTCACACAGAATTATATTCTCTTTTACAGTTTTTTTTTTTTCTTTTATGATTAGTGTAAGGCTAGTTTCATTTTGTTTTTTGTATTAACTTCTTTATGGCATTGTTAACCTCATCTAGAGACCAATTAAATAATTTAAACTGTTCTACTGTTCTGAGACTTTTAATCTCACTTATTCTGTCATTTTTTTTTCTAATCAATTAACATGTTTTTCACTGAATATTTAAATTGGAAACCACCATAAATCACTTACTCATTATTACATGCACCAAATTTCACACAATCAGTAACCATCATAACACGTATTTAAAAAAATTAGAACAGAGCAAGGACTTATTCTTCTTCCATTTCTAAGGCACTGTTCTGTATTCCACTTTGCTATTGTACCCACATCTTCCCCCATCTCAGAGAAAGGCAGGGACTCCTCCTGCCTCAGTGTGGCTGCTTTCCCTCCAACTCCACTTGGGTGCAGTGATTTTCTCCCTTCTAAGGGACTTGGAATTCAGTGCATTTTCTATTTGTTTCTTTTTTAACGTCTCCCCTAGTGGTTCTTTCCCATACAACATTCACTTTTCAGTACTTACATTACTTAAACTTGTTTTAGTTTCTACTCTTAGTAGCATCTGACACTATTAACCAAATCCATGTAATTAAAATATTATCTTTCCTCAGTTTTTTCTGACCCTTCACTCTCCTTAACTTTCTTCTACTTTGAGGGGTACTTATCAGTTTAAACTTTGTTGCCGACAGTTCTTTAAAACTCATCATATCTGTATTATTTTTCTACTGCTCTTGTAACAAATTATCACAATTACGGTAACTTGAACAGTACTGAAGGTCAGAAGTCCTAAAATCAACATGTCAGCCATCATTACCTCTTGGCCTTTCAACAGATCTCCCTATATAAGTTGTCTCTCATTATTTGTTGCATGTTCCTAAACATATTCTGATTCTGACAGTACACTGCTTAAAGTCCACCAAAGATTCTTCATTTCCTTCAAAATAAAAGTCAAGCTTACTAACATACATTATAAATTTACACCGTTTCCCTCTTAAACCTTATCCTTTGCTGCCCCATCCCATTTCCCTTTTCCTTACTGAACTCAGTAGTTTCCTGGGCTCTCCCAGCTCCACGTCACTCATGATAAAAGTTATTCATTCTGTCTGGAACACTTTGTCCTATCTGAATCCACACTTCACATCGATGGCCCCTATCTATCCCATATGTCCCAACACTGATGTCATTTACCCCGGGCACCTTTCTTCTACTGTGTTCGGACTAGTTGCCACTTTGCCTTTGTTCCCATTGTACACTGAACTTTACCAATTCAGCATTATAAGGTAATGACAGGTGCCTTTCCTGTATCTCCCTCCACATCATATGCTCTGGGAGACAGGATCCATGTCTGCCAAGGTTGTCATTCATCTCTGTGGACAGCACAGTGTAGTACGAGGGCTCAATATGTCTTGTTGAAAAAATGAATTTGCAAGAAATGGTATAATTTCTCTGAGATTAACTGTAACTGAAGAGCTTAATACTGATCAGTATTCTATAAACCATTTGGTGTGAAGCCATTCCCATGAAACATTGAACATTTAAAATTCTTATACACAGAGAAGAAGCAATTCAATTAATGTCATGAAAATCAGACATATGACACTGTGCCAGCTACCATCAAAAGTACAAAATTCTCTTAAATTCTCTGAAAGTTCTAATAAGAAAGATATGCTAGATGTAAAAAATAACAATGCAATATACAATGAGATCCATGCTAAAAGAAAAGTTCAAAGGGATGCAGAACTACAGAAAAGGGAAAAGATTATTATAACATGTTAGTGCACTGAGCCACTTAACAGTCCAGACCATAAAGACCATCAGGCTGGAGGTAGAGCCCAATATCACCATCAACAGGATAAATAGCAAGATCCGGCATAAGGAAATTACTAGCAGAAGCTCATCTCTCCAGGTAAGTAGCGAGAAGATGGCCTCCCTCTTTCTGACTACAACATCCAGAGTTGACCCTGCACCTGGTCCTACATCTGAAGAGGTGGCTATTAATTCTTCAACCTTGTACTATTTTCAAGATGGCATTACTCTGCATCATTGTCATTCATTTAATTTAAGTCCAAACTTTACCAGTTTCAGTAAGATCTGAACCCTTTCAAAATGTTACACAATGTTTTGTTGTGTGGTAACGAACAACCAAAAAAGCATCTTAAGGAAATAGACAATCTATTATTCATCTTTTTTTTAAAAAATAGACTCTCACTGGCTCTTGACACATATGTGTGGCAGTTTTAAAATACGGCCCCATAAATCATTAATCCTTCCTCAACAAGATATGGGGTCATTGTCCCCACATCTTGGATCTAGACAGACTTGTAGGTCTGCTTAACCAATAGAGCACAGCAAAAGTGACACTATGTGACTTCTGCAGCTAAGTCATAAAAAGCCATGAGCTTCCTCCTAGTTCTCTTGGAATTCTCAGTCTCAACCCTAATTTTTGGGATGTTCTCTCTCAGAACCCAACTGCCATGGTGTAAGAAAATTTAAGGTAGATGGAGAGTGTCCCAGATGAGAACAGATATTTGAGTAAGAAAATTTCCAGATTGTTCAGACATTTGAATCTTCCCATATGAGGCTCTAATAATTGTGTTAAGAGACAAGTAATACCTTCTGTGCCTTGTCCAAATTCCTGACTCATAAAATTCATGCATATAATAAAACAGCTATTGTTTTTGTAGCACTGATGTTGAGGTGACATGTCAGGGAAAGGTATTTCTTAGCTTCGCCTCTGCATTACAGAGGAAGTGATGCAGTGATGTTGTGTTGACAATGGGCAATCATCACACCAGGCAAGTGCTACTAAATAAGTGTCAGTGTGGAGAGGCACAGGACATACTCAGAAAAATAGCAAATCTCTGCCTAAATTGGATTCTTTGGTAGAGGATAAGAATTGAAAAATAAGTTGAAGCCAAGTGTGTACTTTTTTCCTGTAGGAACTAGGAGGAGGGAAACAAAGAGCACAGAAAAAAATATCTGGGAGAGAAACTGTAGAATAATAACTAATAAGATTTGGTGATTGCTCATGTTGGGGCTGGAACTGGGATTAAAAGCTAAAGATGCCATGGCTAACAAAAGCTATACCTTCCCCTCTAAGTCAGTGTTTTCTGAACTGTAAATTTTTCATCTACCATCTTGAAAATGTTTGTTAAATCCATGTACCTACCATAGTATTACCTACTTAATATTTTTCTTTAAATATGTTCATTATGTTAAATTCATAATTTTATGTTACAAAGAAGATTTATATCCTGGTCAAAAATGGAAAGTATGTATCACTCAATAAAATAGAATAGATGGATGTCAACCCTGAGTCTAATGGCCTGAAGATTCCTGACATTCCATGCAAATAGAAACTGTTTTCTTTCTTAAGTGAGGGAAAAATGGAATTAACAAACTGTGACTATTAAGCAAGTTACACCAAGATTTATGCCTTCTTTCCCAAAAGACAAATTGTACGTATATTGCAACAAGGAAAGAAAACACATTTGGGGTAAAAATCCTATAAGAAGCTTTCCTGATGGAAATTATATACTTTTTTGTTTTTTAATATCTATATTAGTGAATGGAGAGTAACTTGCTCCCAAAGAAAACACTAGAGGACACCATGACTCTGCTAAAGTGAAACCAGAGTGGTGATGGGCAGTCATCCAGGCATGGGGATTCTGCCTCTATAGGGTTAATACAAGCTCCTTTGCAAGGATTGTCTGATCATGCCCCTGCAGCAGGGCTGGGGACCAAACATCCACCCCTCTCTAATTCAGAGGTCCTGCTGTTGGTTAAAGTCATCCCACCTTTGACCAGAGCACTAAAGCAGTCTAAGAAGCATAGTCATGTGATTTGGCATTTCTTGGACAGAGGAAAAAAAGGGGTGAGGAGTAAAAACAAACAAAAATCTTCGACTGGTGTATGTCTCTTTTCTATGTCCACCTCATTGAAACTAAAAGAATAAAAGGAGAGCTTAGCCCCGAGAGGGAAGACAAGTCTGGTTTTGGAGAGTCCTAAAATAATTATAAAAACAAAATAATCTTTCTAAATTCTGGATACATATTTTTACCTGTGAAGGTGGTTTACCTCTAAGATCTGTTCATCCTTTCTCTTAAAAAAAGGGTGATTATCCAGTGTCACGGAAGGATAAACTCATACGACCATCAAATATGCTGGTTTCCTTTGCTGTAATCAGGGTCCGAAAGAACACTGTAAAGGAATACTTGGTGAGACAGTTTTACTTAATGCTGGTGGAGAAACAAGATCAAGTTTGTTGTTGTGTTTGATCTTGGTATTATTGTTTTGAGGGAGAGATAGGATATCACTCCAGAAGCAGTAAGAATAATTCCTGGTGGCAAGGAGTTCATTTTCGAAAGCTATTACAGAAATGCAAGTAGGAATGAGACAAAAGTCTAATTTAAGTTATTAGTAACTGAAAAACTAGGCTGGATTATCTAGAAAACATATTAGTGAGTGATGTGGTGGCAGTGAGACAAAGAAGATTTGAGAATGGCACAGAGGTTTCTAGATTAGAGGCTGTTGAAATAATGATGTTGTCAATACAATCTAAGCTTACAGGAAGCAGAGCAGATTTTATTTTGGACAGGGAGGTTAAAATAAATTTCTATTAGAATTCAAGTGCATATAGAACACCTTGTTGGATGTACCCAGGAGGTAGCTTATATGCTGAGCTTGGAAATTCTCAGATCTAGTGATGGAGACTTGTGAATCGACATTCTATGCTTCCTGGAATCATAGAAGTGAAGAGGTGACCCACAGAGACAAGGCAGAGCAAGAACATGAAAAGACAAAAGGCAAATTCCTTTGTTAAAGCCTACATGTAGGCGGATGCCAGGGGAAGGGAGGCGTAGCCAAAGATCAGAGAGGCAGGAGAATACCAGACGCAGGTGACTCTGTCAAAAACAAAATGGCTAGAAACAAATTGATGGTAAATCAGTAACCCAGAAAAGGAGAAATAAAGCTTGGTGAGATACTGAGAGGAGAAGGAATAGGATAAGAGCTTAATACCTGTTGTACATGATTTCTCAACTTGTGGTTCTATGAACTGCCATGCTGTCTCTTTCTCTTTGTATTTCAAACCCACTAAATGCTCTGGCTAACTTCCCTTCCATCTTCATCCTGGCTAACTCCTGCTCATACTCATACTTTTGCCTCTGTACTACCCCCAGCTGAAGTGCAATTTTGGCCCTTTCACCATCTTCTTCTAAAAACATGTACCAACCTTGATCATACACTTCATTTGATACCCTGTATGGCTGATGTACTTGTCTATTTTCCCAATAAAAATAGGAGCTCTTGGAAATAATGATGTTACATCTCTTTCTGAATGGGGCAACCCTTGGCACATTGTAGATGTTTCTAGTTCACACTTCACAGCCTCTGGATCAGAAGCGAGAGAATTTGCCTGGAGGTGGCTCATCTCAAACAGCTCTGTTGGTGTTAACTGGAGGTGAAGAAGGGCTTAAGCAAACACAATGAGAAAAATCATAGCTTATCAGTGAAGTGTGCATAGTGAGAGTGGGTTTGTAGGCAGAGAGGGAAAAAAATGAGTAATTGCTTAATTTTCACTTCTAATGCAATATTCCCTGGCTGTTTGACCACTGGCTTCTGGGAACATCCCATAATCAGTATATTTATTCTCTGCCCCTAATCTGTGTCTCCAAGTTTTCCTTGGCTGTCTCATTCCTGGCTTGTGGCCCTAAAATATCCCACAGCCTGATGGAATACTGCTTAGCACATAAATCAGTGACACTTTTGTCTCCCAGCATGGGGACTGTGAACCATTTGCTCTTTGAAGAACTTCAAAGTGAACTAGAGAAATCAATGAGTCTCACTTCCAAGGAGGTGAATGATTTTTTACATACACTCGTTTGTTGCTAGATTTTTTTTTTTAAAGATAGCCAGGTAAAGGGCCTCCAAACCATTCTCAGTATAACTTGTATGAACCACATAGGACAAAAAAATATATATATATGGCTTAATTCTGCTTTTCTTGAAGTTCATTCAACAATACCTTTCATGAAAATTTAGGGACCCAAACTTCAAGTCAGTTCCAATCACCTCAAGAAGTATTTGTTATACTTCTGTAAATGTCAGGTGCTGTGCTGACTTCTGAGGATGAGACTGAGAATAAGATAGACACAGATCTTCCTTCATGTTTCTTACTGTCTAGTAAGGAAATCAGATGAAGGTTTAATTGAAAATAAACAAGCAAATGTATAAATAAATGACAGCATAAAGGACAAAAAGTTTCTAACATGTTGACTTAATGATATTGATATTTTGCCTTTTAAAAAAATTATAGTTTTAAATTTTCTTAGAGACAATTAACTCTAAACACCTCAGTAAAGTTTGAAGATTTAAAAGCTATTATTCACAGGTTTCCTTTCCATTGGAAAGCAATGCTCTCATTATACCAAAAGCAAGGTTGAAAGGACTCTCAAACTCACCTGTTCCTTTCATCCACTTACCCTCTGGTTTCTAAAATGCCAATGTGATCACACATTATTCCTCTGCTTATACATTTTCAGCAGGCTCCTGTTACCCACAGACCAAGCTCAGGTTCTTTCACATAACCTATGGGTTTGTTTGTGTTTTTGTCCTCCAACCACAAACTTTGGCCTTTCAGCTCTATTTCTACCAAATACCCCCACAGCCTTGATGCACACACCACACATACACAAACACTTTATGTTTCATAATGGAAAACCAAGAGTTCTTGAGATATACTACGATGGCTTACAAAGTCTTCCTTGCACAAAATATTCTCATTGCCTGAAAGTCTCTCTCTACCATGTCTGCTCTCTCTCTTCCTTACTACACTCTCGTGACTCCTTCTTCTTCCTTTAAGACACAGCTGCTATGTGCTTACACACTCACCAGGAAGTGTTGAAAGAGCCCCTTCTCCCTCTTAACATTCTGTGTGCTCCCGTGGCATCCTTGGCATGCTTCTGTCTCAGCATTTGCCACACTGGGTTTATTCATGTATTTACTCTACTAGACTACAAGAGCCTTAAAGCAGAGACTGTTTATTATAGTATTTTCATCTCCCTAGTGCATAAACCAACACCTGCCATATAGTACATACTCAATACACATTTATTGAATAATGCATTTATCCACAAGAAATTTGTGCCATTAACAGTAATAAATATTTCACACAAAGCCATGATGCTCAAATAAAAAAGTAAGTAATAAAAGACTATTATTTTAAACTAATTTGGCAGGGACTGAAATTCTATTTCTGTAAAAGCTGTCATGTATCAGAAGTTAATCCAGGACCTAGCAGGTACAATTTTGGTTGTTGGGGAGCATTACAAAACATCAGTAAGTGGCAAGTACTTTTTTTTTTCTTAATGGCTATAGAGGTAAATTGGTCTTAAATGTACTGACCATATGAAGCTGTACCACAGACTAACATTTGGATGGTCCTTTAAGTAATGTCATTTATAAATATAAGCATGCAAAACACTAAGCTGAGAATTGCTAGATCAAGGCACATTTACAGCAAACTTTAAACCTCATAGAATTTTCCTGTTTTGATCTAAAAATATATATTTCACAATAATCTTACTATGGCTTGCATTCAGACTGCTACCTATAATAGTTTCTGATTTTTATGGCTGGTTTTCTGTGGCATATCTGATGTACAATAAAGTTTTAAATGCTTGCTTAATAAGGAATTTTAAATACAGATTATGTGATTCCTCCTTGCAACACTTTCTGCCGAATACCCTTGTTCTGCAGGGAGTTTCATTAGCATGTGCCCTGCTCTCATCCCCCAGCCCTCATTGCTTCAGACAAGCATGGGCTTAATTGAAAGAAAAACCAAGCCGTGACTGTGACTCAGGTGTGAAGGCTGTTTCTCTCAGCAAATGAAAACCAGTGGAATGACTGAGTGTTCTTCTCCATACCCTTCTGATAGATTTAATACTGCATATTAATTGTTGTTCTCATAGCCTCTACTCTGTGATTGTTTTCCCCAGGATCCTATTGAGGGTGATTGATGTTCAGATAAATTTGATGGTTTCTATAGAGAAAGAAAGGTTAACATGTGCCAGTAAGAACATTAGGTCACAAGATCTTAGATTGGTCTACATAGGAAATACAATATTAACACATGCTTTTGCAGATTTGAAAAGAAACAGTCTGGTAAATAAAGTTCAAAGCTGATAATTAGAAAGAAAAAAAAAAAAAACTTGGCTTCTTAGGTCTAGTTTCTAACACCTTTTCTTTGCGACATCCAAACAGATATGTCTTTTGGTTTACCAGTTAACCCAATTGGAAAGATAATTTCTTGATCATATTCATAGCTATGCTAAAAGAATTGAGGAGAAAATAAAGATTTTTAAAGTGTCTATTTCACTATCACCTCACTCCCATGCTGAACTATAAGGTTCTGCAAGACAAGATTGGAGTTCTACCTTGCATTGCTTAGAGGCTCCATATGTGTTTCCTGGACTTGAACTTCACTGTAATATATTTAAGTTTACCTAGTACAGGTGTAAAGGTATCATTTTTAAAACCAACCCTCATTTTCCTTCCTCCCTGATTTCTTTATAATTTTTTCTTTTTATTGAGCACTTATTTTTATAAATAGCCTCAAATCTTTTCTGAAATCAGGCAGAATATAAAAACAGAATGAAACAAAGAAAGTTAATTCAACATTTTCAAAGAGGAAGAAAAAGGAATCGGTAAATTCACATTGTAATTATATTCTTAGTTTACTTTATATTATCAGAATATCATTTAGCCAAAAGCTTCTGCTTTGGGTTGCTAATAGTTTACGTAAAATGTCTTTGCTAAACTGGACTCCTTAGGGTGAAGCAAGTTCACTTATGAAATCCAACCACATCTTTATTAACTAAAGGCCATAATGAAGGCTGAATTTCTTGCTGAAAAAAAAAATTATCTTGGGTATAGATGCTAATCTAAAACCTACTTCATGAATTTGCTTATTTTTTCTGCTCCCTTCAGACATTAGCCAGCTAAAGCCATTACACATACATTAATTACACCAATTAGTCCCAAATGCACACACACATACATTCAAGACTGGATTATCTGAGCTAAAAGAAGTGGTTAGGCATGGCACAAATAATACAAGTAGCAAAAAATTCAAATCCCAGGTACATTGAGCTAATGAATGCATTATATATTTTTGGCATAGCTCAGATACATTATTATGCTTTTCTTAATTTAATAATGCAATTACCTTACATTTCCATATTCTATCCAGGTAATGATAGGCAGAACAGGCCCTGATTTATAACTGGCATTGGGAAAAGCCAGCCTACACTTTACAAATTTGCTCATGTCTTCTATTCCTTCTTTATTTTCAAATATGTCTTTTTTACCTAGCTGGACATCCTCTATACTGTTGCTTTAATGCCCACAATGTCCGACACACCCAAGAACAATTATCCTCACAGGTGTAAGCATTCATTCATCTCCTATGATCAAAGGAAGCTGGAAGGCAGCCAGTCAGTCCCTACCTAAAAGTAATCCCAACTTTCATTTCTTTGGAGTTTGGAGAGTTAATTAGTTTTTTGAATTAACTTCCATAACATTTTGCTAGTTTAAATCACCCTTTGTAAGACAGCATAGTGTAATGCAGTGATTCTAAAATTTTACTGTGCAAAACAAAACAATTTGGAGAGCCTTGTTAAAACACAGACTGCTAGCAGAAGCAAGAAAAACTACAATCCTGCAGCCTGTGGACCAAAAACCACAGTTACAGAAAGATAGACAAGATGAAAAGGCAGAGGGCTATGCACCAGATGAAGGAACAAGAAAAAACCCCAGAAAAACAACTAAATGAAGTGGAGATAGGCAACCTTCCAGAAAAAGAATTCAGAATAATGATAGTGAAGATGATCCAGGACCTCGGAATAAGAATGGAGGCAAAGATTGAGAAGATGCAAGAAATGATTAACAAAGACCTAGAAGAATTAAAGAACAAACAAACAGAGATGACCAATACAATAACTGAAATGAAAACTACACTAGAAGGAATCAATAGCAGAATAACTGAGGCAGAAGAACGGATAAGTGACCTGGAAGACAGAATGGTGGAATTCACTGCTGTGGAACAGACTAAAGAAAAAAGAATGAAAAGAAATGAAGACAGCCTAAGAGACCTCAGGGACAACATTAAACGCAACAACATTCGCATTATAGGGATCCCAGAAGGTGAAGAGAGAGAGAAAGGACCAGAGAAAATATTTGAAGAGATTATAGTCGAAAACTTCCCTAACATGGGAAAGGAAATAGCCACCCAAGTCCAGGAAGTGCAGCGAGTCCCATATGGGATAAACCCAAGGAGAAACACGCCGAGACACATAGTAATCAAAGTGGCAAAAATTAAAGACAAAGAAAAATTATTGAAAGCAGCAAGGGAAAAACGACAAATAACATACAAGGGAACTCCCATAAGGTTAACAGCTGATTTCTCAGCAGAAACTCTGCAAGCCAGAAGGGAGTGGCATGATATACTTAAAGTGACGAAAGGGAAGAACCTACAACCAAGATTACTCTACCCGGCAAGGATCTCATTTAGATTTGATGGAGAAATCAAAAGCTTTACAGACAAGCAAAAGCTAAGAGAATTCAGCACCACCAAACCAGCTCTACAACAAATGCTAAAGGAACTTCTCTAAGTGGGAAACACAAGAGAAGAAAAGGACCTACAAAAACAAACCCAAAACAATTAAGAAAATGGTCAGAGGAACATACATATCGATAATTACCTTAAACGTGAATGGATTAAATGCCCCAACCAAAAGACATAGACTGGCTGAATGGATACAAAAACAAGACCCATATATATGCTGTCTACAAGAGACCCACTTTAGACCGAGGGACACATACAGACTGAAAGTGAGGGGATGGAAAAAGATATTCCATGCAAATGGAAATCAAAAGAAAGCTGGAGTAGCTATACTCATATCAGATAAAATAGACTTTAAAATAAAGAATGTTACAAGAGACAAGGAAGGACACTACATAATGATCAAGGGATCAATCCAAGAAGAAGATATAACAATTATAAATATATATGCACCCAACATAGGAGCACCTCAATACATAAGGCAACTGCTAACAGCTATAAAAGAGGAAATGGACAGTAACACAATCATAGTGGGGGACTTTAACACCTCACTTACACCAATGGACAGATCATCCAAAATGAAAATAAATAAGGAAACAGAAGCTTTAAATGACACAATAGACCAGATAGATTTAATTGATATATATAGGACATTCCATCCAAAAACAGCAGATTACACGTTCTTCTCAAGTGCACACGGAACATTCTCCAGGATAGATCACATCTTGGGTCACAAATCAAGCCTCAGTAAATTTAAGAAAATTGAAATCATATCAAGCATCTTTTCTGACCACAACGCTATGAGATTAGAAATGAATTACAGGGAAAAAAACGTAAAAAAGACAAACACATGGAGGGTAAACAACACGTTACTAAATAACCAAGAGATCACTGAAGAAATCAAAGAGGAAATCAAAAAATACCTAGAGACAAATGACAATGAAAACACGAAGACCCAAAACCTATGGGATGCAACGAAAGCAGTTCTAAGAGGGAAGTTTATAGCTATACAAGCCTACCTAAAGAAACAGGAAAAATCTCAAGTAAAAAATCTAACCTTACACCTAAAGAAACTAGAGAAAGAAGAACAAACAAAACCCAAAGTTAGCAGAAGGAAAGAAATCATAAAGATCAGAGCAGAAATAAATGAAATAGAAACAAAGAAAACAATAGCAAAGATCAATAAAACTAAAAGTTGGTTCTTTGAGAAGATAAACAAAATTGATAAGCCATTAGCCACACTCATCAAGAAAAACAGTGAGAGGACTCAAATCAGTAAAATCAGAAATGAAAAAGGAGAAGTTACAACAGACACCGCAGAAATACAAAGCATCCTAAGAGACTACTACAAGCAACTTTATGCCAATAAAATGGACAACCTGGAAGAAATGGACAAATTTTTAGAAAGGTATAACCTTCCAAGACTGAACCAGGAAGAAACAGAAAATATGAACAGACCAATCACAAGTAATGAAATTGAAACTGTGATTAAAAATCTTCCAACAAACAAAAGTCCAGAACCAGATGGCTTCACAGGTGATTTCTATCAAACATTTAGAGAAGAGCTAACACCTATCCTTCTCAAACTCTTCCAAAAAATTGCAGAGGAAGGAACACTCCCAAACTCATTCTATGAGGCCACCATCACCCTGATACCATAACCAGACAAAGACACTACAAAAAAAGAAAATTACAGACCAATATCACTGATGAATATAGATGCAAAAATCCTCAACAAAATACTAGCAAACAGAATCCAACAACACATTAAAAGGATCATACACCACGATCAAGTGGGATTTATCCCAGGGATGCAAGGATTCTTCAATATACGCAAATCAATCAATGTGATACACCATATTAACAAATTGAAGAATAAAAACCATATGATCATCTCAATAGATGCAGAAAAAGCTTTTGACAAAAAAAAAAAAAAAAAAAAAAAAACACAGATTGCTAGGCTCCCACTCCCAGAGTTTTTGAATCAGTTGGTCTGGGATGAGATCTAATAATTTGCATCACTAACAAGTTCTCAGGTGATGTGGATGCTGCTGGTCTGGGGACCTTACTTTGAGAATCACTAGTGTAATGGTAAGGAATGTAGCTTAAACCCAGCTCCAGCACAACTAGCTGTTTAACCTTGAGCCACAGTTTTCTTATCTGTAACCTGAGGGTAATTATATCAACCTATTTCATAGAGTTATTTTGGTTATTAAATGAGTTATGTATTTTAAATGAATATAATGGTATCTGGAACCTAGTAAGTGGTGTTGATTATTATTATTGTTGCTGTTTCTATTTACAAACACAGGTCATCCAGAATAATCATAAATGAATTAACACTAAAAAAAGAACAAAATGCCTTTCTCTGAAACAGTTGGTTGAGCACTAGACACTGGGAGAAAAAGAATGTTGATAGACCAACCACTTAGAGTAACTTAGAAGAAGAAGAAGATTTGGGGAAAGCATGTAGGCCTTTACTATATTATGATGCATCATCACAAGGCAGGGAGAGAATGTATAACAAAAGTGAGGGAAAGGGTACTAAGGAGAAAGTCCTTGATTTTTCTCTGATGTACTGATGCTGGGCTCACATTAGGGATTCAGTAAATGTGTGTTACATGTCTATTTTGTTATTTAAGCCCTGAGTGAGGACTGAATATGCAAAAGTGAGCAAAACAAAAATGTTCTCTGCTCTCCTCCAGCTTAAAATTTCGTTTAAAAAATCATATAAGTCCATGTGGAAAAGCGAATGTCACAAATACCAAACAGGGTCTTATTGTTTTAGAGATACCCAGTGAGACTTCTTAGAAAAAAATGATTGAATAGTTACAATCCATAAACAAGGCCAGTTAAGTCAATAGAAATTTCTCAGTTTCTGAAATAGTTAGATGATAGATGGATGAGTGTCCAGAAGGACAGATGGATAATTAGGTGTTGAATCAAAGCCTATTGAGGGCATAAATTTTACTAGTTAACGATTATTTGTGATATATAAATTAAATAGTTCAAGACCAAACTGTTTAACTATAGCTAATAGAATTGATTTCAAAGACAGTTACAGAAAACTCAACTTTTCAGAGGCCTAAATGAATAGGAAATAATTTTTCTTGGATAAAAGAAATCTGGAGGCAAGTGATGTTGGTTTGGTGGCTCAAAACTTCAGGACACATGGCTCTGAAATTCCCTCAGCCTTTCCATCCTGATTGTCACCTCATGGTCACAAGACAGCTGCAGTATTCAAGGCATAAAAGTGGTGCATTTTCATCTACTTTCCTGATAGTCCTTCACTCCCCACCCCCACAAAACAGATTTCTCTTTAAGTATCATAGGTCGGAATTGATTCACCAGATAATTCCAGGGGCAAAGCAGGCTGGAAAGTGGGAAAAGGAACTGCCATAATTTCCATTGGTTAAGCATGGCCCCCTTCCCTAGGAGGAGTCTGGGTACAAAGCTGAGATCTTGCTATCTAGGAAGAAGGAGCAACTGACAGTTTCTGCTAAAAAAAATATGCATTTTTGGTTTATAGGTGCATTTATAGTTATTGGGTTGTAAATATTGAAGTTTGGTGGAGATAACAATAAAATATCAATAAAAATTGATATATATGTATCTGGTTGTCTTTTATCCTGGGTAGTAGAATTCCCCAACCCCACAAACATTCAGAGTGATGATTATTTTAATAATACGAAATGGAATTATCTTTTGTTCCTTGAGGGGTAGAAGGAGAGAGCAAGAAATCAACAGGAAATTGAGCATTTATTGATAATAAATTATAATTTTTCTTTTGGAAAAGTTCAAAATAATTGAGAATTTACTATTCACTTGGTGCAGATGATTGTGGAAAACTTTAACATTTTAACAAATTTTTTTGAAGTGAATATCAATACTATCAAGTACCAAGCATTATGATGAGCTCTTTTGCATTCTTTATGTTTAATCCTCACAACCTCTATTTTCTGATGAAGAATCAGAAGTTCAGAGAGGTCTAATAACTTGCCTAAGGACATATAGCTTGAGTTAGAGAATGAAACCCATATTTGTACAACTTTATTTAGAGTTTCTGTTTTTCCTACTTTTCCATTTATGTTTTAATTCAATAATTATTTCAGATATAACATTTGATATGTCTTGGGGAAAAAATACTTAAAATTATTACCAATCAAATCCTTGAAGTTGTTTTTATTTGGAAAAGTAAGTCAAGATAAAGTTGATTTTTAAAAATTTTTTATTTATTAGTTTTTGGCTGTGTTGGGTCTTTGTTGCTGCATGTGGGCTTTCTCTGGTTGTGGTGAGTGGGGGCTACTCTTCCTTGTGGTGCACGGGCTTCTTATTGCAGTAGCTTCTCTTGTTGTGGAGCATGGGCTCTAGGTGGGCAGGCTTCAGTAGTTGCAGCACGCAGGTTCAGTAGTTGTGGCATGCAGGCCCTAGAGTGTGTGGGCTTCAGTAGTTGCGGTGTGTGGGCTCAGTAGTTGTGGCGCTGCGGGCTCTAGGGCAGGTGGGCTTCAGTAGTTGTGCCATGCGGGCTTCAGTAGTTCTGGCTGGCAGGCTTCAGTAGTTGTGGCTCACAGGCTCTAGAGCGCAGGCTCAGTAGTTGTGGCACACAGGCTTAGCTGCTCTGCGGCATGTAGGATCTTCCCGGACCAGGAATCGAACCCATGTCCCCTGCATTGACAGACGGATTCTTAACCACTGTGCCACCAGGGAAGTCCAAAAGTTGATTTTTAAATACACTTTCATTTTTTATTTTAAACATGACAGTGACTTTTTATATAAAAGCACATGAACATTTAGATAAACATTTCCTTTTTTTGTAAATGATAGAAATTTAGCACTTTTGAATTTTAAATGGTTTTCAGTACATTGATTTTTTTACTATCATTATTTTTTCCTAGTCCTTTCTTTTAAAAGAATGTCAGGCTCAAATTTCCTCTTCAATAGAAAGTGATATTTCCAAGGTATACTTTCAGCCTAAGGTCCTTTGCCTCATAGACCCAGAGGCAATGTGTAATTAAATAGTGCTGACTCCCAGCTTTCCTTTCTACAACTCTTTTGTCATAGAGACTCTCACACTGTGTTGTAATCACCAGCTTACTTCTTTTGCTCACTTTCAAAGTTTTTCTGTCAGACTTGTGTGGAGTCAGGCCCTGTTTGCCATCTTTCCTCCCAAGTTAACTCCTTTGAGGGCAAGGATCATCTCTCATTTATCCCCTTTAACCTATTCCCAGTACACAAGGGAGAGAGAAGTGGCCAAGAAAGAGCTGTAGGAAGAAAGTTGCAGAAGTCAGAAGCAGAGGGACCCTTAACGTGAAATGTCAGCTGGAAGCATGATACATGAAGAATGAGATTATTTGATGGTTAAAAATAAACTGCTAGAAGATGTTCACTTGTGCTCTCATTATGACCTATGTATTCGAGCCCAGAATAAAAGAACGTAGTGAGTTCACTGGGCAATAGTTAAATGTATGGATGACAACACCCAAAGCCTCTGGACAATGGATCTTTCAAAAGAACACATATGTGGAGGACCTTCAAGATGGTGGAGGAGTAAGACATGGAGATCACCTTCCTCCCCAAAAATACATCAAAAATACACCTACATGTGGAACAACTCCTACAGAACACCTACTGAACACCTACTGAACTCTGGCAGAAGACCTCAGACTTCCCAAAAGGCAAGAAACTCCCCATGTACCTGGGTAGGGCAAAAGAAAAAAGAAAAAACAGAGACAAAAGAGTAGGGATGGGACCTTCACATCTGGGAGGAAGCTGTGAAGGAGGAAAAGTTTCCACACACTAGGGAGCACCTTCACTGGTGAGGATGGGGGGATGGGTGGCAGGGAAGTTTTGGAGCCACGAAGGAAAGCACAGCAACAGGGGTGCAGAGGGCAAAGCAGAGAGATTCCCACACAGAAGATAGGTGCTGACCAGCACTCACCAACCTGACATGCTTGTCTGCTCACCTGCTGGGGTGGGTGGGGGCTGGGAGCTGAAGCTCGGGCTTCAGAGTTCAGATCCCAGGGACAGGACTCGGGTTGGCTGTGTGAACGTAGCCTGAAGGGGGCTAGTGCGCCACAGCTAGCTGGGAGGGAGTCTGGGAAAAACTCTGGACCTGCCTAAGAGGCAAGAGACCATTGTTTTGGGGTGCACAAGGAGAGGAGAATCCTTCCCTGTCTGCCCACAGAAGGCAGAGCACGTCCTAAAGGAGCTCCAGAGACAGGCGTGAGCTGCGACCATCAGCTCAGACACCAGAGACGGGCATGAAACACTAACGCTGCCGCTGCAGACACCAAGAATCCTGCATGCAAGCACAGGTCACTATCCACACACCACCTGCCCCCCGCCGGGAGCCTGTGCAGCCTGCCACTGCCAGGGTGCTGTGATCCAGGGACAAATTCCCTGGGAGAAAACATGGCACACCTCAGGCTGTTGAAACATCACGCTGGCCTCTGCCACCACAGGCTCGCCCTGCATTCTGTACCCCTCCCGTGCCCCAGCCTGAGTGAGCCAGAGCCCCCTAATCAGCTGCTCCTTTAACCCCATCCTATCTGGGTGAAGAACAGATGCCGGAAGGTGACCTACATGCAGAGGCAGGGCCAAATCCAAAGCTGAATCCCAGGAGCTGTGCGAGCAAAGAAGAGAAAGGGAAATTTCTCCGTGCAGGCTCAGGAGTAGCGGATTAAATCTCCACAGTCAACTTGATGTACCCTGCATCTGTGGAATACCTGAAAAGACAACGAATCAACCCAAAACTGAGGCGGTGGACTTTGGGAGCAACTGTAGACTTGGGGTTTGCTCTATGTGACTGACTAGTTTCTGATTTATATGTTTATCTTAGTTTAGTTTTTAGCGCTTGTCGTCATTGGTGGATTTGTTTATTGGTTTGGTTGCTCTCTTCTTTACTTTCTCAATTTTTAAATTTTTTTATTTTAATAATAATTTAAAATTTTTTTTTATTTTAATAACTTTATTTTATTATTTTCCTTCTTTCTTTTTTTTCTCCCTTTTCTTCTGAGCTGTGTGGATGACAGGGTATTGGTGCTCAGGCCAGGTGTCAGGCCTGAGCCTCTGAGGTGGGAGAGCCAAGTTCAGGACATGGTACCACCAGAGATCTCCAGGCCCTACATAATATCAATTGGCGAGAGCTCTCCCAGAGATCTCCTTCTCAAAACTAAGACCCAGCTCCACTCAAAGACCAGCAAGCTCCAGTGCTGGATGCCCTATGCCAAACAACTAGCAAGAGAGGAACACAAACCCACCCATTAGCAGAGAGGCGGCCTAAAATCAGAATAAGTTCACCAACATCCCAAAACACACCACCAGATGTGGCCCTGCTCACCAGAAAGACAAGATCCAGCCCCACCCACCAGAACACAAGCACCAGTCCCCTCCACCAGGAAATCAACACAACCCACTGAACCAACCTTACCCACTGGGGGCAGACACCAAAAACAACACGAACTATGAACTTGCAGCCTGCAAAAAGGAGACCCCAAACACAGTAAGTTAAGCAAAATAAGAAGACAGAGAAATATGAAGCAGATGAAGGAGCAAGGTAAAAACCTACCAGAACAAACGAATGAAGAGGAAATAGGCAGTCTATCTGAAAAAGAATTCCGAGTAATGATAGTAAACATGATCCAAAATCTTGGAAATAGAATGGAGAAAATACAAGAAACGTTTAATAAGGACCTAGAAGTATTAAGAGCAAACAATGATGAACAACACAATAAGTGAAATTAAAAACTCTCTAGAAGGAATCAGTAGCAGAATGACTGAGGCAGAAGAATGGATAAATGACCTGGAAGATACAATACTGGAAATAACTACCAGAGAAGAATAAAGAACAAAGAATGAAAAGAATTGAGGACAGTCTCAGAGACATCTGGGACAAAATTAAACGTGCCAACATTCGAATTATAGGTGTCCCAGAAGAAGAAGAGTAAAAGAAAGGGACTGACGAAATATTTGAAGAGATTATAGTTGAAACCTTCCCCAATATGGGAAAGGAAATAGTCAATCAAGTCCAGGAAGCACAGAGAGTCCCATACAGGATAAATCCAAGGAGAAACACACCAAGACACATATTAATCAAACTATCAAAAATTAAATACAAAGAAAAAATATTAAAAACAGCAATGGCTGAGTAATATTCTATTGTATATATGTGCCACATCTTTTTTATCCATTCATCTGATGATGGACACTTAGGTTGCTTCCATGTCCTGGCTATTGTAAATAGAGCTGCAATGAACACTTTGGTACATGACTCTTTTTGAATTATGGTTTTCTCAGGGTATATGCCCAGTAGTGGGATTGCTGGGTCATATGGTAGTTCTATTTTTAGTTTTTTAAGGAGCCTCCGTACTGTTCTCCATAGTGGCTGTATCAATTTACATTCCCACCATGACTCAGCCGTAAAAAGAAAAGAAATTGAGTTATTTGTAGTGAGGTGGATGGACCTAGAAGCTGTCATACAGAGTGAAGTAAGTCAGAAAGAGAAAAACAAATACTGTATGCTAACACATATATATGGAATCTAAGAAAAAAAAAAAAAGGTCATGAAGAACCTAGGGGTAAGACAGGAATAAAGACACAGACCTACTAGAGAATGGACTTGAGGATATGGGGAGGGGGAAGGGTAAACTGTGACAAAGTGAGAGAGTGGCATGGACATATATACACTACCAAGTGTAAAGTAGATAGCTAGTGGGAAGCAGCCGCATAGCACAGGGAGATCAGCTCGGTGGCTTGTGACCACCTAGAGGGGTGGGGTAGGGAGGGTAGGAGGGAGGAAGATGCAAGAAGGAAGAGATATGGGAACATACATATATGTATAACTGATCCACTTTGTTATAAAGCAGAAACTAACACACCATTATAAAGCAATTATACTCCAATAAAGATGTTAAAAAAAAAGAAAATAATAAAAAATAAAAAATGTTTGCTCAGGTAAAAAAAAAAAAAAGCAGCAATGGAAAAGCAACAAATAAGTACAAGGGAATCCCCATAAGGTTAACAGCTAATCTTTCAGCAGAAACTCTGCAAGCCAGAAGTGAGTAGCAGGACATATTTAAAGTGATGAAAGGAAAAAACCTACAACCAAGATTACTCTACCCAGCAAGGATCTCATTCAGATTTGACAGAGAAATTAAAACCTTTAGAGACAAGCGAAAGCTAAGAGAATTCAGCACCACCAAACCAGCTTTACAACAAATGCTAAAGGAACTTCTCTAGGCAGGAAACACAAGAGAAGGAAAAGACCTACAATAAAAAACCCAAAACAGTAAAGAAAATGGCAATAGGAACATACATATCGATAATTACCTTAAATGTAAATGGATTAAATACTCCAACAAAAGACATAGACTAGCTGAATGAACTCAAAAACAAGACCCATATATATGCTGTCTACAAGAGACACATTTCAGACCTAGGGACACGCACAGACTGAAAGTGAGGGGATGGAAAAAGATATTCCATGCAAATGGAAATCAAAAGAAAGCTGGAGTAGCAATTCTCATATCAGAAAAAATAGACTTTAAAATAAAGACTATTACAAGAGACAAAGAAGGACACTACATAATGATCAAGGGATCAATCCAAGAAGAAGATATAGCAATTGTAAATATTTATGCACTTCAACATAGGAGCACCTCAATACATAAGGCAAATGCTAACAGCCATAAAAGGGGAAATCAACAATAACACAATCACAGTAGGAGGCTTTAACACCCCACTTTCACCAATGGACAGATCATCCATAATGAAAATAAATAAGGAAGCACAAGCTTTAAATGATACATTAAACAAGATGGACTTAATTGATATTTATAGGACATTCCATCCAAAAACAACAGAATACACTTTCTTCTCAAGTGCTCATGGAACATTCTCCAGGATAGATCATATCTTGGGTCACAAATCAAGCCTTGGTAAATTTAAGAAAATTGAAATCGTATCAAGTATCTTTTCTGACCAGAATGCTATGGGATTAGCTATCAATTACAGAAAAAATCTGTAGAAAATAAAACACATGGCGGCTAAACAATATGCTACTAAATAACCAAGAGATCACTAAAGAAATCAAAGAGGAAATCATACCTAGAAATACCTAGAAAAAAATGACAAAGGACAATGCAAACAAATGACATGAAAACACAACAACCCAAAACCTATGGGATGAAGCAAAAGAAGTTCTAAGAGGGAAGTTTATAGCAATACAATCCTACCTCAAGAAACAAGAAACATCTCAAATAAACAACCTAACTTTATACCTAAAGCAATTAGAGAAAGAAGAACAAAAAAACACAAAGTTAGCAGAACGATCAATAGCAAAGATCAATAAACAGCAAAGATCAATAAAACTAAAAGCTGGTTCTTTGAGAAGATAAACAAAATTGATAAACCATTAGCCAGACTCATCAAGAAAAAAAGGGAGAAGACTCAAATCAATAGAATTAGAAATGAAAAAGGAGAAGTAACAACTGACAGTGGAGAAATACAAAGGATTATGAGAGATTACTACAAGCAATTATATGCCAATAAAATGGACAACCTGGAAGAAATAGACAAATTCCTTGAAAAGCACAACCTTCCAAGACTGAACCAGGAAGAAATAGAAAATATAAACAGACCAATCTCAAGCACTGAAATTGAGATTGTGATTAAAAATTCTTCCACAAACAAAAGCCCAGGACTTCACAGGCAAATTCTATCAAACATTTAGAGACGAGCTAACACCTATCCTTCTCAAACTCTTTCAAAATATAACAGAGGGAGGAACACTCCCAAACTCATTCTACGAGGCCACCATCACCCTGATACCAAAACCAGACAAAGATGTCACACAAAAAAACTACAGGCCAATATCACTGATGAACATAGACACGAAAATCCTCAACAAAATACTAGCAAACAGAATCCAACAGCACATTAAAAGGATCATAAACCATGATCAAGTGGGGTTTATTCCAGGAATGCAAGGATTCTTTGATATATGCAAAGCAATCAATGTGATAAACCATATTAACAAATTGAAGGAGAAAAACCATATGATCATCTCAATAGATGCAGAAGAAGCGTCTGACAAAATTCAGCACCCATTTATGATAAAAGCTCTCCAGAAAGTAGGCATAGAGGGAACTTACCTCAACATAATAAAGACCATATATGGGAAACCCACAGCCAACATCGTTCTCAATGGTGAAAAACTGAAACGATTTCCACTAAGATCAGGAACAAGACAAGGTTTCCCACTCTCACCACTATTATTCAACATAGTTTTGGAAGTTTTAGCCACAGCAATCAGAGAAGAAAAAGAAATAAAAGGAATCCAAATCGGAAAAGAAGAAGTAAAACTGTCACTGTCTGCAGATGACATGATACTCTACATAGAGAATCCTAAAGATGCTACCAGTAAATTACTAGAGCTAATCAATGAATTTGGTAAAGTAGCAGGATACAAAATTAATGCACAGAAATCTCTTGCATTCCTATACACTAATGATGAAAAATCTGAAAGAGAAATTAAGGAAACTCTCCCATTTACCATTGCAAAAAAAAGAATAAAATACCTAGGAATAAACTTACCTAAGGAGACAAAAGACCTGTATGCAGAAAACTATAAGACACTGATGAAAGAAATTAAAGATGATACCAACAGATGGAGAGATATACCATGTTCATGGATTGGAAGAATCAACATTGTGAAAATGACTCTACTACCCAAAGCAATCTACTGATTCAGTGCAATACCTCTCAAACTACCAATGGCATTTTTCACAGAACTAGAACAAAAAACTGCACAATTTGTATGGAAACACAAAAGACCCCCATAGACAAAGCAATCTTGAGAAAGAAAAACGGAGCTGGAGGCATCAGGCTCCCTGAATTCAGACTATACTACAAAGCTACAGTAATCAAGACAGTATGGTACTGGCACAAAAACAGAAATATTGATCAATGGAACAGGGTAGAAAGCCCAGAGATAAACCCATGCACATATGGTCACTTATCTTTGATAAAGGAGGCAAGAATATACAATGGAGAAAAGACAGCCTCTTCAACAAGTGGTGCTGGGAAAACTGGACAGCTACTTGTAAAAGAATGAAATTAGAATACTCCCTAACTCCATACACAAAAATAAACTCAAAATGGATTAAAGACCTAAATGTAAGACTGGACACTATAAAACTCTTAGAGGAAAACATAGGCAGGACACTCTATGACATAAATCACAGCAAGATCCTTTCTGACCCAGCTCCTAGAGAAATGGAAATAAAAACAAAAATAAACAAGTGGCGCCTAATGAAACTTAAAAGCTTTTCCACAGTGAAGGAAACCATAAACAAGACAAAAAGACAACACTCAGAATGCGAGAAAATATTTGCAAACAAAACAACTGACAAAGGATTAATCTCCAAAATATATAAGCAGCTCATGCAGCTCAATATCAAGAAAACAAACAACCCAGTCCAAAAATGGGCAGAAGACCTAAATAGACATTTCTCCAAAGAAGATATACTGATTGCCAACAAACACATGAAAGGATGCTCAACATCACTAATCATTAGAGAAATGCAGATCAAAACTACAATGAGTGTCTCACACCAGTCAGAATGGCCATCATCAAAAACCTACAAACAATAAATGCTGCAGAGGGTTTGGAGGAAAGGGAACCTTCTTGCACTTTTGGTAGGAATGTAAATTGATAGAGCCACTATGGAGAACAGTATTGAGGTTCATTAAAGAACTAAAAATAGAACTACCATATGACCCAGCAATCCCACTACTGGGCATATACCCTGAGAAAACCATAATTCAAAAAGAGTCACGTACCACAGTGTTCATTGCAGCTCTATTTACAATAGCCAGGACATGGAAACCACCTAAGTGTCCATCGACAGATGAATGGGTAAAGAAGATGTGGCACATATATACAATGGAATATTACTCAGCCATATAAAGAAATGAAATTGAGTTATTTGTAGTGAGGTGGATGGACCTAGAGTCTGTCATACAGAGTGAAGTAAATCAGAAAGAGAAAAACAAATACTGTATGCTAACACATATATATGGAATCTAATAAAAGAAAATGGTTCTGAAGAACCTAGGGGCAGGACAGGAATAAAGACGCAGATGTAGAGAATGGACTTGAGGACACGGGGTGGGGGGAAGGGTAAGCTGGGACGAAGTGAGAGAGTGGCATTGACATATACACACTAGCAAAGGTAAAACTGATAGCTAGTGGGAAGCAGCCACATAGCACAGGGAGATCAGCTCGGTGGTTTGTGACCACCTAGAGGGGTGGGATAGGGAGGGTGGGAGCTAGGCACAAGAGGGAGGGGATATGGGGATATATGTATGCATATAGCTGATTCACTTTGTTATACAGCGGAAAGTAACACAACATTGTAAAGCAATTATACTCCAATAAAGGTGTTTAAAAAAAAAAAAGAACACATATGTTAACTGAGTTCTGTCTCTATTGTCAGGTAGAAAATTACTCCCTATTTTAATTAGAGAGAGAAAGTGTGATGGGGAGGGGGAAATGAAAAGGGAAGGAATATATTTGAATATTTATAGGAGAAGATAATGAGAAAATGTGAAGAAGGATCTTAACAGTTAGTGCACATAGGATATTATCTATAAAGAAAAAATTATTAAGAAATAACTCAAATGACCATCAGCTGCAGAATGACTGACTGCATTAGGGTATATGCATAAAATAAAAAAAATTACTCAGAGACTAGAAAAAACAGTAGATGTATACATACGTCACATGTCAGACCTTACACTAATTCTCATAGCCACATTATAAATGATATACTATCATTATTCTTATTTTCTAGGTGATGAAACCAATGCGCAGCTGTGTAAAGTTACTTGTTCAAAGTCACACAGCTGGTTAGTGAAAGAATTGGGATTCAAACCTGGGGAGTTTCTGCTTAAGCCCTGAGCTCTACATGGAGTGAATTGGCCAAAACTCACTATCACCATTACATGAAATGAACAGGTCACTGAACAGTATGTATGCTAATGGTCCCATTTTTGTTAATGTAATATAGAGCTACAAAGAAACATTGAGTAGAACAAAATCAAAAGTTAAAGAAGAAAATGAGGCAATCTAGAACTTTCTAGCATATCCCCAACCAATTACAAAAAGCATTAAATTGTGTTTGGGAGATGCAACATTGTGAAATTCCTCTAAAGCATTTGGCTCTCTTTGAAATGTCCCTTCAGCCGTAAGAGAAGATCATTTTCATATCCCCTCTACAGATCCGCTTGATTGCATGTCAGCTCTATTAGAAAGTTGCTTCTCGCTAATTCAAGTTGACTTTTTAATAGCCTCTTATACTTCAATCACCAGACACATGACAATTTTAGGGTTTAAAAACTGCCATCACTTAGATCCAGGCAGACTTAGTTCTTGGCTGTGACCAAAACACAGCGTTAAAATTTGCAGTTTAACTTTAACTGAGTGCACTAATTTTTAGGTTCTTTACTTTTTACTACCTGCTTTTAATTCTTATGTGAGGAGAATACTATGGAGAATGAAACAAATCAAGTGACCCCAAGCAAGAGTGGGGGAAGAAGAGAGTAGTTCTTTGTAATACAGTATTTCTCTCCAGCAGTATGTTGACATGCGCTAAAAGATAAAAGTGCCAAGGTCAGCCAGCAGCTCCAGGGGGTCCTTTCCCAAGATGGCCAGCCTGGGATAATTACCCTCACACAGGAAAATTACCTGTGTTGTCCCTCAGGCACAGAGACAAAATAAATCAAAGCAGTTGCAAGGCTTGGGTTTGTCAGACTGCCACTTTTCTGTTTTCAGTGTTTCTTGATTCTCTGAGTGATTTATTTATTCGTATAAATTTTGAAAGTAATTCATTAATATTAGAGAAAGGCTGGGACTTGATCTTTAACGGGCTTTGGAGTAAAGAGGACTATTCATTAATATATTCAGTCTTTCCTCTCCACCCTCTTGAGGGCATCACATCTACCTTCATTATACTCTGACCCGAATTTCTTAGATCTGAGGGTCACTGAGATGTTATGAAATGTTAGTCTACAATTCTCAGTGAAATTTGAGACCCATGTACAAGAGAGATGCTGGCATGGGGCATCAGGCTTAAATTTTTATAAGTTATTTTGTATCTTGAAAAACTTCAGAAAACATAAAAATGAAGGCAGAGAACTATCAAAAGAGGCTAGTGGGCTAAGACATTGATTGGAAGTATAATCTCCAGGATCCCATCTTTGCTCCTGACATATCATTTACTCCAAGTCAAATTGCTTAATCCTTGACGTTCCAGAATTGTATATATACTGGAAACAAAATAAAACTTACAATACTGATATATGAAATGTGGAACTAAATCCAACAAAACCATTAATCCTACAATACCTTCATTATAGGGAAGAAAAACCCACCAGCTCGGGCTTTCGTGAAGTCACATGACTAATTAGTGGGTGGTGAGGTATGAGGAGGCAGATGACTGGACTCCCTACCTGAACAGTTTCCTGCTGCCCTATATTGGCCATGGGCCAGTAGCCTATGAAGAAACTTATGATGACAAATAATAAATCTAGATTTTTTTCAGTGGGGCTATTGACTTCATATTTCTGTGCTTCCATTTCCTTAAGTAGAAAATGAGAGGTCTAGAATTCCTTATGCAAATATTTTTCAGACCCAATGACCATTTGGAAAAACAAATGGGCAAAGTAACAACAACCAAAGACATGTGGCAGCCGAGTGGAAAGGCCAGTGACATCACTAGAGGATGGCCAGTGAATTATTAAAGAAACCGCCATCTTCTGTAAAGGCAGCCACATGTGGAGCTCAGGGCTTCCTGAAATGAGTGCCTACCCTGCAAGATGCTATAAAAAGAGCGCTCCAAGATGGGGTAGCTAAGTCTGGGTACCTAGCACATTGCATAGAGCCCCGTGCAGAAATTACACGGTAGTTGAGCACCTTTAAGGCGCTCCTTAAATCCTGAGTAAAGAAACCTGTGTATCCTTGTTTAATACAGCATTTACCAAGCATAAATGACCAGAAAACTCTGTTTATTCATGGACTATCTATTAATATGGTATATAAATGTTCTGTACAACACATACTGGGAAACCCTGGGCAAAGCCTAGTCAAAGAAGACTCTACGTTGCCCATCCCCGCAGCCCTTTTCTCAGGTCAAGGCCATCTCCCCAACCCCAGACCTAAACTTTCCAACCACTCCTCTTCAGTCCTCTGGCAGTTCTCACCTTGGGGGTTCAGGGTAGAGGGTCATGCCCTGAACTCCTTTCTTTGCTGTGGACCAGAGAGAAAGAGACAGGGGAGCATCTTAGTACTAAGAGGCAAGGGAGCTGCAGGTAACCAGGTGTTCACTTTGGACATGAATGGGGGTTGGATGAACAGCTACACCAGTACAAAAGGTGTAAACCAAAGCCAGCCCCAGGCAAAATGACACGTGTGATCACCCTATAGGGAGAGCTTCTTATTGCTCCAGTGGTGACTCTGAGGTTGCCGCTAGCCACTGGCCACTGCAGGGCAGTTGAACATCAGCATATCTCATCATTTCAATGTCCTTCTCCCTTTTCCCTTCTTTTGAAGTAAAGCTATAGAGTTTCTAGTGAGAATTAATTGCTCCTTTTTCTAGGTTTTCCTTGGCTCTTTGTTTATATCTGTTTATATATATCGCCTAGTTTTATAGCAATAATTTGCATGTCTGCCTTCCCAGCCAAAACAAAAAGTGCTATAAGGTACAGCATCTACGTTATTCACTGTTTCATCCTTAGAACTCTGCACATAGTGGAAGCTTAATAAATGTTTAAATGAATGAACAAATGGATGATGAATGCAGGAATGGCAAAAGCACAACTTCTAGATTAAGCAACAACTGTGACTCCCTGAATTTATATTTTTTGTCATTCAGGTTTAAAGGCTATAAACTCGGCAGCAATTACTTAATACCCCCTTGCAGATCCCATTCCTAACCTTCACTCTGCAAACTTATTGTTCTTTATTCTAATCCAAATCTTTTCTTTTAGTACTGTCAAAGGAAACTCTGGTGTCCAAGGAAACCCTGAGATATCATTCTAAAATTTTTAAAAGGTAAAATGTTTGTGTAAAAGGAAGGGAAAATGCCTCAGTTCCAAACACTTTGGTAAAAGCGGTGATGAGAATTCACAGGAAAACTGACCCACAAAATATATACACAGCTGGGTTTTGTTGATCATAAGAAGGGAAGAGACTCATCTCCCTTCCTGAGACTGAATACACCTTGCTCTTTACCATGAAGGGCAAGCAAGGTGGGGGACAGAGCAAAAACTGAAGACCAAGATGGTTAAGAGATAAGATTAATGACATTAGTAAAGTTGATGGAGACCTGTGGGCTTCAAGTGATTGTAATAACTCATATGAAGCCCAAGGGCGTAAATATTTAACGATATTTAACAAACAGTCACTTCATGGTCTCATATCCACCATAGGAAAACAGAGTAAAAGTGGTGATATTATTGTCTCTTTGAGGACTTGGTTATTTAACAATTAAAGGAAGGAAAAAAGAAAATCTAAAAGGATTTTCCCTTCACATGACTTCTCTCTGAAACCATACTCAATTCATTCATGACTTGGAGTAAAGATTCTCATTCTCATTGCTTCTTCTGTGCAACGCAGGCATTGGGATGTTTCTGGCAACTCTTTCTTGCTGTTTAAATTTGAACCTATGCAAGCGGTCTTTGCTCCGTGGAGTGAGTGAGTCTCTTTAGTAAATTGGCTTGCCACCTCTGGCTCACATCTGTCACTGTACTTAATTGCTCTTGGTTCAACCTATTTTGTTTTCTGTTCCTTTTGTGGGGCATGTTTCAATAAGGGGGATACGTCAACCAGTATCAACCAGTATCACTGACCAGTCAGTGTCAACCAGGGGGAGCTTCCCAGACCCCATCCATTCAGTGTCTAATACAGGATTCTTGGCCAATTCAGTCAACTTCCCCTTATCCCCACTCCAATCACTTCACTTAGGCCCAGGCGACAGTGGCACTGCGAAAACATATTAGTGAGCTTACTCCTGCCAGCAAGAAGAGAGTGACATTGCTCACTTCGGAAAGGTAAATCAACTTCACAAAGGGCACCATCAGTTTAATAAGAATCTGTATTTACTGAGCACTAATTATGGGCCAGGCACTGCACTGAGTGATTTACAAACATTATTTCATTAATCTATCACTACAGTTTTATGAAATATGCACTTTTATTATTCCCCAGATTACAAATGATGTAACTAAGATTTAGAGAGGTTATGTAACATGCTCAAGGTCACAAAGCTAAGAAGTGGATGAGCAAAGATTATAATCCATAGCTGTCTGGCTCCCAGAGTTTGCCCTTTAATTAATCTACTATAATACCTCACATATGAGTGCATGAAAAAAGACAAAGCACTAAATAAATGATAGTCAATTTTAAAAATATGAGAAAGATACTTGCTAAAGTTATATGGTGGTTGAAAATTTAAAAGAATCCTGAAAATTTCCAGAGCAGAAACATATTAGCATTATAGTATGAGCAATTTTGCGAGTTTTTCTTAAGGACCCTCCTGTGAGGACATCTTCATGGGAAGATGATAGTCAAGGCCATGAGAACTGAGTGGACGTAACTCACACTCAAGTTAGTGATGAAGCAAGAGCTTTTCTTCAGGGTAACTAAAGCACTCAGTATTCTTCCTTGTCTCTTCTCCTTCAGTTTCCCAGACCCCATCCACCCAGTGTTTAACGTGGGAATCCTCTCCCTCCAGTTTTGTTAACACCGTAGGTCATCCATTCCTTCCGCTGACTCTTGGGGCATCTGTAGTCTCTCAGCAACTCTGCATTCCAGGTCTCTTTTCCTTTATATCTCTTACCTCTATATCTCTTTACCTCTGAATATAGGCCTCTCCCCACTTGTATTCCTCTCTCACTCCCCATTTAAATATCCTTCCTTCTGCTAGGACTTGCTGTGAGAGGTGAGTCTCCAGAATTCATTGAGACAGGGACTGGTTTTATAAAATACGTATAAAAATATGGTCAAACTACAATGTTCTAGATCAAAAGTAAATTTCCAATACTTTAAGAATTCCACCCTAGACACTGAATTATGGTATTAAGTTGTAAATTCCATTTTATTTATTCAGTAGTAAAAAATGATTATCACTTAGGTATATATTGATACATGGTGAGAGACTTGGTGTCATGGTGTTTAAAAGTATAGGCTCCAGAGGCAGACTAAGTTGGAATTCTGGCTCTGCCACTTATAGCCATGTGACCTTGAAAAAGTTACTTCATTGCACTGTGCCTCAGTTCTCTCATAGGTAAAATAGGGATAATTATATTAACTAGTTTATAGGGTTGTTGTGAATATAAAATGAATGAATGTATGAAAAACATTGATAAGAGTAGCTGGTATAAAGTAAGCACTCAAAGATGTTATAATTATTATAATGTCTTCACAATATCAGTAGACCTGCTCTAATAAACCAGAGAAGTGAGTGATAGATTTTCTTAGGCTGACCAGGCAAATACATAAAGAAATATGTGCTTAAGATTTATACTCAGTCTATCCGGCATCCTTGGGCTTATACAAGCAACATAGAAGTAGTGTCTGCAAATACTTGCCCAAGAATAGAAGAGAAAAAAGAGAACTTATCTATTTTAAGATTCTGTTGTGGTAGGAGAATCATGGGATTTGATGTCAGAAGAATTAGCTTCCACCGCTGATATTCTTATTTGTGAGTTTCAAAAACTTCTGAGTCTCTTTGTTTTTAATTGCAAAAATAATACCTCTAATCAGAGTGACATCCCAAAGTTGTCATATCAACAGAATGAGATAAAATAATAAGTTTAAAGCACTATATACTTTTAGTGCTTACTGTTTTGTTTTTCAAAAAGCATTTTGGAGCATCGATGTATAAAGCCTTATACATGTTGAGCACAGCTTTCTAAAAAGCAAACGTATACATGCTAGATGTTTCTAGTCCATATGCTATAATTCTCATAAAACCCTCCACACAAATATCATTGTCTCTGTTTCACCAAGACCAAGGCTCAAAAACAGATTATGGAATGCTCAAAGTTACACAACTGGTAAATGACATCTAAATTTTAACACAATTTTTCAGCTTCCAAAGTCTAGATAATTCTTTAAATTATAAAACCAGCCTCATTTATTGTAACTCTTTACGGGTACAGTTGACTAGATATAAGCATAAAAATATAGTAACTTCCCTCAGAGAATGTGTAATCTACTCGGAGATAGTAATTACATATCTATGCTGCTATAACAAACTCTAAAAATTCAGGATTTTATACCAAATAAATTTATTTCTTACCCACTTAACAACACAATGTGGATGTTTCTGACCAGTGAACAACTTTCTCCCTCTAGTGATTCATGGACCCAGGTACCTCGCACCTTGTGGTTCTGCCTTTTCCTTGGGCCTTGGAGTCCTCTGCTTTCCATCAGCAGAAGGGGAAAGAAGCAGACGCTCCACCTGCTTTTTAAGAAATTCTTGGCCCAGAAGTGACTCTTCTCACTTATGCTCCTATTCTACTGGGGATAGCTAGTCATGTGATCACATCTGGTACAAGAAGGGCTGGAAAATGTAACGCCTGGTTGGGCAACCGTCCCAGCCACAATCCACACTATAGAAGAGAGTGGCACAAACTTTAGCCAGAGCTGCCTGGGTATGTGAAAGATAATAAGCGATGGAAGTTTGTTAATTCCCTAAAAGAAAACTCTATAGATGAGTTGGGTTTTAGAAGTCAGAAATTTTCAGGTTTTAGATAATAAACAGATAATACAGTCTCTGTATCATATTATATGTCATGTCCACACACAGGTCTAGAGAAGATCCCTATAATCAAACACAGTAGTCTTTCTGCAGTGAAATAAATTAATATTCACACTAAAATGTTATAAATAAGAATAGAAATCAACTCACATCTGTTGAAGTCAGGGTTTGCCACCAAAGAGGCTTTCCAAAAACCTTCAACAGATGAATAAACTTTTAGTTTTCTGAATTGCAGATACAGAATTTGTGAACTTGCATCAGGACTAGGGATATGATTCAACAAAAGCATAAGGGAAGGACTTGTGTGTTGCTAGCAGATTGTAGAAGAGCTCTCGCTCAAGTGCAAGAAGGTCACATGTGACTGGTCAATTACCATGTGTTTCAGCTCCTTAACAAGTTAAATGTTTTGATCTTTTTGTACTTCCAAATGCAAAGAGTTATTAGGCCCAGTGAGAGAATAAGTACTTAACCATTTGTTACACACACAGAACAGCTGCCACCTGGCATTTTCTTTCCACTTACAACACTAAGTGGATGAACTGACACTTTGAAACTGATAATCAAAATGTCCTTCCCACTAAGCTCTAATCATCAACAATAGGCCCTTTTAAATGAGTTATAAACCTTTCAGCTCAGGAGCAAATCAGCTTATGCTTAGCTTTATGGTATAGCCATTTCATTTTTTACTCTTTTTTTGCGTTAAAAATAAGAGATAATCTATGAGTTTCATTTGTGCTCTTTTTAAACTACTTTGAAACCCAGACAACCCTAAACATTTTCTGTGACCCAGGACATTCCTCAAGTGAAATTTTTTGAGCCAGGTGCTTAATGCAGATGACCACACAGAGATATATAGTATATTGTCATGAATTAATCATTATGAGATTTAATATTTAGTGAGTCAAGTCTGATGATCATTAAATCTGGTGATGTGACCTTGATGTTAATTTTTTTTTTTTAAATTTATTTATTTATTATTTATGGCTGTGTTGGGTCTTCATTTCTGTGCGAGGGCTTTCTCTAGTTGCGGCAAGTAGGGGCCACCCTTCATCGCGGTGCACGGGCCTCTCACTGTCGCGGCCTCTCCCGTTGCGGAGCACAGGCTCCAGACGCGCAGGCTCAGTAATTGTGGCTCACGGGCCTAGTTGCTCCGCGGCATATGGGATCTTCCCAGGCCAGGGCTCGAACCCGTGTCCCCTGCATTGGCAGGCAGATTCTCAACCACTGCGCCACCAGGGAAGCCCTAATTTTTTTAATTATATATTTTTTCAAATATAGGTCAGTTAACTTTCTCATGACTCTAGCTATGTTTTCTAATCTCCCAGGTTGTAACAAAAGCACTAACCTCAGGCAATTTGGAAAGGCTTTGTTGCATGATAATAAGAATTTAAACAGCACACACAAAAACCTGATATTTATTTAAATAACATCATGAATAAAAAAACTGATAGCAATATTCATCTCATGACAACAAACTAGTTGAAAATGCTGCAAACACCTAAAAATAATGCATTTTAATTTTCCTAACAGCTTGGAGAGAAATTGGATGTTTTAAAATTAAGACCATATAGGGGATTGACTGGTAGGTCTTAATTTAAATAATAAGGCTGTATATGATACAGTACTTCATATTACATCCAAGACATTAGCTCCAGTATTTTTATTGGTATGAGACAGATTATAACAATTTACATAGTTCCCCTCCTTGATTGTTATCAAACTCTTTAGCAGAGTAGAGATAATATCTTAGGTATACAAGATGTGCTTTTATGACTAATAGCCTGAAGATTCTCGAATGAATCTGCAACACATATAAAACACAGGTCTGTCCCAAATGGGCTGAACTGGGTGTCAGAAGACCAGCTTTACAATACCAACTCTGATCATATGGGCAGGTGACCTGTTTCCTCACTGGTAAACCAAAGAGGTTAGATTTACTGATACCAAGAGTTCATTTCAGCTCTAGCATTCTATGGTTTCAATTAATATTACTTCAGGAATAGAAATTTATTTTGCTAGAAGAGGTTTGTTCAGGATTCCATGGCTTCTGGCTCAAGTCACACTTGTGATGAGAACGCCTTCCTTCCTGAGTGTCTTTATCACTGCTATTATGTCTTGCTTTTTCTACCATGCCCACAGAACATGTGTCAAAGAAAAGTTGCACCAAATGGGTTAAATAGGCAAGGAAGATTTTATTCAAGACTATTGCAATGGAGATGAGAGATTGAACCCAACTCTGCTGAAATGAAGGGTGGGAGGGCTTTTAAGCACCAAGGTGAGCAAATAGAAAAGTACTGGAGGACATTAGGAGGAGGCTGGTAAAGGTGATTTAGACCATCTGTGTTTGCCAGTTGGTGCTTATCAAAGTTAGGCTCCTACTCTCCCACAGAGATTGGGAGTTAGAGGCCCTCTCCTTCTTGATAATTACATTTCAAAGGGATGGCTCCCAGATCCTTCAGAAAGACATTTTTTGGTTGTATAAGATTTATATCTCAAAGGAGCAGAGAAAGAATTTACAGTCTCAAGTTTTCTAAAGTAAATGCTCTAAGAAAAGGGAGGTCAAGGGTCTATAGTCAGGAAGAAACCTGCCTAAAATTTACTCAAACTGAGGGAGAAATTAAGCCTGTCTTGTCAATGTGTCCTTGTAAACCAAACATTGTGGGTTGAAGAAGGCCAAATAGGGAGTCCCCAGAGGACAAAAACAGCTGGAAATGAGCTCTGCTAATGTCTAATGATCACGGATAGGACACTTGACTTAAGGCAGCTTGCCTAGAGGCAGCTTGCCTAGAGGCAGCCTATTTATCACCGTTTCTCTAGTGCCCAGCAGATGCCTGTCACACAGTTGTAATTCCATAAAAAAAATGTTCAATGTGCAGAAACTAATCTCTGTGAATCAGTTCATGACGATGCCACTTCTTTCTCTTGCCTTCACCAACAGAGAATTTCTGACCATACTGTCACCATGATTCTCATAACTCTCTAATCCACAACTGTCTCAAAAGCAAGAATCTAATTTATCTCTCTCTCTGAATCCATGGTTGAGGACATGGACTGTGTAGTTCAAGTGCAAGCACTGAGTTCAAGTTTTAGTTCTGATGCACAGTATCTGGTTGACCTTGAACAAGTTTATTAACCTTCATGGATCTCAGTTTTTACATCTTTATGAAAGAAATAATACCAGTACCTACTTCACAGGGTTGTTGTGAGGGTTAAATAAAAGAATGCAAAGAATTTAAAAGAATTTTAAGAATAAAAGTACTTAACAAAGCACTTTGCACAGAGTAAGCGTTTAATAGTTACTGGCTTGTTTTAAATTGTTAGTACTTTTCATGTGCATGGCTTGCTAATAGTTTGTTGAATAAATAAACGAAAAAATGAAAACTTACCAAAGAAGATAGGTGGTATTTTAACTTTACTACTGCTTCTATCCTGGATATTTGAACTTTAGATAGAAAAGTAGAAAATCTTTCATTCACTAAACAAACCCGATATAGCCAAATATGTCAATGGAGATTTCATCTCCATTGATAATTAGTAAGATAAAAATAAATTAAATACTTATTTTCAAAGGAGAAATTGCACAACAAAATTTCTTACAGATTTGTGAAATTAATAAATAAACACAATGTAATACTTTCTAATTTAAAATTTTTCCCAATTTGGAGCATTTCTTTGCTTAGTTGCTTGAGATATGATTCCACTAGAATTCAAATTACTTTTCTTTTTCTGTTTACTTGGTAAAGTACCTTGACACCCTCAGTCAAAAGGCATGTTATTAGTAATAAGAGCTGTCAGGGAGGAAGAAATTTTCCTCTATCCTTCTAGGTTCCTCTGGCTGGTCTAAGAATCCAATTGACATGAGATAGATTAATAGGAGAAGATCAAACAAAAGTTTACTAACATGTACACATGGGAGAGACCCAGGTAAACTGAATAACTTGCCCAAATGACTGAAACCCTCAACTTAAATATCATCTTCAGCTAAAGACAAAAGAAGATGTTAGGATAATGATTTGGGACTTCAAACCTGGGGGAAAGCAATTCACATGGAGATGAAAAGGCAAATGTTTGGTAAACAAATGTTTGCTGGACCATACAGAGAAAATGGGACACAGAGAGGAATTTTAACAAACAGATTTTGCTAGGTTCCTCCTTGTCTACCACTTCTAGTTCATACTATAGTTATCTATGGTGATAGCTCCCTTCTGGAACAAGTCATCTAGCTACATACTTTTAGGCAGTTGTGCAGAGATCACAGTCTTTTGGGCCTTGATTGTTTTCAGCTTTAAATAATTCACATGCCAAAAGAGACAGGTATTGGAGTGGCAAATTTTGCTCCCCTATAGAGGTCTTATTTAGAGAGATTTGATGGCCTCTCAAAGATAATGATACCAGATCATTCCCATCCTCCTGTGTGCACCTTTGGTGAGATCTCCAAAACACAAATAATATGGATGATAGTTTTTGGGGGGTTATGGTAATTTATGGCAATTGCATAAAACAATGCTCTGTTCAAAATGAAAATCTGAATGGAAAAATAAAAGGTGTTTTTATTTGGGAGAGCATGTTACATCAACGTTTCAAATAAGTTTGATAATGGTAATGTGTAAATGAATCAAAGAAGAAAAGACTAGTCATTTGGTAGAGAAAATATGTCAACAATAGGTCTGTGTATTTTTTTTTAACATCTTTATTGGAGTACAATTGCTTTACACTGTTGTGTTAGTGGCTGCTGTATAACAAAGTGAATCAGCTATACGTTTACATGTATCTCCATATCCCCTCCCAGTCTGTGTATATTTTATTCAAGGAAATTGAATGCCTCTCACTTTATGTTCAGAGTATTTTTCCAAGTATGATGTACTACTTCTCAAAAAGTTATAAAGCATTTCCCAGAATAAGTTAAAAACATACGTATTCTATTGAGACTACAATTGACAACAAAAGATGTCATGGTTTGGATGATCAATACAACAAAAAGAAATTCATATCAACCTTATGAGTAGGCAACACATCCAAGTTTCAGTCTCTGATTGGAATTACTTGTGTTTGCATCTTTCTCAGTATTAAGAATAAAGGACTTCTGACTGAAAAAAAAATCATTTTAGATGACTTTCTCTGGGAAAGCATAAGGGATATTCCTACTGGAAAACATTTTCCACTCAGAGTTTACTTTGTTATAAAAATGTTCACAGTAATAAGTGCTGTGAAGATACTAGAAAGTATAAAGCCATGGTGTCTATTCTTGAGACACATAATTTGCTGCCCATTTCTTTACTTCCCCATACAGTAAAAAATTTTGAGAGAGTAGTCTATACCACCAGTCTTCAGTACCTTCTTTTTTCCTCCCTAGTCTCTCTTCAATCCAATCCAATCAGGCTTTTATTCCAATACCCACAAAAAATTGCTCTTATCGACATCACTAAAGACCTCCATGTTGCTAAACCCATGGTCGGTTTTCAAATAATTTAACCTGTTTGTAACATGTCTCTCTACCTTAAAACATTTTCTCCATGTGGCTTCCAGGACATCAGATTTCCGTGTTTGTCTGCCTCTCTTAACATTCTTCCCCAATCCTTTTATCTGGTTCTTCTTTCCTCACTTCCTTACCTTCTCCATGTTAGAGAGCCCATGGGCTTAATTTTTATACTTCTTTTCTAAATAATGCTTTCCTTTGGTGATCTCATCAAGTCTCAAGCATGTAAATATCATGTATTTATATCATAAAATTATATATCTAACCCAGACCATTCCGCTAAACTCTAGACTTATGTATCAACTCTCAACTCAACAAATTCACTTGACTGTCCAGGAGGTGACTTAAAATTAATGTGTCCAAATCTGAGACTTTGATAGTGACTACAAGACCTGCTTCCTTTTTTAAAACAATATTCCACAGTGCAGTTAATAGAAATCTCCATTCTCCTAATTGCTCAGGTCAAAAATTTAGTTTTCCTCTTTTAATAATAAAAATGTACATACTACCCTGAGATAGTGTCACATTTACAAAAATTCAAAATTTAGCAACATGCTCTCTGATTGAGGGGGAGCAGCTTTGGGAAGACAGGTACTTTCATACATTGTGGTGCATACGCAAAATACACAACTCTAGAGGCTATTTTGGCAATATTTTACAAAACTATATTTGCATTTACCTTTTGGTCCAGCAATCCTACTTCTAGAAATTTATTCTGAAATATACCTCCAAAAATCAGAAAATATGTTTGTACAAGGTTTTTTATTGCAGCATTTTTGTTACTGCAAAATATTGGAAACAACCTAAAGGTCCATACCTAGAAATTAATTGAGCGAACTACGGATCATCTACCCAATGGAGTACTCATAGCTCTACAGAAGAAGGAGGATCTCTATGAATGAATGTGGAATGATTACCAGCATATATTGTTAGGTAATAAAGCAATGTACAAAGATGTAAGTATAACTTACTCTCTCTTAGATAGGAAAAAGTGGAGGGAGACATATACATTTATCTGTTTATTTTTACAAAAAGAAATATAGGAATGATAAAGTAAACACTAATGTAATAGGCAAATTGGTTATGGAAATCAGAGTAGAAAGCAGCATTTCTCTGAGAATAGCTCTTTGTATAGTTTTGACTTTGGAAAGAGTTTAATATTTTACATATTAAAATGATGAGATTAAATCAAAATTAACTGGAGCAAACTAAACTTGAATACAAATAGAAACAAATAAATTAAACAGCATAACAAATGGATTATATAACCACATAGGGAAAAATGAAACTAATCCAAATAACGTCTGTACACAATATTTTGATTATATATCCTCAGACTAAAGAAAATGTGAATAAGTCTTCAACTTAATTTAGTAGATTTGCCTTTGTAGTAGTATAGGTGTAGCAATTCTCAAACTATTTTGTGTATATTTTGAGACTGAGCCAATAGTAAATATATTGATATTTTGGGGGATCCAAACTCTTACTCTGAGAGAAGGAAAATACAAATTGAGAATGTGGGAAGGCAAGAAAGAACCTTGTGGTTGGAACTGGAATTTGAAATCTTAGTAGCAATGCATGATATTTTTCAAAGTAATAATTATCTATTTTCTCTCCACTGAAATGGCCCAGGATCAATGAGCATAGTGTCCAGATCTTGATTTCTTTTTCTTTTTTTCCTATTATCTTGGGAGACTGACCTAAGAAAACATTGGTATGATTTATGTCAAAGAATGTTTTGCCTATGTCCTCTTCTAGGAATTTTATGGTGTCATGTCTTATATTTAAGTCTTTAAGCCACTATGAGTTTATTTTTGTGCATGGTGTGAGGGTGTGTTCTAACTTCACTGATTTGCATCAATGAAGCTATCCAACTTTCCCAGCACTACTTGCTGAAGAGACTGTCTTTTTCCCATTTTATATCCTTGCTTCCTTTGTTGAAGATTAATTGACCGTAGGTGTGTGGGTTTGTTTCTGGGCTCTCTATTCTGTCCCATTAATCCATATGTCTGTTTTTGTCCCAATACCACACTGTTTTGATTACTGTCGCTTTGTAGCATTGTCTGAAGTCTGGGAGGGTTATGCCTCCTGTTTTGTTCTTCTTCTTCAGGATTGCTTTGGCAATTCTGGGTCTTTTATGGTTCCATATAAATTTTAGGATTATTTGTTCTAGTTCTGTGAAAAATGTCATGGGTAATTTGATAGTGATCACTTTAAATCTGTAGATTGTTTTGGGTAGTATGGCCATTTTAATAATGTTAATTCTTCCAATCCAAGAGCATGGGATAGCTTTCCATTTCTTTGAATCATCTTTAATTTACTTTATTAATGTTTTATAGTTCTCAGCATAGAAGTCTTTCACCTCCTTGGTCAGGTTTATTCCTAAGTATTTTATTTTTTTGGTGCAATTTTAAAAGGTATTGGTTTTTACATTCCCTCTCTGATATTTCATTGTTAGTGTAAAGAAACGCAACTAATTTCTGTATATTAATTTTGTATCCTGCTACCATGCTGAATTCACTTATCAGTTCTAATAGCTTTTCTGTGGAGTCTTTAGGGTTTTCTATATATAGTATCATGTCATCCACATATAATGACAATTTTACCTCTTCCCTTCCAATTTGGATACATTTTATTTATTTTTCTTGTCTGATTGCTGTGGCTAGGACTTCCAATACTATGTTGAAAAGAAGTGGTGCAAGTGGGCATCCTTGTCTTGTTCCAGATTTTAGCAGGAAGGCTTTCAGCTTTTCACCATTGAGTGTTATGTTGGCTGTGGGTTTGTCAAAAATAAGTTTTATTATGTTGAGATAGGATCCCTCTATACCCACTTTGGTAAGAGTTTTTATCATGAATGTATGTTGAATTTTGTCAAATGCTTTTTCTGCATCTGTTGAGATGATCATGTGGTTTTTGTCTTTTCTTTTGTTAATGTAATGTATCACATTGATTGATTTGTGTTTGTTGAACCATACTTGTGAACTTGGGCTGAATCCCACTTGGTCATGGTGTATGATCTTTTTTTACGTATTGTTGGATTCGGTTTGTTAATATTTTGTTGAGAATTTTTGCATCTATATTCATCAAAGATATTGGCTTCTAATTTTCCTTTTTGGTGGTATCTTTGTCTGGTTTTTGTATCAGGGTGATGGTGGCTTCATAGAATATCTTTGGGGGTGTTCCCTCCTCTTCAATATTTTGGAAGAGTTTGAGAAGAATTGGTAAAAATTCTTCTTTGTATGTTTGGTAGAATTCACCTGTGAAGCCATCTGGTCCTAGACTTTTGTTTGTAAGGAGATTTTTTTAGATTTAGATCTTGATTTCTAAATACCCTTCTCCATTAAAAGGAACCAGGGACCCTGGTTCCAGAATCTGATGGTTAATTTCAGGGCTGGGGCAGAGAAAGTAATAGTGGAGTAATGTAGAGCTCTCCCTCTAGAATCAGACCACTTTTTCTTCTTTCAACACTTGGATGATTAAAGTAGCTTTCTGACTTGTTTCCCTGCTTCCACTCTTGCTCCATACATTCTATTTTCAACAGGTGGAAATAGTATCATATTAAAATGCAAGTCCAGTCATGTCCATCCAAAGTCCCCCAGTGTCTTTCCACTTCTATCAGAGCAAAAGCCAAAGTCTTTGAGGACTTCAAAATTCATACAGAATCAGGTCCCCCATTCTCTCTCCCTTTAACTTCCAGCCATATTGAACACCCTGTTGCTTCTCAAATACACCAACAGCACTCTTAACTTAGGGTCCTTGTATATGTTGCTCCCATTAACTCAGCATGCTCTTCCTCCAGCTATCCACATGGCTCTCTCCCTTACCACCATCATTTCTTTACTCAACTATCATTTTCTTGATGAGGTCCTTTTTGGTCACTCTACCCCAAATCACTAACCCTTAACTCACACCTTCCTATTTTCCATGTTTTTCTTTTCCTCAGGTATCACTTTCTATTTTATTAATCTTTATTTTCTGTCTATCCCACTGGAATGCATATTCTACATATCTGTTTTGTTCACTGCTGTGCTCCCAGAGCTTAGAATCATGCTAGGTACATTATAGATACTCAAATATTTATTTGCTTAATTAAGTAAGCAACAGAGTAACCAAATACACCAAAAAAGTCAAAAGAATAAATGGTATATATAGCATAGTATATAAGTATAGTATATTATATAATAAGCATCATGTAATGCCATATGTATAAATGGTATTGAAACAAAATGTGTTTGAGTTTGCTTAAATGAGATACTATATAGATGGCATGATAATGGAAAGTTAAAAATTGAACTGGAGCTTAACAAAAGAAATTGGTGGGGAAAAAAAAGAGTATTGATGGAAAGAAAACACTCAATTGAGGAGTCACTATATCTTGAAAAAATTAAATTATTTTGAAAGCATGCCCTTTCAGAACATGGATTTCAAAATAGAATGAAAATTATCAATACCACTGTCACACTTGAATCTTCCAAACTACATTTAATACATCTCATGGAAAAGAGAGAGAGAGAGAGACAACAGGAAATAGTCACTCAGGCTAAAGACATTGAGCAGTCATTGCGCTATTGTAATCTGACCCAGAAAATCAATTCAAATCAGAGATCCATAATTCCACAAGTTCTCTAGACTTGTTTATGAATTATCTCAAACCAAAAGGCATTTTCTGATATTATGTCACACTTTCTTTCTCTTCATAAGTCTGATCAGCTCATTCTTATTTAAAATTCAGAACTTGGGTGAAAAATTAGGAAGCATGTCACTACCTCTTCTGCACTTTTGTAAAATTTCAAATACTAATCTGGGAGACCCTTAGTAAACTATCCTTTGAAGGATCTGAGAATACCTTACCATTCACTATGCAATTAATAATTTTTTCCTCTTTCAAGAAAAAAATGAACTTAATAAAATGTGACTGTTATATACTATTTTTAAGAAAAGTACATCAACTTGTGTATGTCCACAAAATAAATTTCACATATTGCAGATAATATTTGCAAAATTCTGAGAGAAACTCCCTTTGCTCAGAAAGTGCCCTGTTTGTTATTTAATAAACAAAGAAAGAACTCCTGGCTAAAGTTCATTCAAATGCTGTTATGAAGATGTGACCAGTTATCATTACGGTCTATTATTTATGTCCCAGAAGAGATAAAATAGGAACACCTTCACCCTTGTTCAGAAGTCATCCAATCATGAAACAGAGCTTAGCTGAGGTTGTGAACAACCACTTCTGTATCACCTCTCTACCTTCAAGTGAACTCTGCCAGTGAAGAATCTGGAACTGCTCAGACACATTTAGAAAATCTTCCCTCTGGCAGGTTCTGAAAATCGATGGCTGATATCTGAAGTTGCTTAACATTGTCTTAGATAGAGAATGAGTATACAGCACATTAACCTTTCGTTTGGCTTCTTTATTTTGGTAAACTGAAACAACCAATTTTTGCTTTTGTTTTTATAAAGAATCAGAGTGAGATCTTCTCCAGAGACAGAAATCACCCCTAATTTGGCAAGTTCTAAAACAATGCAAAATTGCATCATCATTATCAATCACTTTATGTTGCATCGTAATTATTTGGGTGCTCAACCGTTTGTCCACCAGCCTGTGACCAACTCAAAAAGAAGAATTTTATCCTAATGGGTTTCCATGCTGTGTGTGATATAATACTTAGTACACGGATGATATGCAATGAATATTCTGAAAAGAATACAAAGCATGAAGCTCTTCGAATCTGTGAATGATACAAAGCTTGGGAAATGGACAGCTCATGCATTGAGTTACAAAATCATTAGTTCAAATTGTCTCTAAAATCAAACTGAAATCTAGTAAATAACATTTTCAAATCTTCCATTCAGACTTTTTAATAAAGTACCCAAATATAGGTCAAAAGAAAATGGGCTAAACTGCAATTCATAAAGAAAACTCTCATGAATTTTAGCTTACAACAAACTCTAAATAAGCCAGTGTGAAACGACCCCTTAGGGAGCTAATGCAGGACTGAGGTGTACCCCAGATACCACCGCCTCCTCACCTCCAGAACCTGCACATCAGGCCATGAGAAGAGTGATGTTCTTCCCCTATTTTAACAGGGAAAGAACATTTTTAGCTCTATAGAGAAAGAGACTTGCTATTGAAAAGATCTAGCTATGACATAGAAGTGAAGGGCAAAGAATACACAGAGGAACTGCAAAAACTCCCAGAGGGAAGCAAAAAATGAGATGAAGATCAGCTCCAACAAATTAGAAGTAATAACAGGACTCTCTGATCAGAAAATAACTGCCTTCCTGATGGAGCTAGAATGTCTCTGAAAAGCAACATTCTGAAATCTTCCAAGGGGGTCTCAGCATTAGAGAATGTCCTTGTGAAGACTAAAAGAATCAAAGATGGATTACAAAAATTTATTAGAGAGCTAGATGAGCAAATGATGCCATGGAACAAGAACAAAGAGCCTCTGACAAATCTCTGGAAGAGGTTGAGCTGTACTTGAATTAAACCATTAAAAGAAACACTTTCCTTGAAAGAAAACTTGCTGTGGAGGAGAATCTCCTGGAATATGTTCAGCAGATGAAAGATGAAGCTAAAGATGTGTGGAAGAAATGGCAGAACAGTAGAAGCAAGAGAAACCCAGAACTCCATGCCCAGCTCAGTGGAAGTTAAGAGGTTGAACATAGCCATCCAAGTCCAAAACAATGGCTCCATGGAGATCACCAAGGAGGACCTGGCTCTGATCTAAACATATCGAGGAATTCTAGTGTGATCTGGTGCCTCATCCAAGCCCTCCCACCTCCCAATGCCTGTGGCATCAATGTCTTCACCTATCTCAAAGTGAATTTACTATTGTAAATAGGGCATCCTGACAGACCTTTATGTCTGATTACTCTCCATACTGGGCAAGAATCCTGGCATTATGATAGGAAAGCAGTGACCAATAGCCTGGCAGTATCTGTGTACTTTTGAGCCATGAAACTTTGGGTAAAGCTTGGAATTTGGGATGCTGCCTGCAAGAATCTCCCTACCATTACTGCCATTGCCATGGAGTGTAGTCAAGATGTTGCTTTAAGAAAACCAGAAAGCCCTTGATTGGTCTGCCCATTCAATTGGTCCATGCATATCCTTATATCACTTAGCTCTCAATCAGCTGTAGTTGCAAACTGTCATCCATGTCTACCAGAACAAAACCTCCAATGCTTTATGATACATTAAAGATTAACATTTTAGGGCTTCCCTGGTGGTGCAGTGGTTGAGAGTCTGCCTGCCAATGCAGGGGACACGGGTTCGAGTCCTGGTCTAGGAAGATCCCACATGCCGCGGAGCGACTAGGCCCGTGAGCCACAACTACTGAGCCTGCGCGTCTGGAGCCTGTGCTCCACAACAAGAGAGGCCGCGATAGTGAGAGGCCCGCACACCGCGATGAAGAGTGGCCCCCGCTTGCCGCAACTAGAGAAAGCCCTCGCACAGAAACGAAGACCCAACACAGCCATAAATAAATAAATAAATAAATTTTCTTTAAAAAGATTAACATTTTAAACTATTTCCAGAATTTGAGTAACAATCAAGCAGATTATTATTTTCTAAAATGATAGCAAGCTGCCTCAGTGCCTAGCTAGAAGCTGATTAATCTGTCTGCTATTGGGCAATTAGAGGTATGCTAGCCTCTGACTTCTGGTTGAAATTGAAGGTAAATTTCTTCTTGACCAAATCTAGTGAAAGATCTTCTATTCTTTAGGTGTTTCTTGACCATTACACTGTTTGACTTTCCTGTGTGTGATTGACCTCATTTTCTGGCCTCAAGAGGATCCTCTGTCAAGACAGACTAGAAACATGGCCTCTGATAATAGGACTTTAAAAAAAACCTTACTGGGGCTTCCCTGGTGGTGCAGTGGTTGAGAATCTGCCTGCCAATGCAGCGGACACGGGTTCAAGCCCTGGTCTGGGAAGATCCCACATGCCATGGAGCAACTAGGCCCGTGAGCCACAATTACTGAGCCTGCGCGTCTGGAGCCTGTGCTCCACAACAAGAGAGGCCGCGATAGTGAGAGGCCTGCACACCGCGATGAAGAGTGGCCCCCGCTTGCCGCAACTAGAGAAAGCCCTCGCACAGAAACGAAGACCCAACACAGCCAAAAATAAATAAACAAATAAAATTAAAAAAAAAAAAAAACTCAATTTAAAAAAAAAATAAAAATAAAAAAATAAAAAATAAAAAAACCTTATTGAATTGACAGAGACATCCTTCAGAGGATATTCACATATGAAGATGGTTCCTGGAAGCTTATTTTTCAAAGAAATAAAATAACACAGGATATCAAATGATCTACCCTGGCTATACTCATCATTGCTTGTCATGAATGGATGTCTCACATTTTTAGACTAGAATAAAAGAACACGCTAATTTCAGGGGCATTATTCCCAACTTAATAACTTTCCTTTTGTTACTAAGTTATTTTCTTGAAAAAAAGCAAATGTATCTTTGAGTTGGAATTATAACTTTTATGTACTACTGAAATTCAACAGAAGAAATAAGTCAAAGTGCCAGACTTCTTAACCTAAGAAATTTTCTTAATTTGCATCAAAAAGACAAGCTTTTATTTTTTTAACCAAAAAAAAAAGTAAGAGAAAGAAATGTTCACTTTGCTTCCAGCTGAATGATAACCCCATGACAGTGCTTAATAGTGCAATAGGTACCTACATTTCTGTGTTGTTGTACATGTTTGGCTTCTGTCTGTTTTTATTTAACTTAGTCACTACATATGAAAAATCAAATATATTTTTAAAGATTTTTCCATTCAAGTAGGCTTTTCAGTAACATTTTGGGGAAGGGTAAATAATGCTAAATGTGTTTTACAACTGATCATTTAATTGAGTCTTCTAAGTTTCCATCATAGATGGTAACAGTCCATTTTTCCCTTCTCTCAAATCTTATTCCACAGAGTTGCTATGTAGAATAAAGTTTGTTTTGAATGGTAGGAAAAAAAATAAACTAATGTAAGCTTAGGGGACTATAGTAAGTCCTGATCAAAGGTGGAACTGGTACTACTCCGCTTTGCACAGGACACTCCACATCAGTGATATGGTGTTCCCCTGAGAACCAGGCACTATTTAGTTAACTAACAAAGGCACAAACATTCCAGGAAGTGCATTGGCTAACTAGGGTAATTGAATGATGACCAATATGATGAGAAATTATTAAAGGTGCTGGGAACATTACATATAAAGAGAAGCATGAAAATCTATAAAGGCATACCTCAGAAATATTGTGGGCTCAATGTCAGACCACAGCAATAAAGCAAGTATCACAATAAAGCAAGTCACATGAATTTTTTGATTTCCCAGTGCATACAAAAGTTATGTTTACACTATACTATAGTCTATTAGGTGTGCAATAGCATTATGTCTAAAAAACAGTGTACATACCTTAATTTAAAGTATTGTGTCGCTGAAAAATGCTCACCATCATCTGAGCTTTCAGAGAGTCAAAGGTCATTGATCACAGATCAGCATAACAAATATAATAATAATGCAAAAGTTTGAAATATTGCAAGAATTACCAAAAGTGACACAGAGACAAAAAGTGAGCAAATGCTATTGGAAAAATGGCACCAATAGACTTGCTTGACTCAGGGTTGCCACAAACCTTCAATTTGTAAAAAAATCAATATGAGAAGCACTGAATAAAGTGAAGTGCAATAAAACAAGTATGCCTGTACTTAATAAGAGGATTATCTTCAAAATTCCTTTCTTTCAGAGCTGTTGTACTTCATCCACTAATGTCAAATTCTGGGACAGAATTCCATAAGAGGGCTTCTGTCATCCTTTCTGTGCTGGGAGCTAAGTGAATTGATACAGAAGAAAACCCAGATGTGATCATGTCTACAAATGGGAATAAGTACTCAACAGCCAGCGACCAGCATCTAACTTCCTCTCACTTGAGCCCTTCCTAGTCCATCCCTCTTAGCCCTTGGAGTTAAAGGAACACTCCAAACAGAATATGAGTCACAAACTCAACCAAATAGCCTCTACTGCCTTCAAAAAAGCTTCAAGACTAGTTTTCTTCTGTTGGGAACAGCAGTCTCATATGAGCAGTCTTTCAACTCCCACTCAGCTGCATAAGAAAGGGCCCTGAGTCTGGAACACTTTTCATCCAGAAATAAGGAACACAGCCTGAGCCAGGTTTCTCACCCTGTGTGAGAATATCTTTCTCTGTTTCTGATTCACTGAGTGCTCTTTTGTTCTGCTTAAAACGTGTGCATTATATGGCAGTGGCCAACCCCACTGTTACATCTGTCTTATCTGGAAAGGGGACAGGGTACCTTCCACTACAGCAAGAGAGGGGTGGACATAGGCCATTTGCCCTGTGAAAGACCTGTCAGCCATGGGGGACAGATGCTCACCATCCTCTATGTAAGTAAAGTGTTGTTTCATCCAGTGCTTGACCGCCTTGTGTTTTCCTTGGTGACTCCAATACCAAGACGCAATGGGCAGAACTGTTTGGATTTCTGTTTCTGATGGTTGGCATAGTGATGCTCTTTGCTTTCCTCCATGTAGTGAGATTCCTCCTCTGGGACTGGTAACCAGTGACCAGTACTCTGCTCGACACCTTCTAGACATCCTGTGTTTATAATTCCTCTCTTTCTCCCGGCAGGGGTGCTACCACCTGATCTAAAAGTACCCTGGAGGATTCAAGTGGGAAGACATCCAAATCTGTCTCTCTGCCCCAAGGGCAGAGTATCTACTTTTCAACCTATCTGTATACAATGAAAAGATAAAGGATTCTTAAGGAAAATCCCAAACTCCAAGTATGGCAGGGATAAGGGATAAGGGTGCCTGAGAGGCACCTGGGATACAATATTTAAGGAGATGCTCATTCTCAAAGTATTGCTAAGAGGCCTTTCATGATCTGATCTTTCCCAGTTCCATCTTTCAGTGTCCACACCTCACATTCTGTATCCCAAGTCTACTGAACATCTGGCTGGCTAAATGTACCAGACTCATGATAGTCTGTCTATCAGAAACACCCTTCTCTCTTTGTCTATCTAAATCTACTCTTCCTACATTAATCAAATACAAGGAAGATTTCTGGAAAATCTTTCATCCACACAAAACTGTATTAAGAGTCCTGACTACCATCAGGACAGTATTTATCACACTGTACACATAGTTCTCTTTTTTTAAATCAAACTTACTGAAGTATAACTTACATTAAATAAGAGCCAGTCATACTGTGTTAAGCAAACATAGTATATCTCTCCATTTATTTGGATATTTCATTTCTCTCAGCAATTTTGTCATTTCTAGTGTACAGTTCTTAAATATATTTAATTAAATTCAATCCTAGATTTATAAGTTTTTGATGTCAATTTGACATGACGCATTTATATAGTACTAATTTCATTTTTTAATTATTCATTGCTAGTATAGAGAAATACAACTGAAGTTTCTACAGTGATTTTGTATCTTCCGATCTTGCTAAATTCATTTTTAGTTCTAGTAGCTTTTTTATGGATTCTTAGTATCATGTACATACACAAGCATGTCATCTGCAAATGAAGACACATTTACCTCTTTCTTTTTGGTTTATATGTCTTTTATTTCTTCTACTTCCCTTATTACACTGACTGGGACCACCAGTAAAATCCTGAAGAGAAATGTTGAGAATGGAGATCTTTATCTTTTTTCCCAAACTTAGAACCATTAAATATGATGTTAGATGAAGGATTGTGTAGATGCTCTTTTTTAGTTTGAAGAAATTCCTATCCATTTCTACTATTTTGAGAGCTTTTATCATGATTTGGTTTTGTGTTGTCAAGTGCACTTTCTCCATCTGCTTTATCTACTGAATGTACTGAGATGCACTTTCTGCATCTACTGAGATTATTAAATGTTTTTTCTCCTTTATTTTAGTAATATGGTAAAAATTCATTGATCAATTTTCAAATTATAAACCAATTTTTGACTCTAGGGATAAATTTCATTTGGTCAAGGTATATATTACTTATTATATATTGCTGGATTTGATTTTTCTAATGTTATGTAAAGGATTTTATCATTTATGTTCACATAAGAGTATATAAGAGTATTCACCTGTAGTTTTGTATTCTGGAATGCTGTAATCTTGTAACATTAATACCATAAAATGAGTTTAGAAGTTTTCCTTCCTTCTGTATTTTGTAAATGATGAATATTATTTTTTTCTTAAAGTTTGTATAGAATTCACAAGTGAAGTTATCTTGAACTAGATTTTTCTTCATGGGAAAGTTTTTAATTATAAATTCAATTTATTTCTTAGATATATGGCTTTTGAAATTTTATTTCTTCTTGGGCCAACTTTTGTAATATGTGCCTTTCAAGGGACTTTATCTGTTATATCTAAAATGCCAAATTTGTTGACATATTATTCATATAATATCATAATATTCTTTGTTATTCTTTTAATTTGGTTAAAATATGTAGAGATATCTTTTTTCATTAGGACATTGGTAATTTATATCATTTTCTTTTTTCATGTTCAATTAACTTGAGTGTGTTCACTTTTATTGATGTCATCAAAGAAAAACCCTTAAGTTTCATTAATTTTCTCTATTTTTCATTTTTTCTTTCATTGCTTTCTGTTATTATTATTATCTCTTATTTGCTTATTACCTTCTACTTTTTATTATTTTTATTTCATTTATTTATTTATATTACTTTTATCTTCTACTTACTTTAGGTTTAATTTGCTTTTCTTTTGGTAACATTTATGAAAGAAACTTGGGTAATTTATTTTAGATATATTGTATTCTTTTCTAAAATAAGAACTTAAATCTATAAATTTCCCTCTATATAATGTTTTAGTTTCATCACCCAAATTTTGATATGCTGTGTTTTCACTGTCATTCAGTAAAAAATATTTTCTAAATCCTCATGTAATTTCTACTTGACCTATGGGTGCTTTGAACTATTAGATTGAGTTGGTTGATACTTGTTAGTACATATATTTGTTCTACCAGTTACTGAGAGAGGATTAGGGAAATTTACAAATATGACTGTCAGTATGTCTGTATCTTTTTCAGTTTTGTCAGTTTTTTCCTCATGTATAATAGACTACTTGATATTATCCCACATATCACTAAGATCTTTTTCTCTGTGTATTTTAGTTTGAATAGAACTTTTTTCTCTGTGTATTTTAGTTTGAATAGTTTTTATTAATATATCTTCAAGATCACTGAAGTCTTATTCTGCAGTTTCCTGTCTGTTGTTAATACCATTAATATTTTCATTTTATATAGTGCATTTTCCACTCTAAAATGATTTTTTAGTTCTTTTTTTGTATTTTCCACTTGTAGCTTCATTATGTTTATGTTTTTCTTTAAACCCCAGCACACTTATAATCACTATTTTAAGTCTACTGACTATTAAAAGCCATTGGTAATCCTATTATCTCTGTCATTTCTGGGTCTATTTCTACTAACTAATTTTTCTGCTTGTAATAGGTCACATTATCCTGCTTCTCATGACTTTTAAGTGAATTTGGACAGTGTGAAATTTATATTGTTCTCTGTTTAAAAGATTTTCTATAAAGAATGTTGGGAGACTTCTCTGGTGGTGCAGTGCTTAAGAATCCTGCTGCCAATACAGGGGATACGGGTTAGATCCCTGGTCCAGGAAGATCCCACATGCCACAGAGCAACTAAGTCCGTGTGCCACAACTACTGAGCCTGAGCTCTAGAGCCCACAAGCCACAGCTGCCGAGCCCACATGCCACAACTACTGAAGCCCACGCACCCAGAGCCCGTGCTCTGCTGCAAGAGAAGCCACTGCTAGACGTAACTAGAGAAAGCCCGCACACAGCAATGAAGACCCAACACAGCCATAAATAAATAAATAAATAAATAAAAAAATAAATAAATAAATAAATAAATAAATAAATAAAAAGAATGTTGGGCCTTGTTCTATCAAGCAACCAAGGAACCTGTGGGTTGGCTTAATTCTTTAGAGACCTGTTTATATATTTTGTTACAATAAGTCTAAAGAAGATTTTTCTTTAAGGCTACTTTAGCCCTGCTATCATTCTGTGGTCTCTGCTAAGTGTCCTGTGTGTTCAATACATTTCTCTACTTTGCCTGACTGGGGCTCAAATGTCTCATAGCAATGTTTGAGCTTTGGGAACTGCTCAGCTTATAACTCAGTGGTAGTTTTTCTTTATTCTACTTCATGCAGTTTAGCCCTATACATATGCAGCTTATTGTTCATCCGAAAGCTCAAATAAATCTCTACACGTACTTCTTGGACTCTTTTTCTACGTAGATCCCAGATTTCAGCCACCTTTGTGTCCTTAAACTCTGATTTCTGTGTCCTCAACTAAGAGAGGCCACTGTATTCAATTTTCCTCCCTCTACCATGGTCCAGAAAGTGCCTACAAGAAGAACACTGGGAAAAACATAGGGCTCACCTCATTTATTTTCCTTAGCTGGGGACACATTGTTGAAATGCTGACTGTGTAATGCCTGAAAAGAGTTGTTTAACATATTTGGTCCATTTTTCCAGTTATTTATGGCGTGAAGGCAAGTCTGATACCAGTTGGTTAGAAGTGTGAGTCTATCACACTATATTTTAACTGCTCATTTTCATATAGTAGGAATCTCAGTTTGAGCACAGGCTACAGTCAAGGCTGAACTTCAGGAAAGTTTGATGTATTAGTTTTTCTTATTGCTACTGCAACAAATTACTACAAACTTAGTGGCTTGAAACAACAGAAATTTATTCTCTTAGAATTTTGGAGATCGGAAGTATGAAATGACTCTTGCAAGGCTAAAATCAAGGTGTTGATAAGGTTGGTTTCTTTGGAGGCTCTAAAGGAGAATCCATTCCTTGTCTCTTCCAGCTTCTAGAGATTCCCACATTCCTTAGCCCATGGCTACATCACTCCAATCTCTGCTTCTGTTGTCACATTACATTCTCCCTAATTTGATCCCCTTACCTTCTACTTTTAAAGACATTGTGTTTACATTGATTCTACCTAGATAATCCAGGATACTGTATTCATCTCAAGAATCTTAATCACATCTGCAAAGTCCTTTTTGCCATGTAAAGTAACATATTCACAGGTTCTGATAGTTAGTACTCAGACATCTTTGGGAGGCTACTTTTCAGCCTATCACATGTGGCATTCTGTGCAACAATTACTTTATAATCCATTTACATCACAATTTAGGATTTTTAATTAAGCAGGATGGAAGAGATTTTATGAGTTGTTTATGGGGATGGATTAACAGATGGTGAGGACAGTGTATTTAGAGGGTTCTCCAGAGAAACAGAACCAATAGGATGCAGAGACACAGAGAGATAGAGCAATCTGAGATGTACCTTAAGGAACTAGTCCACATGATTGTGGGGCTGGCAAGCTTGAAATTTGCAGGGCAGGCCAGCAGCCTGGAAATTCTGGCAGGTGTCAATGTTGCAGTCTTGAGTTGAAGGCAGTCTGGAGACAGAATTCCTTCCTCTTCTGGGGACCTCACTTTTCTCTTAAAGCCTCCACATGATTGGATGAGGCTCTCCCAATTATGGAGGGTAATGGGCTTTACTCAAAGTCTGTTGATTTAAATATTCACATCTAAAAAATACCTCCACAGCAACATCTAAACTGGTGTTTGATCAAACAGTTGTGCACCATAGACTAGCCATGTTGACACATAAAATTAACAATCACAAGTAGCATAGTATCTGGCCCTTCACCCAATCACCTGTGTAGAGGAGTTGCTATAGGCAGAGGGTAGATGTTATTTGTATAAAAAACTTAAGACATATTTTCATAGAATAGAGTATGCCTCTAGTATAGGTGTTCTAAAGTGAATATAAAATTATTTGGCATCTCAGCATTTGGAGGCTTTGAGAACACTGGAGCTTAAAACTTGGTGTGGACCTGCACATTTTTACAGTAAGAAGAGCCTCTTTTGAGTAGTTTATCAGAAAATATCAGTGAGAAGGAGCCTGTGCATGAGATAAAGCCTGTGCTGAGAGGCTGACTTCTAAACACATGAGGAAAACTCCCTGAGAACTTCCAATATCCTGAGGTAGATTTGCAAGCTGCTGGGTGACATTTACAAATTGGGGGAAATTATGTCACAGTTAATATTATAAATATTAAAATGATCCAATGTGTACCTGAAAGGGGGAAACCCCTAAGAAAATTCAAGTTACAGTTATTGGTCTGCCATTAAGCAGAAAGCTACTTGAATGGGGACTTTTCTTATTCACCACCATATCTTGGGTAGCAATCAATAAAGATTTACTGAAGAGTCAGTCAGTGAATAAGTAAGAAGAGAATTAAATAAGAGAGAAGAAAATGAAAATAACTAAAGTTCTTCTACATAGTAAGAAATTTGTAGGTAATGTATATTCAGCATCTAGGAAATACAAGGAAAATAACACCACACACATAAAGCATCATGGTACTAGAACTCTAGGAAGTAAATATAGAGGGATTAATACTCACTGTCAAACTCTAATACATCAGTATGTCTGGTGGCAAAGGACAGTGAACTGACTCTAGTCATTCTTTCCCATTGTGCATCAGAAACCACACACCCCTTGCAGAACTCAGTGACCTCACATAAATGTTATTTTGATGGTTTCTTTTAAAATAATAACAGGTGAACAAGACAAGGATGTCCATTTTTTGCCATTTTTATTCAACATAGTATTAGAAGTCTTAGCCACAGCAAACAGACAAGAAAAAGAAGTAAAACAAATTGGAAAGGAAGAAATGACGTTGTCACTGTTTGCAGCTGAAATGATACTATACAGAGAGAATTCTAAAGACAGCACCAAAAAAATTACTAGAACTCATCAGTGAATACAGTAAAGTTGCAGGATATAAAATTAATGTACAGAAATCTGTTACATTTCTATACACACTAACAACAAACTGTCAGAAAGAGAAATTAAGAAAACAATCCCATTTACAATCACATCAAAAAGAATAAAACACCTATGAATAAATCTAACTAAGGAGGTAAAAGAACTGTACTTGGAAATCTGTAAGACACTGATGAAAGAAATTGAAGGTGACATAAACAAAGGGAACCATATACTATGCTCATGAATTAGAAGAATTAATATTGTTAAAACGACAATAACACTCAAGGCAATCTACAGATTCAATGAAATGCCAACCAAAATGCCCATGGTATTTTTCACAGAACCAGAACAAATAATTCTAAAATTTGTATGGAAACAGAAAAGACCCCAAATAGCCAAAACAAGCTTCAGAAAGAAGAATAAATCTGGAAGTATCACAGGCTTTGATTTTAAACTATACTACAAAGCTACAGTCATCAAAACAGTATGGTACTAGCACAAAAACACATACAGAGATCAATGGAACAGAAAAGAGAGGCCAAAAATGAGCCCATGCTTATATGGTCAATTAATCTATGACAAAACAGGCAAGAGTATATAATGGGAAGAAGACAGCCTCTTCAATAAATGGTTTTGGCAAAACTGGACAGCTACATGCAAAAGAATCAAACTGGACTATTTTCTCACACCATATACAAAAATAAACTCAAGATGGATTAAAGACTTAAATGTGAGATTTGAAACTATAAAACTTCTAGAAGAAAACATAGGCTGTACAAGCTTTGACATCAGTGTTAGCAATATTTTTTGTAAACGTTTCCTCAGGCAAAGGAAACGAAAGCAAAAATAAACAAATGGGACTACATTAAACTAAAAAGCTTTTTCACAGTGAAGGAAACTATCAATAAAACAAAAAGACTGCCTACTAAATGGGAGAAGATATTTGCAAATGATATACTTGATAAGGGGTTAATATCCAAAATATATAAAGAACATATACAACTCAACATCAAAAAAACAAACAACCTGACTAAAAAATGGGCAAAGGACCTGAATAGACATTTTTCCAAAGAAGACATATAGATGGCCAACAGGCACATGAAAAGATGCTCATCATCACTAGAGAATGCAAATATAAACCACAATGAGATAACACTTTGCACCCTTCAGAATGAAAAAAAGACATTATCAAAAATGTCTGTTATCAAAAAGACAACAAATAATAAGTGTTAGGGAGGATGGGAAGAAAAGGAAACCTTATGCATTGTTGGTGGGAATGTAAATTGGTGTAGCCACTATGGAAAACAGTATGGAGTTTCCTCCCAAAAATTAAAAATTACAACTGCCGTATGATCCAGCAATTCCACTCCTGGGAATTTATCCAAAGAAAACACAAACACTAATTAGAAAAGCTATATGCATGGCTATTTTCACTTCAGCTTTATTTACAATAGCCAAGATATGGACGCAACCTAAGTGTCCATTAGTATATAAATGGATAAAGAAGATGTGGTAAATATATACCTTGGAATATTACTCAGTCATAAAAAAAATAGAATTTTGCCTTTTGTGACAACATGGATGGACTTAGAAGGTATTATGCTAAGTGAAATAAATCAGACAGAGAAAGACAAAGACAAACACTGTGTGATTTCACTTATATGTGGAATCTAAAAAAAAAAAAAAAGAAGAAGAACAAACAAAACAGAATAGAAACTGAGTCATAGATAAAGAGAACAAATAGTAGTTATCAGGGGAGGAGAGTGGGGGTAGGAGAGAAATAGGTGAGGGAGATGAAGAGGTATAAACTTCCAGTTATAAAATAAATGAGTCACAGGTATGAAATGTACAGTGTGGGAACTATAGTCAATAACTATGCAATATTTTTGCCTGGTGACAGATAGTAACTAGACCTAACATGGTGATAATTTTAAAACGTATAGAAATATCAAATCACTGTGTTGTGTACCAGGAACTAACATAGTATTGTAGGTCAATTATACTTAACAAACAAACAAACAAGCATATAAAAAGAGATTAGATTTGTGGTTACCAGAGGTGGGGGAAGGGGGACTTGGATGAAGGTGGTCAAAAGGTACAAACTTCCAGTTATATGATAAATAAGTACTAGGGATGTAGTGTAAAACATGATAAATATAATTAACACTGGTATATGTTATATATGAAAGTTGTTAAGAGAATAAATCCTAAGAGTTCTCATCACAAGGCAAATATATTTTTTCTATTTCCTTAATTTTGTATCTATATGAGATGATGGATGGTCACTAAACTTATTGTGATAATCATTTCATGATGTACATAAGCTAAATCATTATTCTGTACACCTTAAATTTATACAGTGTTGTATGTCAATTATATCTTAATAAAACTGGAAAAAAATAACAAGTTGTTTTGTTTTCAAGCATAATAAAGTAAATCAGCTACACTACATTATGGGTGTATTCACCAATTAAACAAAAAAGACCAAAAAAATAGGACTATAATTTTCATAAGATTGTCACCAAAAACAATTTTGAGTAGATAAGGTAATGAGACTTTTAAGGGAGAAACTGCATAGAAGGAAGTAAAGTGGTTTAACATCTATGTTCTTTGAGAGTATACATATTCAAGGGACTAGGGATGGGGGAAGGCAAAAAAGAAGAAGCCAGACAGATGGGAGGAGAACCAGGAGACTAAATTAAGAAAGAATAGGAAAGGAGAGGGTTTCAAGAAGTGGGAGGAAGAAATGGAAAGTACTGAAAGCTACTGATATGGGGGGATGATAAAGAAAATATGCTAATAGGTAAAGTAATGTCTCCGAGGAGATGGGAGAAGAATAATGTAAAACAGGTGGCAGGGTTATCCTCAGACAATTCATAGGAGGAAATGAGTGAGGGAAGGTTGGAAAATCAATCTGTGAAGGTGCCAGTGAGGCAGGAAGTTGGTAGAGAAGGTTGAAAACGTCATACTGGTAACTTTTGTTTTCTTGGTAGGGTAAGAATAGAGATTTTGTATGAGTTCATGACAGGGTGATGGGAAGGCAGATTGAAAATAATCATGAAGGCTTGAAATCATTCTTATGGAAAATGAATTTTAGGGTCCTTAATAATGCTGGAAATTATTCTAACTCACTCTATGTTTTTTTTTTTCTTGCACCAAGAAAACAAATTGACCCAGGGTTGGTGTTTTGCCAAGCAGATGCCTCACAAGGACAAGGGGTTGAAATGATAGTTCATGAATGTGCTCCTGATCTTTCTAGAAAGAGGAAATAAACGTGTGCAAAGGCTTATGGTGGGAGGAAGCCTGAAAGGAAGTCATCGTGTTGAGAGTACCGAGTACCAAAAGTCAGGAACAGCCTCATTCATGATGAGGCTAAAGAGGTAGAGAGGAGCCAGACCAGTCAAGGTCATATTTTCTCATAATCATGAAGATAATAAACAGAATGTAGCCTGATCAGATCTACATTTTTGACAAGGTCATTCTGACTGCAGTGTGAAAGGGGTTGGGGGAGTGTCTAAATGAGTGGAATGTAGACCATTTGGGAGGGTGTTGTAATTATTCCAGGCTAGAGGTGATTGTGCCTTAGAAAAAGTGGTGATGGAGAGAAGAGTGGGTACTTTAGAGATATTTAGAAGCAAAGTTGACAGTCTTGTTGATAAGCAGAACATCCTGTATGTGACACCCACTTAATGGGGTAGGCAGGTTGACGATTATTGCATCTGTAAATATGGATTCCATAGTCATATTTACATGTCAACAACGTACAACCCATAAACTACAGCATGAATATTCCTCAACATTAAGAAGAAATAGAATGACCACAATGAGGGAAAATATTCCTGATTTTTGAAATAGGTATTAGAGTGTTATCTGAATTTGACAGCAAAATTCACAGATTATGCAGCTGGCTCTGCTTTGTCATTGAGTCCACAAGCTAGTGAACAATGTCACCATTTATTCTAGAAGGAATAAGCACCCAACCAAATCAGAGAGTTGAGTAATGGCTCTCAGTAATACTCTCATCAGAACTCATTCTGACATCACACTAAGTTCCCCAGACAAATTACCAAGTTTTACACATAAATTTTTCTTCTCCATATTCCTCTCAGCCAAAGCTTTGCTTTAACTTACTTTAAATTTCTTTCGTGTTTTTCTCCCATAAAATAAGTGCCAGTACTTTCACCTCAAAGTGCCTTCTCTATTTTATTGTCTTATAACAAACTCTCCTCATCCTCCAATAGCATATTTTGCACTGAGAACGAAGTTAGGGGAAAAACTCATTAGATGTTAAGCTCTTTGTGAGAGTTTTGTCTATCTTTTTTTCTCCAAAAATTCCCTAAAACCTATGATAGTGCCTGGGGTTCAATCAGTGTTCAGTAAATACTTGTTGATTAAATAATAAATACATGAATGAATGAACAAATGAATGAATGAAGTTAGTTTAAATGTCATTTTCTCAGATCAGTCTTCTCCAGTCCCCCAGAATAAGTCATATTCCTTTATTTTGAATCAAAGACACTTAAGAAATAGCAGGTGCAAGAAGGACACTCTGACCCTCTTTTTTCTTCCTAAAAGCAAAAGATAAAACTCCCATGTGAAAGGCACCCTCCTTGTACGAGGAAGAAGGAAAACATCTTATCACAAAGAATTTGGGGCTGAGAAATCTGTACAAACAAACCTTGTTAAACTCACCCCTATCTTCCTAGTTACTTCTTCACCATTTACTCTCCCTAGCTCAAATCCCTTTGTCTTAATAATCCTTCACAAATGTGTTGTCTCTTTGTCTAAAAGGTATCAAAGCTTCCTGCTCTGGTCACTTCTGTGGGTCTTCATTCTCTTCATATACATAAAAATTTAATAAAATTTGTACGCTTTTCTCCTGTTAATGAATTTCATGTCAGTTTAATTCTTAGGCCCAGCCAGAGACCCAAAGAAGGTAGAGGAGAACTTTTCCTCCCCTACATTCCTACCGATCACTCTTTTAAGTCCCCATTCTTCTCCTTCCAGGCACTATTCACAATTGTAATTAAGTGTGTAACTGGTTATTTAACTTATATTCCCTAGCATACACTAAGCTCAACAGCAGCAAAGATCATGTTGTCTTATTCATTGCTGTCTCCCTGGCGCCTAATACCATGCCTGGCACACAGAAATAGGGCAATGAATTTTGGCTGCCAAATGAAAAAGTGATAAATAAAATAATCCAAAGATATAATGACTCTTAGATAAGGGAAGGAATTTGCAGCTTCAGATGCACCCTGATTTTGCAGTTAAGGGAATGCAAGCCCAGAGAAGTTAAATGATTTGCTCAGTGTTTCATAGCTAATAAGAGTTCAGGGCTGTATTTCATTCCCAGTTCTCTCCAACTCTGTAGCTTGTGCTTTGAAATGGAAACACTATGCCATGCTGCACCATTTAAGCAATGATATATTCATTTAAATCACCAGAGATCACATTTTCATAAGAAAAAGAGTTTGTAGTATGAGATGAATCAATCAGCCATATGGAAGGAAGAAAAAAAGAACAGGCTGAAAGCTTCCTTTCACTTTGTACAATATGAATTGTCACAGGAATCAAATTCGGCACATACTGTAATGCAGAGAAAAAAAGTTATCCCACATTGGATGTAAAATGTGACTTGCATTTTGTCTGAGTTTTTGAAATCCTCAAGAGGATACCAAAAGACTTGTGGAGTTGAGGGCATAATGTTTTGATGATAGGCTTTTTATGCACTTATCCACAGGCATCGAGATGAGGACCTGGAAAATTAAAGCCGACCTCAGACATAAAGAATGCATTAAACGATGAAGCAGCTGGTCAGGGTCAGGCAGCCTCCTTGAAGCAGAGTGGATATGTCTCAGGACTTCAAGTCTCCAGACAGAGGCAGGGGCAAGGAAATGGCCTCTTCGGCCATAAAACATTTACATCTGTTCTTCTTCTGTCACTTCTCTTTGAGGTTGTTTCCCTTGTCTTCAGCAACATCCCAGATTCACAACCAGATTCTTAGGCCTGCTAAATAGAACAGAGGTCTAACAACAGTGATGAAGTCTCCACCTGAGACTGGCACCTAATTCTAACAATATCAAGTAGATAATGGAGTTTATGGGCCGTTAATTATTAAATCTGTCTAACCTGCCACAGTCAGATTCCATAGATTGTCACTTTCCATGTCTCTCTGCAGCACAGCCTTTGCCACTCTAGAATCTCAAGTTCTGACCTTCTAATAGGTCCTTATCACAGAATTTCAGAATTCGAAGGCATTTTAGAGATCAAAAGTAAAATACATACCACGTGCAGTAATCGTCTTTAAAACATCTGTCTTAAAGACTCATCTAGCCTGTGCTGCAGTCCTGTGGTGGGGAATCACTGCCTCATAAGGCAGCGTCATTCCATTGTTGGACAGATCATATCGTTAGAAAAATCTTCCATCATTAAACCAAAATTGGCTTCCCTATAGCTTCCACTCCTGTGGCTTCTTCTGCTCTCCAGAATTGCATACATCTTTTATGTACATTATATGCCATGTTGTAAAAAAAATATGGCATATTAAAAAGAGCTCTGGAGTCTTACAAACTTGGAGTCAAATGCTAATTCTGGAACTTATAAATCACTTATCCTTCCTCAAATTCAATTTTTTCACCTACATAAGGGAGACAACACTTCATGGAATTGCTGTGAGAACTTAACGAGTTACATGCTACTCAGAGCCAATGGGTAGAGTCCAGTGTGAAGAGCACAGCCTCTGGAACAAGCCTGCTTGATATGAAACTTGGCCCCAACACTTAGTAGCTATGTGATGTGACCTTGGGCAATCTATTTAAACGTTTTAGTCTCATTTTTCTCATCTACGTAATAGCTATAAGGAAAATCATGTTACCTATCTCAGGCCCCTTCTATCTAGGAGCAATATCCACTAGGACCTCAGATTCTTCCACTGGATCCTGTGTATTTGGTCCAGAGATAATAGCCAAGCAAAAGACTGGAAAAGGCACACACGCTCTTAGTCACCACAGTCTAGAGCTGTCACTGATCACTTCCTCTCACATCCAAGTGCTTAGAGCTAGTCATGTGCCACATCTGGACGGAGAAGCCTGGAAAATGAAGGCTAGTGGTTTTCCAGGAAGAAAGAAAGTGGGTTTAATGAGTATATAGTAATGTCTCTGCCACAAGCTCTAAGAGGAGCGCCTAACAAATATAGCCTCCTAAATGTGGGTTATCACTACATCTATACTATGTGATATCAGCAATTAGAGCAATTATGATGATAAGAGCCCTTAATACTTAAAAAGTGATCACACTTGCTGGGTGAAGCATTCTTGCTTTTTCCAGCAGTTTCCCATATATTGTGTTTCAGGGCCTTTCACTTGTTCTTAGACTTCATAATGCCACCATCATGCTGGATCCTGGGCAATGCAGAATGTACACCTCTCAGCTCAGAGAGTGCACACAATATGAACACATATCAACTCGTTCCACTTTACATATCTTTATTTTTCTCCATTCCATGATCTCCCTGAATCTGTGTCTTGTGTTTAACTCAGACTTTGGGACATGCCATTGATCAGGGATTTTCAACTGTAAATTTTGATCTATGGGTAAGACAAGAAAACCTTAAGACACCTAAACTTGCATTTTTAGAATAGAAGAGAAAAAATATAGAGTTGCTGTTAGGTTTAAATGAGTTTCTATATGTAAAGCATTTAGAACCTTATTGTTGTTATAAAATTTATTTATGAAGACTATTGTATTCGTTGATGATAAATATTCATTAATTGCTGTATCAACTTTGTGTTTTTAATATTACACACTTTAATACACGAGCATATACAATCTCACGTACCTACTTTGCATCATGGACTATTCTCTGAAAACTAAGAAAACAAAAGGATGTGTTAATATCTTTGGGTCTATCTTGTATAATAGGAAAGGAATTTGTGCAAAGCAAATAGTCAGTCTGATTAATGAGCCCCAAACCAATGAGGTTGTGTTGTTTCTGAAGTAAAAAAAATAGAGCATAAAGGGAAAATAGATGAATAAAGAAGGAAAAAAGGATGGAATAACTTGCCTTAAAGTGTGGCAGAAAAAGGCAGTAACATTACAGAAAAAGAAGATCCATAATACATGAAATTCATATTATATAAAAGAAGATAACAGAAGGAAGAGTGGGAAGAAGGGAGTAAGGTCTAATATCTTCAGGTGGAAGGAGGCAATCCAGAATCAGGCCCTTCTTAAATAGAAAGCTACAGGGCTCTAGAGAATTTGACCTATGAAGAAAGGACTGTTATCCCTGTGACCTAAAGGTCAGCCTTCAGACCTCCTCTGAGAAGTAGAAAATTACTACCAATGAATAGTCAAAAAATAAAACTTTCCGCATTTCCATGGCAAAGTACATAACCATAGAACACTAACTTTTAAAATCGGAGACAACTTTAAAAAGGAAGAAACTTCTCACACAGCTACAACACGGATGAATCTTTTTTTTTTTATAAATTGCTCAGTTGCCTTTTTTTTTTTTTTTACTATTTGAAATGCATCCTCTTTGTTTATTTTTATTTATTTATTTAGTTATGGCTGTGTTGGGTCTTCGTTTCTGTGTGAGGGCTTTCTCTAGCTGCGGCAAGTGGGGGGCCACTCTTCATCGCGGTGCGCGGGCCTCTCACTATCGCGGCCTCTCCTGTTGCGGAGCACAGGCTCCAGACGCGCAGGCTCAGTAATTGTGGCTCACGGGCCTAGCCACTCCGCGGCGTGTGGAATCTTCCCAGACCAGGGCTCGAACCCGTGTCCCCTGCATTAGCAGGCAGATTCTCAACCACTGCACCACCAGGGAAGCCCCAACATGGATGAATCTTGAGGACATTATGCTACATGAAATAAGCTAGTCACAAAAGGACAGATATTGTATGATTCCACTTATATGAGGTACTGGAGTAGTCAGATTCATAGAGATAGAAAGTAGAATAGTGGTTGTCAGGGTCTAGGGGGTGGGCGAACGGAGAGTTAGTGCTCCACGGGTACAAAGTTTCAGTTTGGGAAGATGAAAGAAGTTCTAGAGATGGATAGTGGTAGGGGTTGCCCACGTGGTGAATGTGTGTGATATTACTGAACTCTACACTTAAAAATGATTAAAATGATACATTTTATGTTATATATTTTTATGACAATAAAAAAGATTAGAAAGTATGAGTGTCTCACACTTCAGTGAGGTAGGTATTGCTTTATAAAACATTTACTTCATATATACATGCACTTGGTCATGAAGTAGGTGTATTTCTTACTGTGGGTCAAGATTCAAAAAAAGCCACTGTCCCAGAGGAAATAACCAAAACAACAAAACAAAGCATATACACTATTTTCCTAAAGCAGAGTTGCCCTCTCTGAATCTAAGATTCTTAATAATTGTTGCTTTTGAAGCCCCAGAAATAGTCACAGCAGTGTATATAAACATCCATGCACAAACACACACACACACACACACACCACCTTCCACTTATTGAAATTACTCCATGCTCTTACATCCCTTCCTTTTTCCCTGCTCACTTCATCCCATCCTTCAAGGGTCAAGCTGGACATTCTTCTTCCGAGATCCCCCCTTAACTCCACCTCTGACCCTGATTAGAGAAAAACGTATTTCTCTGTCATAGCATTTATTATTGTATTTGCAATGCTTGTTTAATTTTCTGTCTCCGTCACTCAGTTATAAACTCTAAGAAGAAAGTGTTTATCTTGCTCACTGCTAATTTCCCAGGATTTAGCACAATGTCTGGTACACTATTAAGTGTTTAATAATTATCAATGAATGAATGAATGGTGATAGTATGGAGATAGAGCTACCTCATTAACAACCTCAGACTAAAAATATATAACATGTACTGTTAGATAGCCTAGATAAATACTGATTTCACTTTTATCCCTATGCCTCAGTTCCCTATGGTCTATTCTCAAGAAAGGATAGAATGATACAGATATTTATTTCCTCATTATTTATATGGCCCCTCTTCCAACATGACAGTGAGGAGCTTAGAGTTAAAGGAATGTATGTAATAAGCTCATTAAAGCAAAGAGAATTTTATTTTAAGGAAGTGAAATATAAACATGATTATGAGGGCATATCATATGGTGAAATTGAGCTTCATTTTAGCTCTGTGTTTCATGGCAACCACAGATGTCTGAAATCCACAGATGTGCCTAAAAACCCCTAGCCCCCTAAAACCGTTAATAGCTCCTTTGAAGGTGTTATTTATACGGATGCATATTTAAAAGGAGGCAATTTTCCAGACTGCAAACACTGGCCATGAAACCCTGTGGTATTGTTCTTAACTTCTTACTAGTATCTTCTTACTCTCTATTCTTGCCTCCAAATCTATCAAAGGTGAGAGATACACTCTTCTGTGCTTCCATTCACCTGCTGTCAAGTTTCCAGAGAGGATGCTAATCTGAGGGAAACCGGAAGCAGGTAGGTCAAAGGCCAATCTTTGCATTTTTCTGTTTTTCTCATGTTGAACTAACTTCCAGCCAGTATATATATATACACATATATATGTCTAATATAACATTTAGCCAACTGCCAGTTCTACCAGATACTCTGTACTCTAAGGGGGACATAAGAGAATAAATATAAACTTTGGATCATTATTCATTTTCACTGTGGAATCATGGTTATTTGAAGTGCAATTTTGTTCTCTGATGCCATTCTCCACATCACATTTAGAATCTTCTGCTAACACAGGAAGTTAATTTGCTTTTCCTTCACTCAAGATATTGATGAATATTTATGAGAACAGGCTTTCAGACCACCCCTGCAGCATATCATCAATAAACAGCTGACTATTGACAAAACTGCCATTGAAACAAAACTCAGAACGTATGCCCCTCCAAGAAATTCTGACTTTGACGATGTAAAGTGAAAATCAGACACTAATAGTGGCTTTTACAATTAGCAAGTCACTATCGTATTCTCCTGTGGGATCTCCGGACCTCCAAGACCCTTAGGATCAAATGAATTACCCTAACATTAAAATTCTTTTTCTATCCAGCCTTGCATATCCATACTCCAGTCTTGAAAGTATACTACAATTAGATGTGAAAATTTACTCACTACATACATTTTCAGGTACCATGTCCCCCAATGTATAAAGACTGTACATTCCTCAGAATCTGTAGGAGTATTATCTAGCTAAAAATGTGGCAATGGAGTTCAAACAAGGAGCCTGTAGTTTTGAACACAGAAAGAATAGAACACTAATAAGAACATCATATCCATTTATGTAAGTGGCCAGTGATACTCTGGTACCCAAGATGTAACACGTGGACAAAAGGGCAAGTTCCAGGTTTCTGGGCCTAGGTGATCAGAGCTGTGCACCTCCGGAGAGCTAGAGGTGAGACAAGGGCTACTCCTGGAAGGAAGGAGGGACTGAAATGGATGGTCAAGGGGCTTTGGCACTTCTGCTTTCTCTGCCTGGAATGTTTTTCCCTTACACCATTAAATGACTCTCCTTTATATTCTTTAGTTTTCAGTTCAAATGATACTTCCTCAGAAAAGACTTCTCTGGCCACCCTCCTTTATATATTCTCAGTACCCCAGACGGTCTTGATTTCATTGCCAGCTTATTTTTTTGTGTTTCTTGTTATCTTAATTTGGATTTTACTTGTGAGATAGAATGTGAGCTTCTAAGACCAGGGGCCTTCTCTATGTTCCCCACAGCCCAGAATATGACTGTGAATGAAGTAGGGGTTCAGTGAGTACTTGTGACATGAATGAATGAATGAATGAATGATGGAATGCATTCATACTTGTCCTGTACAGACTTTGGCACTCATACTGCACACATACTCTGCTACCTCTCAGATTTGCCTTGATTACACGTTTGCTCCCAATAGGAGATGGTGCAATACATCTATTTCTTTCTAAAAGCTCTAGAATCCCTTGTCATTAAGGATGCCCTATTGCTGCACAAAGCCTCATTTAATCCTCATAATACTCTGTGAGAGTGGTATTATTAACCCATCTCAGAGGTAACGAAACTCACGAGTGGAATATAGACTGAGATTCTGACTCCAAATCCCCTGTTCTTTCCTTCAAATGAAATACTGAGCCTCTTGGTATCTGTGGTGCTGAAATGAAAACAGACATCAATGCTGGTAGTTTCACTAATCTCCTTTTTTCCTTTGTTTTCTTTCGCCTGGTTTTCATGTCTGTGAGAGGTAGGGGAGGGTGTGTGTGTGTGTGTGTGTGTGAGAAAGAGAGCAAGAGAGTGAAAGAGAGAGAAGAATAGATTCTGTGCCAGTCTCCAACATTCATTATATCCCCTGAGTTTAATCATCTAAAATGTTTCAACTCCTAATTTCTTACCCTGGGTCAGGGCAGTATATTTGGAAGAACATTGACTTTGAACATAGAAAACATAAATTCTAATATTGACATCAGTATTAACTTTGTGGCTTTAGGTAAATTACTTACCCTTTCTAAACCTCAGTTTCTCTAGCTCTAAAATGAGAATAATAACATTATTTACCTAATATAGTTGTTATGAGGCATAAATGAGAGTTTGTATCTAAACATCCTAACAATGTGTTGGGCCCTTATAAGATCCCTGTAAAAGTTTGTTACCCTCTTCGTTACTTAGGTTCTATTTTTCCTTTTCATTATTCTAAATATAGTACATATAAGGATTACTTATTGTTTAGGCATTTCTATATTTACTCTAGTAATAAATATTTTGTTTTCAGCAATCACTGTTTTGCATCTCATAAACCAAGTTTAGGCTATTGTTGGTGTTAGACATCTATTTAATTTTTTTATCCTTTGACTCAGTCCTCCTGATAATCCACAAGTATGGAAGTGGAATCTGTCTGTGGTTGTGATTTTTTTTCTAGCTATCATACTAACTGAACTCAAAAAGAATTATAGAGTCTTAAAGTTTAGAAAGAAACTTAGAGGTCATTAGTTCCAAAGGCCAGCTGAATAAAACTTGCCTGGGGAGCTTGGTAAAAACACAGATATTACAACTCAGCCCCATGGATTCTGATTTAGTAGGTATGGAAAAATACCCAGAAATTAGTACTTTTATGAAGCTCCCCACAAGATTCTGATGCACAGCCAAGTTTGAGAAGCAATGAAATATAGACTAGCAGTTTTCAAATGTTGTTAAATCAGTGAAAGCCTTTTTTCACTTCTTTACTTGGAACGTTAATGTGTAAAACTAATAAAAGTAGAACTTTTTTAATTAAAGGGGAAGATGAAAACCTTGACTGTTCCCCCTCCTCTATGGCTCCCAAGGACCACTAAGGAACTCCACTGAGGAGCGGTTTGGAAACTATTGATCTAGACTGAGTTTTCCAAAATATTACTGATACATGGTCGTTCAGGTCCAGTTTGAATACTCCCAGTGATGTAAAATTTTCCTTTTATAAATAGTCTTTACAACTGAAATGTACAGTTATTTCTTATTTGCTAGTAATATATTGCTCCCCTAGACTTCTGCAGGCTTGTGTACTGACATAATTCAATAGCTCAATTGAGCATAAAACTAAAAATCTCCCTGGGGTGAACACAATACTTGTTCTTTCCTTTCATCCCTACCTCCTGGTATTCTAATCACCTTTTCTGTCTCCTTCTTAATTCATTTCTGATTCTCCCTTCTTTCTTCCCAGATAGTCACAATATAACAAAGAAATAGCATATAGAAGTTCAAACTGTTAAAAAAATCTCATTTTAAATTATGGGAAATTTATCTCTTTGACAAGGAGAAAAAAATAAACTAGCTTATTTGTGTCATCTTGTGATATAGTTTGGACATATCACAAAAATTTTTAAATTTCTGCTTATTCTACAGCACATACTCACAAAAATATTTTTGAGCACCAATTCTGTACCCAGCCATGTGTTAGTACTGGATACATAAAGGTGAGTCCGATTCAGCTTCTGCCCTCCATGCACTCACAAAGTCAAAGAGGAGACAAATACATAAACAGTTGTAATATAAATAACGAGGTAAGTGCCAAAAAGACATTATAGGAGCAAAAAGGGGAAGGTGACTAGCTACAGTGGGAGTAGTTATTTGAATTGGGCCAAGACGAAGAATTAATGAAAGAACCAGAAGAAATAGGGAGGGAAGGGAGAGAAAGAATAGATCAGTAAAATTATAATAAAGCATGGTTCTCAATATTAAAAAATAAAAAATAAATGAAATGCTTGGAATTTTTACCAAAACTGTTATGAAGAATACAAGATCTCTGAGAAATCTCTGTAATTCCCAATTGTGAATTCTAAAAAAATCTGAGCTCTAAAAGAAAAGCAATGTGATTTCATCTGCATGATGACTCAATAGAAATGTATTAAATTAAGATCAGCAGCATGAACTTTTGTTAAGGAATCTATGGATCAGGAGATAGGGTAAGAATTACTATTTTTTATTATTAGCTTTATAGAACTATTTCACTGTTTAAACTATGTATACAGAATGATTATAGAAAGAGCATTGCATAATATAACAAAAATTTAATTTTACTTTAGAAGAATAAAATTCCTATGGATCAGCATACTTGTATGTTGTCAACTCAATTTTACTGCCACCTTCTTCCAAGATGCCCTCTACATTGCAGAGGACAAACTGGGAACTACATTTCCCAGCATCCCCTACCCTTATAGATCCAGAATACAAGCTGCTAATGAGAGGCCTTCATGCAGGAACTGAAATGCTGAAGAAAAGTAGAAGCCATCCTTTCTCAGAGGAAGTTGCTCCCAAATGCCTGGGCAGAAAGCTGACGTGAAGTTTAAAACAGCTTACAGGGAGTCTTAAGAATCTTCCACCCACAAGAGCGCTGCAGACTGAGAGTTACTGGGAGCTCTTGGGGTTTGCAGCCATTTCCTGGTGAGCTCTTAAAACCACAAACTTCAATGCTTATAAGCAGAGACAGTCTGAGATAGCTTCCTTGACCTTGGCCTGAGCTTTGCAATGGTTCTGTAAGATTCGAATTCCCTATACTAAAACCCTTTATACTTAGAATGCACAGACTTAGACTGGCTTCTTTTTCCTGATGGAACCTAGCTGATACAATCAGTTTCAGAAAATGCTTTGTTACTTGCTCATTACATCTACTATGTCAAAAACAACACTGCAGTGATGACAATTGTTGTTCTAGTTACTAGAATTAGAGAACTGATATAGGAAATGGTGGGTAAGAGTGTAATCTGTGGAACAAGGTTCCTGGGGTTCATTACCCAGCTCAGCAATTTTCAGGCTATTGCATCTTGGGAAGATACTTAACCTTAATGAGCTTCCTTTTCTTCCTCTGTAAAATGAGGATAATAGTTGTACCTTTCTTAGAGGGTCACCTGAGAATTAAATGTTAATACAGGGAAGTTTTTATACAAATCTTTGGCACAAAGTAAACTTTCAATAAGTGTTAATTATCAATATTGTTGTTTATTCTTTAAATTTTTTCTGATATCTCTTAAGATCTCCCATCTGGTGAGTAATGACAGTGGGTCTCTCCTTGACCAAACTTCAGTCAGACTCCTCTGAGCCCTTTTCCTGATTGGGAAGTCTTAAATAAAGTCTTTCTTGCCATTTGTGATAAGTGTCCAGTGAATCTTTTTTTCTTTAACAGTAGCAAGGATTAAAAAAAAAAAAATCTAATTTTGGTTAAATCCTTTATACTTGAAAATTTAAACATTCTTTTTAAATTTGACCTTTCTTTCTGTTTCTTTCCTTCTTTCCTATGCTCCTGCTTAAATTGTTACCTGGATACTTGACTTTGTGTTAGACTTTGGGCGTGTACCACCTTGAGTCCAGTAGTGTTTGGCTGGCTTTATCCTATCCTTGCCTGTTGGCCTCCTCTTTTTGACTGATGAAATTGTAGTCTATAATTTCTCAGCCTGATCAGCAGGTGGTGGCCCCTGGATGCTGACTAAGGCTTTGCTGGGCTCTCAGTTGAGAGTATATTTGGAAGTACTCTGAGTCTCCATGATACCCCATGTGGCACTGATTCAGCTGCTCCTTCCCTTCCCAACCCTGCACCACCAAAGACCCTGCTATGATGATACCTGGTTTCCTCTATGGCCTATGGTATTCTTACTGGTGCTCAAATCTGTGTCCATGCCACACAAGGACCCAAAGGAGGTCCTCATGTAAGAATAGATCCTCTCTGTGGTTGACCATGATTCCATGTTGGCATGGGCTTGTTCTGCATAGCGATCTCTTCAGCTCACTAGGGAATAGGCAAGAGTCCTCCCCCATCTAGGATTTCAAAGCTGACAAACAAGATTTTGTGGACCCATAGATTTCATCCAATATCTCTCCAACTCTACTCTCAACTTCTTTCAGTTATCTCTACCCATAATCCTCTCAGGATCCAAAAAGGTAGAGTTCCCTTTTTCCATGCTATATCCTGAGGTAACTTCATATCACTATGGAAGAAGCTGTGACGTGACATCAAGCCTAGTGCTTTATATTTCAAATAGGAGGGACTTTAAAAATATTTTCTCTTTTAAAAATATCCAATTAACTTGCTGCAATATTATACTGTTTTTATTTCCCTACAAATTCATTTTATAACAATCCTAATTTCCACTCCAAGCCCCTCAAACACACAAACAAAAAAAGCAAAAACAAACAAAATACTCCAGTAACAGAGCTACTAAGACTTAGCAGAAATATTGGTAAACAGGATAAATATAAGATATAATACAAAAATCAATTACTTTTTCTATACTAGTAAAACTGCTTTAAATTGTCATGGGACAAAGTAATTCATTTACAATAGTAACAAAAACTATTAAACACCAAGGTATTAATTTAACAAAAAAATTCAAGATTTATGTGAAGAACACCATACAAAGCCTCCTTATTAAAAGGCACAAAACCAAGTATCTATACAAAAAATGAAAAGATTTGTATGGAAACACAAAAGACCCCGAATAGCCAAAGCAATCTTGAGAACGAAAAATGGAGCTGGGGGAATCAGGCTCCCTGACTTCAGACTATATTACAAAGCTACAGTAATCAAGACAGTTTGGTACTGGCACAAAAACAGAAATATAGATCAACGGAACAGGATAGAAAGCCCAGAGATAAACCCATGCACATATGGTCACCTTATCTTTGATAAAGGAGGCAAGAATATACAGTGGAGAAAAGACAGCCTCTTCAATAAGTGGTGCTGGGAAAATTGGACAGATACATGTAAAAGTATGAAATTAGAACACTCCCTGACACCATGCACAAAAATAAACTCAAAATGGATTAAAGACCTAAATGTAAGGTCAGACACTATCAAACTCTTAAAGGAAAACATAGGCAGAACACTCTATGACATACATCACAGCAAGATTCTTTTTGACCCAGCTCCCAGAGAAATGGAAATAAGAACACAAATAAACAAATGGGACCTAATGAAACTTAAAAGCTTTTGCACAGCAAAGGAAACCATAAACAAGACCAAAAGACAACCCTCAGAATGGGAGAAAATATTTGCAAATGAAGCAACTGACAAAGGATTAATCTCCAAGATTTGCAAGCAGCTCAAGCAGCTCATGCAGCTCAATAACAAAAAAACGAACAACCCAATCCAAAAATGGGCAGAAGACCTAAATAGACATTTCTCCAAAGAAGATATACAGATTGCCAACAGACACATGAAAGAATGCTCAACATCATTAATCATTAGAGAAATGCAAATCAAAACTACAATGAGATATCATCTCACACCGATCAGAATGGCCATCATCAAAAAATCTAGAATCAATAAATGCTGGAGAGGGTGTGGAGGAAAGGGAACACTCTTGCACTGTTGGTGGGAATGTAAATTGATACAGCCACTATGGAAAACAGTATGGAGGTTCCTTAAAAAACTACAAATAGAACTACCATTCGACCCAGCAATCCCACTACTGGGCATATACCCTGAGAAAACCATAGTTCAAAAAGAGTCATGTACCAAAATGTTCATTGCAGCTCTATTTACAATAGCCAGGACATGGAAGCAACCTAAATGTCCATCGACAGATGAATGGATAAAGAAGATGTGGCACATATATACAATGGAATATTACTCAGCCATAAAAAGAAATGAAACGGAGGTATTTGTAATGAGGTGGATGGAGTTAGAGTCTGTCATACAGAGTGAAGTAAGTCAGAAAGAGAAAAACAAATACAGTATGCTAACACATATATACGGAATCTAAGGAAAAAAAAAAAAAAAAAAAAAGCCATGACGAACCTAGTGGCAAGACGGGAATAAAGACACAGACCTACTAGAGAATGGACTTGAGGATATGGGGAGGGGGTGGGGTGAGATGTGACAGGGTAAGAGAGTGTCATGGACATATATACAGTACCAAATGTAAAATAGATAGCTAGTGGGAAGCAGCCACATAGCACAGGGAGATCAGCTCGGTGCTTTGTGACCACCTAGAGGGGTGGGATGGGGAGGGTGGGAGGGAGGGAGATGCAAGAGGGAAGAGATATGGGAACATATTGTATGTGTATAACTGATTCACTTTGTTATAAAGCAGAAGCTAACACACCATTGTAAGGCAATTATACTTCAATAAAGATGTTTAAAAAAAAAAAAAGAAAAGAAAAGATATCTTGGCTGGAAAACCTTAGTATCACTAAGGTGTGAATTTCCTCCAATATCAAATTGATTTTAATTCCAACTTCAAAGTTTTGTTTTGTTTTTTTAAGGGATGGGGGGAATGGATAAAATTATCTTAAAGTTAATGTGACAGACTTACAGGAAATTGTAAGAAACAGTGTAATGAAAGTAGATTTATCCTACCTGATATTAAAAATTATCATAAATTCTCTGTAATCAGATAGAATCATCATAGGAAGAAAAAATAAATCAGTGGAATAAAATATAGTCTAGAAATATATCACAGCATATGTGGAGATCTACTATTTGACAAAGGTGATTTTAAATTAATCAGCAGAAATATAGTTTATTTAATGAATGATGTTGGCACAATTGGCTATCCATCTGGCAGAAAATAAAGTTGAACTAGTACTTCACACTGGAGACATACAAAAATAAATTCCAGATGGATTAAGAGCTTAAATATAAAACAAAGTGCATAGGGAAAAATAGATATGTAGATATAACTTTGTGTGGGGAAACCTTCTTAACCAAAATGGAAAATCCAGAATATCTAAGAAATAAGATAGAATATTTGACCAACCAGAAATTAAACACTTTTGTATAGAAAATGATACCCTAAACAAAATAAAAAAAACAAAAAATTAGGAAAAATATTTGCAAAATATTGAACAGAAAAAAAAATTATTACCTATAGTGTGCAAAGAACTCTTTACAAAATGGATAAGAAAAAGGCAAACTACTAGATAGGGAAATGGTTAACTGATACATGTAGACAAATAACTGAAAAAACAAATTTAAATGTGATAACTATATGGTCAATAGATATGTAACCTCATTAGTAGTTAAGAAAACAAAGTATCATTGAGATACTTTTGGTTATTATCAGATTGACAAATTAAAAGTTCAAAGAGAGATAATACAATATATGGCGAGGATGAAGGTAGGACAAAAGATAGTAAATAGAAATCATTTTGGCCTCTGGTAAAACAATTTCTCAATATATATTAAAAATAAACATACAAATAACCTTAGTACCAGTCAGAGCTCTCAGCTGTAACAAAAGAAATGGGCCCTGGATAATTTAAATAGAAAATAAATTTATTGGAAGGAGATTAATCATTGACAGAATTCACAGGGAAGTTGGAGAATGAGATGAAGAAAATGGACAAGGATCCTGAAATCTGAAAACTGGACCCACAGCCAAGGGCAAGTCCAAGAACAGTCCACCTAGAGTATCTCTGTTTCTGCATGTGGATGCCAGACAGCGCTGTTGACACTCAACTAATTTTCAGGAAAGGAGAGACTTCAAACTCTTATGTTTAAAAATTAATTTTTTTTCTCTAACCTGAGAAGGTCATTAAGAAAACATACTTAAAAAGTTTTCAGTTCCTTCAGTTTCAATTTAATTTCATTTTGTTAGTAAAAATTCATAAAAAATTAAATAGAAGAACTTTATAAATATTGATATGTATATAATATATACATAATAGTCATCGATTTTTAATAATAATTTTTGGGTGATGGAATAGTTTGGATTTTTAAATACATTTTAATAATCAGTAATGTTTTATAATTAGGAGTATCAGCTTTGTTTAAAAAATCATTACTTGATTAAAAGTGGACTGGGTCATTACCTTATTTTGAAAAAAGAATTGTATTACTTTAGATACTTTACCCCTGTCAATAGTGGATTATTTTTGTCCATAACAAGGTGCCTGGAGGGAATCATTTCCAGATTTGGTTCTGGAAATACAGTCAGGATACTGGATTGTAATTTCTGTAATTTTCAGTGTTCCCATTTTAGTTTCAAGAAAGCTGCAGCAGTTTCAGGTATCTTGGGCCACATACTATCTTCAAGCATAGAAAAAGTAGAGCACTGCCTCTGGCTTCTCAGGGATACATCTAACCAGCCTTCTCCTTATTTCTACCCCTATGTCCTGTCTGACTCTTCTGAGATTAAGTCAGGGATCTCTTCATGATATTAGAACAAAATTGGGGTTCTGTTAGCCAAGAAAGGGGGAGAAGGAGGCCATGGCTTTTTAAGAAGTAACCTACATTGTCCACTACACCCATTTTGTTAGTTTCCATGTGAGGGAAAGAGAGAGAGAGAGAAAAAGAGAGAGAGAGTTAGTTTATAAACAGCTCTGAAATTTCTGTGTTTATTTTTATAACAAATATAATTAGGAATTCAAGATCTCAACTTAACTAATCATCCAGGAAAGAAATTTGACATTTTCATGAGATTGTTCCTTATTTTGTTCTTCATTGATCCTTAACTACAGCAAAAACAGTTTCTCTTTCCAATATATTTCCTTGGCTTTTGCTGTGAAGCAATGAAATTTGTGGTAGAAACTAGGTTTAAAAAGCTTAGACAACTGGTGGATCCATAATCCAATGATAGAGTTGTCTCTAAATTACTGAGAATAAGTTATATTGAAATTAGCATTTAAATTATACCTTATGATGCTTTCTATAATCTTTTGGGCATTAATTGCTAATAAATTTCAAAATATGAAACAATATAAACATTTTCCTCAAAAAATCCAAGTGTGATTTTTTTTTTCCTCTTACAGGCTTCTGATTTGTAGGTTTGCAATAAATCTGGCATTGAGAAAGGAGCAGTGAAGAATAGATATCATTTAACAAAAACTGGAAGATGACAATCAAAGAACTTCATGTAGCAATGACCATAACTTCTTCCTTCTTTGCTTTTGAAGAAAGTCCTAGCTAAATGGCTGATTGACAGTACTGGAGAAGCAAATGGAGGCCTTAGTTTCCTAACTAAGAAAGTTAGTTGTAAAATTCTTATCTCAGGAAACAAAATCAAGCAAGTTGAAGGAAGTTACTTCTAATCTCTATGCACATTTCCATGATCCAGAAAGGTTTGTTTTGCTCCTACATTAAGAGAAATTGATGCATTTTAAAGAAACATTCTCATCAGAGTCTAATAAGATTGGGTTTGGAATAAGTAGATAACAATTACAGATAATGAAAAAGGAATCTAATTGCACCTAGACGTTTGTTTTCTACAAAATCTTCATCTCTTTGTATAATCTTTTTAAAGATAGTGCTTAGGAATCCTGGTCAGTGTTTTGCTGTTTTAATAAAGCACTCTATTTTTGTATTAAATTAAAAGTATTAGAGTCTCTTTTAGTTAACTCCATCTATCCCATAAAACCCTCTATGTGGAACACATATTCAAGACCATTACTCAGTGGCAATGCAATGTTTCAAGCAGAATATCTAGCTAGATTCTAGGACTTACAATTCAAAGGAAAGTGTGGCGGAACTACTCTTCCTTGATGGAGAATTGGACCATCTAAGAACACCAGAAGAAAGAAAGAAAAGAAAAAAAAAAGAATAGTCAAGAACCCTGACAGTAAACACAGTGCAAACAACCAAACAATTAAGCTATAAGCTAGGACTAAACTACGTGAGGAGCTTGTATTTTGTCCAATGAATGTGCAAACAATTTCATTCTTTTATTTTTATCTTCCACCCTTGGTTAGCTGCTTGAGGTAAATATAACATTTGGACAAATATTTGCAACCAGATTGTAACATGTATGCCATTTAAAGTCCAGTGTGGAAACAACTTCATCTGGCTCAAATATGGTTTGAATTTAAACGAGTTATTTAAGTGTCTTGATTTTTTACAATTTGTTTATCCTCAATCAAATAACTTTGTTATTTTCTGTTGTTTCTGAAATCCTCCCATTTAAAATGTGTAAGCTACAACCTGGGGTTTGATTTTGTTATTTTTAACTAGATATTATAAAATTCCCTTGTTTATGTGGCTGGGAGGGTGGAAATTTGGATTATAAGATTTAATTAAGACAAGAGTCATTTTATAAAATATTTGGCAATGTTCTTTCCCTGAATGATGCTTCAGTAAAACTGCTTTACAAGCAGTGAACACAGCAGACTGATTTGATTGTTGAAAAGTGAATAAAATCTGCATCAAACCACACCAAACTAATTCTGAGTTCGAGTCATTTTGCCTGATCCTATGGAACTATAATAACTAAAGGCCAGTAAATTATAATTTGAGAGACAACAAGATTTCTTCTTAAAGGAAACAAAAAGGCAAAAATACATGTTAAGATGTTTAAACAGAATTTTCATTTGTGGGGCATTAGAGAAGGAATAAAAGACATATTTGAGATTTTTTCCTCTAATATGTGTGTCACTTTAAGCTTATTTTGAGACATGAAGTAAATTTGCAAAGGAGTATAGTAGCACAGGCCAGGGAATTTTATATAGCTTCTCCTTCCTTCATTGTATATACAAAAAGTCAGAAGGAAGGATTTCTCTGTCATCGTTCTTTTTCATTCTCTCTGTCTCCACCTCTCCCTTTCTCTCTCTCCCTCTCTGTCTCTCTTAAGCCTCTGGAGTAAATGCATCTTTAGTGATTAACATAACATTCAGAATTCAATTTCCAGCCCACAGTTTTATGCAGAAGCTCTAGGCATAAGGAAGAAAACAATATCTCAGTGAGGAGTCTTCAGTCAAGGGTTAAAGCAGTCATGTTAGCTCTTTTATTTTTCTTTATTCTGCATCTCACATAGGGACACAAAGAGATCAACCAACGGGAATTAATTATTTAATCATAGAAAATACATGAAAGTGGTCAATGTCTGTACTTGTCGAGCACAACAGTCAACAAATTTTTATTAAAGAAGTGCATTCACCAGGTAGAGTAGAACCTGGAACTCCTAAGAGACAGAAAGACAATCAACAAGGATGAATACAAATTGACTAATGAAAGCAGCTACAAGTTGGTAATAACCCCTAGTTTTCAAAGAATTTTTAAGAAAATATAAACCTGACTTTATAAACTCTGTTTTCCTTTGATTTTAATTCAATTCATTAAAGCCCTCATATTTTACTATCATGTTAGGAACTTTTTTTTTTTTCCCTGATTAAAACAGTTCTATCTTAGACTACAAAACAGAAGATGCCCTCTTAAAGGATAAATCCTTTAAAAGTGCCTACATAAAACTTTAGTCTATACATCTCAAAACAAAATGCTAATACCCTAAATCCATTATCATGGTGTTATGGACTGAATGTTTGCATCCCTCAAAATTCATAGACTGAAGCCCTAACCCTCAATGTGATGGTATTTGGAGATGTGTCCTTTGGAAGGTAATTAGGGTTAGATGAGGTCATGAGGTTGGAACACTCATGACAGGATTAGTGCCCTTTTTAAGAAGGGACACCAGAAACCTTGATGTCTCTTTACCACATGAGGACACAGAGAGAAAGTGGTCATCTACAAGCCAGGAAGAGAGCCCTCACCAAGAACCAAATTGGCCAGCACCTTGATCTTGGACTTCCCAGCCTCCAGAACTGTAGGGAAAATAATTAGTGTCTGTTTTTTAAGCCACCCAATCTATGATATTTTGTTATAGAGCCCAAGCAAACTAATACACATGGTCTATAAGAACTGATATTATGCAAAGACATCCTTGTTTAGGATGCAGAAGTCAGGCTGACCTTACCTCTGTGTGACCTTGAACAGGTTAAGAAATGTCCTTACCTATTTCTTTATCTAAAAGATGGGGGGTACTAATACTTGCCTCATTCAAGTGTGTGAAAATTCAAACAACATGAAACAAAAAGCTTCACAGAGTGTCTGGCAAGTAGTAAAAGCTAAAATAATCTTCATTATTTGAGCCCATCCCCAACACTTCCTTAGGAAGTCATAGTCCCTTACAGTTGATAGCACAGAATGTGACTTGATCAATTGCTTGCTATTTTTACAAAAACCTGCAGATTCCTTTCCTTATTTTCACCAGTACTCCATTGAACATTAAAAAATACTTTGCATTTATTTTTGATGATGCCAACAAGAGGTATTTCACCCATCAAATGGCTCTTCTGAAATGTATTATCATTTTTTTGAAATATGATGTTACCATCTAAATTCTGGTTGTTTTTCAAGGGCCTTGAAACATAATTCTAAATCTATCTGAATAATATACTAATAAGTCAATATAGTAAATATTTTTGAGTGCTTGATACATGCTGAGAAAACAAAGGTTGTCCTGGGAGCTGTAGAGCACACAGGGGTGGCTAAGACAGGGCCCTGTCCTCAAAGAGCTCAGAATAGTAAAGAAAACACACACACAAGTAAACATCTGGTAGTGTACAGAGTGCTCTAATAGGCATAACCATAAGATAGTGAAGGCCCAAAAGAAGGATTGGCCAGTTCTTCTTAGGGTAGACAGCAAAGCCATCCTGCAGAAGGTAAAACAATTAAATGGGTGTTTTCCAGCATTGCTTGAACCCTGTATCTTACTTCAAGAACTGACAACAGCCAAAGTAAAATGAATTTGTGGAGGAATGATTATATGCAATGTGAGCCTTGATATTTCTACTCATGATTTTTTTTTTCCATTCCAGGGTCCAACACAGGATACTACATTACACTGAACAATACTGAACAATAATAGTAGCAAATTGCAACCACCACTACTACTATTACCACTGGATTAATACTACTAGTAAAAATAATCTCTAACATTTGTATAATTCTTTACAAAGTATTTACATATTTCATTCCTGTTCTACCCTGTAGTTAGTATCTTAATTTAGTACCAAATGAGGAAACTGAGGTTCAGACAAACTCAACATTTGCAAAGTTCTTTTTTTGTTAGGAATGGGAAGAAAGCATCAATAGCACTGACACTACTTTCTTAAAAGTGATGAAGTATTAGAAAACAGAAAGAAATTCTACACCTTCCACATGCTTCACCTAACTAGTGTCCTAGCTCCCACTGTACTTGTTCTTAACTACTTGAAAAAATTAGTTAACATTCTCATTTGCATCAATTAGCATTCTGAGAACTCTAACAAATGCTGTTCATAAGCTGTATTTATACTACAATACTTTTCCTTTTTTCACATTTTTAATTATGAAAGTAAAATATGCTCATTATCAGCAATTAGAAACATAGACAAATATTAAGGGGAGAAAAAATTAATCCATAACCGTAAAATCCAGAGACAACCACAGTTAATATTTGATGATATATTTCCTTCTAGCCTGTTTTCCTTTTTGCTTGTGTTTGGACATATATTTTTATTAGGGAATATACTGTATAAACAGATATGTTATGCTGCATTATTATTTTTTTAATTTGGGGGGAATAATTTTATATTTACAGAATACTTCCAAAGATTTTATATTTACAGAGAGTTCTTATAAACCCTTCATCCAGCTTCCCTTAGTTAACATCTTATATAACTATGGCATATTTTTTAAAACTAAGAAATTATAACTTAATTTTTAACTAGACTACTTATTTTCTTCACATTTCACCAGGTTTTCCCCCAGCTTCCTTTTCTGTTCCATGATGCAATCCAGTGCGTCACATTTAGATGTCATGTCTCCTTGGTCTCCTCTGATTTGTGAAAGTTTCTCAGTCTTTCCTTGTTTTTCATGGCCTTGACACGTTGAAGACTACTGGTCCCATATTCCATAGAGCATCACTCAATTTGGATTTTTAATGTTTTCTCATAATTAGTGCCCTTCTCATCACATCCTATCAGGGAGTACATGATATCAATGTAATTTATCACTGGTGAAGTTAACCTTGTTTTCTTGGTTAAGATGTGTCTGTCAGGTTTCTTCACTGTAAAGTTACTATTTTTCCCTTTCCATACTCTGCTCTTTGGAATTAGTTATGACTATAAGTAGTTATAATATATATAACTACATATATATATATATAGTTATATATCTATAATATATATATATATTTGGAATTTTTTTCTAAGAATGATTTGTCTCTTCACCATTTATTTCCATCAGGATGAATTCATGAATATTTATTTTATACATTGAGTTAGACTAGTTTTTTTTGTTGTTGTTGTTGCTCAAATTGGCCCCAATTTGGCTGTTGAAAGCTCTTTAATGTTGGCTCTTGTGTCCTTTTGAAATGCCCAATCCTACTTCTTTTTGTTTTTGAGCATTTCGTTACTTTCTGGCACTACAAGTTGCTCCAGGCTTATCTTGTATATGTCCTATCCCAACCCTAGAATCAGCCATTTCTCCAAGAAGCCCTAATTCCTTTTATTCAACAATGGTGTTAAATACTGAGATCTGGGTTCTAGGTGTTATCATTTAAATGGAAACACAATATTATTTACCAAATACATTATAGTACATCTGAACAACCTGTGATTTGATCTGACCTACAATTGATGCTTCTCTATTTTTTTCTCACTAAAAGAATAATCTGCATAGTATAGTGTACTGGTTAAAAGCCCAGGCTCTGAAACCAAGGAACCTGGGTTATAAACTAGTTCTCTCACCTACTTGCTGTGTGACCTTGGGCAAGTTGCATAACCTTTCTGTGTCTCAGTTCTATCATGGAACTAGCAATAATACCTATCTCACAGGGTAACTGTGAGGTTTAAATAAATTAATATTTGCAAAGCACTTGGAGTGGTGCCTGGTATCCATTAATTACCATATAAATGTTAGATGTTATCATCACTATTCTGATAACTTTAACCACAAGTGCAATACTGAAAAGTCAACATCCAATCATAGCCAACACATATTGAGTCTATCTTATGAGAAAGACACTCATTAATCCTATTCGTGAAGTATATCCTATTTTTAAATGAAATATTTTTTTAATTAATTATTAATTTAAATTTGCTTTAATGGGCATATTTTAATTCATATTTTATTCTTTAAGTGTTTATATTCAATTTCTCATCAAAACTTTACATGAGAAGAGCATCTCCAAGATGGCCTCCATGGATGCCTTTCCTCACTGTGTATGCATGCTACCTTTCACATAAAGAAGCAGAATCTAGCTCTCCTTGCCTTGAATTTAGAATTTTCCTAGTTAAACAAGTTACTAAAATGCAGCAAGAGTAACATTCTTGAACTTTTGAAACTAAATCTTATCAGAAGCTTTGGTGCTTCCATCTGGGAATCTTGAAGTCCTTATTTTGAGGATGTCCATCTCAGAATCAAGCTGCCATGAGGCTAAAACCTAAGTTGTATGGAGAGGCCAAATGTAGGCACTCAGGTTGACAGCTCCAGTGGAGTTATCATTTAACAGCCAGCATCAATTGCCAACTATCTTGGATACTCAGTTTAGTCAAACTTCAAATGACTAGACTCAGCTGATAACTTATGCCACCATATGAGAGATCCAAAGCCAAATTGTATACTGTTCAGTCAACCTACAGATCTATGAGCAATAATAAATTATTGCTTTAAGCCACAAAGTCTTTGGGCTCTTTGCTATGTAGAAATAAGTAACCAAAACAGATTACTTCTTCAATTGTTTATACTCAACAATTAATGAGAAACTTTGTTCACAGAAGTAAAGGTAGCAAATATCAGAAGACTATTAATAGCTTTCTGACTGATGAATGGAATTCTCACCATTGCCAGAATTTAGATCATTTCCTTTCTTTAACTAGTATGTCATGAAATCCAACAACTCTTTTTTTTCTTTCCTTCACCAATGTAATTTTGAAAAATCTTGTAATAATATATTTGGATTTCAAATCCAATACAACTTTTTTATATGAAGTATTACAAAATAATGATACAGCTTTTCTTTACATACAGTCAAATGTTGCTCTAATGTATGTTAATGATTCTTTATTAAGATTAGCATTACAATGTAAACTAAATATCATTAGCAAAATGTTTTTCACTCCATGTTTTCAAGATTTCATTTTCTCTTGATCTATAAACTCTGCACATGTTAATGTTTTCATGGAGTCCTTACTGTTTTCATTAAGTTCCTTTAAAAGCTCAGTGATGTAAAGTTTAGCAAGCCAATAACTATGCTTCAAAATAGCCAATGTGAGAATCATCCAGAAAAAAATGTTTTTGATTCTTACAGCTTAAAAATTTTTGACAAAAATCTTCCCTTGGATGAGCAACACAATTCAGTATGAAAGAGCAGAAAGTGGTGTCTGCTCCCATTTCTTCACATAAAGCTTAAAACAGGGTGGAGAAGCTTAAATTTTATTAGATTCACCACTTTGATAACATCATTAAATATAGAATTCTGATCTACAGCCAATGTCTACATCTGAAAGCCTCACTGTGAAGAAAATAATGTATTTCTTGAACCTTAAGGTTTATAATATGAGCTGTATGCAAAAGTCTTTACAATTTTCTGTCATGTTCCCTCACTCTCAGGACACACAAATTTATGTAGGGTTTTCATATTATCTGTATCGAAGTATTCACTAATCAATTTAAACAATTCATCTCCTGTAAGCTCTTTTGGTATTTTATAGAACAAATAAAGTTCTTCAAAGCATTTCTCTTTAGAGATACTCACTAGCATCATTACTGAAGTACTATTCAATCTGTAATGAAACTTCTTTAATCTAATAATATTCTGGATTAGCGTGACCTCTATGTAATCCAGCATGTCATTAATGTGTCTACTAATTGCATTAATCTAAAAGTGGTACATTTCCTATTTTCTTTGCATCATTGACTCCCTGTGTTATATTAGCAGTTTCAAGACAGGCTGTAAAAACAAAAGGTCTACAATTGAGTGAGGCATTCTCTATTTGGACATTACAGAATTTTTTTTTTTTTTAAGAGTTAGATGTAAAATGGATTTATTTATTTATTTACTTTTTTAATATCTTTATTGGAGCATAATTGCTTTACAATGGTGTGTTAGTTTCTGCTGTATAACAAAGTGAATCAGTTATACATATACATATGTCCCCATATCTCTTCCCTCTTGCATCTCCCTCCCTCCTACCCTCCCTATCCCACCCCTCTAGGTGGTCACAAAGCACCGAGCTGATCTCCCTGTGCTATGCGGCTGCTTCCCACTAGCTATCTATTTTATGTTTGGTAGTGTATATATGGATATTACAGAATTTTATAATCAGTTCTTTGAGTGTAACCTAATATAGTATAAATAAGTTCATAGAACAAAATTGTCTCTTGGTCATTCATTCAATAATTATTTATCTAGACCCTACTATGTGCCAGGCATGGATCTTTGTCAATGACCAAAATGTGCAAAGATCTTTGCCCTTGAGTTGATTACATTTCAACAAGACAGACAGTAAACTATATAAATAATAAAACTTATATTACCTAATATATTAAAAGATAATATATTAATTTGCTAGGGCTGTCATAGCAAGGTACTACAAACTAGGTGGCTTAAAGAACAAAAATTTATCATTTCTCAGTTCTGAAGGCTAGAAGACTAAGATCAAGGTGTAGGCCAGCCTAGACGGGCTGTGAGGAAAAACCTATTTCATGCCTCTCCTCTAGCTTCTGGTGGTTTGCAGCCAATCTTTGGCATTCCTTGGCTTGAAGACACATCACCCTGATCTTTGCCTTCATCTTCACATGGCATTCTTCTTGTGTGTGTGTCTGTGTCCAAACTCCCCCTATTTATAAAGACACCAGTCATATTTGATGAGGGGCCCACCCTATTCCAATTTGACCTCATCTGAACTAATATATCTACAATGACCCTATTTTCAAATAATGTCACATTCTGAGGTAATAAGAGTTAGAACTTCAACATATGACTCTTTTTGTAAGAATACAATTCAGTTCATATGAGATGATATGTGCTATAATATAAAGAAAGTAGATCAGATGAAGGGATGGGAGTGAGGAGGACAGACTGTAATACAAAATAGAATGATCAGGGCAGGCTTTATCAAGAAGGCTTAAGAGAGAACTGAAGTAGTAGAGAAAGTCAGCCAAGAAGATGTCTAGGGAAAGAGCCTTCCAGGCAGATGGGAGAGTCATAGAAAAGGTCCTTGGGCCAGAGTCTGCCCTCGAGCTAGAGGAATAGAGGGAAGTCAGTGTGGTTGGAGTGGAGCACATGAGAGAGCAGTAAAGAATGAAGAGCCAACTCATGTAAAGCTTTGCAGTATATTGTAAATTTTGGCTTCTACCGAGTTAAATGGAAAGTCAAGGGACGTTTTGAATAGAGTGACATGACTGATTTCTGTTTAACAAGGGTCCCTCTGGCTGCTGTGTAGAGAATAGACTTACAGTGGGTAAGGACAAAAGGAGAAACACCTATTAGGAGGCTCTTTCAGTAATCCAGACACAAGGTGCTGGGGTCTAAGGCCAGGGTGAGAGCGGTGAAAGCATGAGAAGTGATAAAAGTCTGCATTTATTTTTGAATTAGAGCTGACAAGACTTCCTGAAACACTGGAATGTCATATGGGGAAAAAAGACAGCTCAAGGATGACTCTGAAGTTTTGGATTGTGCAACTAGAAAGAAAGCGTTGCTATCAACTTAGTGAAGGAGGGCTGTTGGTGAAGTGGGCTTGTGGAATACTCTTTGCTGTAGGCAGCCTCTAAAACAGCTCCTAATGACACCTACCTCTTGGTATTCATGTTCTTGTGTATGACTCTCCTCTCAGTGTGGGTTGCATTTAGGGACTTGTTTTATTTGATATATGACAGCAAACGTAATAGAAAGTCAATTCCTACATTGAGTTAAAGAAAGGTCATGGCTTCAGTCTTGGATGCTCTCTCTCTCCTACTCTCTGGCTCTTTCACCCGTCTTAGGGATGCCAGCTCCCATGATGAGCCACTGTGCTGTGGATAGTTCATGTGGTTGGGAACCAAGGGAGGCTTCTGGCGAAGAGCCACTGAGCAACTAAGTTGTTGTTAGTCCAACAGCTCACAAGGAACCGAATCCTTCCAACAACCACAGGAGTGGATTTGGAAGTGACTCTTCTCCCTGTCAAGTCTGCAGATGAGACCATAACCCTGTCCACAAGGATGATGTCGATCAAGCTCATGACTGCCCTTGAGCCAGAGGACCCAGCTAAGCCACGTCTAGATTTCTGACCCATAGAAATTGTGAGATAATGAATGTTTGTTGTTTTAAGCCAGGAAATTATGGCATAATTTGTTATGCAGCTATGGATAAGTAAAACACTCTTAAAAAGCTCAAAGCTTTTTTTGAGCAAAAACATTCATGACGTTTTGGGGTAAGATACCAAAGAATTTTCTTATAACCATTGATTCATTTACTAATATTCCATGCAAAAAAAAAAAAAATTTAAAGTGAGAGAGGAGAGAATTATAGGAACTGTCCAATGTATATTCGAAGAAATTCTCATTATATTGCTTAATGAGGACTTAATATTTTTGCAATATTGGGTTTATCTTGGGAGTATGATAGCTTTCCAACTTTAATGAGAAGTTTGTCCATTAAGATGGGAAAACATATGTATGTAAAAATCATCTAAATAGAAAGTCCTTAAAGGGACCAGAGACTATGAAACCTCCAAAAAATTCATTTTCAAAAATAGTTTATACCATCTCCATTCTTAATAAAATTTAAAGACATATTTTCTAAAAATATGAAGAATTAAACATATATTATGCAAAGTAAGAAGTAATAAAATGTTAATTTTCATCACTTTAACAATTAAAATTTTGAAAATTTTACATTAAAAATATTCTTGACAGTCATATGTAGTCATATGCTATATATTGATTTCTGAAACTGTAGTGTTCTATAGTCTCTTTTTAAAATCAATTTAATTGAAAAAGGACCTGAGGGAGTTCCCAAGATGGACGAGTAGAAAGACCCTGAGCGCACCTTCTCTCACAGGCACAGCAAAATTACAACTCTTTACAGAACAACTATCCATGAAAAAGATGGGAAGCTACCAGAAAAGATCTTCTACAGCTAAAGATATAAAGGAGGAACCACAATGAGACAGGTAGGAGGGGTGGAGTTGTGGTATAGTCAAGACCCATACCCCAGGGTTGGATGACCCACAAACAGGAGAATAATTACAATTGCAGAGGTTCTCCCCAAGGAACAAGGTGCCTGAGCCCAACATTGGGCTCTGCAGCCCAGGAATCCTGCACTGGGAAGACGAGCCCCCAAAACGTTTGGCTTTAAAGGCCAGTGGCGCTTATTTTAGGAGACCCAGAGGGCTGTGGGAAATAGAGACTCCACTTTTAAAGGGAACACACAAAATCTCACATGCTCTGGATCCAGGGAAGAAGCAGTAATTTGAAAGGAGCCTGGTTCAGACCTACCTGCTGATCTTGGAGAGTCTCCCAGAGAGGCAGGAGGCAACTGCAGCTTACCCTGAGGACATAGACTCTGGCAGCAGCGTTTTGGGTGCTCCTTCTACCATGTGGACACTGGTGCTGGCAAGCGCCATTTTGGAATCCTCCCTCTAGCTCATTAGCACTTGGACCCAGCCCTGCCCACGCCCGCCAGCCTGAAGAGCCCACTGCTTTCCTACTCCTGCATCCCCCCCCCAAGCCTTTCCAAAATGTACATCACTGCCTCAGGGGATCTTTTCAAGCTCTGCCTCACAAACTACAAGCTCTTTAACCCTTTGATTGGATCCTATTGTGCCCATGATCCATGGTCTCCAGGAATCTGTGGTTGTTCTGGATGCTATAATGAAATGCGATAGCCAGAGGGGCTTAAACAACACACAATTATTTCTCAAATTCTGGAGGTTGGAAGTTCAATATCAGGGTGCTATGCATGGTCAGGTTCTTGACAAGGTCTGTCTTTCTCGTTATGTATTATAGCCGTCCCTTGGTGTGTGCAATGCAAACAGAGAGTGATCTCATGTCTCCTTTTTTTAGCATTAATCCCATCATGATCTCCTGATTTCATTTAAACCTAATTACTTTCCAAAGGTACCCACTTCCAAATACCATCACACTGGAAATTAGGGCTTCAATTCAGGAATTTTGTGGGAACACAAGCACTCAGTTCGTAGCAGAATCCTAGAATAACTAACATGGAAGAAGGTGGCAGAGACCATTTAGCTTTAAGAAGTATAGGAGATTGTATTGATTATATGGCATCCATCAGGCCTTGGGGAATAAGCAAGCCTGCCTCAGAGAAAGAAAACAAGAAAAATAATTCAAGCCCCATTATAAACATGTATTCTACAGACTCTCCCGTTACTATTCTGTTCCATCAAAATTTACACACCAGAGTGGCTGGGTTTCTCGCCGAGGAATGGGAGAAAGCTGAGATGATCAAAGCAGTTGCTGGAAACAACAGGGAAAGGAAAGTCAGGAAGAGGGGCAGAGCTATCTGGATTTGGGAGGGAAGAGGGATTCCCAAGTGGAGAGTGGGCAGTGTAGGTCCAAACGTCTTTTTGTTCACCCCAAATCCTAGTGAATACTAATTTTATGTGATATCACTATTAAAGTTCCCTTGATCTCCTAACTTGTTAATACCTCTACTCAAGTCTTCGAAGAAATAACATTTAAGTTAGAATTTGAGACTAGAATAATATACCAACCCCCAAAAATAGTGCATAAGGGAGAAGGAGGGGAAGGAGAGATAAAAGCGGAAGAACATTCTAGACTGAAAGGGAAGAATATATTAATAGGTCCTGAAGTGAGAAAGAGCTTGGCTTTAAGGAAAATTAAAAATTAAGGTAATACCATGCTAAGAGGTCATAGAGGATAAACCAGAGAATAGATCACTGGCTTTGAGATTGGAAGGATAGGACAAAATGGTAGGATATTTAAGAATTACAATGAAAACAGATATCCAAATTCATCAGTGGTTAAAGTCAGCATATTTGACAGCAAACTTTGACCAGACTTTCCAAAGAATGGAAACAGGTAAGAAATGTTTTCATAATTAGGTACCCTCTGCTGTATATTATCTGGTTTACATTGTATTAGCACAATTTAAAAGCAAAATTAACGAGATGGCTACGCAGTGCTACTTCCTAGCTTTTGGTGACAGGTTGTGGTTTTTAATTGTTCAACATGTCTTCATTCTTTGCCTAAGAAAAACATCAGCTATAAAGGCTCAGAAAGCTCATGACTTCAATAGGGATGTGGACTTATCTGAAAGAAAGAGGAGGAAAAGTACAGGAGTGTTTGAGGAGTGTAAGGTGATGTTCAATAGAAAGAGAATACAAGGAGATACAGCTCCCAGAACTTTAAGACCCCCTCCTTGGGATATGACTCATTTAACACAAATGATATGTCAGTAATTAGAGTTCTCATAAACATCATTTACATCCCCACTTCTAAGTTATAATCCTCTACTGGTAGCTATAAGACTCTATCACATGATTTTGACATCAGTCAATACAGGTGATATAGCAAAAAAGATAACCATTATTCAATCATCATCTAGGAGGTACTGTTAAATTTTTAAATACATAATGAGTGGGTGGAAAGGTAGAAAGCAATTGTGTAGTGTAACGTGAAAAAGTCTTTTCAAGAAATATTCTAGTTCATTGTTGAAGTTAAAAGCTATTCACACTCTATCATTGCACTAGCAAATTCATGTAATTTTGAAACTTTGTATATCTGTTATCCCATTCCTTTGTTTAATCATAAATAATTTTGTCTAAAGAACAATCACTCTGATAAACACTGATATGTTGACTGTGAGTACCATCCTAATATTCATTAAATCACAGTTTGAAGAGGAAAACTTTTACCACTCTTCAACTGCTAATTTTTAACTATTGTTTTTATACTAATCAGCTGTTTTGTCAAGTTAATCTGGCTAGAGATTTGATCAAAAAAGGTATAGATATGTGATGTGTAATGAAATAAGCCAGTTTTCAAATCCAAAATTACTTTTTAGCAAAGGTATTATTTGTATGACAGTACCCATAGCTACACAATATTGCATTTTTGAGGATGTGGTCTCAGCGTCTACAAAGTATAAGAGACGGTTTATTTGCGTCATACTTATCTTTACCCTAAAGTGCATTTAATGAAAAGATGTTGCATTAGTTTCCCAGATTTCAATTCAAACACATGTTTACTGAGTGCCTGCAAGGAATAAGTCTTTCTGCAATGTACAGGATCCTGCAAAGGTGAGTGAGACTCTTTCTGTCCTAACATCTCACATTCCAGAAGGGGAGCTAAGATATGTGCTTGAAGAACAATAATATAAATAGAATGTGACAATTGCTAAAAAGAGATATATGAACACTTGTTAAGGGAACATAAAAGCACCAGAGATTAATGGCTGCTAAACCCAGAAGAAGGTGATAAAGAACCTAATTGAGTAAGGAAAGGGCTCAAAAGGCTTCTTGAAAACGATGGATTTAAATCGCAGGGGTGCATTTTCTAAGTCATACATCATTCTTCTTTAAATATAGTTCCTTTGTGTCTCTATCTAATATTTATCTCACAGGTTTGAGATTTAAGGAGTTTTATGTAATCTAAATCTTTATGCAATTATAAAATAGTAAAATTATTATTATATCATTATTATTGCTGTGTCCACAGCCCTGTGCTAAGCATCATGAAGATTGCAAAAGCACTGCCAATGCTGCCTTGAAAAACCTTGGACATGGGTAAGTAGAGACAAAATACCACAAAACACATAAGACAGATAATACAAGGCAACAGATAATTGATATTGGTGGTGACTTTCTGTACTCCCCATAAACTGGCCAACAACGGGACCCCAGCTACAGACTTCTGCGTCATAGAGCCCAGCATGCCGGCCAAGGGCCTCTGTTTGTACTCTCGCTCTAGGTGAAAACCACAAATATTAATAGTGGACCTGTTATTCACCAAGGACTCATAAAACAGTCTCAAGATTTCTTGTGACCCATCTTAAGAAGTAGAAGTCCGAACAATGCTCTATTGTACTGGATGCTTTGAAGGAGGCTAGAAAAACAAAAATGAAAAACCAGGTTGACTCTTCGGTTCATTTGATGTCCTCTGATAACATCACAGGCTACTGCTTACCTAACAACTGTTAAATAATGCATTTTTCTTATATAACAAATCATTGAAAGTGAGAGGTAACCTTCTTCCACACTGAAAGTATTTGAAAATCCACAAACCTGTGTGGGATACATAATGTGTCAGTTTATTTACTATTTTAGATCTTATCCTGAAAGTCCAATTAAGCCCCTCACTGATTTTTTTAACATGAAACGCATGTTTCATGAGATGATCATCTGCTCCCCAAAGCTACCTGTGTTGCCTCAAGGCTCCAGGAGTGTTGGGTGGAACAAGGAGGGGGAAGTTAGGAGCGGAGATGACTGGAGCGAATATACACAAGTCATAAGCCCTAAGAGATTCCTGGGTCTTCTTCCCTTTCAGCAGCTGAGGTTACGCACAACCCATGCAAAGTAGAGTGCCCCAATCCAAATCTACCCTGAGGAGATCTGCAGGATTTGCTTTAAAACTTTCCTCCCTGAACCTAGCTGCTTCCTGAAAGTTTAATGCTCCAGGGAGCTGCATCGACTCTCAGGCAGCTAAGGTCCATTTCAGGGTATTGAAATAAGCAATTATAAAGAGATGGCCAAAGGGCCAGAAAGAGGTAATGTAGCTTCCCAAAGTGCTCAACTCTTCCAGGAAAATGTCTTTGGAATGTTGGGCCCAATGAGGAGGAATAGATTCATAAAGCAAAGTGAAAATAAAAGAATGTAAAGAGAAAGAAAGACAAAGAAGGTACCAAAAGATACACTTGGGTAGAATAATGTTTAACTTAATAAATAATGCACATCATAAAATATGTATTTATTTAGTAAACACCTAGTATACCACAACATCAGTCACAAAAATCACCCTGGTTTTGCAACTGAATAATAAATACAGCACCTTAAAATATCTGACTGCCAGGTTGGATCAAAGGGTGAAGCCAACACATACTGACCTCAAATTCCACAGCCTTCTCCTGCGTCTGCGGAAGAAGACAGAGTGGATGCTGAGTGATTAGGCCATGGAGGTAGCTGCAGGGTATCGAGGTGCTGAATAATGGATATCCCTGGGAGCCCTTGGTGGAGGCTACAAGCCACCATGGGAGGAGGGAAGAGTGATGAAGAACTTTAAGGGTCTTGCTGTGACCAGAGAAAAAACCAGAAGAGAAGAGATTGGCAATAAATCTTTCAGTACCCAAGAAAACTGGCTACCAGATACAGGATTTTATCCATTTTAGCAGAAAAACATTTCTTCTCTTGCTGTATAGTCACTCATGTGAAATGAATATACTAATGCTATTAGATCCAGTCTGAGAAAGATGAACCAATATTACCCATTCGAAACCATTGGTTGTTTAACCCTGGCTTGCAGATTAGCACATATTAATTGACAGAACGAGCTTTGCCGGGAATGTTCAGGATGCTTTCCAAACAGTTCAACTGAGACACTTTATTGATCATAAAGGGTTCCTAATGCAAATGAAGGAATGCCGAGGCGGCACTACTGTCGACAACAGGCTGCAGTTTACAGCGGTAAACTCCCCATCTCCTATCAAGCCTTCAGCACGCTGTTCACTGCGCAGCCGTTATCTTCACATGCTGACACATGTAATCTAACATTCTCACTTTGCCACAGTCAGAGCAATTGCTTGACAATATGATTACAGTTTCCTGTCAGCTCAGGCACGGAATATTTCTGTGAGCTTTCAGCAATTGCAAAATATTTTGATTTTGAAATGATAGTAATCCATGAAGAAAAAGTCTTCAAAATATTGATTTCTGACAACAAATCAAGATCTGCATAAAGGACATTGCTTTAAGTGTCCATGAATAAGGATGCTTTGGAGTGCAGAGGGAGACAAGGGGAGGCTGTGATAATATGATGAAAAAGAGACGGACTTGGGTTGTGGAAACTACTGAAGGAAGCAGAGCTTGTGACAAAAAGCCGCCATCAGTGGTCAATGGCCTGGTGGATATAATTGAATCACCACTCTACTGGTCCAGTGTACAGTGCATGTTTGTCAATGTCATTTCAAAAGAACACTCTTCCTCCTTCAACCGAATAAAGGTTGTTGGGCAAGTACATTGGTAGAAATTTTGTAGGAAATGGAAATGAAGAAAGAAACTTTACCACTTAGAAGGCAAAATATCTCTTAGTTTAATAAATAATAATGTGTATGTATTTAAATGAATTAATCTCAAACATTGAAGGTCATATCTCTCTGTATGAATTTTTGTTGCTTACTCTAAAATGGAGAGACTTTTCAATAATTGGGTAAGACTGGCTCCTTGTGACCCCTGGTAGAGATATGAAACAGAATTTATCTGAATTATTGACCTTTCCCCCAGAAATGAGAATGTGCTAAGAAAGACCTCCACATTCTTTTTTGTTCCCTCAGAAAGCAGTCATCCAAAATAGTTACTGCCAGCATTTTAGGCACTTCTACTGGATGGTAGTTTTCTATAGGACAAGACAAAACCGAAATTATTTCTACAAATGAACAAGATAGAAATGGACAAAGGATTAGACTGAAAAATCATGGAATTTTAAATGGAGGAAAATGTTCTAAAATGAAAACTGATTACTGTAGCCCTGGAGCTAAGGGTAATTTATAGGTAGACCAGTAAAACATGTGTTCCTCAATAATGTAATCAATCACTTTACCTGGAATCTAGCCACTCAGCGATGTAATGCTCCAGTATGAATTTAGATTTTTTTTCAAGCTGCTATTAGTCAAATAGCTTTTAATGACTTCTACATTTAGACAACAGTTAGGGCTATTTAAATCTATAATTTGTCCTACATTTCTTCTTAAACAGGCATGCAACATATATGCTGACATTGCTAACACTGCATATATTCAGAACAGGAAAAGCATATGGTTATAACACATGGACTTTGAAAGCATTAATTATTCAGAAACAAAATAATCTGCCACTGAAATTTCATTTCTGTAATAAGGTATAACTTACATAGAGTAAACTTCATCCTTTCAGTGTACCACTCTGAGTTCTGGCAAACACATATAGTCAGGTAGCCACGATCCCAACCAAAATATGGAACAGTTCAATAATCTGTTTCCCAAATTTCCTCCTGCCCCTTTGTAATCAACCCCTGCCACACCCTCAGTCCCTGGCAACTACTGATTTGTTTTCCATCCCTATAATTTAATGTTTTCCAGAGTGTTACATCAGTGGAATCATGTAGTATATGGCCTGTTAATTCTGCTGTTTTTCACATAGAAAAATGCAATTGAGATCTAGCCACATTGTTGTGGTACCAGAAGTACATTCTTTTCTTTGCTAAGTAGTATTTCATTGATTGGATGTACCTCAGCTTCAATTGATTCCAGTTTTCAGCGATTACTAATAAATCTACTATGAATATTAACATACATATTTTTGTGTGAACATAAGATTTCATTTAACTGGGGTTAATACCTAAGACTAGGATCACTGAATTGTATGATAAGTGTATGTTTAACCTTACAAAAAAATGCCAAACTGTTTTGAAAAGTGGCTGTATTTTTTGAATTCCTGCAATCAAAGTGTGGGAGTTTCAGTTGCTCCACAACCTTATCAACACTTGGAATGCTCAGTTATTTTGTGTGTTTGTTTTATTGGGTTGGATAAAAAGTTTGTTCGGGTTTTTCCATAAGATGTTACAAAAAACCCGAACTAACTTTTTGGCCAACCCAATTGTTATTCTAATAGATGTGCTGTGGCTTCATACTGTGGTTTTTAATTTGCATTTTCCGAGTAACTAATGACGTTAAACATCTTTTCATGTGCTTACTTGCCATTCCTATATTTTCTTTGATGAAGTGTCTGTGTAAATCTTTTGCTCATTTTTTTAAAAATTAGGTTGATGGTTTTCATATTATTGCATTTTGAGAGTACTTAGGTTAAACTGGATACAAGTCTTTTATCAGATATATGATTTCAAATATTTCTCCCAGTCTGTAGTCTGCATCTTTTAATTCTCTTAACAGTGTCATACATAGGGCAGAAGTCTTCATTCCAATGCAATCCAAGTTATCAACCTATTTTTTTCCTACTATGGATTGTGCTTCTCATATTGTATCTAAGAAACGTCTGCTTAATCCAAGATCACAAAAATTTTCTTTTATGTTTTCTTCTAGTCTACAGATTGTTCATGACGATACAGTTTAAAATAGATATAATATTAATGAAATCTCAGTGACATCTCTGAGTAAAAAGAGTGGACACAATTTGTTTTTAATTCAGAAGAATACTAAGAACCTTCAGTATTTCACACATTTGGAATTTCTGAAATCACAGTCTCTTCCCTAAAACATAAAAAATCACACAGTGTAATAGTCATTCATTCATTCATTCATTCATTAATCAAGTATTTATTAATGGCCCTACTATTTTCCAATTACTCTGTTAGATGATGTGGTAACAGAGTTAAAGATGTAGTTGGTCTTTTCCCTCAAGAAGTTCTACATCTCTGTCCTATATCACATGCTTATATAGGACAGAGACAAGGAGTGAGAAAATTGCAGCACAGTGTGATAAGAGCAAAGATTCAGGTGGCCACCAGCAGCAAGATGAGTGCAAAGTGGGACACTTAACCCAAAATGACAGAACATAGTAACCCCATGAAAGAAAGGAGATAAAACTTGTAGCCCTCAGGAGCACACAATCTGGTGGAGGAGATGAAAGTATAAATACATAAATAACAATTTAATTACCAATGTTCTAAGTGCTATGAAAGAAAATGATAGAAAATGAAGACAATACATAACACGATATAATTTAGTCTACTAACCTAAGGGAAGACACCCATAAGAAATTAACATGAAATTGGAAGCTGAGCATAATTAGAAATTACCTTAGAATAAAAATTCAACGTTCCAGACTGAGGAAACTGAACATTTTAAGACCCTAAAATAGGAAATAAATGAACATATTTGAGGAGCAGAAAGGTCAGGCCAATAGGGAATTGTGTAGTGGTTTTCTAATTTTAGTTTAAATGAGAATCTTCCAGAAAGCTTGCTTAAAATTAAGATTACTAGACCCCACATATAAAAATCTTTATTTAGGAAGTCTAAATTAACAAGGTAATTATAATGTGATGTATCAACCACCATACTTCAATTAATTCCAGGATAGAAAGAGGGAGACTGTGGTAGGTAAGGAGAAAGGAGGTAGGAATTGAGTCATTCAAAGTAAGTATAGTTGAGCCAAACTTTATCCTAAAAACCTTGAGAAGCTTTTGAAGGATATGAAATAGGGATGAGACATGATTCAGCTTGCATTAAAACAAATTACTTTGGAGTGATGTCATCAAGACAGTGACATAGATTGTACCCAACTTCAGTCAGCCTCACAAGAGGGTCAACTAGCAACTATCTATACACAAGACACCATTTTGAAGATCCCAGAACCCAAGAAGTGAGGCTTAAACACTACCTTGGACAACAGAGACTAAGAGGGACTGCATCAGGAGAGTAAGAGCAGCAGCTTCATTTTAACCAACTCAACCACTCCCCAGGCCAGCACATCACCACACCTAGAGGGGCCCACTGGGCTTACAGTTTCTCCAGTGGTAAAAAGAGAACCCAAGGTGGACATTCAGCTTTTCCAGAGTTGCAAGATGATTCCGAGGAAGTATACTCAGGTCTTACCCCACATACATCACAGGGCGGTATTCGTGCAGCTCCACCAGGAGCTAGGGATCAGAAGGAGACAGATAAAGGGTGGTGGTGCCTACAGCAACCTTCACTCAGGTTTCAGCAGACCATGTTCCTGATTGCAGAGGCACCTGGGCAGAAATCCCAGCCTGAGGCTCTGCATATCTAGAGAGCTGAGCCATGGCCTAGTCTGGCCAAGGAGCCTATTTGACAGTTCAGTCTGATTAGGATCATTGGCTACAAGATTGAAGCTACAGTGGAGTGCATTTGATAGCCCATGCTAGCAGGGGGACAAATTCACAGTCTCACCAACCTGCTGAGCATAGCATCCAGTCCCATCACTCTGGGAAGCATGGCCACAAAAACCAGTAGCCCAATAGCTGTGGAACACATCCTACCCAACTGTTGAGCATAGCTCTGGCCCTGCATAACCAGGGAGCTTTAACAGTGACCCTGAGAATCCTGGAGAACAGCCTATGATACCACCCCACTGAGGAGCTCAACCTACAACCTCACCCAGTAGCAGAGCCCAGCATATGGCCTTGACCAATTGCTGGCCAGCCTGTGGCCTTGCCTAGGCAGGGAGTGCAGCCAATGACTCTGCCCAACCATGGAGCATAGCTTACAGCCCCAACTGACTGACAAGACAAGACAGTGACCTTGCCCAACTGAGGAGCACAGTCACTAGCCCCACTATCAATAATGGATTTATCATCCACACAGAGAATCAATAAGGAAAGACTTGGTTTGAACAGCACTTTGATGAATGTACATAACAGACATATACAGAACATTCCATGCAATAGCAGCAGAATACAGGTTCTTTTGAAGCATGCATGGAACACTTTATAGGATAAATCATATGTTAGGCCACAAAAGAAGTCTCAACAAATTCAAGAAGATAGAGATTATGTCAAGTATCTTTTCTGAAAATGATAGTATGAAACCAGAAAATTCACAAATATGTAGAAATTAAACAACACACTCCTGAACAACCAATGGATCAAAAAAGAAATCATAAGTTAAATAAAACAATATCTTACAAACAAAAATGGAAACACCAATATACCAAAACTTATGGGATGCAGCAAAAGCAGTTCTAAGGGAAAGTTTATAGCTATAAATACATATATCAAGAGAAAAGAAAGATGGCAAATAAACAACCTAACATACCTCAAGGAACTAGAAAAAGAACAACAAGCTAAGCCCAAGTTAGCAGAAGGAAGGAAATAATAAAATTAAAGCAGAAATATATAAAATAGAAAACAGGAAAACAATAGAAAAGATTAACAAAACTGGAAAAGATAAATAAAACACACAAACCATTAGCTAGACAAACTGAAAAAAGGAGAGAAGACTCAAATAAGTATATAAATGAAAAAGGAGACATTAAAACTGACACCACAGAAATATAAAGAACTGTGACTAAAAATTATATGCCAGCAAATGGGATAACCTGGAACAAATTAATAAATTCCTAGAAACATGTACCTCGTAAGACTGAATTATGAAGAAACAGAAAATCTAAACAGACCAATAACAAGTAATGATATTAAATCACTAATCAAAACCTCCAACAAAGAAAAGCCCAGGACCATGGGTGGATGGTGGATTTCATGGGTGGATTTTGCCAAACATTTAAAGAAGAATTAATGCCAATCCTTCTCAAACTTTTCCAAAAATTTGAAGAGAAGGGAACACTTCCAAACTCATTTTATGTGGCCAGCATTAACATGATACCAAAACCAGGCAAGGACTCTATGAGAAAAGAAAATTACAGACCAATATCCCTGGTGAATACAGATGTAAAAATTCTTGACAAAATACTAGCAAACTGAATTAAATAGCACATTAAAATAATCATACACCATTATCAAGTGGAATTCATCCCTGAGATGTAAGGTTGGTTCAACACATGTAAATCAATAAATCTGATATATCACATTAATAGAAAGATAAAAATCATATGACCATCTCAATAGATGCAGGAAAAGCATTTGACAAAATTCAATATCCTTTGATGATAAAAACTCTCAACAAATCAGGTATAGGAAGAACTTAATATAATAAAAGCCATATATAACAAGTCCACAGCTAACATCATCCTCAATAGTGAAAGGCTAGAAGGTTTTCCTCTAAGACGAGGAAGAAAACAAGAGCACCACTATTACTACTCTTATTCAACACAGTACTGAACCTCCTAGCCATAGAAATCAGAGAAAAAAGAAATAAAGGGCATCCAAGTCAAAAAGAAAAAAGTAAAATTCTCTCTATCTGCATATGACATGATCTTATACGAGAAAATCCTAAAGAATCCACCAAAAAACTGTTAGAACTAATAAACAAATTCAGGAAAGTTACAGGACAGAAAAGCAACATACAAACATCAGTTGTATCTCTGTACACTAACAATGAACTATCTCAAAAATAAAGATAATAAAAAAAATAAAATAAAAAAATATAATTTTATGTTATACATAATTTTATATTATATATAATTTTATAATTTTAATATAAAATTAAAAAATAATAAAGAAAACAATCCCATTCACAATAACATCAAAAACAATAAACACTGGCCTTAGAGAGCTGTGAGCCCAGAAGTGGGGAGAAGTTGGAGAGGTTGGTAGGGGAGGGTAGGAAGAAATTGCAAATAGACCCCTGCCCTGGTCGGCTGAGCCCCCAGGGAGCATCTCTGCAGTGTCCAGGCTTTGTATGGATGTGCCATGCATGGCCCTGTCAGGCCTGAGAGTTTGCAAACTGTCCCTGCTGCAGCCTGCCCCACGGTGGCCCTGTGGCTCCTGCAGTTGCCGCGGTGACCCCAGGCACAATCCAGCCCAGGTAGCCGCGCCACAGTCCCGGGGCACCATGACTCCATGCCCCACCATGCCTTGGGCCCCCTGGGGATGGCAGATGGCAGGCGCTCCTGGCTGCTGCTGCTGCTCAACAAGGAGGAATGATTACTGTTCTAAAGTGAATGTTGGAGGTGGATACTTTAGGCCATGCCCCAGGGAATATTAATTGGTGTGAGCTCTCCTGGAGGTCCCCATCTCGGCACCAAGACCCAGCTCCACCCAGCTGCCTGCAAACTCCAGTGAAATCTAATTAAACTTAAAAGCTTTTGCACAGCAAAGGAAACCATAAACAAGATGAAAAGACAACACTCAGAAAGGGAGAAAATATTTGCAAACAAAGTAAATGACAAGGGATTAATCTCCAAAATATACAGACAGCTCATGCAGCTCAATACCAAAAAACAAACAACCCAATCAAAAAATGGGCAGAAGGCCTAAATCGACATTTCTCCAAAGAAGACATACAGATGGCCAAGAAGCACATGAAAAGATGCTCAACATCACTAATTATTACAGAAATGCAAATCAAAACTACAATGAGCTACCACCTCACACCAGTCAGAATGGCCATCATCAAAAAATCTACAAACAATAAATGCTGGAGAGGGTGTGGAGAAAAGGGAACCCTCTTACACTGTTGGTGGGAATGTAAATTGATACAGCCACTATGGAGAACAGTAAGGAGGTTCCTTAAAAAACTAAAAACAGAACTACCACATGACCTAGCAATCCCAATCCTGGGCATATACCTGGAGAAAACCATAATTCAAAAAAAAGTGCACCCCAATGTTCATTGAAGCACTATTAGCAATAGCCAGGACATGGAAGCAACCTAAATGTCCATCAACAGAGGAATGGATAAAGAAGATGTGGTACATATATACAATGGACTATTACTCAGTCATACAAAGGAATGAAATTGTGCCATTTGTAGAGACATGGGTGGACCTAGAGTCTGTTATACAGAGTGAAGTAAGACAGAAAGAGAAAAACAAATATCGTATATTAAAGCATATATGTGGAATCTAGAAAAATAGTACAGATGAACCTATCTGCAAAGCAGAAATAGAGGCACAGACGTAGAGAACAAACATATGTACACCAAGGGGGAAAGGGGGCGTGGATAAATTGAGATATTGGGATTGACATATTACACTGATATGTATAAAATAGATAACTAATAAGAACCTGCTGTATAAAAATAAATAAATAAATAAAATTTTAAAAAAGAACTTGTGGTACATATATACAATGGAATATTACTCAGTCATACAAAGGAATGAAATTGTGCCATTTGTAGAGACATGGGTGGACATAGAGACTGTCATACAGAGTGAAGTAAGTCAGAAAGAGAAAAACAAATATCATATATTAATGCATATATGTGGAATCTAGAAAAATAACACAGATGAACCTATTTTGAACTACTATCAAAATAGTATAGTACTGGCATAAAAACAGGCAATAGACCAATGGAAACAGAATCAAGAGCCAAGAAATAAACCCAAACACACATGGTCAACTAATATTTGACAAGGGATCCACTAAGAATTCTTAATGGAGAAAACAGAGTCTCTTCAGTAAATGGTGATGGGAAAACTGGATATCCTATCCAAAAGAATGGAACTGGACCCCGCTCTTAAATCATATGCAAAAATTAACTTAAAAAATGTATTAAAGACTTAAATGTAAGGCCTGAAATCATAAAACTCGTAGAAGAACATAAGGAAAAAGTACTTGATATTGGTTTTGGCAATGACTTTTTAGATTTGACACCTTAAACACAAGCAGCAAAAACAAAAATAAACAAGTATGGCTACATCAAACTAAAAAGGCTGCACAGCAAAAGAAATGACCAACAAAATAAAAAGGTAACCTATTGAATGAGAAAAAATATTTGCAAATCAAATATCTGATAAGGGGTTAATATCCACAATATACAAGGGACTTATAACTCAGTAGCAAAAAATAAATGAATAAGTCAGTTTAAAAATGGGCAAAGACCTGAATAGATAGTTTTCCAAAGAATATATACAAATGGCCAACAGATACATGAAAAGTTGTCAACATCACTAATCACCAGGGAAATGCTAGTCAAAAATATACTGAGATATCTCTTCACACCTGTTAGGATGGCTATTACCCAAAAGACAAGAGTTAACAAGTGCTGACAAGGAAGTGGAGTAAAGAGAACCCTTGTGCACTCTTGATGGGAATGTAAATTGGTACAGCTACTATGGAAAACACTATGGAGGTTCCTCAAATAATTAAAAATAGAACTACTATATGATCCAACAATTCTACTTCTGGGTATATATTCGAAGGAAATGAAATCATTATCTTGAAGAGATATCTGCACCCTCATGTTTGTTGCAGAGTTATTTATCTCAATAAAACTGGAAAAAAATTAAAGAGAAATAAGTTGTAACATCAAAGAAAAGCAAGTAAGAGATAATCTAATAATAAAATATGGTCCTTTAAGTTGAATAAATAGCTTTATCAAAATCTCTCCTGCCTCACACTCTCAAACTCATTCTATGAGGCCACCATCACCCTGATACCAAAACCAGACAAAGATACTACAAAAAAAGAAAATTACAGACCAATATCACTGATGAACAAAGATGCAAAAATCCTCAACAAAATACTAGCAAACAGAATCCAACAACACATTAAACGTATCGTACACCACAATCAAGTGGGATTTATCCCAGGAATGCAAGGATTCTTCAATACATGCAAATCAATCAATGTGATACACCATATTAACAAATTGAAGAATAAAAACCATATGATCATCTCAATAGATGCAGAAAAAGCTTTTGACAAAATTCAACACCCATTTATGATAAAAACTCTCCAGAAAGTGGGCAAAGAGGGAACCTACCTCAACATAATAAAGGCCATATACGACAAACGCACAGCAAACATCATTCTCAATGGTGAAAAACTGGAAGCATTTCCTCTAAGATCAGGAACAAGACAAGGATGTCCACTCTCACCACTATTATTCAACATAGTTTTGGAAGTCCTAGCCACGGCAATCAGAGAAGAAAAAGAAATAAAAGGAATACAAGTTGGAAAAGAAGAAATAAACCTGTCACTGTTTGCAGATGACATGATACTATACATAGAGAATCCTAAAAATGCCACCAGAAAACTACTAGAGCTAATCAATGAATTTGGTAAAGTTGCAGGATACAAAATTAATGCACAGAAATCTCTTGCATTCCTATACACTAATGATGAAAAATCTGAAAGAGAAATTAAGGAAACACTCCCATTTACCATTGCAACAAAAAGAATAAAATACCTAGGAATAAACCTACCTAGGGAAACAAAAGACCTGTATGCAGAAAACTATAAGACACTGATGAAAGAAATTAAAGATGATACCAACAGATGGAGAGATATACCATGTTCTTGGATTGGAAGAATCAATATTGTGAAAATGACTATACTACCCAAAGCAATCTACAGATTCAATGCAATCCCTATCAAATTACCAATGGCATTTTTTACAGAACTAGAACAAATCATCTTAAAATTTGTATAGAGACACCAAAAACCCCGAATAGCCAAAGCAGTCTTGAGGGAAAAAAACGGAGCTGGAGGAATCAGACTCCCAGACTTCAGACTATACTACGAAACTACAGTAATCAAGACAATATGGTACTGGCACAAAAACAGAAACATAGATCAGTGGAACAAGATAGAAAGCCCCGAGATAAACCCATGCACCTATGGTCAACTAATCTATGACAAAGGAGGCAAGGATATTATACAATGGAGAAAAGACAGTCTCTTCAATAAGTGGTGCTGGGAAAACTGGACAGCTACATGTAAAAGAATGAAATTAGAACACTCCCTAACACCATACACAAAAATAAACTCAAAATGGATTCAAGACCTAAATGTAAGACCAGACACTATAAAACTCTTAGAGGAAAACATAGGAAGAACACTCTTTGACGTAAATCACAGCAAGATCTTTTTTGATCCACCTCCTAGAGTAATGGAAATAAAAACAAAAATAAACAAATGGGACCTAATGAAACTTCAAAGCTTTTGCACAGCAAAGGAAACCATAAACAAGATGAAAAGACAACCCTCAGAATGGGAGAAAATATTTGCAAATGAATCAACGGACAAAGGATTAATCTCCAAAATATATAAACAGCTCACTCAGCTCAATATTAAAGAAACAAACAACCCAATCCAAAAATGGGCAGAAGACCTAAATCGACATTTCTCCAAAGAAGACATACAGATGGCCAAGAAGCACATGAAAAGATGCTCAACATCACTAATTATTAGAGAAATGCAAATCAAAACTACAATGAGGTATCACCTCACATCAGTTAGAATGGGCACCAGAAAATCTACAAACAACAAATGCTGGAGAGGGTGTGGAGAAAAGGGAACCCTCTTACACTGTTGGTGGGAATGTAAATTGATACAGCCACTATGGAGAACAGTATGGAGGTTCCTTAAAAACCTAAAAATAGATTTACCATATGATCCAGCAATCCCACTACTGGGCATATACCCAGAGAAAATGATAATTCAAAAAGACACATGCACCCCAATGTTCATTGCAGCACTATTTACAACAGCCAGGTCATGGAAGCAACCTAAATGCCCATCGACAGACGAATGGATAAAGAAGATGTGGTACATATATATAATGGAATATTACTCAGCCATAAAAAGGAACGAAATTGGGTCATTTGTTGAGAAGTGGATGGATCTAGAGACTGTCATACAGAGTGAAGTAAGTCAGAAAGAGAAAAACAAATATCGTATATTAACGCATGTATGTGGAACCTAGAAAAATGGTACAGATGAACCTGTTTGCAGGGCAGAAGTTGAGACACAGATGTAGAGAACAGACATATGGACACCAAGGGGTAAAACTGCGGTGGGGTGGGGATGGTGCTGTGCTGAATTGGGCTATTGGGATTGACATGTATACACTGATGTGTATAAAATTGATGACTAATAAGAACCTGCAGTATAAAAAAACAAACAAAACAACTAATACTAAACTTTCATTGGGTTATTCGTATGGAAATATGTTAATATAAATGTTTCAGACATTACAACAACAACAAAATAAATAAATAAATATGACTAAGAATTCACCAGACTAAAAAAAGAATATGAAAAATAAAAATCACTCCTGCCTCATATCTTTTGACTGTGAAACGTCATCAAGAATCCACAAACTTAAATGTGAACATATGGTACGTGTTTTTGAAATGTTAATCAACTCAGCAAGATAAATAAAAGAGTGAAGAGTCAACTGAATAGTGTAGATGAGGCTCTTATAAACCAAAATGAGAGTGATCAAGCACTGGAGGTTGAGGAAAGTATTTAGGTGCTTCAATTAATACAGTAGGTGCTCTCTAAACATCAGCTAATTGACTGAATGAATGCATGCATGAATGAATTGGGATCACCTAATCTGTGAAGGCTTCAGAGAAGTTGTAAGATTTGAGGTGGCCTTGAGAAATAATCGATGATTTGGAGAGGTAACTACAGCAAGGAAGAAATTCCAGTTCTAGGCAATGACAATGATAAGATCACAAAGTGATAACGTTCAAAATATTAGAAGAAAGAAAGTAGCTAGCAGAGGGCTCATGTCTCTCTTCACTCAAACTCTTTCTTTGTCGCCAAATGACAAAAATCTAATGAATTAAGTGAATTCAAAACCTAGCAATTATTCATTACATGCCCGGCAGTAGTACTACAGTCATGGACATGGGATATTCAGGTAAAATAATCTGCAGAGAAACAAAGAAATACATTTACTGCCTAAACTGTTTCGCAGTTATAGCTTTGCTTCATAGCCATGTTCACATGGATAATTGTATATATGGGAACAGGAAAATTAATACAACTGTTCTTCTTGTGCTTTTTGATGACTCTCAGGCAGTGTCACCAGCTAAAGATAATGTCTGAGGGTGTGGTAGAGGTGAGGAGAGAACACATGGTAGTAGGAGGAGAATTCTAGGACTGAATTATAAACGTTGGTACTTATATATCTATATAGAGGAGTTTCAAAATAAATTTTAGTACTACTGCTTTATGAAACAGTTCAGAGGACTTGAGAGATCTTTCTGTAAAATTCAAGTTTCTTAAGAGGGCTATTGTTTTAAGCATGCCTGATCCTTTTTTCTTTCTTTTTTTTTTTTTTAATCCTGAATTGACAAATAGAGAAGAGTAGAAAAAGCATTTTGAAGGTATTTGGTTAACCACACACTTGTCTGACAGAAATGACAAGGCAAGACCCAGAGATCTGGGAATAATAACTAATAAGTGACTAAAATTTTCGTTAGCTCTCACCCTTCTTTTGACTGATGGATTGAAAGTGACAAGACAATCAGACAATAGTATTTGAAATGAATCAATGACTGGTTGTCTCATATGGATTTTATTCATTTCTTTTTATCTTTACACACCACCCTTGTCTAAGAACTCACTTAAGTCCATGCAATAGCTCCCACTGGATTTTCTATTTTTTTCCTTCCAGTTATAGTGAGATATAATTGACATACAGCACTGGATAAGTTTAAGGTGTACAGCATAATGATTTGACTTACATACATCATGAAATAATTATCACAACAAGTTTAGTAAACATCCATCTTCTCATATAGACACAAAATTAAAGAAATAGAATATATGTTTTTTCCTTGTGATGGGAATTCCTAGGATTTACTCTCTTAACAGCATTCATATATAACATACAGCAGTATTAATTATATTTATCATGCTGTACATTACATTCCTAGTACTTATATACCTTATAATTGGAAGTTTGTACCTTTTGACAGCCTTCATCCAATTCCTCCTGCTCCCACCACCCACCTCTAGTCACCACAAATCTGATCTCTTTTTCTATGAGTTTGTTTTTTAAGTATAGTTGACCTACAACACATTGTTAGTTTCTGTTACACAACATAGTGATTCAATATTTCTATACATTTCAAAATGATCACCACAATAAGTCTAGTTATGGTACATCTGCCTACAAAGATATTACATAGTTATTGACTATATTTCCCATACTGTACATGTCATATCCATGACATTTATTTTACAATGGAAGTTTGTACCTCTTAATCTCCCTCACTTATCTTTCTTCTTCTAAAGATTTGTCTATTCAAATCCTCTAACAATATTTTGATGGTATTTTTTAATTGATGTTGAGTTGTATGAGTTCCTTGTATATATTGGATATTAACCCCTTATCAGATATATTGTCTGTGAGTATCTTCTCCCATTTGGTAGGCAGCCTTTTCATTTTGTTGAAAGTTTCCTTCACTATTCAAAAGCTTTATAGTTTGATGTAGTTCCATTTATTTATGTTCACTTTTGTTTCCCTTGCTTGGCATATGGAGATATATCTTAAAAAAATTACTAAGACTGATGTCAAAGAGTAATGTTTTAGAGCTAACTACCTAGTTTTTCTTCTAGAAGGTTTATGATTTCAGGTATTATATTTAAGCCTTTAATCCATTTTGAATTTATTTTTGTACATGGTGTAAGAGAGTAGTCCAGTTTGATTCTTTTGTATGCATATGTCCAGTTTTTCCAACACTATTTATTGAAGAGTCTGTCTTTTCCCCATTGTATATTCTTGCCCTCTTTGTGGTAGATTAATTATCCCTATAAGTGTGGGTTCATTTCTGGGCTCTCTATTCTGTTCCATTGGCATATGTGTCTGTTGTTTCTGTGTCAGTATCATGCTGCCTTGATGACTGTAGCTTTGTAGAATAGTTTGAAATCAGCAAGCAGGACTCCAGCATTGTTCTTTTTTTTCTCAAGACTGTTGTGGCTATTTGAGTTCTTTTGTGTTTCCATACAAACATTAGAATTATTTTTCTAGTTCTGTGAAAAATGTAATTGGTATTTTGATAGGGATTGCACTGAATCTGTAGATTGCCTTGGATAGTATGGTCATTTTAAAAGTATTCATTCTTCCAATCCATGAACATGATATATCTTTCCAGGGATTTGTATTCTCTTCAATTTCTTTAATCAGTGTCTTATAGTATTCTGAGTACAGGTCTTTTACCTCCTTAGGTAGGTTTATTCCTAGGTATTTTATTCTTTTTGATGTGATTGTAAATTGGATTGTTTCCTTAATTTCTCTTTCTGATTGTTTGTGTATAGAAACAAAATAGATTTTTGTATATTAATTTTTTATCCTGATGCTTTCCTGAATTCATTGTTGTGTTTTAGTTGTTTTTTGGTGGTATCTTTAGGATTTTCTATGTATCATATCATGTCATTTGCAAACAGTGACAGTTTTACTTTTCCTTTCCAATTTGAATTCCTTTTATTTCTTTTTCTTGTCTGATTGCTGTGGCTAGGACTTCCAACAGTATGTCAAATAAAAGGGGCAAGAGTGGGCAACCTTGACTTGTTCCAGATCTTAAAACAACTTTCCTCTGTTGAGAATGATGTTAGCTGTGGACTTATCATATATGGCCTTTATTATGTTGAGGTATGTTCCCTCTACACCCACTTTATGGAGAGTTTTATCATAAATGGATGTTGAGTTTGGTCAAAAGTTTTTTCTGCATCTGTTGAGATGATTATATGATCTTTAATCTTCAATTTGTTAATGTTGTGTATCACATTTATTGATTTGCAGATATTGAGCCATCCTTGAATCCCTGGGATAAATCCCACTTGATCATGTGTATGATCTTTTTAATGTATCGTTGAATTTGGTTTGCTAGTATTTTGTTGAGGATTTTGCATCTATGTTCATTAGTGATATTAGCCTGTAATTTTCTCTTTTTTGTGATATATTTGCCTGACTTTGGTATTAGTGTGATGCTGGCCTGCCTCACAGAATGAGTTTGGAAGCATTTCTTCCTCTGCAGTTTTTTGGAATAGTTTGAGAAGGATAGGTGTTAACTCTTTCTAAGTGTTTGGCAATTTATTGAGACTTGTTTTGTGGTCTATGTATCCTGGAAAATGTTCCATGTCCCCTTGAAAAGAATGTGTATTCTGCTACTTTTGGATGGAATGTTTTAAATATATATAACATATATATATAACATAATATATAGATATGTATACATTATGTATACACATATACATATTAAGTCCATCTTATCTAATGTGCCATTTAAAGCCAAGGTATCCTTATTGATTTTCTGTCTGGATGATCTGTCCACTGATGTTAGTGGGGTGTTAAAGTCCTCTACTATTACTGTGTTACTATCAATTTCTCCCTTTGTCTGTTAATATTTGTTTTATATATTTAGGCACTCTTATGTTGGGTTCATATATGTTTACAATTGTTAAATCTTCCTCTTGGATTGGTCCTTTGATCATTATATAATGGCTTTCTTTGTCTCTTGTTATAGTCTTTGTTTTAAGTCTATTTTGTCTGATATAAGTATTGCTACCCTGGCTTTATTTTCATTTCTATTTTCATGGAATAACTTTTTCCATACCCTCACTTTCTATCTGTGTGTATATTTAGATTTGGAGTCTCTTCTATGCAGTATATATCTGGGTCTTGCTTTTGTATCCATTCAGCCACTCTATGTTTTTTTTTTATTGGAACAATTAGCCCATTTACATTTAAAGTAATTATCGTATGCATGTACTGACTGCCATTTTGTTCATTGTCTGGGGTTGTTTTGTAGTTCTTTTTTGTTCCTTTTTTCTTCCTTTGGTCTCTTCCTTGTGTTCTGATGACTATTTTTACTGTTATGTTTGGATTCCTTTCTCTTTATTGTGTGTGTATCACATTACAGACCTTCAGTTTGTGATTACCATGAGGTGTACATGTAGCAATCCATATATATATATATATATATATATATAATCCATATATATGTGTGTGTGTATACATACATATATATATACATACATATATATATATATATAATTATTTTAAGTTAAGTTTGTGATCTCTTAATTTCAAATGTATTTTAACAACCTGGCATTTTTACTACCTGCCATCCACAATTACTATTTTTGACATCGTATTTTACATCTTTTTAAGTATCCCTTAACTACTTGTGGATAGAGATGATTTTACTATTTTTGTCTTTTTTACCTTCCTGCTAGCTTTATACACGGTTGATTTAGTACTTATTATATTTGCCTTTACCGATGAGAGTTTTCCTTTCAAAATTTTTATATTTCTAGTTATGACCTTTTGTTTTTTGCTTAGAGAAGTCCCTTTAACATTTCTTGTAAAGTTGGTTTAGTGGTGCTGAGTTCTTTTACCTTTTGCTTATCTGTAAAATTTTTGGTTTCTCTACCAAATTTGAATAAGAGCCTTGCTGGGTAGAGTATTCTTAGTTATAGGCTTTTCCCTTTCATCACTTTAAATATATCATGCCAATCCCTTCTGGCCTGCAGACTTTCTGCTAAACAGTCAGTTGATAACCTTAATAGGCGTTCCTTTGTAGGTAAATTTGCTTTTCCCTTCCTGCTTTTAAAATTCTTTCTTTATCTTTAATCTTTGCTATTTTAATTACAATGTATCTTCGTGTCATCCTCTTTGAGTTGATACTGCTTGAGACTCTAAGTTTCCTGGACCTGGATGTCTGTTGCCTTTCAGGTTAGGGATGTTTTAGCTAGTATCTCTTCAAATATGTTCTCTGCTCCTTTATCTCTCCCTTCTCCTTCTGGGACCTCTTTAATATGAATGTCAGTATGCTTGATGTTGTCTGAGAGGTCTCTTAAGCTGTCCTCATTTCTTTTTATCCTTTTTTTCTTTCTTCTGTTCAGCTTCAGTGATTTCCACTCCTCTGGCTTCCAGCTCGCTGATCTGTTCCTCCTTATCATCTAATCTACTGTTGATTCCTTCTAGTGTATTTTTTGTTTCAGTTATTGTATCCCTCATCTATGTTCAGTTCTTCTTTATATTTTCCAACTCTGTTTAAAACTTCTAACTTCTCACTCTCTTTATCCAGTCTTCTCCTGAGTTCTTTGAACCTCTTTACAATCATTACCTTGAATTCTTTATAGGGTAGATTTCTTATCTCCACTCCATTTAGTTCTTCTTCTGGGGTTTTATCTTTTTCCTTTGTTTGGAACATACTCCTCTGTTGCCTCATTTTGCCTAATTTGCTGTTTTATTTCTATATATTTGGTAGGTTGGTTATGTTTTCTGACCTTGGAGAAGTAGCCTTTTGTAGGAGACATGCTATGCAGCTCAGCAATGCACTCCTCTGTGTTCACCAGATGTATATGCCATAGGGGGTGCCCCAATATGGGCTGCATGGGTCCTTCTATTGTGACAGGCTGACTACTATGGGTGGCCTGGTAGGTGTAACTGGTCCCTAGTCAGCTTGGTTGCCAAGGTCTGCCTTGTGCAGAGGCTGCTGGCCACTGGTGGGCAAAGTCAGGTCACAAGGTGGTTGGCTGCAGGGCCCTAGGGATTCACAGGATTAGTGCTGGCCTACTGGTATACAGAGCTGTGTTCTGGGTGGGTGGTTGTGGGGCTTGAGGTCCAATATCTAGTGTTGACATGCTGGTAGGCAAGGCCAGTTCCTGACATGGTTGGCTGCATGGTTCATGGTGTCCTAAAGCTTGAGTTGGCCAGCTGATGCATGGTGCTGGATCCTGGAGTGGCTGGCTCAGGGGCCCAAGGTGTCCTGCTTCATGGTTCCTTCTTTATATCTTTAGTTGTAGAAGATCTTTTCTGTAGTCTTCTAGTTTTTCTCAGCAATAGTTGCTCTGTAAATAGTTGTAATTTTGGTGTTCCATGGGAGGAGTCAAGCTCAGAGTTTTCAAACTCCGCCATCTTGGCCATTCTCCCCCCCAAGATTAATATTCTTCTCTTTTTAAATGCACTCAATGTCCAAAATAAAACAACTAGCCACTCTTTGTCAGATTCCCAATTTAAAAAATATATATATAAGCTATAAGATGTATGAGACTTTAAGATAGTCACATTATACCTCTCTTCATCCCAAACAGCTCTTATCAGAGTATCTCACGCACTAAGGAAGGTTACCAAATCTCTTAACTGGTTTAATCATTTTTCTATATGTGAATTGTTCTCAGAAGAAACAAAATCTCTATTCTTCACTTCCTTTGTCCTATGTTCTAAAAACTTAGTAAGTGATCAAATCCTAGTTTGAGTCAGTGTATTTCTACCATATGCACAAACTCAAATGTACTCAAATTCAAGTACATGCACTCATAAAAGGGATGAGAGAGAGCAATGGAGACACAGATAGAGAATTAAACAGTATGAACAGTTCACTTGTCATTCCACTCACTGAGCATATGCCCTAGAGTGAGCACGAGATGAAAAACGGGATTCTGCCTTTTCCTCTGTTGAGTTCACTTCCTACGCGTCTCTCTTAGTGATCATCTTGCTGCAGTTCTGAGTATTCTAGTTTTCAAAGATGTGTATTGCATATAATATGATTCCTAAATTCAGTGCAATTACTTCATCTGGTGCTCAACCAAAAAAGAAAAAATCTATCTGTTCCCAAACTAGAGAGAAAAATTGGCTATACTGGACTTACTGGGAGACAGTATATCACTTTCAAACTTGGTATCGTCCTAAGAGGTTTTCAAGGGCAAGTTTGCCTGTACTCAACTTTTGCTTTACCTGCTGACTCTAGACATTATGCTCACTTAAGATGCCACTCTACAGCATGGCGCTCCACTGTACCCTGAAAAGACTCTTTCTGACTTTGACATTTAATGTATTTTATGCAAAGTGTTATTTATTCACAACTGATGATTAAAAAAGAAAAAAAGATAAAAACATCTAAATCACCTCCCATGATTTAAGGCTTTTAGAAGCACTATTACAGATAACAAACAAATATAGGGGAAAAAAATCAAAAAAAGGAAAAAACTTTAACACATAGATCACATACACATGTGCCCACCAGGGCCTTACAGGTAAGGAAACAAGTGGAGAATCTTGGACTTATCAGAATACAAGGTCTGGAGAGGACTGGAGAGGCAGAATAGCAGGAGCTCCAACTCACTGTTTCAATGCAGGAATAGAGGCTCAGTGTTGCCATTTTTTTTTTTTTCAAAAGAAACTGAAAATCTGGATTTATATAGGAAAGACTACCAAGGAATTTAAAAAATAATAGCAAATCCTCTGGGTCAAGACCACAAGAGCACAACAAACAAGATCCACTGGTCTAACTTAACACAATGACCATCCATTTGCAATCTCTGCACTACCATACCTTTATCACAAATAAGTGGTTTTTAAGTAAAAATATAACCATCTGAACGCATCCAGTGCTTAATTAACATTCTGAAGATTAAATAATGTATGGCTTTCTTTGTATTGGGCAATTACAGCATTTTGCTGAATCAGAAAAAATGCAATTTTCAGTTCACTTGAGAAAAAGTATTTAATACCTCTCAACATATAGGGATATTTTAGTATGATGCCAAGTTTGTGCCTGGAATTCTTTCTTTCTTTTGATTGATTGATAAGAAGTGTTTCCAGTCACCTGTTTACCTAAGAGTTAAGAAATAAAAGAAACTAAATAGTTCCCTACACCTGTAAGACAAGTTGGATTTATTCTTTATGGGATCACAGTGCTAGATTATCATCATACACACCTGTAAACATAATTTGATGGTTTCTCTATCTCAAAAAAAAAAAAAATCCTGTAGCCTCAAAATTAGACCTTCCATATGAATCAGGAAATTCTTATCATAGGATGCATTTCTGAGAGGGGAATATAGGACTCTAACAATATAGTTGTTGGCAGAAAATTGTCTGACTTTGATATACACAACATCTGAAGCCACAGCTTGGAGGTTGAGCCCTTACATCATTATTCCATACATACCAAACCTATTTGCTCATTTCTGTAATCGTTCACAGAGCACAGAAACCATCAGACAGTAATAAGTCCAGGAAGGCAAATTGTACTTATGGTTGTAAGGGCTGTAGTGCTCAGTAGACTGGAATTACTTTTCCAGCAAAATAAATCAGAGGGCTTCCAAAAATTTTTAAACCTCTAATCATGAATGATGTTTACATTTCTGTTGGTTTCTAGATTTACATCCAACATATGGTGAGCAAAAAATATCAAAACCCATTCCAGAAATGAAAGGCAAAATCTGTCGTACAATTTGATGTGCCCCAAGTAGTCTGGTACCAGAGATTATAAATCTGCCTTTTGTTATATCAGTCTTTCTGATGGGCATGTTTTAAAACTGCATGCAAAATAGTTCAATTATAACCGTCACTTGTGTAACTATTGTCTAATAATATAAACGGCCTATTATAGAATAATTGTGAAAACTAATATGAGTTTAAATATAGGAAACTTCTCCTATAGATCTGGAATGAACTCTTATAAATAAAAGGATACAGGATGTAGCATTAATAAAGTTGCAGCAACTCAATGGGTGGCAGTAAATATCCACCTATCATTGCTCTGTCAAAATAATGCAGCAGAAACTGCCAATTTTTGCTTATAGGAAATATAGGGAGGTTGATTGATATTCACTGATCTTGGTATTCAAGATGGTAGTTACTCTGTGTTAATGTCAATGTCAAGGGAAGAGTGTACGCATACATGACCAGCAACTTCACAGGGAAAAGTCCCCCTCCCAACCTTTAGGTGTAGCCATCTCTAAAAAAGAAATGCTTAATTACTACTCTATGTTATACCTATTTCAATTTTTAATTTTTTTCAAATGATTATTTATAGCTCACATGCAAGAGCTTTTGAACAAATGCCTGCATTTTAATTACACAAGTCCAGAGTTCTGTGCTGTACTTTTTTTTTTTTTAATCTTCAGAGATATACAATGCTGGTGGGTTTCAAAGATACAAACTAATCTGCACAGTTGGGGTGCTATATGCCATCCAAAGATCATGAAATTAATGAGGTCAACTTTAAAGGGGCCAAATTTTCTTGAACTGGTTTGATTTGAGCAAAGGGACTCATTTTATGTAGTCTTAAAACATTTTTATTAGAGCTATTTAATTTTATGACACTGGTCCAAAGAATTTGCTAAAAGTCAGGGGAAATCTCCTATATTTCTTCTCTCTCTCCCTTTCACTCTCTTGGCTATCTGCCTCTTTCTCTCCTATTTTCTGTATATTGAAATTTAGAATCTGATATAGTTATAATTTACCTACAGTCCCTTTTCTCCTACAGCACTCAGATTTGAAGGGCATTTAAAGATTTAAGGTGAGTTTTGAATCTTAAAATCAGCATGAACACCAATGTAAACTCTGAGTACATCTCTACATGTTCATCAGTCCCCAAAACTTATTTTAGAAGCTCCTACTAAGTGCATATAATATTTTCACCTCTCTCAATATTAAACAATAAAAAATAAACAAAACTATTATTTCTGACAGGTCTCATAAGACATTGGTTTTAAATTCGCTTCCATGAGGAAGAGGAAAATGTTTTAATTCTCTTATTATTAATGTTGAGCTAGTCCCCCATGGAGCTCTAATGAAGTGACTAATTGGAAAGTCATTTGGAACAGTATAAAGAAATATACATTTGTTACAAATATTTTATTACTATTACCTATAATGATAATAAAAAATACACCATAATACTCATGGCCTTTCAGTTGCATTTGTTCCTTGGCTGTCGTTATTCTACTGCTAAAATCAACTAAAAGGGTTTTGGCACCTACTATGATTCTGTGCACTAGGAAATAAAGTAGGCTACATTGTTCTCATCCAGAAATAACTTAAAATCTAATTGGCAAGCTAAGATACATACACTCAAACACACGCAACTTTTGAAAAATTGATGTATGTGTTTAAAAATCATAATTAATATATCTTGTATTGTGTGGGACAGACACTGAGTGTCACATGAGGGAGAGAATATGTTTAGCTGATTAATTGGGGAAGATTTCACAGGAGGTAGCTATATGCCTGGCTTTGATGTTTGGGTAGAATTTCATTAAGTATGGAGTAGTAGTGTGTGCATATGTACTGTGGTTTTGGTGGGAGAGGGCAGTGTCTTCCAGGAAGAGGTACAGTGGCACCAAAGGTACTAGACTGTACAAACCATCTTAAGAGGACAATGAGGACATAGCCTGGATGTTCCAGGGAGTATTGAGCTATATCCAAGCTAAGAAATGTGGATTTTTATTTAGTAATTAATTAAAAATGTTGAAAGATTTTTGAGTGAGAGAATACTAGGTACAAAGTATAATTCTTAGATGTTTAATCTCTCAGTATTATAAAGAATAGATTGAAGGAATAGAGACCAAACTTTGACTTGCAATAGATTAAATACAAGGTGATTAGGACCTGGACCAGAATGGTAGCAATATAAATAGGAAGAAAAGGACTAGAAGAGATGTTTTATTTCAAAGGCACTTGATAATAGCTGGATATGTAGTGTGAGGTTAAAGGAAAAAACAAAGATGTCATGACTTAAAGGCTGGATGCCAGAGAGAATGCTCCACCACTTATTAATTTACTTTAAAAAATGTATTCTTTTAACAAATATTTATTGAGGGTATACAATTTGTCACACACTGTGCAAGTCCATGTGGGTTCAATGAGGTGTGCAAGCTTTAGAGGTAGATAAATAGATAGATATGAAATAAACAACATATGTCTATTAATTATAAGTATTTATAGAATAAGTATTCTAAATGTAGGGACATATATACATATTACATATGTATATTATACTATACATATAAGACATGTACACGTAATATATGTTAAATATGTATATTATACATATAATCATATATACATATACACCCACACTTTTGAGATGAAGATTGACATTAATCAAATAACCAATATATTAATTATAATCAAATAACAAATATATAATTATGAACTCTGATAGGGCTTATAAAGGGAAATGGAGGAAACTATGCGTGCATGCCACAAGAATACTTGTGTGAGTTGGGATTGTCCAAGGTTTCTCTGAGGAAGTGATGTTAACTAGGCAAATGATGGAAAGAGTATTCCTAAGAACACGAACAGTGTGGGCCCAGGTTTGGAAGGGGAAATTTATGAGTTCATTTCTGGACAAGTTGAGTTTGATGCTTCTTTGAGACATCCAATTGGAAATGTTGAATCAGAAGATAGAAATATGGGTCTGACACTCAGAAGAACAGTCTAGGCTGCAGATCTAAATGTAAAAGTCCCTAGCAAAGAGATGAGTCATAGATATGGATGAAAACCACTAGGAAGAAAATTTACAGTAAGAGGCTTACAGGGCTTAGAGCAAGCCTAGAAATCTGCAGTGTTCAGAAGGGGAGTAAAGGAGGATATGCTGGCCCAGGAGACTAAGAAGTTGATGGTTAGGGAAAAGAAAATGCGGAGGATGTGGTATGAGATAATTAAGGAAGGGGTTGTTTCTCGCCGGAAGTAGTTAATATTTTTGAAAGTTGCCTAGCGGACAAACAAGTTGAAGCCTAAAAAAGACCTCCCATTGGATTTAATTATATGAAGGGCATTGGTGGCCTTGATGAAAGTAGTTTAGGAAGAGGAGAAGGAATAAAGGCCAAATTATTGTTGGATGAGAACTGAGTGGGAGGTGAGAAACTAGACAGCTGGGTTTGAAACATTTGGCAGTTAACAGACTTTAATAAAATAAACTTTTGAAAGGAAGAATGAGGATTTGTTGCTGTTGTTCTTGTTGCTTTGATGTATGTGCCTGTATATGTGTATGTTGTTTGTTTTTAAAGAAATAAGATGTCGGTTTTATCCAACTTGAATTTGGGAGGACGGCAGAAACTTAAAAGGAAAAGTTTCAAGCATCTACAGAGGAAAACCAGGGCTCAGGAGAGAAGACAGGGCTGGAGAAATGGATTAGGTCATCATCTCAGAGATGAGAGTCATTGCTCTAGAAAGGCTTTGGTGAGAGGAGAAAAGCATAGAGAAAAGCTAAGAACCCAGGGCTGGTTTTAGTGAAATTCTCCGTTTAGGAAAAGAAGCTAGAGGTGATACGGAGTCTAGAAATGAAGACATGGAAAAGCAGCCCAAGGAAGAGATAGAGCAATGAGGTTGAAACCAAGGGAAGGATAAGTTTTTAAAAGAAGGAAGACTTCCAAAGCAACGTGTAGAAACTCTTAAATTGTGCTATTTGCAATCACTAACACTCAAAAGAGCCATTTATTCAAGCCGAATAAAAATTTTTCTTATTTGAATGTCTTTAAAATATGATGACGCACTCCCCTGCTTTCTTATCCAGTGTGGGTTTTGGAAAACAAAAATTATGATAAAAATAAAAAGCTAAGTATTGATGAGAGGATAAATAGAAAATAAAATATTACTCCAAATCTCCCGAACTGAAAAGAATCATCATTAACTTTAGGTAAAATTAATTTCAGGCATCTCTTTATGTTCTTACATAGATGGAAGATAATAAATAAGGATATATGGAATTAGAGCTGGATACTATAGAACTTGGTATCTAAAGAGACCTATCTGGTTAGATTCTTAGCCAGCTAGATATAGATAGATATAAGTCCTTCAAGTAATAAATTTGGAAGAATGGAATCACATCATACAAGCTGTTTTAATACAAATATAAAATTATTTTCATTTGAATCGAAGAAAAAGAAACCAGTGGGAATAAAATGCTAGAATCTACATAAATGTTTCTTCAACAAAGTGGTATTAGTTCCTAAAAGAGCTTGCTTATTTTAATAAAAATGGAAAAAAATGTTTAAAAGTTTGTAATATTATATTTTTAACTTCAAATTTCAAATTTACACAAGTCCATTGACTTTCCTTCATGATAGATGAATAAATTAGTCTTAGACATGTTCCCATCTCCTTTCCTATGTCTTTCATGATTTTTGTTTATTTTTCTCCCTTGTCTACGTGATAGCATTTAAATTCTGTCCTTTAGCTATAAGTACCACTCTTTAGTCATAATTTTATATCTTAACCAATTCAGAGCTTACTTTTCTTTTTTTGCCATGTTTCTCTATTCTTCAGGTTTATCCTGATTCACCTTCTGGCCAGCAAGATCCAGCCAGTAGTTTTTCAAAAAAAAAGATTTTTTTCACTGTTGCATTCCCTAAGTTCTTCCATGCATAAGGTGGTCTGCCAAACTGCCTTTGTACTTAGAGGACAACTAGACTGGGTATAAGACCTTGGACCACAACATCTTTTTCTCAGAATTTTTAAAGCATATATATTGTCTTTTGCTCTTGGAGTCTCTTTAAAAAGATTGAGGACAGTCTGATTTTTAACCTGTTTTCTACTGGGCTGTTTATATATTATTTCTTTGATATTGAAATTCAGCAATATCATCAAATTTGGCTCCAATCATCCTGTATCATCTTTTCCAAAGACCCAAAATACCTTTTTTATATGTAAATGAAAGCCTCTCTTTTTATTTTCAGGGATTTTTCTTATATTTGAAAGCTTTTTTCATTCTAGTCTCTTCTTCAGGAACACTAAATATGCATCAGTTAGATACATTCTGCGTTCTCTATTATCTTATTCATTACTATTTTGTATCTTTGTTATTTTCCATTTAATTTTGTGTATTTTTCCCCATTATACCCACTATATCTTTGTGCTTTGAGCCACTTCTATTATATTTTAAATTGCTTCATGACATGGCTTCACTTCCAGTATGTTTTATTTGTTCCTTACATTTCTTTTCTGAGGACTAATAGTTTGCTTTTAACTTTCTTCTATTTTATAGTCTCTTATTTGCACCCTTATATATATATTTTTTACTTCTTTGAAAAGTTATTTATTTAAATTCTTCCTGTGTATTTTTAGGTAAGAATTCTTATGCTACATGTTTACTTTGCTACCATTTGTTTATGTCTATTTCCTCTTTTTTCCCACAGTTTATGGGTTGGTTTCTAAGTTTTACTCAAGTTTGAATGAGGCTAGCTACCTGCTGAAAAATAGTGTATAGGAGGATTGGGGAGTATGAGCTATAGGATAGGTAAGTCTAGAGCCTTGATGGAAATTTGTGGTCTCAAACACTCTCACACCAATTCAGTTATTTCCTTTGTCCTGAGTGTATGATGACCCTCTGTGTGCAAGTAGTCATTGTGACTCACAGAAAATCCTTTTATGTCAAGCATTCCCTGTGCGGCTGCCTCTTTTTCCCTGCATCACCTCTGGCACTCACCCTTGCAAAGAACACTAGGCTTCAGTCAATAGTAATAGTGAGTCTCTGTTTAGTTTCTCCTTCTGTGCCACGTCCCCTGCCATTCCATGCTATTAAACATATTCTACAGGGAGGGAGGTTCTGTGCTTTTCTGCAGCCACTATACCCCCTGGATCTTGTTATCTTGAATCAAAGAATCATTGGCTATGCCTTTCTGGATTGTAACATTTACTTTTGAGAAAAATCGATATCCATCAATGTTCAAGGAGGCGTGCATTGGCTCTCAGCATCCTGTCCTGTTTAGGTTCCGATTTTACATGATTTGGTGAGTGTGTGAACAGTTAGTAGTTTGAGGTTTTAGCCATTCCTCTGTTTCATTTTAGCTAGTTCTTTTTTTTTTCTTTTTTTAAATTTCCAGTCATTATTTTTAATGGATTTGAGAAAGGAAAAGAATTGCCTCAACCCTGCTATCTTAAGCTGAAGTTCATGTGCATTAATTTAAAAATGCTGGGACAATGCAGCTCTTTGATAGTTGTGCAAAGAGAGAATATACTATTGTGATTCCTCAAAGAGTTTAAAAGTTTGAAAAAACTGCAATTCCAGGAAAGGAAACTCTCCATTTTGAAACTGGGAACTTTAGGGTGTATAGAGAATAATGAAGAAAAAGATTGACCTGGATGTAGAGCTAAAAGTTATCCTGGCACCATTAAAAGTAAGAGAATTTCAGATGGATTATTTCTAGCATGATACCTATGAACCTTTATAGTCATGTACCCTTTCATCTACTTGATTTTAAGTGCTTGTCCTAACACCACCTATTTCTTGTTACAAGGAGAAAAAAAAAAAGTTTCTGCCTGAAAGATTTTATCCTTTACAACCCATTTTCTCCCCCAACCTGACCCTGCGGTGAAGTCAAAATGACAAATTTGTGACATCATAATAATTTTTTTCTCCAGGAACAAACTGTGAAGCCATTAACACAGGATGGTGACTTCACTGCAGGATCAAACAGAGCAGCTGGCTAGCGAGGAAAGAGGGAGCATTCTTTTTCAAACACACATGTATCTTCAATAATAACCAGGGAAACTCAGAAAATTACTGTCAAAGTAAATTGCATTTTGTATAAATGCCACCTCCTTTCAAGTTTGCCGCAGCATGATCATGCTTCTTTATTTAGTGGTGTTGCCCTTTTCTCCTTAGAGACCTTTAACAAAATCTCCTTTTATATTTCATGTATCATTAAAATGACTTAAATGAGTAGGAATGGGGCATGCCTGATATTTATTTTTAATTATTTACATAAATAAAGAGGTGTTCTTATTTTATACCTACTGCAGTTCTGAAAATATATTTTACTAAGTGGATTTAATGCTCATATTAGTATAAAGCACTCAATAGGTAATACCTGTTTAGTTTTTCATTCACCAGGCCCAAAGTGTGTGTTTTGATCCAAAAGAAATCCCACAAGGTGATTATGATACTTCAGTATCATTGTTCGTATCTCTATTCAGATCTATGAATGGTGAGGTGAGAGACAATGTCTCTGCACTTGAGAGATAAGGTTAATATATATGACAAATTAAACAATACTGCAAGGAAATATGAATAATGCCAAGTAAGCAATACAGACCTCACATGCCAGGAGTTCAGAGGAGAATGCCATGACTGTGAAAGCCATGGGAACCGAGAGGTTAGGCTCTGGAGCTGGACTATTCAAGCCTCAAATCTCAGCTCTGCAATTTAACTGCTATGTGACTTCACTTCTCAAAGCTGCGATGTCCTCAGTCGTAAAATAGGAGAAAATGATACCTATCTCACAGTGTGGTTGTGAAAGGTAAATGATAACCTATGGAAAGCACATAGCAAAGTGCATGGCATAGTGAAAGTATTCAGTGAATGTAAAAATGAGCTGCAGTTTTCAGATGCAATTAATGAAGGAAGTCAGACCCTAGAATTTTAAGTAAAACAAGATTTAGAAGGCAGAAGTAAGAAGTAGATTAACCTATCTGGAACTTGAGATTCACAAAAGAGTAAAAAAGATAGGTTTAAAGAAGTAGATTGGTGTCAAATGGTGGAAAATATTGAATTCAGGCTACATTTAGAGTGGATTCCTTATTATTCATTCAATAATTTTATTAAAAACTTATTATGTGTCAGACAGTCACCTAATAACTGAGGATATAATAATACATAAAATGAATAAAATTTCTATCTTCATGGAACTTACACTGAGCAAAGGTAAGATATTGATGGCTGTGAACAAGGACGTAATGTGATACAATTTATATTTTAGAAATATTAATTAGATGGTCATAATCAGAAGAAATGAAAGCATGCTGGGACTAAACTTTTTTTCTGGAATGTTACTTCAATGACTCAAAAATGATAGGAAGAAATTCATGATTAGACTAGAGTCAATGAGAATAGAAAGATCTGACAAAGATTGCAAAGAAAAAAATCATAAGAATTAGAAACTTATTGAATGTGAAAATGCAGACATTCAGAAGAGATCCTGTTCTTATCTTATATGCATTCAAACATTCAAGTGAAAACTCAGCAGATAAATTCCATGGGAGATTTGTGATTTTCTTTCTTTTCTGTTCTCTTAACAGTGACGGTTGGAGATGTGAATGGATAAAATATTTGAAGGAGATGTAAAGAGATCAGAGAAAAGGTAGAGCAAACTATCACGTTCTTATTCCATTCTTCTAGAGAAGGAAGAAAATAAATCAGAATAAGAAACAGAAAAGAAGTAAAAATATAAACTTCAGATATAGTATTGTCATAAAAGTCAGAGGAACAGTGTTGTGATAAAGGAAGTGGTCAAATGTGTTAAATGTACCAAACCACCAAGAAAAATGAAGACCAAGAAAGGACTGTTGAATATGACAAGTGAAGAGGTCATCTGAAGCCATTTCAATGAGCAATCTCACTGGATTGGTGAAATAAATCATTAGTAGGAAATGGAGGCAGTAAATAGACGCCCCCCCCCCCGCCTCCTTCAGTAAGTTTGGCCTTAAAAGATAAAAAGAAGTTTAAGTGTCTCAAGTGTCAAGCAGGTGAGTTAGTCACTCCCCTTTTCCATTCCAGATGTTAACTGTAATTCCAAATAGTCATTTCAGAAGTGCCTGCTTTTGATTACTGGGAAAACTCGTGAATGGGCATAAGTGGCTTAATGCAGGTTCACCAACATTGCAGGAGAGGAATACATTTTGATGATGTCAAGTAATTGCATTATCTTTATAGTCACAGCATGTAATTAACTTTTTAAATATTACACAAAATTCTGAAGCCCTTAGATTGGAGCTCTGTCTAAGAGAAAGAGTCAGAAGGAGAACCTCTGCCTGCTATGTGCTGCAATGATCCCATATGTACAGAATTCTAACAGAATGTCTCTCCCATCATATACAGATTTATGGATGAGCGCCTTTATTACCGGACATCTTTCCTTCTTGAAGATGACAGAAACCTAGAGCTGTCAATTGCTAATAAACATAGTTTTCTTGCATTACAATCCACCCTACAATGTGTTTTCCTTGTGAAATCCCAAGGGTAAAAAAAAAAAAAAAAAGATGTTTATCTACAACCAGCTGCAGTGAAGCTGTCACATATCTAAGCTGATTTGTCTCTCTATCTCATGTCTGAATTAGCACATGCAGTGCTGGGGCATTTATGTCTGCCGAGGTGAAGCCAGAAAAACATGCCACCGTTATCTTTTTCAACCCATATTATCACAACGCAGGCACAAGCAGGCTGGCTTCTTTGAATTTGCGTTTTTTGATTAGATACTACCTATGTCATCACCTCTTCTGAAAAGCCCTTCACTCAGCCCTAATGATGGAGGATTAGAGATCCTGAGAGATGATCCATCCATCAAGTCTCTGAATACTCATAGTCCCAGACATTTTTTTAAGGTATCAAGATATATGTACATTCTGGGTCTCATGGAGAGAGACAAGCTGACTTTTCCTTTTTTTTAGAATTTTGTATTGTAATAACAAAAAAACCTTAAGAGTGCATGTCTTTGCCCACCTTAATTTCTTCTCATATTTGGTGGCTAAAACAGAAGTATCCCTTCTATAAGTAACAAATTTCCCCCAAATTTTCACCACTTGGTTACAGATTCAAATTGGCTGTACTGGTACCAAAGGGAAATCATTGCTCACACTGGTTGGTGGTCTTTTAAACAAACAGTAGAAGCCATCACAAGTGTCCATATTGCCATGAATATTTTTTTTGAATTTTATGTATTTTTGGCTGCATTGGGTCTTTGTTGCTGCGTGGGGTTTCTCTAGTTGCGGCGAGCAGGGCCTACTCTTCGTTGCGGTGTGCGGGCTTCTCACTGAGGTGGCTTCTCTTGTTGCGGAGCACAGGCTCTAGTTATGCGGGCTTCAGTAGTTGCAGCACGTGGGCTCAGTAGTTGCGGCGCATGGGCTCTGGGGCATGTGGGCTTCAGTAGTTGTGGCGCACAGGCTTTGTTGCTCCGTGGGATGTGGGATCTTCCCAAACCAGGGATCAAACCCATGTCCCCTGCATTGGCAGGCGATTCTTAACCACTGTGCCACCAGCGAAGTCCATGCCATGAATATTTTAAAGGGAAATAGTGGAAGTGTGTCTATGACATTTTTCAAAGAAAATATTTCTTCTCTAGTTCAAATTTAATCATGAAAAATATAATACCTTGTAGACAATATATGAAAGAGAAAAACAAAACACATCTGAGACATGGTAACTCCTTCAAGGAGTTTATAGCTTTAAGAAGAGGAAAACTTGCATACATAAGGCAACTAGATAATGACAAAGCAATATATAATGATAATTTGATGTTATAATTGTTTCCTTGTATGTTTAGGGGAGATGGAACACTTGAGTGTGTACAACATATTGGGAAGAAATGAGTTTTGAGTCACAGTTGAGGAGATAATAGGCATGAACATCTTAGGGTTGTTTCAGATGTTGTAGGAGATAGATTATTTTTAAAAATTTATAATGTTTAATAAATTTAATTTAAAACATTTAATGATAATAATAAGTGCTATGTAGAATTGGGCCCATTTTGGACATGGTGACACAAAAAGAACCAATTGTCAGGGAGAAACTCTGGATAGAGAGGCAATATGACAGATAATGAAGCTGGAAGACAGCAGTTTAGAGTTGATTTGATAAAAATGCTGAAAATTTTTAAGAGAATTTACCACTTCAGAAGACTTTTCTATGATTTCCTTCAACATCATTATTCCTCAGTCTTGACTGCACATAAGAATCACTTGTGGAGATTTAAATACTATCAATGTCTCAGTTACAGATATTGGTAGATTTTCAGTGTTTCCCAGGTGTTCATTATGTGCAGCCAAAGTTGATTACACTGTTTACTGTTGAACAAATGAGATAGGGATAGCAAGGAGTACTTACTATATCAATTTACCTGAGAAAAATAAGGTCAAAAAGTTAAAATGACCTAAAAGTTAAAATAAGGTTGTATAGCTGTATCATGATAGACCTTGACATGGAATCTACCTCTGTGCTCTTAGAAGAGGTTTCTACTGTTTTCTGACATTAGAAACAGCTTGAGTATCAGGACAACTTGGGAAAATGGCCTTTGATGTGGATGAATCTATTGCATGTGGGCAGTGCTGAGCAAGGGGTGCCCGGGAACAGGCTCATCAGGCAGAAACCTCCTATAACATTCTGGGGATGCAGGGATGTTGTAGATGTACATAAGCATGGTTAACTCATAAGTGAGGCCATATATGACCAGATGGCAATGTGACTTCATAGTAACATCTCCTAATTTGGGGCATTAAGGAAAAAACCTGGAAAACATAAAAAGCCCACTATTACAGTCTATTTATATCTTCAGACTTGGAATTCTTCTAATTAGTAGTCAGCTTCAACTCGGTGGAGGTGACTATGCAAATCAAACCTGAAATCACTACTATAGGTCAATGGGTTGTCATTAAATTTGAAACATCTCTGCCTCATGATGAAAAGGTAATAACTTCTGGTTGATTAGATACCTGGAAATTTCTGTTACATAAAAATTCTGTCTTATAAATCATTAAGAAAAGAATGAGTCATACTTACATGCATAAATATTGCTTAATCTCAACACATAACTGTGTGCATTATTAATTAATAACATGTGTTGCTCATAAACTACATTTAATGCTTGATATCAAGTATAGTAGTTGACCCTGAATAGATCCCTCTTTTATAAAGCTTTAAAAATGGCATGCTCTGAATGTAAATGAATTTGACAGATAAGGAGGCTTATCTGTATTTGAGTAAGTGCATAATCTTAAATTTTTGAAAAACACAAAGAGTTACGGTTTTACCAAGAAATTCTTTATTCTGGTAGAGACTGAATTAGTTTAATATGAAAATTCCATACTTGGTCAGTTATTTAATCCATTCAGCTTGGAATCTAGTCCCTGATAGAAATGACAAAAACTGTATTATGAAAGAGAACTGGTTGACCTCCTCGTCGTTCACTTGAAATCACCCATAGCTTCTTTTAGAAAATTGTTATGGATCTATGAGCTATGATTTAAAATCTAAGATTTGAAATACATAATTTTATTTGCTGGTATGCAGCTATTTTTCATTATTTTGAATCTGTATAAAGCCTCAGGGTAATGAGTTTCATTATTTCACCATAGGCTTGCTACCTGCTGTATCAAGCAGTGCTTCCATTTATTTGAAATGTTTGAAATGTTATGAGTGCTAAAAGTTAATCACTTGATGTATAAGGACAGATACCCAAATGAAACACCCACAGTAAAGCAAGTTCAGAAAATGATGTTGTGCAAAACACACAAGAAAAAATGAGCTAAAAATTGCAACTCTCTAGAACCTTGAAGGAATTAGATATTCCAGCTGAGTTTTCCGGATAGCTAAAATGTACTCCTTTAGGAAATAAATAAATAAAAATAAACTTAAGAGTTGCAAATATAATACCTGCAGGAACCATGCAGGTAGAGTATGGCTAAAGGAGATGGCAGCTATTTAGCTCCAATTATTTGTTTGCTTTGCTTGTTTTTAAGCTAATAGTATTTGTTGAAGAATGAGGTGTATACAATAAAATGCATAGATCATAAGTACATAGCTCAATATTAGCAAATATATATAAACATGACCAAATTCAAAATAAATAATATTTCCATTGGCCCATAAATTTTCCTTTCCAGTCAATTTCTCTGCCACTCCCCCCAAAGACAATCACTATTCTGATTTCTAACATCATAAGCTAATTTTTTTAAGATCATTTAACAACATTATATCTGGAATCATGAAGGATGTACTTTTTACGCTTGTCCTTTTTTGCTCTGTGTAGTATTTTTGAGATCCATCCATGTTGTTACACATCAGTAATTTGTTTTTATTTTTATTGTTGTTGAGTAGATTCCATTGTATGGCTCTACCACAGTTTGTTAATACATCCTGTTGATGGGCGTTTGAGTTGTTTCCAGTTTGAAGCTATTATGGTTAACGTTGCTATGACCATTCTTAGATAAATCTTGTTCTGGATGCATACATTTATTCCTCTTGGTTAAATTAGGAGTGGAATTTCTGGCCCATATTTTAGATTTATGGTTAACTTTATGATAAAATTTCAGTTTTCCAGAGTGGTGAACATATTATTAATCCCATTGGTGATATATAAGAGTTGTCATACAGTTGATGATTGAAAAGTGAGAATGTGGGTTCAGTATCACTACATTTTCTAATTTTTCCAAGAAACTGATAGATGCCAATTTTAAGTGAAAGTTTCTGATTTTTAAATATTGTCAAGTAATTCAATTGTTTCAAATTAACTGATGTACCTAAACATTCACCAGCCAGATTCTTCCTGCAGGGCACCAATTTGACATTTCTGATATATTACATACTTTATCTCCTTAAATAGAGTAACCTAAACAGATCCAATTATTTCTTGATGACTTAGACCATTTATAAATACCAATTATTATTCTATATTATTACATTCTTGGACTTCATCAGAATCTATTGAGGTACAAATGTCTGTCTCAATATAAAGTAGCCCCCAAAGGTATAAGACTTATTCTTTTATATCACTTCTGCTTTTTGTAAATTTTCTACCTCCTTTGTTGTCATCAAGCCATTTGCTAAATTCTTGATGATATATATGATTATTCTTCCTATTCCTAATTTATTGCTTCTTAGTCTCCTTTGCAGGAATACAATGACTTTTTCTTAAAGAACTATGTATGAAATAAGGACAAATAAACTTTGAGAAAAGGCCTGAAAGATACCTCTAGAAGTAAAATGTGAGAATTTGAGACATAGATCTTGTGACATCTATTTTTCTGCTTAGAGTGACCTGTTTATTTCCTGGTGCTGAGCCATCTTCCAGAGAGAGGAGTTTGCCGGAGAGCTGAATTTTTAGATAGCTAAAGTATTAGTCTTTTATCAGCAAGGGATTTCATCCAAGGACAAAGACCCAAATAAGGACTAATAGGTGGAAGTATAAGATGTCCTCATAATATAAATTTCTTCAGAAAAAAACAAAACAAAACAACAAAGCATCCCCACCTGTGCGAGTGTTTCATTATACAACAGAGTAGTGTTTTATGGTATTTATTGTGAATATTCATAAAGGCTGACATGAACCATTGGTTCTCAAATGACTACTAAATATTTTTTGGAAATGCAGAAAATACACCCAATTCCTGGCTTAATTTTGAAGCAATAATAACAAGAATAATTGAGTGTTTAGTACGTGCTTGGCACTATCTAAGCATTTTACATGCATTGTCACATCTGATCCATCTAATGAGTATAGTTATTATTATTAGACCCATATTCCAACGGAGGAAACTACAGCCCAGACACATTAGTAAATGGACCAACTCACCCAGTTAATAGATGATAGGGGCAGAAATTGAAACCAGAATGTTTTCTTACACAACCTATGATATTATCCACAATGTTACACATTTCTGTGTCTACATCGTTTTCTCTTCTAGGTTGAAATTTTAAGAAAATAATTAATTTAATTAATGCCACATTTGCAATTACTTTAATAACTTGCAATAAATCATTGTCACAATTCCCTGCATTCTACTATAAACTGTCAGAAATCACTACTGAATGAGTAGCATATTCTGAATAGGCTATATTTTAACAAGCCTCTTTATTAAAGGACAAAATTGTTAAGCTGAAATGTTTGCCTGCATAATAGATGCCTTTGAGGTATTATAAAGATGGCTATGAATGGTCCTCTCCATTTATTTCCACAGCCATATTTGCAATATATTCACAAGCAGACACTGACTATGTAAGTTAGTTTGACATACCACTTAGAAAATCAAGTAATTTGTATCCTAGGTACTTGAAAAGAACAATTAGCTTTCTACTAGAAAGAAAAGAATCTGTGCAATTGTACATAGACACAGTACAAGCTGTATAGTGTTTCCTTGTGCTAAATAATTAATCACATATTTCTAAAAGTGTTCCACTTTATTGATTTACTAGGAAGGCTTTTCCATGTTTGCTAGCTAGTTCACAAAGCCCTGTCACTCTGACAGCTATAATTAGGAATGAGTAGGATTTCTAAATTTGAAATATTATTTGCTTGACAATTAACTTTTAATATAAATGAGTGAGTGGGTTTGAATATGTTCTTTAAAAAATCTCCTACAAGAATATAAAATATGGGATCTTTGAATGTAGATGTTCCCTACACATAATCCCACTGAACCTCACCCCTCTCCCACTTTCTCTAGAATTGGAAAGGTCAGCCTGAGGGATGCTCCTTGTTCGGAAAAACAGCCTCTGCTGATGGGCTTTCAACACTCATCTCAGGCTCAACCAGGCCTTGACAGGAACCTTGTCATGGAGCAACTGGGCTCCCATTACTCACTCAACTCTTCACTGGGTCACTGCAAAGTGCTAGACATTGTACCAGCTTCTTTGAACATAAACCTGAATAAAGAACACATTCACATTTCCCTAATGACTTAGCAATCTCCTATCCCCACAGGAATCACTGTTCTCCCCCAAATTGCTAAAAATACCTCAAGTTTCATTTTTTGCTTAAATTAAAATACAGAAAACAATGCAAGTGGGAGACTTTGGGTTTAGATATAAGTTCAAAGCACTCTTGTTTAACAGAGTGCATATTAAAACTTGCCCTGATATCTTGACATAATAATCATGTTTATTTGGTTGTCAGAATAAGCTTTCAGATTGTTGTTAATGGGTAAAAGATTGAGCAGGAATAGAAGATCCTGGTAAATAAAGGCATTATCATTTAACAGAGACGCAAGGTTTACATACAGATAAAATATTTAATGTAGGTGGACATAAGAGTCTCACTGAATTAGAAAAACCAAAATTCATTTTCTGAAGACATCTGTTTATACCAATATGGACATATATAGGAATACAGAAGGTATGACAGTTTTAGCTGATTGATTATCTAAAGCAATTGCCATTAATAGAAACAGTCTTTGAGGTTGTTCACTATATGACAATATGTTTTGACTAAGCTTTCAGTATTAGGGATAATTAAGCAAATCTAAGCATGTCAAAAACTTTCAGATCTACCAGGAGTTTCTTTAGTGGTACAAAGATACCCCACTGAGAGAAGACAAGGCCCTCTCTTCCTGTTTCAAACAGGGACCCGTCAGATCCCCTCAGCAAAAATCCTGAGAAAATTGTATGTGAGTGATATTATGAGTATTTTGGTACCGTTTCACTGGGAGATTAAGTCCTCTGTGGGGTTGCTCAAGTTTTTAAATGCATTGCATTTTTATGCAGAAAATGGATGATATTGTTCTTCCCCTTAAGGACAAAACAAAAGAAAATTGGATATGAATTAACACATGATGGTTTTATAACATCTAAAAGAAATAACTTCCTTAGAGAAGCAACTGATAATTATTGGAATGTATTATGGAAATTTGTTTCCCTCAAGGTGGCAAACTCGTGGCCTGTGGACTGAATCTGGCCATCAGACACATTCCTCTTTGCTTGCACTGTATTTTAAAACATTGAGAGATGCCATGTGAAAATTCAGATTTCACACTTCTATTAAATGGTCTGGCAACTCTGTGCACTGATAGCAGTCAGCTGGAGCTGAGCAGTGGTTGTCCCAATAAATTGGACAGGCTCTCTCCAGTTTACCCTGATCCTCTCCACTTCCTATTACCTGCTTCATACATTTATTTTACCTGCTTGCCCCTCATAGGTAGCTGTTTTTAATCCTGTTTTTATTTCATTTACCCATCCTAGTTAGTCATGATGTACTATATTTCTTCTTCTAAAGTTTCAAAAATATATTCATTCCTTCTCCTCCTCAATCTTGACTAAATGCAGAGAATGCAGTAGGAATGCATTCAAAGGTTTGAGTCTCCAAAAAATTAGAAAATAGGCAACTCAAGGCAAACAGCCCCATATAGTTCAAAATCTCTGGAAAACCATATGTGTTAAAACATTTAGCTTAAGAGCATTCAGAAAGTGTCCTCGGAGAACAGAATATGGGTAACAAATTATTTTCTCCATTCCCACCCTCATATCTAATGCTGGATGCAAATTAACATAGGGTGAAATCTAGGAATCCCTCAAGGTCAAGTCTTCCCAAGTCCCATGTCACTCTTCAGATGTAGTTAGATAATGCCTTATATGAAAAAGCAAAGAAATGAAATACTTCTCACAAAGAAGCCTTTCCAGGAACAATTATAGCTCTGCACTAGTTAAAACCTAGATCATTCTGGTGTTCGAGTTCAGGAAGTCAAAAGGAACAGAAACCCTAGCACTGGACCAAAGCTGCCTTCTGGCATAGATATCTTCAGGTAGCAGTATACCTAGTGTATTTGACACCAGGAATGGATCATTTTTTAACACCCCTTCCTCTACAAAACAAAATTATACTACTTATAGTCATCAAATGAAAGGAATACTGGTGATAGTCAATAGAGGGATACAGATGAGATCTTTATTTTATTAAACTTTGTATGTAAAATCATATCAGTTAAAATAATTTAAAAATTAAAATAAAATAATTACTGTACAAAAAAGTAATGGATTAATATTTTTAATTACACTAACTTTTTAAAAAGGTGAAAAAACTTATTTTTAAGGTTAGTCTGTAGCAGTAATAGATAATAATATTATAGTATCTATTAAGTAAATTTTAATGAAATCAAGACACCTGCTCACAATTTACTACTGATGTTACATTTTATTTTCTTGATTCAGTTTTTAGTTTTAAAACAAATGGTTAATAATTTTGAAAGAATAAACTTAATTTTAAAACGCATTATTTACATTCCCTAAAATATTTCACATACATACTAAAATTTGTACTTTCCAAACAAAAATATTACATCTTACAGTTTGCTTTCTTTTTCACTGTTTTAAATTTTTAAACAAATCAAAACTATGAGATATCACTTCACACTGGCCAGAATGGCTATCATCAAAAAGAACACAAATAACAAATGTTGATAAGGATGTGGAGAAAAGGGAACACTTGTATACTGTTGGTAGGAATGTAAGTTGGTGCAGGCCCTGTGGAAGACAACATGGAGGTTTCTCAAAAAACTAAAAATAGAACTACCATATGATCCAGCAATTCTACTCCTGGGTATGTGTAAGAGAAAATCAAGAACACTAATTCGAAAAGATACATGCACCCCAATGTTCACTGCAGCGTTATTTACAATTGCCAATGTATGAAAGCAACCTAAGTGTTCATCAACAGATGAATGGATAAAGAAGACATGTATATATATACAGTGGAATACTAGTCAGCCATAAAAAGACTGAAATTTTGACATCTGCAGCAACATGGATGAACTTGGAGGGCATTATGCTAAGGGAAATAAGTCAGACAGATAAAGACAAATACTATATGCCATCACTTGTATGTGGAATCTAAAAAATACAACCAACTAGTCAATAAAACAAAAAAGAAGCAGACTCACAGATATAGAGAACAAACTAGTGGTTACTAGTGCAGAGAGGGAAGGAGGGAGGGTCAATATGAGGGTAGGACGAAAAAAGGGGTTTTTGGGGATTATATGAAACCATGCTTGTGAAACTTTTGAAAATTGTAAAGCACTATAGAATTTAAAGAATCTTTCATTCAATTCAAAAAAAAGGACTCTGGAAAAAAAATTTTGTAACACAAATAAAAACTCCAAGTGGTCACATAGGATAACAGAAATAAATTAGCTCAGGTTCTCTTTCTTTGTCGTAACAGATTATGTACCTCCTTATTGCCTACACCTCAACAATTCTCACTGTCCCATCCCAGTGGGACATTCCACCTCTGTCCTGCTGGGAATGTACCAGTAAGGCTGTAAGAAGAACTGGAGAAGCATTCCTGGTTAAGGCTTTGTTAAAAGTTAACTGAGACATATAAAAAATTTTAAGAGTTTGAGCAAAAATTGATTTGAATGTGGCAGCACCAAAGCAGAAGTGGTTAGGAGCACTTCAACCACAGGAGCTGGGGAGAGACTTGTATGGAGAAGAGGTGGAAGCAAAGCAAGAAAATTACTTGATTGGGTATTGCTTAAGCATTTGCCTTATTTGGAAAAGCCTAGTGAGCTGTTTGTGATTGGTTGTCCTTAGATTTTGATTTCTTAATCTTGAGGCACTTACAGGGTTAGGTCTTGGTTTGCTTAACTAGGCTGTTATTTTACAGCCAATTATTTTATCAACAAAATGGGGTTATTCGGGAATAGCAGAGAATTGCAATTCAGAACAAGCATGCTACAGCAAAAACCACAGGCATCCAGAGAGACAAATGAGAGGACTGTTCTTTTATAGAGTAAAAGGGGAAGTTGGGAGGGATTGTAATAAGCAAAGAGTCCATTCATAATAAGCAAAGAGCCTATTCCTAATAAGCAAAGAGTCCATTGTAATAAGCAAAGAGACTGTCCATAGACAGTCTCTTTGGCTGGGCTGTTGCTGGGCAAGGAGAAAATCTTCCTTCCTCCTGCTGGGATAGTAAAGTAGTAACCTTCTTCCTATTGGAGATGCAAGGTACATTTCTTCCTTTTGGGGGTCTGCAGACAGGCATCAGAGCTCCCCCTTCTACCCTTTCAGACTCCACTTTAAATGAGGTTTGCTTTATTCATTTTCACAGCTGCTAAGGCATTAGAATCATTTCAGTCTAATAGCCTCCTTCTTTAATTAATTTAACAGCTTTTAGATAATGATTAACTCAGTCTTGTCTGACCTCTTGCGTAATTTGGATCTTGGGAGAAGGGGCGAAGTTACATGACTTAGCCCTTTATTCTAGCCACTAGGAGACTAAATGAACAGCAGGATTGAAAATAGAAGGGCATTCTCCTGTGTAATAGGATGTGGACATTCTAGACCCCATCCCAAAGTACTTCTAACTCAAGATGACCAAGCTATGGAAAGGTCAAGAATGGAAAGGTATGTGAACCAACTCAGCTCCTGCAGTATTCATGGCACCTCATAGAACAGTGCTTTTCAAGCTTTATCTTGCATATAAATTATCTGGGAATTCCAATTCACTTGGTCCAGGACGGGGCTTAGGATTTACGTTTCTAACAAACTCTCAGATGATGCTGATATTTCTGGTCCCAGGACACGTGTTGAGTATCAGTGGTCTAGAACAATCTCATCTAACCTCCTAACTTTTCCATGATTCTTCCAGTTGTTCCCAAGGGGCTTGGACTACTGTCTTAGTCTTTTGGGGCTGCTACAACAAAATGCTATAAACTGGGTGGCTTATAAACAACAGAAATTTATTTCTCACAGCTCTGGAGGCTGAAAATCCAAGATCAGGGTGCCATCACAACAGGATTCTGATGAAGACCCTCTTCCAGGTTGCAAACTGCCAACTTCTTCCTGTGTTCACACATGGTGGAAGCAGCTAGGGAGCTCTAAGTGAGATTATAAGAACACTAATCTCACTCTCAAGATCTCTACCCTCATGAACTAAGCACCTTCCAAAGGCTGCATCTCGTAATATCATCACATTGAGCATTAGAATTACAATATATGAATTTTGAGAGTACACAACCATTCTGACCATAGCATGTTTAAAACTTGAAAGCAGCAGTTAAAGGAACAGAGAAAGAGGGAGAAGAGTGGTGGGGAGAGAGGGCAGAGAGATGGCTGGTAGGATAAGCATAAGTCTGAGAAACCATCCACATAGCAGTTGTAAATTGTTTAAATTGAACTTTCAAATATCACAATAGTTGATCAGCAAATATGGTTATGAATATCTGATAAAAAATTATAGTTGTAAATTTGTTTATTTTTTGATTAAAGATTATTTGGTTTAATTTCTAGTGATTTTCATTAATAAAAATCAAATTACACTAATGATTTCACAGTCTATTCTGTGTTATTCTAATTATGAATTAATTTTTATGATCACTATAAGTGATTGTTAGCAAATCACATTTAGGCAATTGCTAGTTTTAGATCACCCCAAATGCTATAAAAGTCCAAATTAATTTGTAGTTTATCAGTATTTATATTATAATAAAAATATTAATATTTCATATAATTTTGACATAGCACTTAAATGGATCCTTGGTACTCCTCTGAGTATATATAAGTTAAAACAACTGAGCAGTTCTAGATTTTCTGTGTTAAACTCCATCTGGCTAATGCAATGGAGAGATTTCAAAATCATTTCTTAGTGCCAGATTTCAGAATCAATCCCTCAGTATTCTTACGTCTTCCTTCCCTGCAAGGTAACCAATTTAAGTGAAATAAAGCGAATTTTAATGGAATAGACTGTTCAAATGACCCTATTTCCTGAAGAGGGCATTTTCATGAATATTTATTTAATCTCTTTTACTTTTCTCAGGTTTTATTTTAAATTATGTTCACCAGTATAACCTCGGGAGTTGAAAACTCTATTTTTTCTTGAAGACACTGAATAATAAACATACACCTGTTGCATAAGTTTCTAAGAGATTTCTATAACTTGCTTTTAAAATATTCATCTAATGCCATCAAGCCACAAATAATAGATACACCTCCTCTTTCCTTTAGATGTTTTAAAAATAGGGTAAAAATAAAGACACATAGAACTGATATAATTGAAAGATAAAATGAAATAATTATATCATTTAAAAAGGTATCACAAAGAGGAAATATTGATATGTTCATAGTGAAAAGGGGAAATATGTGTGTGTGTGTATATATATATATATATATATATATATATATATATATATATATATATACTGAATGCAAAGTTTTATCTCCCTGAAACACATAAAAAACGTAAACACTTTGCATAAAAATTTGAAGACTGCTCATCCTATGGAGGGAGTTTGATAAATTTTTATACTAGCTGGGGCAAGAATAACTCATGTCTAAGTTTTCCCTACACCTGCTTTAATCAGAGTCATTAAAAGCTTTATTTAAGTTCAAGTCTGTAAGCATTTTAAATAACTGAAAATAATTGGTGAGTAAACTTGTCCACAATGATTCTTTTCCCAGAAGATTCCCATTATTTCAGTTAATGAGAGGGAAAATATATATATATATATTCCAAGAGAATTCTATTATGATTCCTCCAAGTCCCAACAAAAATATAGAAAACATGAAGCCCTAGACTCTTTGATAATGGATTTTTAAAATTACCATTATTATTACAAATGGCTCTGGCTGAAGCCATTCTGTCTTGCCCCTCCCACTTCTGCCAGGGAAATCCTTTCCCTGCATCATACATTTAAAATCATAACCAACGATAAAAATGGTATTTAATAACAGGTTTTGTGAGAACTTTGCCTGATAACTTTGAACAACTTTTAATTATTTTTAACCAACACTTTGAACACTCTTAACATTGGAAGCATTCTGAGCTTTAAACAAACTTAAAAAAATTAGCACACAGCCTGTACATAGCTTGGGGCCTGCTAAATTATTTATTTTTTACTCAGTTCTGTACCCTTTCTATATAGGATACATGAAATGGCTAATGAATAATGCCTAGCAACATGACTGATATATAGAAATCAGTCCATAAAGAAGTTTCCTTTCTTCCTCTCTCATTGTTCTCCTCAACAATCTGATTCTAAGAATCCCTTATATTCCTATCATTTTATTAAATAGTTCACCTGTCAATCTTAGATTTTAGAGCCAGAAAATCCAAATGTGAATTTTTGAGCTGACACTATACGTGTGAGTCATAAATAAGCTCAGTTTCCTCATTGGTAAAAAAGTGATAATGATCCCTACTTCATGGGGCTGCTGTGAAAAATCAAATAAGGCAAAATGTATGTGAAACAGCTTTGTGAGTCAGTGAGGGTAACAATTATGAAAGCAAGCACAAAGCTGATTTTATATCTTGGCTATTGTGAATAATGCTACAATAAACATGGGTATGCATATATCTTGTCAAAATCCTGTTTTAATTTACATTGGGTATATACCCAGAAGTGGAATTGCTGGATCATATGGTAGATCTATTTTTAACTTTGTGAGAAAACTCCATATTGTTTTCCAAAGTGTTTGGACTAATTTACTTTCCCACCAGCAGTGCACCAGGGTTCCCTTTTCACCAGATCCTTGCCAGCACTTGTCTCTTGTCTTGACGATAGCCAGTCTAACAGGTGTGAGGTGATAGCTCACTGTGGCTTTTATTTGCATCTCCCTGATGATTAGCGATGTTGAGAATCTTTTCATGTGTCTGTTGGCGATTTTGATGTCTGCTTTGAAAAAATGTCTATTTAATTCTACTGTCCAGTTTTAATCATTCTTTTTTGTTATTAAGTTGTGTTAGTTCTTCAGATATTTTGGATATGTGACTCTCTCTCTCTCTCTCTCTCTCTCTATATATATATATATATATATATATATATGTATATGTATAACCCCTTATCTAACATATGGTTTGTAAAATTTTCTCCCATTCTGTAGGCTGCCGTTTCATTTTGTTAATATACAATGGAATATTATTCAGCCATGAGAAAGAAGGACATCCTGCCATTTGTGACAACATAAATGAACCTTGAGCACATTATGCTAAGCAATGTAAGTCAGACAGAGAAAGACAAGTACTGTATGGTATTACTTATATGTGGAATCTAAAAATTCTGCAAAAACAGAAAACCTGTAAAAAGAAAACAGAGAGTAAAATGGTAGTTACCAAAGGATGGGGGCTGGGGGAATAATATTTACGGTGCTTAAGAGTGCAAACTTGTAACAAGTTGTGAACATAGAGATCTAATGCACAATATAATGAATATAGACAATAGTATTGTACTATAATGATAAAGTGTGATAAATATTGCTTCAATGGCAATCATATTAAATAGATAAATGTATCGAAGTAACACTGTATGTCTTAAATTTATGAAATGTAATGTCAAATTTATTAAATAAAAAATAATGTAAAAAACAAACAAAAGAAAGTTAATGCTAAATTCAAAGGTGGATAGATTTGTAAGCCCCACTAAAACATGCAGTAGTAAAAATTAAAAAAATATAAAAAAAAAAAACTAGCCCCTAAGCAAATTTCTTCATACATTTCTTTCTCCAGAAAACCAGATGCTGAGTGGAAAGGCGGCTCCAGCACAAAATAAAAAGCAGCACAGAGCCAGATCCATTTCAATGCAAAACCTAGAATCAAATTGCTCTTTTGTTTCACCTTGATATTCTTTTCTCAGTGCTGTGGATAAAGGCCACAGGCATTAAGCCTGGTTTACCTTGGGATTTCCCATCAGCCTTCAAAAGGAACCAAAGCACAGCAAGTCTGAGCTGATTTCCATCATAGGTGTAAGATCGCAAAGGAACTGACTTAACACCTCTTCATGTGAAAAAGTCCTCAGGCTTTTAGGTGACTGTAAATTCAATATAATCTTACTTTGTAAAATGTGAAAATAATACTAATAACAGAATAACAGTAATAATGATAATAGTTAATGTTTATTGAGCACTTACAATATGCCAGGCATTGTGCAAAGAGCTTCCTATGCACTAACTTATCTAATCTTCCTAATACCATTATCCTCATTTTTTAGATAAACAATTGACAATAACAGCTATCACTGACTGCAGACTTATTTTACAAAGTAACCTAGAGGCTTTATACATCTTATTTCATCAAATTCTTAACATAATTATGTGGCCAAAATCCAAGAAAGAAAAGCCAAGAATAGGACTACCATATACTAAAACCCAAAGCCTATAAATGTTTTTCAACGGAAGTGGATGAGAGACTGTTCAGAGTGCCTCAGGAAATTCAGCATCCCTGGTCCCTAACCACTGAATGTCAGTAGTGACCCTTTCCTAGACATTGTTACATTCAAAACATTTCTACTCACTTCTCATTCCTCTTTAGGGGACAATCATAGACCTTTTTGAGAATAAAATGATAAGGAGAATGGCAAAATAGTTCCTTGGGTTTAGCCAGGAATGGATTTTGGATATTTGTTCATTCATTCATTCAATAAATGTTTAATGGGTATATTCTGTTCCTAAGGCAAAAGACAAGGTATCACTGTGTCAGCAAAAAGAAAATACATATAATCCACATCCTGTTTACAGTACATAAAGAGAAGAAGAACATAAATACAAATAACCATTTAAAAGAAAGTGATGTGTACTATAAGGCATGTGCAAATTAAAATGTCCTTGGAGCTTAGAGAAGAGTAGTCATCGCTAGTTGGAGAAAGACTCAGAAGTTTTCATGGGTATGATAAGGTTTAGGCCTAGGCTTTGAAGGGAGGATAGACTTCGAACAAGTAGAATCTGAAATGAAGAGAATTCCAAGCAAAAGGCAATATGAGTCAAAATATAGATGTGCCAAAATGTAAGGCATTTTGAGAAACGGTAATGCCTTTATGGCTAAAGGAAACTAGTGTGTGGGAGCTGAGGGGAGGGTAATAGGAGAAAAGGAAGAGAAAGTCAGAAAGGAAATAAAGGAGGGGCAGGCTAGTCTGGTGAAGAAGGGTCACTGAACATTCTGAATAGAAGAGAGCCATGACAATTTACCACATACTTATGTGGCAACTGTATTAGAATGGATTGAAGAGGGCACAGCTTGGAGATAAAGAGACATATGAGAAGAATCCTGCCTGTGTCCACAAAAAAAAAACAAACAAACAGCAATAGAGGAAAGGGGTAGATTCAGAAAATGTTGCAAAGATAGGCTCAATCCTGACCACTGGCGTTAGTGGGTATGCTTCATTCATGGTGAGGTTTTGAGGTTGGGTGAATTCATGGAGTTGTTTATTCAACCAACAATTATAGAATACATTTGCCCATCTGGACAAAGTATTGTTTTAGGCCCTGGAGAAAGAGAGGTAAACGATTCCCAGTCTTGGGTTAGCAGAAGGAGATTTAATGTCAGGTCCACAAAATAATGTCAAAATAAGAAGTAGATTTCATGGGAAAAGATAGATGCAATTATGCAAACACTGAGTTTGAAGACCCGGCGGAAAATCCAGAAAATGGCTCCAATACATAAGATTTGTAACAATCCAGCTCTATTATCTCCTTTGTGAAGGAGATAATACCTTCCTGACTCATCCAACAAACTTTTTTTTGAGTGCCATCTATGTGCTTTTCACTGCACAAATCTCAGAATACAAATATCTAAGTGCTGTTTACTCTGCTTGCTTCTAATCTCTTGGATCTGCCCAACTCTCTTTATCCACCCAAAATTACCCTCATTAATGTCTCCATTGCCTCTCAACTTAATTAATGGGTCTTCTCGGATGATGTTCCTTCTGTATAAACTACTCTATTTCCCTCTTCATCTGCCTGACCTCTTTTCATCTTTCATTTACCAATTTATCTATGCCTACACCCCAAAGTATAGATCTGATGCCCTTACAATGTGATAATACACTATAGTTTTACAATCATAGCACTTATCATACCACATTTTCATTTCCTGTTAATTCATAAGTGCTTGTAACCTACTAGACTGTAATTGTCAGGAGGACAGGGATTATCTTCAACTCACAATTTTGGTACTTATATCTAACAGCACCTCAGACATAGCAAATAATTGATAATATTTATTGAGTTAATGAAAGGGACTTACATTCTAACACAACTGAACACTACTTTTTCTACCAAAGAACCCTACCATACATGGTATTATTATCCTCATCTCAATATAAATGCAATTATTTGCTATGTATTTGTCTAGTATACCATGAACTCCTTGAAGTCAAGAACAGCATTTTATAATCTCTGTGTGCCCTGTATCTTCCAAGCGAACTTTAACATGGTAGGAACTCAAAAACTTTTTGCTAAGTGAAAAAGTGAATAAAAATCAGTAATTTACATACACCATCTCATCTAATTTCCCCAGCAACACTGTGTTCTATTAATAGATGAGACATCTGATGCCTTTGCAAATTATCAGCAAGGACTATTTTCTAAAATTCTAGATAGACTTAATAAATTTACAGTAGTTTATATCACAAACTTCCCAAAGATATTCACTCCAATCAATTCCTTTCCATGTTATTCTGATAGACTAAAACAGAATTCCCCCTTGGACAGGATATGGACCAACTTCCTAAGAACTACCTGGGGTGCTAGTTAAACATACAGATTCCAGGGCCTTACCCAGAATTCTTGAATCAAAATCTTATGACTAACAAAGTTTGAGAAGTACTAGAATAAAAGAGTAAAAGAATTCTCACTCACACTGACCTGAAAGATTCATTTCCTGTAATGTAACAAAAATCAAACTGTTGTCCTTGACAGAATTATAATCACATCTGTTCTCAGGAATCTCTATTTTAGGATCTAGGCATATTTCAATTACCAGTTAAAGAACAGAAACTCAAAAAAAAAAAAAAAAAAAAAGAAGCTGCATTCCTTGAGCACTTCTTACATAAACATTGTTCTGTCTTTATTCTCTAAGGCAATCACAGTTTTGACATTATTTAGTAATGCATTGCCCCCTTGCAGAATCATAATTGATCCTTTGATAGGACACAAAGCTTGTGCTGGGAAGAGAATGTATTTACTGTCTAAGTATATCCATATTTAGAAAGATGCAGCTGATGAGTCAAGTGCTGCCAGATTAAAAGGTCACCAAAAAATGAGAAAACTTAGCTTATTCAGAGTTCTCTTAAGAGAGATCTTTGGAGTATTATTTTAAGGTCCATCATTTAAAATGTATTTCGTGCTACTGAATGATCTAATTGTCATGTTTTTATTAGAGTATATATTTATAACTAAATGTAATTGTGGAACTGAGTGAGAAGGTCATTTATCTATCAATAATATAAGTTTTACTACATGAGAATATACAATTTTGTGCTTTGTTCATTTGAACAGGGTTATGAGGGAAAGACCTCTTGGTGGTTGGAAATTCGTAGATCACAAAGGTTTGCATGACTATTTTATGAACTGTGATCCTGAGAATGCCATTTTGTCATTGTTTCTCGTCTACTGTATTAGTGAAAGTTCTTGTGACTGTAAGCAATAAAAAGCAACTCTGGCTCACTTCAACAAGAAGAGAATTTTTGTTGAAAGAATATTAAAATACCTCACAGATTTCAAAGAAGAGTTAAAAAAATAGTAGACTTTTTAAAGTAAGGGACAGAAACAAGTCATGAAATTTCATTAGCAGTTCATGTTATAATCAATGTATCTCAAAAATCAACTGAGTCTTATTGCCCTTAAGTTCAAAAATTTAAATTCTAGAGAAACAGAAAAGTTTATTGACCCATTCCTCTTCCAGTATGATTGCACTGAAATTAAAAATTTCTGTTCAACAAGAATACTTATATACAAAGTAAAAACAGAGATGATAGAATGGAAAAAGATATTTGTAATGCCAAAAACTGACAAGGTATTTATAATCAAAATACACCAGGAATTTTTGCAAATTAGCTAGAAAAAAACCAGTAACCCCAATTTAAAAAATGGATACAAGTAATACAGAAGAGAAAGTCCAAACATCCATGAAGTATGTGAAGAGATGCTATAATGTTCTAGAAATCAAAGACATGCATATTAAAGCCACAGTAAGAATCAAACTAAACCTATTAGTTCAGCAAAAATTAGAAAGGTGGCAATGCCAAGTGTTGGAAGTAATGTAGGGCTGTTGGAACCTTCAGGCACTATTGTTGGGAGTGTGAACTAGAGCAGCTATTCTTGAGAACAATCTGGCTCTACCCAGTCAAAATAGTATGTGTACAACTTCTCATTTCCAACTCTATTTTGGATATATATCTCAAAGAAGTTCGTATAGAAGTCCCAAAGGGAACATGTACAAAGATATTCCCTGCAGTGTTATTTTTGTATGCAAACTTGTGTATTCAATACTGAAAGAGTGATAGGTAAAATGTTTTGAAGGCACACCATGGAGTTCAATGCACGATTAAAAGCAACAGCCTAAGATGTAATCATAGAGACCTTAAAGATGGCGGAGGAGTAAGACGTGGAGATCGCCTTCCTCCCCACAAATACATCATAAATACATATACATGTGGAACAACTCGTACAGAACACCTACTGAACGCTGGCAGAAGACCTCAGACTTCCCAAAAGGCAAGAAACTCCCCACGTACCTGGGTAGGGCAAAAGAAAAAAGGAAAAACAGAGACAAAAGAATAGGGATGGGACCTGCACCTCTGGGAGGGAACTGTGAAGGAGGAAAAGTTTCCACACACTAGGAAGCCCCTTCACTGGCAGAGATGGGTGGGTGACAGGGGGGACGTTTCGGAGCCACAGAGGAGAGCTCAGCAACAGGGGTGCGGAGGGCAAAGCGGAGAGGTTCCCGCACAGAGGATCGGTGCCGACCAGCACTCACCAGCCCGAGAGGCTTGTCTGCTCACCCGCTGTGGCGGGCGGGGCTGGGAGCTGAGGCTCGGGCTTCGGTCAGATCCCAGGGAGAGGACTGGGGTTGGCGGCGTGAACACAGCTTGAAGGGGGCTAGTGCACCACAGCTAGCTGGGAGGGAGTTCGGGAAAATGTCTGGAACTGCCTATGAGGCAAGAGAACATTGTTTCAGGGTATGCAGGGAGAGGGGATTCAGAGCACCACCTAAACAAGCTCCAGAGGTGGGCACGAGCCGCGGCCAGCAGCGTGGACACCAGAGACGGGCATGAGATGCTAAGGGTGCTGCTGCAGCCACCAAGAAGCCTGTGTCCAAGCACAGGTCACTATCCATACCTCCCCTCCTGGGAGCCTGTGCCGCCCACCATTTCCAGGGTCCCGTGATCCAGGGACAACTTCCCCAGGAGAACACATGACGCGCCTAGGGCTATTGCAATGTCTCTCTGGCCTCTGCCGCCGCAGGCTTGCCCTGCATCCGGACCCCTCCCTCTCCTTTGGCCTGAGTGAGCCAGAGCCCCCTAATCAGCTGCTACTTTAACCCCGTCCTGTCTGAACGAAGAACAGATGCCCTCAGGCAACCTACACGCAGAGGCTGGGCCAAATCCAAAGCTGAACCCCAGGAGCTATGTGAACAAAGAGAAAGGGAAATCTCAGCAGCCTCAGGAGCAGTGGAATAAATTTCCACAATCAACTTCATGCACCCTGCATCTCTGGAATACATGAAGAGGCAACAAATCATCCCAAGATTGAGGCAGTGGACTTGGGGAGCAACAGTAGAGTTGGGGTTTGTTTTCTGCATCTAATTTGTTTCTGGATTTATGTTTATCTTAGTTTACTATTTAGAGTTTATTATCATTGGTAGATTTGTTTATTGATTTGGTTGCTCTCTTCCTTTTTTTTTTTTTTAATATATAGATATATATATTTTTTCTTTTTCTCTTTTTGTGAGTATGTATGTGTATGCATCTTTGTGTGATTTTGTCTGTAAAGCTTTGCTTTTACCATTTGTCCTAGGGTTCTGTCTGTCCGTATTTTTTTTTTCTTTTACATTCTAATTTTTTTTATTTTAAATAATTAAAAAAAATTTTTAATAACTTTATTTTACTTTATTCTTTCTTTCTTTCTTTTTTCCTCCCTTTCCTTCTGAGCCATGTGGCAGACAGCGTCTTGGTGCTCTGGCCAGGTGTCAGGCCTGTGACTCTGAGGCGTGAGAGCTCAGTTCAAGACACTGGTCCACCAGAGACCATCCAGCTCCATGTGATATCAAATGGTGAAAGCTCTCCCAGAGATCACTATCTCAATGCTAAGACCCAGCTCTACTCAACAACCAGCAAGCTACAGTGCTGGACACCCTATGCCAAACAACTAGCAAGACAGGAACACAACCCCACCCATTAGCAGAGAGGCTACCTAAAATCCTAATAGGGTCACAGATACCCCAAAACACACCGCTGGAGGCGGTCCTGCCCAAAAGAAAGACAAGATCCAGACTTATCCACCCAAACACAGGCACCAGTCCCCTCCACCACAAAGCCTACACAACCCACTGAACCAACCTTCACCACTGGGAGCAGACACCAAAAACAATGGGAACTATGAACCTGCAGCCTGCAAAAAGGAGACCCAAAACACAGTAAGTTTAGCAAAATGAGAAGACAGAGAAATATGCAGCAGATGAAGGAGCAAGATAAAAATCCACCAGGCCAAACTAATGAAGAGGAAATAGGCAGTCTACCTGAAAAAGAATTCAGAGTAATGATAGTAAAGATGATCCAAAATCTTGGAAATAGAATGGAGAAAATACAAGAAATGTTTAACAAGGACCTAGAAGAACTAAAGAGCAAACAAACAATGATGAATGACACAATAAATGAAATTAAAAATTCTCTAGAAGGAATCAATAGCTGATTGATTAACTGAGGCAGAAGAATGGATGAGTGGCCTGGAAGATAAAATAGTGGAAATGACTACTGCAGAGCAGAATAAAGAAAAAAGAATGAAAAGAATTGAGGACAGTCTCAGAGATCTCTGGGACAACATTAAACTCACCAATCTTTGAATTATAGGGGTTCCACAAGAAGAAGAGATAAAGAAAGGAACTGAGAAAATATTTGAAGAGGTTATAGTTGAAAACTTCCCTAATATGGGAAAGGAAATAGTCAATCAAGTCCAGGAAACACAGAGAGTCCCATACAGGATAAATCCAAGCAGAAACACACCAAGACACAGATTAATAAAACTATCAAAAGTTAAGTACAAAGAAAAAATATTAAAGCAGCAAGGGAAAAGCAACAAGAACATACAAGGGAATCCCCATAAGGTTAAGAGCTGATCTTTCAGCAGAAACTCTGCAAGGCAGAAGGGAGTGGCAGGACATATTTAAAGTGATGAAAGGGAAATACCTCCAAACAAGATTACTCTACCCAGCAAGGTTCTCATTCAGATTTGACAGAGAAATTAAAATCTTTACAGACAAGCAAAAGTTAAGAGAATTCCGCACCACGAAACCAGCTTTACAACAAATGCTAAAGGAACTTCTCTAGGCAGGAAACACAAGAAAAAGAAAAGACCTACAATAACAAACCCAAAACAACTAAGAAAATGGGAATAGGAAGATACATATCAATAATTACCTTAAATGTAAATGGATTAAATACTCCAACCAAAAGACATAGACTGGCTGAATGGATACAAAAACAAGACCCATATATACGCTGTCTACAAGAGACTCACTTCAGACCTAGGGAAACATACGACTGAAACTGAGGGGATGGAAAAAGATATTCCATGCAAATAGAAATCAAAAGAAAGCTGGAGTACCAATTCTTATATCAGACAAAATAGACTTTAAAATAAACACTATCACAAGAGACAAAGAAGGACACTACATAATGATCAAGGGATCAATCCAAGAAGATATAACAAATGTAAATATTTATGTACCAAACATAGAAGCACCTCACTACATAAGGCAAATGCTAACAGCCATAAAAGGGGAAACTGACAGTAACACAATCATAGTAGGGAACCTTAACACCCCACTTTCACCAATGGACAGATCATCCAAAATGAAAATAAATAAGGAAACACAAGCTTTAAATGATACATTAAACAAGATGGACTTAATTGATATTTATAGGACATTCCATCCAAAAACAACAGAATACAGTTTCTTCTCAAGTGCCCATGGACCATTCTCCAGAACAGATCATATCTTGATCACAAATCAAGCCTTGGTAAATTGAAGAAAATTGAAATTGTATCAAATATCTTTTCTGACCATAATGCTATGAGACTAGATATTGATTACAGGTAAAAATCTGTAAAAAATACAAACACATGGAGACTAAACAATACACTACTAAATAACCAAGAGATCACTGAAGAAATCAAGAGGAAATCAAAAAATACCTAGAAACAAATGACAATGAAAACACAACGACCCAAAACCTATGCGATGCAGCAAAAGAAGTTCTAAAAGGGAAGCTCATAGCAACACAATCCTACCTCAAGAAACAAGAAACATCTCAAATAAACAACCTAACCTTACACCTAAAACAATCAGAGAAAGAAGAACAAAAAAATCCCAAAGTTAGCAGAAGGAAAGAAATCATAAAGATCAGATCAGAAATAAATGAAAAAGAAATGAAGGAAACAATAGCAAAGATGAATAAAACTAAACCTGGTTCTTTGAGAAGATAAACAAAATTGATAAACCATTAGCTAGACTCATCAAGAAAAAAAGGGAGAAGACTCAAATCAATAGAATTAGAAATGAAAAAGGAGAAGTAAAAACTGACACTGCAGAAATAAAAAGGGTCATGAGAGATTACTACAAGCAACTATATGCCAATAAAATGGACAACCTGGAAGAAATGGACAAATTCTTAGAAAAGCACAACCTTCTGAGACTGAACCAGGAAGAAATAGAAAATATAAACAGACCAATCACAAGCACGGAAATTGAGATTGTGATTAAAAATCTTCCAACAAACAAAAGCCCAGGACTTCACAGTTGAATTCTACCAAACATTTAGAGAAGAGCTAACACCTCTCTTTCTCAAACTCTTCCAAAATATAGCAGAGGGAGGAACACTCCCAAACTCATTCTATGAGGCCACCATCACCCTGATACCAAAAACAGGTAAAGATGTCACAAAGAAAAATACAGGCCAATATCACTGATGAACATAGATGTGAAAATCCTCAACAAAATATTAGCAAACAGAATCCAACAGCACATTAAAAGGATCATACACCATGATCAAGTGGGGTTTATCCCAGGAATGCAAGGATTCTTCAGTATATGCAAATAAATCAATGTGATAAACCATATTAACAAACTGAAGGAGAAAAACCATATGATCATCTCAATAGATGCAGAAAAAGCTTTCAGCAAAATTCAACACCCATTTATGATAAAAACACTCCAGAAAGTAAGCATAGAGGGAACTTACCTCAACATAATAAAGACCATATTATGACAAACCCACAGCCAACATCGTTCTCAATGGTGAAAAACTGAAACCATTTCCTCTAAGATCAGGAACAAGACAAGGTTGCCCACTCTCACCACTATTATTCAACATAGTTTTGGAAGTTTTATCACAGCAATCAGAAGAAAAAGGAATACAAATCGGAAAAGAAGAAGTAAAGTTGTCACTGTTTGCAGATGACATGATACTATACATAGAGAACCCTAAAGATGCTACCAGAAAACTCCTAGAGCTAATCAATGAATTTGGTAAAGTAGCAGGATACAAAATTAATGCACAGAAATCTCTTTCATTCCTATACACTAATGATGAAAAATCTGAAAGAGAAATTAAGGAAACACTCCCATTTACCATTGCAACAAAAAGAATAAAATACCTAGGAGTAAACCTACCTAAGGAGACAAAAGACCTGTATGCAGAAAACTATAAGACACTGATGAAAGAAATTAAAGATGATACCAACAGATGGAGAGATATACCATGTTCTTGGATTGGAAGAATCAACATTGTGAAAATGACTATACTACCCAAAGCAATCTACAGATTCAGTGCAATACCTCTCAAACTACCAATGGTATTTTTCACAGAACTAGAACAAAAAACTGCACAATTTGTATGGAAACACAAAAGACTCACATAGACAAAGCAATCTTGAGAAAGAAAAACGGAGTTGGAGGAATCAGACTCCCTGACTTCAGACTATACTACAAAGCTACAGTAATCAAGACAGTATGGTACTGGCACAAAAACAGAAATATTGATCAATGGAACAGGATAGAAAGCCCAGAGATAAACCCACGCACATATAGTCCCCTTATTTTTGATAAAGGAGGCAAGAATATACAATGGAGAAAAGACAGCCTCTTCAATAAGTGGTGCTGGGAAAACTGGACAGCTATAAGTAAAAGAATGACATTAGAACACTCCCTAACACCATACACAAAAATAAACTCAAAACGGATTAAAGACCTAAATGTAAGGCCAGACACTATCAAACTCTTAGAGGAAAACATAGGCAGAACACTCTATGACATAAATCACAGCAAGATCCTTTTTGACCCTCCTCCTAGAGAGATGGAAGTAAAAGCAAAAATAAACAAATGGGACCTAATGAAACTTAAAATCTTTTGTACAGCAAAGGAAACCATAAACAAGACAAAAAGATAACCCTTGGAACGAGAGAAAATATTTGCAAATGAAGCAACTGACAAAGGATTAATCTCCAAAATTTACAAGCAGCTCATGCAGCTCAATATCATAAAAACAAACAACCCAATCCAAAAATGGGCAGAAGACCTAAATAGACACTTCTCCAAAGAAGATATACAGATTGCCAACAAACACATGAAAGGATGCTCAACATCACTAATCATTAGAGAAATGCAAATCAAAACTACAATGAGGTATCACCTCACATCAGTCAGAATGGCCATCATCCAAAAATCTATAATCAATAAATGTTGGAGAGGGTGTGGAGAAAAGGGCACTCTCTTGCACTGTTGGTAGGAATGTAAATTGATACAGCCATTATAGAGAACAGTATGGAGATTCCTTATAAAACTAAAAATAGAACTACCATATGACCTAGCAACCCCACTACTGGGCATATACCCTGAGAAAACCATAATTCAAAAAGAGTCATGTACCACAATGTTCATTGCAGCTCTATTTACAATGACCAGGACATGGAAGCAACCTAAGTGTCCATCGACAGATGAATGGATAAAGAAGATGTGGCACATATATACAGTGGAATATTACTTGCCATGAAAAGGAACGAAATTGAGTTATTCGTATTGAGGTGGATGGACCTAGTGACTGTCATACAGAGTGAAGTAAGTCAGAAAGAGAAAAACAAATATTGTATGTTAACACACGTATATGGAATCTAAAAAAAAAAAAAAAAAATTGTTCTGAAGAACCTAGGGGCAGGACAGGAATAAAGATGCAGATGTAGAGAATAGACTTGAGGACACGGGGAGGGGGAAGGGTAAGCTGGGATGAAGTGAGAGAGTGGCATGGACATATATACACTACCAAATGTAAAATAGATAGCTAGTGGGAAGCAGCCACATTGCACGGAGATCAGCTCGAGGCTTTGTGACCATCTAGAGGGGTGGGATAGGGAGGGTGGGAGGGAGTGAGACGCAAGAAGGAGGAGATACGGGGATATATCTATACGTATAGCTGATTCCCTTTGTCATAAAGCAGAAACTAACACACCACTGTAAAGCAGTTATACTCCAATAAAGATGTAAAAAAAAAATAGATGTAATCATAACAATCTAGGTGGATTTAAAGGCATCACTCAGTGAAAAATATTGAACAAAATATATTACATAATGCCATTTTATGCTAATTAAAATTACATACTAAACACTAATACACGTTTTGTAAGAGTACATGCAAGCGAAAAGATTCATGTTATGTACATTTGAAATTTGGCCTATGGTAAAGAAAGGGAGGAAGATGGGAACTAGGAATGGAGATACCATGGAATCATTAAATAAATGAAACAATGTAGGGGACAGGTATGGACCAAAGATGACAAGGTACCTGAGATAAGTAGTTAACCATACTACTTACCACATAGCTACATTTTTACATATGTTTTATTAATGTAAATATAATAAAAAATAAAAGTAGAAGTCCATGTAAATACATTATCTTATCTGAAGAAGAATGCAGGTTGAGTGTCCAGGAAGCTGAATATGAACATAGATAGAAGTAGCTACTCTCAGCTTCTGAAAAATTTTGTGATCTATCATTTCTTTTACTATCCCGATACATTTTACAATGTTCTTCTTTTATTACCACAATTTCCTAAACCCTGGAGAACCTAATTTTACTTTTACGATTATGTACACATTATCTTTCCAGCCTTAACTTTCCTTTCTTTCTTACTGACATTTACATCCACGCCATGACCCAGTCAGCTTCAACCTCAGTTTGTGGCCTCTCCATCCATCAACCAACAGCCTCCTCCACCCTGCATCATTCATGCACAAACTTGACCATATCTTAGACCTCACTGTCATGTTTTTTCTTTATAGGCCTCTAATAACTTCTTTGCAATGTACTCTCCCATCTTCTCTCATTCACTAAACCTACTACTCTCCATTGCCACTGAGACTCTGATAACTTAAGCACAGATTATTAAGAAACTTGATTACAATTGACCCCTTGATACTACAGTCATCTAACTTTTTAACATCTAAAATCTCACTTCTCTCTTAGCAGATGGCCTCATTTCAGACTTTTTTAAGGATATTGAGCTCCCTAACTATCCTGCACCTCAGTTCTCCAAATGTTGACCATTATCCATATCTACTCATCCATTTTCACCTTCACAGGAACAGAAATCTTTCCTTTTATCTAACTGCTCCACCACAGTTATAAATCCCAACCCTTTTTAATTCCTGAGAAACGTTCCTTCCACATTTGTCTCATCTTTCTTAGTAGCTCCAGTTTCTCCCTGTTCACTGGGTCCTCTCTCTTTCTTCGGGCTTACCTAAGTCTTCTCTCATCTTAAAAACAACTTTGCACTGAAATCATCCCTTCCATCCTAAACCTCTCTCTCTCTCTCTCTGATCCTATGAAGGCATTTAGACACATACCATCTTGCATTGTGGCTAAAATTTTTTTTTTATTTTGAGTAATTGTTTCACTCTACATATTACCCCACCCACTACCACACACACAGACACATACATGAGGACACATATGGTTGATTCCTTGGGGTGAAAACTCTTTGCTTCAGTATTAGCAACAATTTTATTCACTCTGGACACATCCTTTCAGTATCAAAGACCTGGAAATATAAACTATTTACAACTCTTGCCTGGGTAATTTCCACTGCTTGCTAACTGAATTCTCTGTCTCTCGCCACTCTGACCTTCTTTATTTCTACAACACAAATATCTGTATTTCTCTATTGCTATAAAACAAAGTTCATCTCTTTAGCATGACATGCAGTCCTTTAGCATAGCATATAACCTCTCTCAAAAATGTAACCCGAACACTTCTTTCCAGTGTACTCCATGTCCTAGTCATATCAAGCTATTTGTTTTTTCTAAAAGCAACCTGCTACCTTTCTGTTTTATTTTCATGCTGGCTACAATCTGATCAATCTACCTGAATGTCCATTCTCATCTCTGCCTAGTAAACTCCTATTCAGCCTTTAAGACCTCTCCCAACTATTATCTCCCTTGTGATTTTCACAGGCATTAAGGTAAATAGACACATTCTTGTTCTTTCTGTTCCCATGGCCCTCTGTTAGCATCCTATATTTCTGCTATCATAATGCTCATCACACTTTATAATAATTACCTAAAAATATATGCCTTACCTACCAGAATGCAAGCAGAGACAGTCTATCTTACTAACCATTGTATCATCAGCACCGCAGTCACTGCCTATCATATAACATGTAGTATATGAAGACCTTTTGGCTGAATAGAAGAAGGAATAAATGAATTAGTTGTATTCATCTATATATGTCGCCCACTTCATCCACTACCTACAGAATTGTTCCAGAGCAATAGCTAGTGCTCAATAAACGGTTCCTGAGTGGATAAATAGAGGGGTGAATAAATGAATGAAATCTTCCACTTTCCTTTGTCTAGGCTTTATCAAACCACCTCCACCTTTACATTTTAATTTATCATTAATCATTAAAATTGGTAAGACACTGACCTCTCTTAGCTTTATGCGCCCCTGACACATTTAAAAAATCTGTTAAATATCATTTATAATATATATGTAAGTCTATTTTTAAGATAGTTTACTTTTTATTGTTATTATATCAGGGCATAAATTAAGCATAATCTTTCACTCATGAACATTATCATCACTGGTCATTAATGCCCCTTTGAATTTTATTTATTTGCTTATTTACTGAATGTAATTCTATGAACCCATCAAACCACCTAAGAATAGAGTATTACCAATAGCTCATATCTATCTCTGTATTACTTCTTATTCCTCTCCTCCCGTTCCCCACTGTGCCAGAGTAACCTCTATACTGAATTTTGTTTTTATCATTCCCTTGTTGGCTTTCTTCTACTTTATCACATATAGATGTATACTTGCCTTTGAACTGTATAAAAAATATGTCATATTGTATATATTCTTCTGGGAATTCCTTTATTCCTTGAGAACTATACTATGAAAAATCAGCCAATGTCTGTTTTTCTTATAGTTATAATTTCTCCTGGAATGGTGAAAATCTATTGTATTGTAATTGTATTATCAGTTACAGGAAAGCAATGCCTCCTCTCTGAGAAGTCTGAGTCCTCTTAGACGTGTGAGTTCTAAACACTTACACAGTGATACAATTAGTATATTTTTAGATTGAGACTTAAGAAGTGATCTATTTAGGCTCTGAGTACATTGTCCATTGATTTATCTTTTTTTAAAAAGGCATAAAATTTCAAGCATATGAGTCTGCAGCTAACTACCCACATACATCTGGGATTACTCTATGGCTCACTAACAAGAACACATTCTCTTCTTGTCTAATTTGTTCGTTCAAGAAGCATTTATTTAGTCTACATACTGTGCTCCTAGCACTGATTATAATGCCAGGTATTCCTTCTGTTTGGTCATTTTCCTGACTTATCTTTTACAAATCAATCACATAAAACATAAACTCTTCTTATCAAAAACCCATGTGCAGTGGTTGGTATATAATTCTTACCAGCCAATAAAAATCACTTTAGCACGAGACAAAAGCAGGGGAAGCAGCAGCAAATCTTAGTGGAGTGCAGTGAGATTGACTCCAAAGAGGTAGAAGGCAGATGAGTGTAACAGGCTTTAGTACCTGGCTCTGCCATTTTTTATCTGAGTATTTTTGAGCACATAACTGAAAGCTCTCTGTACCTCCCTTTGTTCATCTGTATAATGAGACTAACAGCAGCACTGACTTCACCAGGTTGTTATGAAGATGAAATGATTTAATATTTATACAGTTCTTAGAAAAATGTCTGTCACATAATACAAGCCATTATAAGTATTTGATAGGTAAATAAATGATTTTACTTATATTTCATGTTTGCTTACTTCTAACTTTAGCTGCATTTTGATTCCCTCTAATAAAAATAACCATAACAGCCTGTTGGCGTTCTGTCTGTGAGAATCTTTTCTGTTGGAAACCATATACAACATGACAACTCTGATATAAGACCCTGTTCTAGGTAATTATGGGTTGGAATTTCATTTTGCATATATGCAAATTTCAGGTGAGGACATTACGTTGACCTAATTCATGCATGCAATTATGCAATGAATATTTATTGAGGTCTTTATGCAAAGAACTGTGCTAGGGCTTAAGCAAATGTAAAGATAAATCAGACATGGGATTTGACTTTGAGCTGCTTACAATCTAGTAGCAGAGATGGCACATAGATGTCATAAGAAAAGTGAAGGTAAATTGTTACAAGAGTTCAAGGAAGGGAAATATTTTACCCCGACAAAGGTACCATGAATTTCTAAGGAGGATGCAATTCAGGTAGACCCTGAAGGGTGAGCAGAACATGCAAAACATAAGAGTATTCCATTGTAGTAGAATGCAGGATTGTATAGCTGGGTGGCAAGTTATTTAACCAAGTATGCCTCTAGTATAGGCAGTAAGAATAAATAAGGCTAAAAGATAAGCTAAGACTAAATTATGATAGCCTACCATTATTAAGGACACATTATGTTCTGAATATGTAATTGTATTTAATCTTCTCAATAACGCTGTGAATAGATACTAATATTATCCTATTTTATAGATGAAGGCACAGAAGATCGTAGAAGCTAAGAAGAGCCCTAATTTCTCACAGGAGCAAGTAGGAGATCTGGGTTTTTGATCAGGTCAGTCAGAGACTAAAGTCTGAGCTGAAACCAATAAACTTACCATCTGGAATTAATTTTGAATTAAGATTTTTCATTTCAACTTTTCACTTGTGTTACAATTAAAGCCCAAGGTAGGAAAGATTTGGGTTCTAAATAAGTAAATACTAAAATTCCTGATATGCAAAGAAATGCTATGTGGGAAAAGGCAGAAGGTCCATATAAAAGGAATGTGTATCTGAGAATCTTTAATTGCCGTGAATTCCTTGCAGACTCAGATGGAAGTTGCCATGCAGCATATTCCTATAAAGAGAGAATTCTTGACACTGATACCTGTGGAAGGGAAAGGAAGACAGGAGAACTGGGTAGAAGAAACTGTTCTATAATGAAGCCTCAGTAAAATCCTCAGCCCGCCTCACAGGGGCTCTGCCACCAAGATGGCTTTTTAGAGTTATCCCTAGTTGAGTTGAGGAGCTTGTTCACCTTTGTACCAGCTTGTTCACCAGTGATTGGATAAAATCCACTCCTACAAGGGAGTATGACCTTTGATAAGTCAAAGCTCTTTAGTCCAGGCATCCTCAAAGATGGCTGATGTGGTGGGGGGCTGTCTGATAGCAGCATTCCCTAGGAATAAGCCCTTCATTTCTGAAGAAGGACCTTCTTGAAGAAGGATCATCACAGCTTCCACCAAAGGAGTAGATTAACCCCCAAATCTCAAAGATCTAATCCAAGAGAAGTTCATTACTCTCTCACATAAAGTCAAATTGATGTTGGGCATTGGGTGTTGCTCTGTTTATGCCATCATTCAGGAACCTAGGGTTATTCTACAGGTGGCTTCCCTCACCATTAAGGCCTCAGCACCCTCTTCATTTAACCAGCAGAAGGGAAAATAGAGAGAATAGGATCACATAGAAGATTTCCATAAATCAATGCTAGAAGTAACATCTATCGGTCTTGCCCACATTCCAAGGGACAAAATCCAGTCACTTGACCGTACGTACCCAAGGGAAACTAGAAGTGTAGTTAATCTGTGGACTCAGGAAGAAAGAGAAACATGTTCTGAAAGAACTTGCCAGTCTTCACCAAAAGAACTTAATGATACTAATTTTTTCTTTTTATTGTATGAAGCAATGTGACTTGCAGACCATTCAGTGTGGAATTCAGCATACATGAATTCCTTAGTAGTGAGTTCCATCTCTGAGATCAGGCAGGCCTAAAATCTGACCCAGACTTAAACAGAACTTAGAAAATGTGCAAGTACATGATAACAGGATCAAAATGATTGACCAAAGGTGTACCTTTATTGTGGTTGTTTATCTCAAGTCACTGTTTTTCTTTCCCCAAATTTCTCCCTCTAAAAAATAATACTTTAAAACATTCTGTCTGTTTACAGTATTATTCTACTGCAAAGATAATCATATTTTTCTTATTTTGGTTAGACTCTTTAGAGTTTGGGTCCAGGAGTCTAGATGAAAACACCAGCAGTTCTTGCTGTTAGAAACTACAATATACACTATAGAGAATTCTTCAGTGAATAAAAAGCAAGTAGTGGTTTTCATGGCAAAAACATGGTAGATACCACAATTCTATATTCATAAAATTTCAAGTTTTTCATATACCTTCATCCTAAACCTAGCAGGAAAACGAATGCATTACTTACTTTTTGGATTTATCTCTAACTCAGATAGGCTGGCATACAATAATATTTCATGTCTGTGTGCTTATTTTTTTGAGCTGTTGTGTACAGCCTCTTCTCTCCCTCACTTACATTGCTATATTTCTAAAATAACATTCTGACACCTTTTATCCTCCATTTGTATCATTCTAGCACTTACCTTTTCCAACTGCAGCATGAAGTGTGTATTAACAAGTGTAAAACATCTGGGGATTGTTTCATACTTGGGGACCAGCACTGCACTAAAAGCAACTTGAAAACCTCAAACTTATTACTGTGCTTTCTGCCTGAATAAGCTTTAAGGTCAAACACTTTAGGTTCATCTGTTGCTACCTTCTAAACCCTGAGTTTAGGGACAAATCATTTTACCTTTACACTTTTCAGTTTTTTTCATCTGTAGAATGGGGGTAATGATAATGTGATATTGTGATTTATAATGAGAAATATATATGTGGTCTTTGTCCCTAAAGCTCCTAAAACCATTGGAATTTCCTAAGTGATGAGAGATATAAAGGTGTCTTTCATTATGTTAATGAGGGGACATTTGGAAAACACCCAACGATGCAGCCTGGTTGCCAGGCACACTGGGAGAGGGCAAAGAAGCTCAGTGCCCTTTCCCCATACATTGCCCTAGGCATCTTTTCCATCTGGCTGTTCTTGGGTTATATCCTTTTATAATAAGCCAGTGAGCTAGTAAATAAAATGTTTCTCTGAGTTCTGTGAGCCACTCTAGCAAATTAATCAGAAAAGGGAGTCCTTGGAACCTCCAATCTATAGCCAGTCAGTGAGAAGCACAAGTGACAACCTGGACTTGAGAATGGTGTCTGAAATGGACAGTCTTGTAAGACTGAGCCCTTAACCAGTGGACTCTGATGGTATCTCCTGGTAGATGGTGTCAGAATTGAGTTGAATTGTAGGACACCGTGCTGGTATTCAAGAAGTGCTAGTTGGTCTGGCAAAAAAGAGAAAAGAAAAGAAAAGAACCCACAAAACAAAAACAAACAAACAAACAAACAAAAACCCCTTCCCATGACTCAAAATTGGTAGCCAGAATCTTTTAGTTTAACCAGCCATCATACAGAGCTGTTGGGGATTATTGGTAATTAACACTCATTATGTGTTTGGTACTGTTCTTAGTGATTTATTTATTTAATTTTTACATACCAAAACTGCATGAGGTGAAGCAATTATCCTCTCCCACCTCTCCCATTTTATAAATGAGAATGTGATTCATAGGAAATTTAAGCACGATCTTACTGTTGGTATGGGTTGGGCCACAGAATCTGAATCCAGCCAGTCTGACTCCAGAAATTACACTTTCAACCAACACCCTATATACTGAGTATTGACTCAGGGTCACTTAAAACATCCCTGTTGGGCCAAAACCACTCTGCTTTACAGAATGGCAAGCTAAGTGACATTCATGAATTATTGGTCCCAGACCTGTGCTGTTGCTTAATTCCTTGAGTTGATATCAGCAGTAGTAAATCTAAGTGTTCAAAATCCTTTGAATTCTCCAAAAAAGATACTGATAATAACAATCCAAACAAGTAACATTTTACCAGCAGACTCAGTTTGTCCTCCTAGTAATTATTCTGTATGAATCCAACAGGTAATTTTATGATTGCTTTCTCTAAAATTTAAATAACTTAGTGGAAACTATATAAATAATGCTGTAGGGATAACAAGCCAAATTAATCACATTAAAAATCTTTTTTTTTTTTCAATGACATAAAGAAATCTTACAAGAACTGAAGTTTTGAGTGAGAGAATTATTTTTTTCAAAATACAATTTTATTTTCAAAGTACTCTTTGGGACTCCTAAGAAGTGAAAGATAAACTCCAACCCTTCATTTAAAAGTCATTTTTCAAAAATTAAGAAATTGGAGGTGTTCTTTATTTTTGTTATTAAATAAATCATTCTTTAAAATAACTTTTTATATTTATATAGCTCACTTCTCTAAGACACTCAAACTAAAACACTCATTATACTAAATTACCCATGAAAAAGAACTTGAACATGTGACATGACAAAGTATTTAAATTTAGAATTTCACTGGTAAAATACCTCAGAGACTTTATGGGACTCCTTATTTGATGCTGGCTCTGGGGAAAATTGGAATGAAATATTGTAAAGTAGTCATGAGGAGGAAAGAAACCCTGGCTCTGCTTGTGTTGAACACCTATGTGCTACATGGAACCCACTGCTCTAACCTGTAGGATTGGGACCAGGGGTTATTAAGGGAGAATATCTATCCTCTTGAGTGACGTACAGTGGCTCACCACAAACCTTAACTGCTGCTATGGATGTTGGCCACAAAGAAGTTGCTTTCCTGTCTTCAGATATCCTATAGCACTTTCATTCTTCATATTAAAATACTTACTGCATTCTGCATTCTATCATTGTTTGCGAGCCTCCTATATCTCCCCTATTACATTAGAAATTCCTGAAGAAAAGTGGTCAAGCCTTCTTTATCTTTGAGTCTCCACAACACCTAGTAGGTTCTCATCATTTATTGAATGAATGAATGAGTGGATAGATGGATGGGTGGTCTGTGCATGCCTGTAGAGTAACAGTCCCTAAAACTCTACTCCAGTCAAGTTATGCATATATTTCCAACACATATGGAGTCAGTATGTTCATGAGCTGGGGCTGTGAGCTGATTCCTGATAACCAGCACTAGATACCATTTATTGAGTAGCCCTATTGTGTCAGGCAATGTCTGGATAATCGTCACAAAACTCTTTCCAAATAAGAATATTATCCCCATTTTGCTAATGAAAAATAGATAAGAGCGTTAGGTAACTTGCTCACATACAACTAGTAAACAACAAACCATGGTCTAAATTCAAAGTTTGTGTGGTCTTAAAAAGTCATTTTAGGGGACAGTTTTTTCCTCAGAGTACATTATTAGTATCATCGTATTTTATAATGTTAATAGACATAATGTATGCAATGTCAGTGAGATACCTCCAGACAATAAGAAAATAAGTTCTATGATTCCAAACCATTCTTATCTTATCTGCAATTTAAAAAAGGTTTTTTTCCTTTCTTTAATACTTTTCCTTTTTTCTCAGAACTCAGGGTATCACTTGCGACTCCTCCTTTCCAGAAATATATGCAGAAGTTTTACTAGCCAAATAAGAAAGTCTAACTTATCAAACTGTGTTGTATAAACTATATTAACCAACTACAGTGTATAATGAGGCTTTTAGGCCTGAGGCTGAAGTGGGGTTTCCTGTCCCCCTCCTTAATTGAAAATAGACTCAAAGGACAGGCCCAACCTGACTTACCTGTCATCGCCAACCGAGCAGCTGACACTCAGAGGAAACTGCAGGGAAGATTCCACTGAGATGCCCTTCCTTTAAGCCAACCCAGAGAGCCTGCCATACCAGGGCTCAGGTAGTGAAGAGGGCTGTGGCAGAGTAATTCCCCCCACTAGTAAACTTTATTTCAGTGAAATTCTTAAATCAGGAGGAATCAGATAAATCACTCCTTTTCCCTATGGAGAAGAGTAAGTAGGGGACAAAGAGGGAGGCTGTAGGTTTTGGTTTCAGTTCCTTCCTTTGGGGGCACAGGAATCAGAAAAGGAAATGAGAAATTCACTCCCTACCCCAATGCACAGAGCCTATAATACTAATATACAATCTGTTTTACAATTCAAATCTTGGTTTAGATGTCACCTCCTCTGGGAGGCCTTCTCTGAATGCAAAATCTAAACCAGCTCTCATTCCAAATCACTATTACATTGGCCCCATTTTATTTCCTTCATAGCATGAAGGAAATAAAATTATTTTGTTCACAACTTATTTTGTTTATACATTTTTTCCTTTGCTTACTGTCTGATTTTTGTCATTAAAATATAACCTCCACAGAGTAAGAGTTTTTCTTCAGGGATTTCAACAGTGTCTGGCACCTAATGAGTATTCGATAATTTTTTAATGACAAAATGTGCTCTTACTCATATGCCTATACATTTGATCTCATCACTGAGACTGCTTGTTGTTTTATGGTTAAGAGCCATGTCTTAAACTTCTTTTAATGTACCAATAGGATTTGTCACTTGGTGAGAATTAAATAAACATTTGCTTTTGTTGATATATTTGTTCAAGTTTTTCCAACAACTTTTTCTGATGAATTCACAGAGTTTCTCCATTAACTACTAAACACTTTTCTTAATAAGAGAAATGTCTGATAATTTTCACTCAAACTGACAAGTCTGCAGTTAAATCATAGATTACTGGAAATAAATGGATTTCCCCAGGCCACACAAGTCTTCTGGGAAGAAGGACATTATTGAGTTTCTCTTAAGAGAATAAACAGCGTTTCATGACTTAATCTCACCTGTTATTATGAGATCATAGACCTATGAAATATCTCTCCGAACAAATAAAATGATTTTTTTTCTGATACAATCTAGGTGGGTTTTTTTAATTAACAAACTTTATTTTTTTAGATTTACAGAAAAGTTGGGCAGAAAGTATAGAGTTTCCATATATCCTCTACCCTATCCTCTGTACAGTTTCCCCTTCTATTAACATCTTGCTTTGGAGTGCTGCATTTCTTACAATTGATAAATCAATATTCATACAGTATTATTAACCAAAGCCCATAGTTTACATTAAGGTTCACTCTTTGTGTTGTGTAGTTCTATGGGTTTCAATAAATGCATAGTATCACATATCCACTATTTGCAGTATCATACAGAAAGTTTCACTGCTCTGTAAAAATCCCCTGTGCTCTACCTATTCATCCCCCTCTCCTAGATAGAATCTAGGTTTTAAGTAATGTTTGTTCATAAAAATCTATTGTCAGCTGCCCTGTGATGGCTTCTTCTTTCTTCCCTTGTGTTATCTTCCCTCAGGCAGGTCTATGGTCACAGGCTGCCTCATACCGCAGACATCTAGCGCCGACGTGGGGCACGGCCTGCTCAGCAGAGCTCAGTGAAATCCTGGTAATCTTTAGGATATGAAAGCCACCTTGTATTCCATGCCTCTGTCCTTTCCTTGTGCTATATTTTGTTACATATGGACAAAAGTGGTACTCTTATCCCCCAATATCTTAAAGAATCATCAGTAACATCACTTTTTCAGGTATTACTTGCTACACTTTCTCTCCCTAGTCTTGAAAGACAAGTCCCATGGGGAAAGAGTCCAGTGATAATTCTAAAGAACTTGACATACTGAGCAGCAATGGGGTTTGGTGCTAGAACTCAGGGCTCAGCAAAAGTTGTCTACAAAGGGCCAGAGAGTAAATATTTCAGGCTTTGCGAGCCTCATATGCCTGCTGTCACATATTCTTTGTTTTTGTTTTGGTCTGTTTTTCGACAACCATTTAGAAATGTACTAATTCTCTTAGTCTGAGTCCATAGAAAAACAGGCCACAAGCCATATTTGCCGGTAGTTTGCCAAACCCTGCTCTAGAGTCAGACCAATCTGTTGGGTCTGATTGTGGTTTGATTCTTTCTCTGCCACTAAATATTTACCAGACACATATGTCTTCCTAAGTTTCCTCATTTTTAAAAGATGGATAATAGTTCCTACCTTAATAGGATAGAATGAGGATTAAGCAAGATAATGCTTATAGAGCTCTTAGCACCATGCCTGACACTTGGTAAGCATTCAATAAATGTTAATTACCGTTATTATCATTTCTCAGAAGGACATGTCCTCCCTGACTGCTAGGTCTTTATTACTGACCAAGACTGTCTGATTCCATCTGCCTTTAGGATAAATTCTCTTCTAGGACTTTCCTTGTTCCCTCATGCAAATTGAATCTATATGGACCTTCCCATCCATCTGCCAAATATGGCCAGATGTGTTTAGTTCCATGGAATGTGATAAGATATAGGCTAAGACCCCCTCCTACAAAAATGAAAGTAAATAGTAATAGACAAGATGGATACCACCAATTAATACATGTGCGGCAAATTATCCAATAATGAACAGACTAGTTCAATTATGAATACCCCAACACTTGAATGAGCCAAGTAGCATAAATATCCAGGTGAGTTACAGTTAAATCTCATTACAGTTTCTTGCTGAATTTAGGTACACCTAATCAGTTTCCAAAGAGAAAAAGACATTTTTTTCTTGGCACAAACTGCAGTTGTTCAATTCAACAAATATTTATTGGACATCGATTTTGTGAAAAGCATTGAGCCAGGCATTATAAGGGAAACAAAGATGAGCAAGACACAGATCTACCTGTAAGGAAGAAGAAAAAAAGGTGGGTGCACAGACAGGCATGATAAAAAGTGTCTAGAAGTACAGGAATGAGGTATAAGAGAACACAGTCAGGAGTTTGCATTGTTTCTCTGAGGAGTCAGAAATGGCTCCAAGTAGCTTTTCAGCTGCATCTTAAAAGATGGATAGGATTTCCACAGGCTGAAATTAAATGATAGGAAGAATGGCTTTTGTTAGAAAATAACAAGAAGTACAACTGACCAAAGCACAGGGATCCTGACGGAGAGTAGTGAGTGTGGAGACTAGAATTAGAACAACCTGAAAATGCGTGAGTGTTCGTCCTGTCCTAACCCCTTACGTCACACATGAGGAAGCTGCATCTTAGAGATTAAGCGCCTTTCCCATGTTGCACAGCTAATGGCTGAGCTGAGATGCCCCTCAGCACCCCGGTTCCCAGGCTGGCTCACTTTCCATTACCTAATAGTTGAGAACACATAATGGATGAAATTAAATATCATACTCAGGGTGTTGGTTTTCCTCTGTTAGAAGTGACATGACACTGAAAAATTTTGAGCAGCAGAGTATCCTTGTCAGTGATGCAAAGGTCAGATTTAAGTAGCACTGTGAAAGGGGGGCTAGAGAGGAAGAGGCTGGAGGCAGGAAGATGGGCAAAACATCACTGACATTGCTCCTGCCTGAACCAGGGTAGTGGCACTTGAATGCCTTGCATGGGACAGATAAGAGGGGTACTGTGAAAGGAGAATCAAACAACTGGGAGGAAAAGTAGAGCAGGGAAATGAGAGGAAGTACTAAAGAGCACTTGCTTCTGCCCTGAATCTCTGTGTTATTGTATCACTACAAACCTAACACATTACCTGTTGGTACATGGAAGAGACAGAGGAAAGCGGAAATAATTCTGTGCTCCATCCCAGACCTGCTGCCAACTCTTCACGGTGCCTAGCAAGTCACTTCTCTGAGCTCTCATTGTCCCATTTTGTAACAGGAGGCCTTATCTGGATGATGTCTGATGCCCTTTCCAACTCTCATGACAGCGGTTCTAAATCTCAGATGCTAGAGGAAGCACAGGGACTGGGGGCTGCCAGGTGGAAAGATGCTTCCACCTGGAACAAAACTGGTGCACACGTCTTTGGAGTTGGAGGGGGCACAGGTTTGAGGAAGAAGTTGCTCTCCTGTCTGAGCTCAAGGAGAGTTCTGCTTGGTTGTTTGTCAGCCTCCTTGAACTCTGAAATTGAACACATGGCCTGATGAGGTGGCAGAAGAGGCTCCAGAATGGTGTACCTTAGCAGCTTGCTTCTGTGCAGCAGGGTCCAGAAATAGCACGCTCCGTGCGGAAGGCTGCCCTGGCGCATGCCCTTCCCGACGGTTCACTCAGCAAGTCTCGGAGGTGTCACCTGCTGTGGCAGGCAGTCAGGCTGGGAGCTGTCTGTCCCCAGCGCTCAGGAAAAGGCCATCTGTGAGGACGCCTCACTGAACACAAGGCTTGCTGAGGGTTGGGGAAGACCTTTTCCTTTTCACTCCTTTATGCGTAGCTTGATGTCAGGAACCTGTGACTCAGCAATGCTTTACACCCAGCCCCCACCCTCTTCTGTGTCCACTCTGCCGAGTCACCAACCACAGCTCCAAAAACACATTGCCCTGAGTAGTTTTTCTGCTTCTGAGACAATGCAAGTGCCCTATGGCACAATATGATTGATATATCTTTCGGTTTCAAATGATCAGTTATGCAAAATGCTTCATTAACGATAACTACTAGAGTCAATGGCCAGGGTCATCGCAATGCGGTTCATCTGTGTTTGGATTCACTGACCCCTCCCACTCTCCTTGTCAAGAGATATCAAGGGACAGCTTCATCAGGAATAATGGCCAGATGTTTGCTTGTTAATGATCCTACCATAATCAGAAATGCGATGACCACGGGATGCTTAATCTTGTCAATTTTTGTGACAGAAAACATACTTAATTTATCATCAGCTTTGCAGAAAGCAGAGCTCGTGTGCATCCAAACCGAACCAGAAAACAAAATAACTAGAATTTAGTCTTATTTACACTATGAGCCCAACATAAGCTTTGCCTAGTTTGGCCAAACTGCTAGTGTTTCTTGCACAGTCTAAGAGCTTAGCGTTTGGGACACGGACAAGCAGCCCCCATACCCCACTCTGAGTGCTAAGCTGAGCTGAGCTGAGCGTTATGCTGAAATGAGCTCTCCTGGGATCAGTGCCAGGCTCTTCAGTCTGGCCTGCGGTCCCCATCAGTGCTCGGTCTCACCGGCATGGTGTGGAGGTGCTTCACCTGCTCTGCTACTCTCAGCACTCATCATCACTTCTGTGTGGAATCATGTCCTCCACTGTCTTCTCTGGCACCTAAACATCCCACAGACCATGGAGGTCCTCTCAAGGTGTGTGTGTATGTGTGTGTGTGTGTGTCCCCTCACAGGGTATTCTCAGCTAAAACACTAACCACAGTGCACTTCTCTTCTCCGAATATGAATGTGCCTACAGCCTACATCCTACCCAATCATGCCGTATGCTGTGTCATCTAGTCAATGTATACAGTGTCATCTGGTTGTTTCCTGTCGTATCTCCCCAGCTGAATCAGGCAGGGTCTAAGTGAAGGCCGTCTCATAACTTCCACAGTTGGTGAATTGAGTGAAGATGGAAGAAATCCTCATAGAAGCAATGAAAATTATAGAAAAGAAGTTAGAATCTGGAGTCCAGAACCAAGTTTGAAATTACAACTCAGCCTTCTACCAGTTGTGCAACTGTGGGCAAATTATTAAACCTCTTTGAGCCTCAGGTTCTTTGTGTATAAAATGAAGTTCTTACAAGGACCAGGAAAAATAACACATGTAAAAAGTCTGGGACAGTGCCTGGTATGTAGTAAGGACCCAATAAATGTCAGTTCCCATTTCCTTTGTGAGTGATCCAATAAAGAGACTAGAACCTAGAATCTCAATCTCTCTCCCTCTCCATCTCTGTCTTACAAACTCTCTCCCTCTCTCTCTCTCTCTCTCTCAAACACAATCCCCAGCAGTTGGTATCTATGTAAGAATACTGTGAAGGATAAAGAACCAACAGTTGTTGAATCCAACAACAATATAAAAAGTATGAATTTGACCTAAGGAAATGTCTTGTTTTAACATCATCTCAATCTTCTCAGTTCAGAAAATAAGCAAACACACAAAAGTGCTGGAGCCATGCTGTGTCTTAGCTCAGGCTGCTGTAAGAAAACACCATAGACCGGGTGGCTTAAACAACATTTATTTCTCCCAGTCCTGGAGGCTGGAAGTCTGAGATCAGGCTGCCAGTGAGGTTGGGTTCTGGTGAGCCGCTTTTTGAGTTGTATACACCCACCTTGCAGTATGCTGACATGGCATTAGTCCCATCGTGGGGCCCTCAACCACATAACCTAACCTAACTCTAATTAACCCCAAAGGCCACACCTCCAAATACCATCATATTGGGAATTAGAGCTTCAACATATGGATTTGGGGGGGCCACATTCTTTCCACAGCACGTGTCATGTAGGTAACGCTCATAAAACTGCAAAATGTGGCAACTTCATTACATTTCATGACTTTGAAAGCGTTATATGGTTATTTTTAACACTAATCAGTCACTTTATTGGTTTATTATTTGCTAACAATATTGATAATATTTTATCAATAAGAAGCAGAAGTTGTTTCCACAACCATAATTTATAAACTAATACCCAGAATGCCAAAGTTTTCTTTGCAGAGTCAAACAAATTAGGAGGCTCCTCTAATTTAGTTTTTTAACTAAGTTTCTGTTCCAGAAATAATAGGAACACAATAGACAAAGAGCAAAAAAGAGAAAAAATAGACTGAAAAAAATAATGCAGTTCCATGCTCTCTCATTACCTTTGGGCAATGATATCAAAATACCTCAAAATGCGTCAAAATGCTATGGTCACTAGAACAGTTTGACTGAAGCAGCAGAAAAATAGCATTTTATCCCATGTGTACACTGAGTATGAGATTATAGCAATGCTGAATGTTCTAGAGTTCTCCAACTTCTGAAAATGAGAAATACCCCTTTCACTCTTCCCATTCAGTTTACCCAGCAAGCCACTGAGAAAGCCTCCTCTCCTCTTTAGCCTTATCTTTCACTGGCTGGTGCCTATTTAGCACTCTAGTTTTATCCGTCTTATTATTGTCTCCCATCAAGGCAGCTCTCATGGAAGTAATTGTTATGATGAAGGGCTAGATGCTGTGAGAGAGACTAGGGGGAGAAGGAGGATGAGAAGGAAGAAGACAGAGAAATTGCTAAATACCAGAAAATATTTGTATGTGTAAAACATCAAAAACACTAGAACTGCAGCAGGGGTACATAAGAGGAAAGAGAGTTTACACCGGAGGTCTATTTACTTGGCAACTTATTATAAAATGTTATTATGAATTTTTTGATTATGCATTTCCAAGCTGAAATCAATAATGTTTACATCAAATGACATTACCCTTAATGGATATCTACAAACTTATCAACAGCAATGGTATTAACTCGACTAGCTCATCAGCAGTTGACACCTGTATCTATCTACTTGCTCACGCCAAGACATCTGTGAGTCATCCTTGAGCCTTGCCTCTCTTTCATCCCAATCACCGCCAATTCCCCACCAAACTCCTCTCACCTTTACCTTCCAAACATTTCTAATTCACCCAGATTTCCCATGTCTTCAGTTTTACCAGCCAGGTCCATCACCTTTCACGAAGACTTGTCCAGTGAAAGTTTAACTTCTCTGTACATCTATTCTTTCCCCTCCGAATCCATTCTCCAACAATAGCCAGAATGACCTCTATAAAAGGCAAGTCTGATTATGTCACTCACTACACTCAAATCCCTTTAACTGCTTCTTGACATTTTTTAGAAAAAAAAAATCAAAATTGTTAACAAAAACCTAGAAGTTTCTGCATAATCTAGCCACTAGTTGCTTCTGCAAATTTTTCTTTGCTCCCACTCTTTCCCTCTCTCACTCGGCTTCTTCTCACCCACCTGCTCTCTTTTCCTCAAATATGCCAAGTGAGTTCCTATATCAGTCCTTTGGTTCACACTGTTCTCTCTGTTTGAAGCACACACCACCAGCCCTAATCCCTTTTATTTGGCTAACTCCTACTGATTCTTAAGTTTTGTCTTAAATGTTACCTTTTCAGGGAGACCTTTCCTGACTCCGGAGTTTAGTTTAGGATCCCTCTTATATTCTCTCATGGCATTAGTTACATTTTCTTCAAGACACTTTAATTGCAGTCACATAGTCACATGTATGATTTTTTAATTTAATGTTTGTATCCACCACTCAAGTCTAAGCACCATGAGGGTAGAGACTGGCTCTTTTTTTGCCATTGTTCCCCAAGCTTAGCACAGCATCTAGTACATAATGTCAGTGCTTTGTTGAATTAATTCATGAGTAAATACCACTTACCTCTCTTTAATCAAGCAGCTATGTTCCCACACAGCCATACTTCTGTGTTAAATAATGGCTATCAGTTTTGAGCACTTACTGTGTGCCAGGCATGTGCCAAGCATGTCACATACCTTCTGTTTATGGCAATTCCATAATGTAATGCAGTTGTCATCCTCATTTTATAAATAGGACACTGAGCCACTCGAGGTCACAGATTAGTAAAACTGAGATTCAAAGCAAAGCCATTCAGGCTCCCCTGGCCAGCAGTGTTAACCAATTCACTATACTGCTCCTTTGCAAGAAGAGGTCAGTTAAACTTTGTGGGTGGGGAGAAGGATTGAGAAGCATGTGTTTTGTCTTGCTCTCTGCTGTTACTGTTTCACACCAACCAAAGGATAAAGTTTTTCTCTGTATTTGTCATTTCCATTGGCAATTACTCTTAGCATACCATTCTGCAGGGAGAAACTGTGCTTCCAGTTTCCAAAGGATATTAAGCCACAGGCAGGAATGAATTATAGCCTGTCTCTTCCAGCTATTTGAGTTTGTTTGTTTTAAATATGAACACATAGGATTTCTCCTTTACTACCCTCAACACTGGTTACCCTGCTTGGCATCCCTGTTGGCCAAAGACTGTGGATAACAGAAACAGCAGTATGCGTGTGGCAGGATTCACACCAGGGAAAAGGAAATAGGGATATTTCCAAAGGAAATTAAACACACCTAGCTTGGCTTTAATCAAAATGGTGAATGTTGTTTAATTACTTTTGTAAAGAGCAACCGACTCTCCAAACATAGGATTATGTCAACCTGCAACCTCATCCATTAAAAATCCTGGAAATAGCCAACTCCTCTGTCTTATAAATATACCTTCAGGCCTTTGTTCCTCCAAAACTGTTCCCTTGGTGACAAGTCTGTTCCCTGGGTGATAACTGATGGATTCCTTCATGATGTCACTCAGACGATGGCTTTAATCTGAAGAAAGGCTTCAGTTTCTTCTGAGGCATTAAAAACAGGATGCAATCATGGGCTCTCCCGAGGATGAAAAATGGAATTTTCTTGCAAGCAAGGAAAGGCCCCATTCTGCGCTAAAACTTCAGGAAAATGCCAGTAGAGTTGCTTTGGAGAAATATTTCCATGCTCGTGTCCATTTTGGCTAGTTGTGACCTATGTCTGGGCTCTCAGCAAGGAGGTGTGAAATGTCTGCACTGCCAGACCTGTCACTAGTGAGTGCAATTTACTTAGCCTCCTCTCATCACTGAAGTGACAGTATTTCACAGTTCTGGAGAGAATCTTAAGACAGCACATCCTGTTAAGCCAATTTATGGAAGAGAACCTTATTTTTTCTATTAATCTATTTTTGTGGGAGGCTTCAACAGCAGTCAATAATACTCTTTGGTGTTTCTTGTTTATTTCTAAAAATGTTTATTATCCATGTACTTTTTCTGCCTATTAAATATCAGGTGTTTCAAGGGGAAAAATAAAGCAATTAAAAACTTTGAAGGAAGCCAAGATCATTTTTACAATGCAATTATTTTTCTCTGATTTCCTGCAGATGATAAAATAGCCTTGTCCACAGGGGAGGGAAAACAAAATTGATGTCCACCTAAAACTACTTAATGTTTTTCACAGGAATCATTAGGAGGCAACAAAATATCCTAATGCTACATGTCCATTTTTGTCATTGTTCTGAGAATCCTGTCTTATTTTATTGAATATTTTAGGTAGGAAGGCACCTGGTACATACGTTAGCTTTCTAACTTAAGCCTTTCAGATCACAGTTGAGATTTTAACAGCCTCTTTTAGATGCCTTGATGTAACTTCACTTCAATCATTACTGCCATTAAAAACAGGATTTTAAGAGTTCACGAGTGCCATATTAAAATGTTAAATTTTGGTTATTACAAAAACTTATAATCTTATAGCCACAGATGAATATATAAATAGTCTACCCAATAAAGGTTTTAATACTCCCGTTCCACTTGCATATCAACACTGTTGACTATTCCAGGTTTTGGGGGTTTTTTTCAAAATCCTGTAATAAGTAATTACCTGCCAACTTTCTCTTATTGTCTTCTAAATGAATATTCCAGTGGGACAAAGAAATACAGAGACATAGTGGCAATGGAAGGAGAATTGTGAATCGAGAAGTGAAAAAGAGAAGAACCTAAATTCTAACCCAGATTCTGTTTCTCATTTCTTTGGCCATTTTACTTTTAGCCATCAGGACTTGGCTGTTCTCAGATTATGCTGTGAGGTCTTTACTATCTTTTTTACTTTATCACTCTCTGGAATAGCAATGCTAATATAATACTTTGACTATCCAGTGGTGAAGACAATGACTTAGAAGCAATGTTTTCATAATCCCACATTATGAGGAAAGAATACGTTTTATCTCGATTTTCACTCTGTTGATGTTCCCCAAAGTCACAACAGTTATTAATAGACAAGAATGATAAAGGCGAACAAGGAGAGCACTTCAGACACAGAGACATTCTTCATCATTTACTTACCATTAATGGGCATACAAGAGGTACCTAATAAAACCTTTATGAATGAACATATAGTGTGGGAAGGGGGGAAGGTGGTTTAAAACTATAAATGACTATGGCAGCTTCCACCTCCTGAGAGACCAGCATCAATTCTCCCTGAAACATCACAAAACATATTGATGAGCCATTTGGTTGTGGAGGAAAGAAAATCTTAGAGGGGAGAAATGAGAACTAAATGATTTCTCTGAAAGATTAAGTACAAGCTTGGGTGTTTTCAGGAGGATGGGGAAAGTGGAATACGTTGGCAGAGAGAAAGAGAGATGCTCAGCAAGGTGTGAAAATTTGATCCGCTTATGGGTGGGCCACTGGGAATCACCCAGAGGAATTTTTACAATGTAGCAAAATCTCAATTTTAAATTATTTACATACGGCCTACAATGTAATCATTGCCCACAAACTTCAGTGAATGGAGTTCACTGCTAAACACATAGCCTTGGGTCGCTGATACCATGGGACATGGAGAATCACAGTGTTAACCAGTTGTGGAGAGCCACTGGAAAGCAGCTGCAACGTATTTGCGATGATGAGATAACCCACAACTAAATGAATTCAACGGTGGCGGAGCCACTAAGAGAAATGTAAGCCACTCAAGTCATCTCATAGAAATAGAAAAAGACATTTCAAAAGTCAGGGTACTCCCACATATATCTGTGTTGCTAGTTGTACAAACATCATTTTCTCCTCATTTAAATGTATTTCCAGCCTTCCAGACATTGGTAGCACAAGTGGTATGTAAACTACAAACATGAGAAGCAAGCCTGGACTACATAATTTTTTGTTGGCTCTATTTAATTGTGGAGTTTTGGTGGTTGTTCAAAACTTTTTGTCTGTTTGGTTTCATATATCTTTTGAATTGAATAACAATTTTTCAGCTCTGTGATCTCATTTAATACTCACAACAGGTCTATATAATAGGTATCTGTAGCTCCATTTTTTTAACCGAAGTATAGTTGATTTACAATATTGTGTCATTTTCATGTATACAGCAGAGTGACTCAGTTATACACATGTATGTATCTATCTTTTTCAGATTCTTTTCCATTATAGGTAATTACAAGATATTGAATACAGTTCACTGTGCTATACGGTAAATTCTTGTTGTTTATCTATTTTATATATAATAGTGTGTATCTGCAGCTCCATTTTACAAATGAGAAAAATGACGTTCAAAAGTTAAGTAACTTGTTCAAGAGTCACATAGATAAAAAGAGACAGAGTCAGGGATTGAACCCATGCCTACCAGGCTCCAAGACCTAGGTTATCCTGTCTTTTGAAATGAGCTCAAAAGAAAGAGGTTTATCGTTCTGGAAAGAAAAACAATGATGTCCCCCTTGAATCAATCTCTGGTCCTGAGAGGAAGTTGGTCTGTGAAACAGAGACCTTCGGCAGATCTGTTTTATGGGGGAAACTATGAGCCCCACTGGGGTCACAGATAAAGAACTCCAAGTCTTTGCTGTAATATCCAGGAGGCCAAAAACCAGTTGGAATAGCCCTAATGCATGTAAGATGGAAAGGAATTTAGCGATGTGGGCAAGATCACCTTTCACCAACCTTGAGGTTCACGGTGCAGGCCTGGTTCAGATCCGACTGCAGTATTCACTCCTCTGTGTCTGTTTCTTCATCTGAAAAATGGGTGTTGTAATAGTGTCTACCACCCAGAGTGGTTGTGAGGATTAAAGGAAATAATGCAGCTAGGTTACCTGGCATATACACATCAAATAAAGCTAACAATGAAGATGATGATGTATAACAACATCACCACTCTGGCTGAAATGAACAAAAGTGTCCTGGATCCTACTATATAGATTTTGCTTTCTTTTAATTAAAATTCCTCCTGATATGTTTGATCAGGAGTCTTTATAAGGAGATAACAAAAGACATTTTAGTAAGAACTTTGTCTCCGTATTTTCTATGATGGCTAAACGTAAGAAAATCCAATGAAGAAAAAAACAAACAACCCAATCTAAAAATGGGCAGAAGACCTAAATAGACATTTCTCCAAAGAAGATATACAGATTGCCAACAAACACACGAAAGGATGCTCAACATCAATAATCATTAGAGAAATGAAAATTAAAACTACAATGAGGTACCACCTCACACAGGTCAGAATGGCCATCATCAAAAAATCTAGAAACAATAAATGCTGGAGAGGGTGTGGAGAAAAGGCGGCCCTCTTGCACTGTTGGTAGGAATGTAAATAAATACAGCCACTATTGAGAACAGTAATGGAGGTTCCTCAAAAAACTAAAAATAGAACTACCATACGACCCAGCAATCCCACTACTGGGCATATACCCTGAGAAAACCATAATTCAAAAAGAGTCATGCACCACAATGTTCATTGCAGCTCTATTTACAATAGCCAGGACATGGAAGCAACCTAAGTGTCCATTGACAGATGAATGGATAAAGAAGATGTGGCACATATATACAATGGAATATTACTCAGCCATAAAAAGAAACGAAATTCAGTTGTTTGTAGTGAGGTGGATGGAGTTAGAGACTGTTATACAGAGTGAAGTAAGTCAGAAAGAGAAAAACAAATACCGTATGCTAACACATATATATGGAATCTAAAAAAAAAAAAAAAAAAATGGTTCTGAAGAACCTAGGGGCAGGACAGGAATAAAGATGTAGACTTAGAGAATGGACTTAAGGACACAGGGAGGGGGAGAAAGTAAGGGGGAGGGGGAAGGGTAAGCTGGGACAAAGTGAGAGAGTGGCATAGACATATATACACTACCAAATGTAAAATAGCTAGCTAGTGGGAAGCAGCCGCATAGCACAGGGAGATCAGCTCGGTGCTCTGTGTCACCCTAGAGGGGTGAGATAGGGAGGGTGGGAGGGAGACGCAAGACGGAGGAGATATGGGGATGTATGTATATGTATAGCTGATTCAGTTTGTTATAAAGCAGAAACTAACACACCATTGTAAAGCAATTATACTCCAATAAAGATGTTTAAAAAAAGAAAACAATAAAGATCAACTGAGTCTTTCACATTCTGCAGGTAATGACGGCAAAAGGAGCAGGTTACTCTTAGCAATTTTTATTATACCTTAGTGGTTTCAATTGTACAACTGTTGGAAGAAAAATGTACTCCAAACCCTGTAACCCTCAAAGGACCATGGATTTAGGGAGAAATGTTTCCTCAGTGAGTAGCATGTTTCCTCAGTGAGTTGCTTTTGAGAGTTCTCTTTTGCCAACCTAGGAAAATCATAGCAAAATCCAAGCTAAATAATATAAAGAAAATAAATGAATATCTCTATATAGGTCATGAAGAGGATGAGAAAAATGACACCTATTTTCTATCTCACTGACAAAGACTCTACAAAAAACTGCTGGCTTCTAGGTGTGTTTAACTAATTGGAAAAACACTGGATTTTGAACAGATTCCTCTGTCTGCTGAAGGCCACATTTTGCCACTTAGGAATATAGCTGCTAACGTGAACTCAAGCAATGCACTCAGGACCATCTCAATACCTTGCAGAAGAGACACAGCGGCAGGTCTTTCTGACAGATGGACTCCAATTTAGCCATCACAGTCCCAAAGGGTTAAACCACAGTGACATGTTAAAGGGGGGAAAAAAGTACTTAGGAAATAATCAATTTTCACTACTGCATGCCACTTCTAAAATGTTGTTACTGTAATAAAATTAGGATGCCACTTTATTGTTGCAGTGAAAGTAATTTTATTTAGTGTTTCAGTCAACACAGACACACGGGGCGGTGAGAGCAATCAGCTGCTGCACTTGTTAGCTCACTGATTAAATATGTTGTCACCTAACTCTGAACTAATTAAAGGAAATTGAAGTTGTTTGTGCATTAGCCAACATGGTATTAACTTTGTTAACTGAGGTTTTTGAGTTTGCTTACTCTTTTCTCTGCCATATTTTTTAAAATCACTTTTCTTTTTCACTAACAGTTTCACCCAGAGTTACCAAAACCTGTTAGAGCTATCTTTGAATCTTTGGGGCGTGTCATTTATAATAGCTATAACATCTCTTGCCATTTGATTGTGGAAGAAACTCCAAATAAAAAGCACTAGAGAACTATGGAAACCAGAAATATAAAATTAATTAATATGTTTTAACTATGTTTATTTCCTACAGGATGTCTCTATGTGTGAGTGGACCTATGAATTTCAATAGAAGCAAACTTACGGATGGACTTAAGGAAAATCATCAAGCAGCTGACCCTATGGATCAACCTGAATCCTGAGAGCTCTGTAACTCCACGCCCCTGGCATCTCAAATCCACTGCCTAAAAATATCATAGCCAATGGTATTGCCACTGTTTATATTCAATAACCCCATAATCTAGCTGTTCCAGTACCCTAAAGTTGATCTGTCTATTGCCAAAAGTGGAGAGATTTCAGTAGGTTGTTTTTCCCAAAATGCCAGCTCTGCAATATTTATCTGTTGCTTTGTTTATTCTTTATGCTGGTGGAAAAGCAACTTCGGGGCTTCATAGATACAAAAGAGAAAGTTTTTGAAGTGCTCTAAAGGAAGGGGAGAGAGAAAAAAAAGAAAGAGAAAAATCTAGAACAAAAGTTGAACTACCTTGCTGTACCAAACCTGCTTCACTAAGTTTGCTTTCCCAAATGAGAAAATACCAGTACTGTACTTTGTATTTATAGGATGCAGTTTACTTTTCCAAAGCACTTTCACCTACATTATCCTGTGGAATCTAGGAGCTGACTTTTATAAATGGAAAGGACATAGTGATCCTAGGGTGCTTCTAGAAGTTCCACGCCAAAAAAGCTGTCAGGTTTAATTAAAGGAGAAATGTCCAGAAGAGAATCAAACCAGTGCTAATCAAGCAGCATGCAGGTTATCAGGGGAAGACAAAGCCTGTCCATTAAACGATTGTGAATTCAACAGTTTAACTAATGTAACAGCAATTCCAAGCAGGAGTAAATGTATGGGGATCAGCTGGAACCACTTTTAAGCCAAGATTGATTGATTTATTCTTCACAACACCAGCCAGCCAAACAAATAAACAAAGGTTTTTCAACTCCCACTGCTTATATGGATTTTAAATTCATTGTCTGTGTCTTATCAGGTTTTGAGAATTATAAACCCGGGAGATAGACAACCTAGGAACAAAACTGGGGGAAGAAGGGGGCAATGGTTGTGAATTTTAAAACGCAAAATAAGCTACATACACAGTATGAAACAGTAAGTGGAAAAAAAATTAGTACAGAGCGTGAGCAAAACATCCATAGTGTTAAGTTCATTTTTTTAAGAATTGCAAGTCGATGAATTAGAAAAGAAGTGCCTTGGGCAAGTCATTAGCCAAGATTTTTCTCTAAGATCTCTTGCAGCAATAATAGATTATGATTCTGTGAAGACACCTTGAAAACATGGTTTATCAGCATCTCCATCTATAGTAGCATGTAGTTGTTTACTTTGTTAGTCATTAACAGAAAACAGAATGACCAGTTTATTAAAAAAAAAAGAAAGAAAGAAAATTCTCAGGGGCTATCAAATTCATTTCTAAACTTTGATTGGATCTAGACTCAGAATTTTCCACGAGTTTCCAGACACAGTCCCAATACACTCTGGTGGCTTGCCCTTGTTAGCTGCCAACTTAATCCATCAGCTGCTTTAACTGAAAGCCCTGGAGAGCTGAGGCAGCCAAAGGTATTGGGCTCTCCCAGCACAGCTGAGGAGACATCCCCTCAATAGCTATGGAGACATGGCCCAGGATTGCTTTTTCACTAAAAGGATGTAATTGCTAATGCAGTTATTGACTTGATGGATCTGTCCCAGCTTAGCTTATTTCATTAGGGCTGTTTCCTCAGCCATTTTAGGATGAAATTTCCTAGGTATCTTAGTACAAAGAAAACGTCTGTCTTCCTTTTCTCCTTGTTTTCAACATCTCATTATAATGAGATGTTTTTTAAGGGCTCACAATGTAGTAAGCACTATGTAACATATGGTCATGATCCCTCAGCAGTTTATAACCTAAATATGCCCTACTGGTGAATATGAAAGAAGCCTTCATATTTGAGGTCCCTCAGATGGCTATGAAAAGCTTTGCTGCTTTTATGAGTCAGTTATTTTGGGCCACTTATGGTTCATTGATCCTCTTAAACAGCTGCTTGATCATTTCCTTGTTCATCAAAATTTGGGCAACGTCACCAGAGAAGAAGCTGTAGCCAAAAGGCTTGGATTTTCCTTTTGCAGGGTATGAGTTTTGAAGTCATTTCTCAGTTTCAAATGAGAAGACCAAACCCTTTATTTTTCATCTGTTAGCCAAAGAAAGATCTCAGTGATAATAGTCATCAAAATTAGCTCATAAAACCAAGTCTAAAGTATGTTCACTGCAACAGCCTAGGAAGGTTGGTTTCTCCAGAGATGGCAGATTGCTTTGATCCAAATCTGAGGAATAAAACTACTCATTATAACTCTAAAGATAGTATTTCTTGGAAGGGGCAAGGAAACTGAAATAAAACAGAAGACTTGTACAAACTCAGTGATTTAGAAATCCATGTTTTCTGGATTGAATGGCAGAGCCCACCTGCTTTGAAGAGGTGTGAAGTGGTGTGTGAGTGAGAGAGTTAATGCCATCCATGCTTCTCACCCTGGCCCTTGCCACACTGTAATCAAAGTGGTGTCAGCCTTCCTTCCACTATAAACCTGTGGTATGATTTTCAGAGGTTTATGACTCAACCATAAAAATTCACTCTGGGCTGAAAACTGGCACAAGGCAGTGAAACTTGAGAACACAATTTTTGTAGAGAAAATCATTTTAGCTCTTTTAAGGTTATAGAAACTTTTCTTTTTCTTTAGTTTTCATGCTCACATAATGAAAATAAATCTGCTTTATATATACAAACTTTCTATGAGTTTACTGAATTTCAATAATCTACGGTGGTTAAAGCTCTACAGTATTTATTTTTATACCTGTTCCTACCCCTGAATAGAAATATTTGATCAAGCAAGTGTTGGAACTTTGCAGAGTGTGAGTTGGAAGAAAACACAAGAGGGCATCAGATCTAATCCCTTTTCTCCATGCAGTTTCCCTGATGATGCTTCTTTTCTTCCTCTAACATTCTTCTGCACGTTACTGATAGGTTCAGACTAATTTCTTCCTTGGGTTTCTCAATTATTTTTTTAAATCTGTAACACTTCCAGGAAGATGGCATTACCTATCCTAGTTGAAAAAAAAGGAAACTCTACTATTTTTATAAACTGTCTCTAGAAGAATCTGTGTTAAGGAGGGTAATGTGATTGGTGCCTCAAAGGCCATTGAGCAAAAGAGTTGGTTGGCTGTTATGGATGGTAAAAAAAACATCTCTCTTTGGGAGGCAAGAATCTATCCTGAAGAATGGAATCAGAAGAATAGATGTATTTTTCAGATGTAGGAGTTACAAACCTATTCTTGTAGCAGTTTCTTTAGATAAAACCTTTTTCAAGTCACACATTATTAGATGGCATTTGTTTCATATAAGCTGTCACTTTAAGAAGATCTTAAAAAGTATGAAGATCCATTTATGAATTCAAAATCTCCTCCCTTGAAACAGCAAATATTGTTATTAACAACAAAAGAAGATGAATTCATTGTTTAAGCATGTTTCTTTCTCTATTCTGGTTAAAACTCTAAGCACAGTAAAAAAAAAAAACTAGGCTTACACTATATACAGTATATTCTGCTTTTGTAACTTACTTTTCTATTTAATAATAGTAAACATCTTCCCATTCCATTAAAAAAAACTGTAAACAAAGAAATCCAGTCCTAAATCTGTTCTCTGATGAACTGTACATCTTTCCATATTAACGCTACTTTAATTCCATTGATTTAAAATAATTCGGAAAGTAAAGAATACACTATGGAAATCCTTCAGAGAAAAAGAAAAATATTATTTTAGTTACTTTAAAAGATGAATAAATTAGAAGAAATGAAATACAGTTACCATTTAATCAGCATCTATTTTGTGTCAGGCAGTTTGCTAGGCATTTTACGTTTATATATTGTGCTTAAGGAAGACAAAAAAATTCCAGTTGAAGCTGATGTTTTCTTTCTCCAAGAGGTTAAAAGAGCCTAAATCGAAGGGAGGATGGGAATGAATGAAAGCACCAGATCAGAGTAAAATTCAACAGTGCCGTTAAAGAATGCTCTTTCTTATATTCGGTGAGTATACATAACGTATGAACCAAGGCCACAGGCAGAAAGCACGGACTGTCCTCAGAAAGCACACAGGAGAAGTTAACCCCTATACCAAGTCGATCAAGCCATAGAGCTTACAGTGATTTATACCCTCCCTATAAGTATGAGGGCAATGAAAGAAAGTGTTCTTACATTCTGGCTCCCTTTGTAAAAGCTGAATATCTCCAAATGGCAGAGTTCCATCCTGACTCATAATTTTTTAAGTTGAGCTTCCATTCCCAGGAAAAGAATGGAATATTCCAGGTGACGAGGAGAATGACTAGAGGAAACTGAAGGAGTTTTTGCTTGTGTGCAGCAGGCAAGAAAGATGTTTCCAATGACCCAATTTAAAGGACTATAACCTTGTAGGACGTAAAGAAGACGCAACAGCCTGTAGGACAAGTAGGAGTTCTGTGATCAAAGGTGAAACAATGCAGTTTGACATCACTCTGACTTTGAGGCCAAGACCACCAACAGAGCATGCTTGGCAAGCTGCACTTAGGATTCTTGCTCAAAGAACAGGCTAGCCTGGAAACCAGAGCGTGCAAAAATTGCTGATTGGCTGCTATGATTTTCAGCCACATCAGCACACACAGGAAGGAACACTGTCAACTAGGCCCTCTCTAAATGCAATGAGCAGGGACGGAAAATGCATGTAGCTTTAAAGACTAAGGGAAAATCCTTCCCAGTGAAGGGTCTTTGAATCGCAAAAATATTTTTTCTCCCAGGATGGAGTTGGGCCTTTGTTTTTGTTTGTTGTAGTGTGTGTGTTTTTTTTTAATGTACTTACAATAATTTGCCAAATGAGAATATAGACTTTACACTTTCACTTTAATATTATTTTTCTAATACAAAAATGTACTCGATCAAAGGCTGTATTTTGAGCACTTCTGGCTTTCATTTCAATCTGAAGGTTTGGACAGAACAGACTTGAGGTATAGGTATAGCCTCCTTGTATTCTGAATTTTCTCATCGTTCCTGAAATTACATAATGTTTTTTCAAGTAAATTATTTGTGAGATAATAGGCACTAATAGATCAAAAATACTTTTATATCTTTAAGGTCTTTTCTATGCATGGATCAATTTAGATTTTGGATCATAATTTATATTTTGGTGTTCAAACCATAATTAGGGCAGTTGCAAATTTGTAGAGGAGCTCTGAACTGATCTTTTTTTTATGGATACCAGCAAGAAGAAATTATCGTTCAATTATTTGTGCCTGAAACTGTTCAGTTCACATTCACTGAAAAAGCTGCCCAAACTCCTAAACTATCTATTAACCCCACTTCCCTGAGTCTAATCCCTTCTCCCCATTTATGCTCACAATGTCTTACAAGCTGGAAAGAAAAAGTATGGTGTTATGAGCATGATACTTTACCCTCTGTGATATTGTCCATTGTCTATGCTGAGCACTAAACTTGCATGCTTCCTCTTCCCCATCATGGATCACAGAACCCCCCCACCCGCCGCCAATACCTGGATCCCTGGCATTGAACTTCTCACCTCAGGCCAGGTTTCGTTTCTTGGTTTCTCTTTCCAATCCTTATCAAAACTGATTTTCTACAAGTTGTCACCTTGGAAGAGACCAGAGTAAGTAAATTATCACCTAACTAAGACTCACCCTTCAGGTCTCTCACTAAATTCCACCTGGAACCTTCCCGTGAACTTCAGATTGGATAAACTCTTCCTAGTGTACACATTTAAGAATTTTGTCCTTTGCAGTGTTCATGGCAATTATCATCATATAACTCTTTGTATAATCATCTGCTTAGTGTCTATCTTTCCTACTCTTCTGTAAGTGCCTGAGAAAGGGAACTTGTGGCCACAGCTCTTGGCACAGTGCTTGGCAGATTGTAGGCCCTCCTGCAATACTCATCACTACTGTAAAGTCAATAGTCACGGGAGATCTAATGTATTATTCCTCACATGGAGTATTTGTCTTTTAAAGGGAGAGAAGGGAAGCATATTTATTGGGTTCCTTCATGCACCAATACTATGATAGGCTCAAAAGCATCACCTCATTGGTCCTCTCAGTAACTCTGTGAGGAGTAGATTATTATTCTCATATAAATTCCTTATTCAAGGTCCCATAGCAGGCTAGTGTTTCAACCCAAATCTCCCTGACTCCTAAGTATTTTCACTACGTCTTTCTTTTGTTCCCAAATAAAATAATCCCTATGATAGAGTGTACAACATTCCTTTCTGAAACTTGATTCACGTTACAGAGGTGATCTTTTATGTTATTTATGAGCTTTTAACTGGTCTCATTGCCTGCCCTCCTGACTCCTAAAATCCTTTGTCTACAACCAGAGTAATCTTTTGAAAACATAAAGAAGGCATGCTACTCTCCTGCCTTAAATCTTCCAAGTTTTTCAGTGCACCTAGAATAAAGTCCAAATTCCTTGCAATGGGCAGCAAGGCCCTCTGTGATCTGGCCTCTGCCTACTTTTCAGGCCGCGTCTCTTACCACATCTCCCTTTGATCACTATGCCTCAGCCATGCTAGCCCTCAATTTTCCTAGACTACACCAAGCTCATTCCTGTCTTAGGACTTCCGTGCTCTTCTCTCCTGAAATTCTACCATCCTGGCATTCTTTTTTTTTTTTTTTTTTTTTTTTTTTATTAATTAATTTATGGTTGTGTTGTGTCTTGTTTCTGTGCGAGGGCTTTCTCCAGTTGTGGCAAGTGGGGGCCACTCTTCATCGCGGTGCGCGGGCCTCTCACTATCGCGGCCTCTCTTGTTGGGGAGCACAGGCTCCAGACGCGCAGGCTCAGTAATTGTGGCTCACGGGCCCAGTTGCTCCGCGGCATGTGGGATCTTCCCAGACCAGGGCTCGAACCCGTGTCCCCTGCATTGGCAGGCAGATTCTCAACCACTGCGCCACCAGGGAAGCCCCATCCTGGCATTCTTATGGCTGCATCCTTCTTGCCAATCGGGTCCCAGCTCAAATTTATCTCCTCAGGAAAACTCCTCTGACCCCCAGTAAACTAGCACCACTACCAAGACCCCTATCACTCTCCACCATACTTCCCTGAGATATTTTCTCATCTTGCCAAGTCAAATCTTCACCAAGCTAACTCTTACCATCCAGGCTTCACCCTAATCATCACTTCCTCAGAGAAGCCATACCTAAAACTTCAGAGAGGGCAGGTCCCCCATCTGGAGGCTTTGAAAAAGCTGTACTTTTTTTCTTTGCTAAGATTATAATCAAATATTGGTGTTAACCCTTTTAACTAACTGATATTATCTTGCTTAATTTTTTGTGTGTGATTTCCCAAACATAACTATGAATGAAAGCTCCATAAGAGTAGGGATCTTATGTGTCTTTTTTACTGCGGTATCTCCCAGAAATAAGTAAGTAGTCCTTTTTCGTAGAATTTAGAGTGTAGGAAACAGATTTCAAATAGTTATTTAAAGTAATTATTATTTTAAGTAATTAAGTATTATTATTATGTGTTATATATAATACATGGATAACATAATTTGTGTTACTTATCATTATTTATTATAACTATGTAAGTACAATTATTTTAAGTAAACATTTATTTAAGTGTTTTAATTATTTAAATACTTTAAATTAGTAATTTAAAGTGTGATGGGAATTACAAAAGGTAAAGCACAAAGAAGCGTGGGGGCCTGAGAATAAAGGTACCTATTCTAGTCTGGATAGAAGAGAGGTCAAGAAAAGCCTTCCAACCAAGTGATGGTTAAGCTGAGACCTGAAATGTAAGTAGGAGTTAGCCAGGCATGGAGTGGAAAGTGGGGTGGGATGCTGAGGGAAGAATGTAAGACTAGTCCGGGCACCTATAAGCACATGTATGTCCTATACTCCAGCCCAGACATCCCCTTACTCTCTGTCCCATTGCCCTGTCCTCCTCATAAAAATCACAACCATCTGAAAATACATTACTTTCTTTGTTTATGGTTTGTCCCTCTAAACCATTAAAAGAAAAGTTCCATGAGAGCAGGGACTTTGTCAATCTTGGTTACCACTAACTATACTTGAGTGCTTAGGACAGTGGCCATCATTTAGGAGGTGATTGATGAGTGACTTTTAAATGAATATGTGAAGGTCTTGAAGCAGTAAAAGTAAAAGCAAGGCAATAAAAGAAAAGCACTAAGTCTGTGACATAAGGGGGAAGGAGATAATAGCATCAGATAATCAGGGGTTGGGGGGAAGGTGGGTAAGCAGAGAACAGAACTAATAAACATGTTAAGGAAGATGGACATTATCCAAAAGTAATGAAAAGATATCTGTTTTAAGCATGTGTTATATGATCAGATATGTGATTTTGAAACATCACTGTAGCTAAAGCGTAGAGAAGGGATTGAATAGGAGCAAAACTAGAAAAGCAGCCAGTATTGGAAAATTTTACAGTTGTCCACATGAGAAATGACAGTCTCTTGGACCAGGGTGGAGGCCATGGCAATAGAGAAGAGCAATTGGATTTAAAAAGTATTTGAGTAATAGAATTGAATTGATGTAATAGATAATTGGATGTAGCAAGTGAAGAGAGAGAAGACAGCGTTTATTCCCAGCCTTGAGCCATAGATGAATGATGGACCATTGCCTAAATAGGAAAATCACTGGAGGAGGAACAAGCTTCATGCCCAGGGTGAGAGCTCAGTGGCTGTGTGCAGTGGATGGGACTCTGAGACTTCCTAGTGGGTGAGTCTAATAGGCAGGTGGACAGACATGTCTAGGGCTTAGGTAGGCAGGTCTGACTAAAGATAAACACATTCAAGAGTGATCTGCATTATTGTTGGTTAATTGGTTGCTTTCGCTGTTGCTCGGTATCCATAAGGTTCTGCAACCAAACTGCCTGAATTAGAATCCTGGGTCCCCACCACTTTTGTTCAGTGGTCTCAGCCAAGTTACTTCTGTAGCCTCAGTTTTTTCATTTGCAAAATAAAGTTAATAAAAGGACCCACAGGTTGTTAATAAAACAACCCTCACAGGGTTGTTTTGAAGGTGAAATGAGATAAAAGAGGTAATATGCATAAAACATAGCCTTGTATAGAGTGAGCTCGTAATAAATGTTAATGGTTCTTAGCCATTATTAGCCTTTCTGGCATTATAAAGGCTACCAAGTGTGTGAAATTTTGTTAAACATTATAGAGATATAATGCAAAGCCAACAGAGTCCTACAGGTTAAACATCTGCAGTCTTAATCCAAATATAGATCACATAGTTCAAATCTTCAACAACAGTGATGCCTGAGTTCCTATTTACAAGCTGATGTCTTTAACTGACACCATTTTTGACATGTACTATTCCATATTTATTCTGTTTTCAGATTATACTTTTGTCATCTTTGATAAGTAGTTACTGGACTATAAATACGCATTACTTAAGTAAGGACTTATTGATAGGAATCAAAGCTACATATTCTAAATTTCTGTCATAATTATTTTTCCTGACTAATCAATGACATAGTATTTAAAATGTAATATTATACTTCCCAGAGGTACATGCTGAAATCTGCCACTGAATAAGTGGTTCCCTTTTTACCTATAGTAGATAAGATATATCTAAAAACATAAGTAACTTTATCAGCTATCATTGTCTTGCTCCTGTTCTTCATCAAAGACACTATAGAATGGAATTGAAACTAAGTGTAAGTAGAGATAGAGATATGTGTGTGTGTGTGTGTATACACACACACATATTCTCATGCACATACCTATATACATATGTACAGAGTAAATTAAAATAGAATGTGAATTATAAAAACGGAATGATTTTTAGAAGGTAATGAATCGTTGCCCTGGAAGGGACCCTAAAAATCACAGCCCAGCGGCCTCATCACACAGATTCAGTATCTAAAGTCCAAAGAGTTGGGGTGAACTGCTTGAGATCAGGCAATGCTGTATGGCTTAGTCATGATAAAATGCTTATCTCCTAACCCCTAGCCCAGTATTAATGCACTATTAACAGTTTTACTATTGCATTTTATTTTAAATTGATTCTGATGGAATCATAAATATGTTTGTTGTGTTCACCATTCTGTATCTCTACTATAGTAGCTAAACAGACTCAACCCATAGTTAAACTGATTATCTCCATCTCCTTTATTTAACCATATATTATAGTGTTAAAAATAAATAAAAAGGGGCTTCCCTGGTGGCGCAGTGGTTGAGAATCTGCCTGCCAATGCAGGAGACACGGGTTCGAGGCCTGGTCTGGGAGGATCCCACATGCCGCGGAGCAACTGGGCCCGTGAGCCACAATTACTGAGCTTGCGCATCTGGAGCCTGTGCTCCGCAACAAGAGAGGACTCGATAGTGAGAGGCCCGCGCACCGCGATGAAGAGTGGCCCCCGCTTGCCACAACTAGAGAAAGCCCTCGCACAGAAACGAAGACCCAACACAGCCATAAATAAATAAATAAATAAATAGATAAATAAATAAATTTTTTTAAAAAAATAAATAAATAAAAACCCCAAGATAGACAATTAAAAGATTCATACAGCGAGTCATTGTCTACAAAAGACTTGAAAATAAGGCTGACATCTGTTACAAAGAAGGGTTAATTAGGTATTACTTTGATGAATTCTGGTTCCATTTCCCATGAGAACAGTTGGTAAATGTACTGTTCTAATTAGGGATTTGGATCAAAATATCATTTTATTCTAATCATGAAGCCTATTAAGATTTTTATTAATACTATCAGTTTTACTAACTATGTGGACCACACAGGTATATATGACAAGCACAAATACTTTTCCTCTGGTGAAAAAACAATCTTATAAATGGTGTAACATTTATAATTGGGGGTTATTGATTTAGGGCTATACTGCAGCATTATAATTCCCTTTTAGCATAGCATGCTTTCTTCATGATATGTTATTAAAGATCTTATGTTATTAAAATCTCTTAAGACCCTATATAATGAGTAACAGAAAAAGCAAGGCTATGCCAAGAGGTATGGCAGACAGGGCTTAAGTCATGGGCTTGTATTCTACATGGAAGACTAGTTCCTCCAAAGCATTTTCAAAAGAAAGCACATGCCATGCACCCCACCTCTCATCTCCTATTTTCTTTTTACCACCTAAATCCACTCACGTGACTCGCCCCAGCTCCTACAGTGCAGCATTGGGAAGGCAGTGTAAATAACAGGAAGAACACAGAAATTAGCATATGGAGTCCTGGGCTTAAATACCGCCTTTACTACTTACTAGTTCTGTCTTTAGGCTAGTTACTTAAGCCCTACACTCCTCCTATCTTCATTTTGTCATTTATTATGCAGGGATAAATTATGATGATAATACACTCATTTCTCAAGGGTTGATGTAAGAATTATATGAGCTAATTTATGGGTATGGCATACAGTGTTACTCATTTATTTAATACTTATCAAGTACCTCTCCTAGAGTTTGTGAATAGTTATTACACATTTCCCAAAGATGTACCAAGCCACTAACAGGTGGGAGGAAGTTCAAATAAAAACATATGTATTTATGGAAATAAATACTAAATTGCTTACAGATTTCGACTACATACTTATTTTTTAATGAAAGTTTGATTATATTTTATGAAAAAAATTATCTTAATCTCACTTCGAGCAACCACAGAAAACTCTCTCTTTTTAAAATTTTCATTATAATGAGCAGGAAGTTAAAACACCAAATCATCCCACTAAATGATAGATATTTGGAAATGTTAGTTACATGGGGAAGTCTGCTGTCTTGTAAATGCATCCTCACTTCCACCACTGCATGCCGTCACCTCAAAGGACAAGAAGGTATTGGTGGCTGAGATGGAGGGCTTAGATGGGAGAGTGGTATTTGCTGGATGGATTTTCATAGACTGAAAGGAGGGAGTCTTGCAGGAAGAACATGCTTGTGTTTCTGGATAGGAGGGTAATTAATAGTTCATCTCTAAAAAAAAATCTATTGAATGTACATCTTAAGAGAGAGTAGATTGTGAACAGGGAAATAGGTTCAAAAAATGTTTACAAATTAGCTCCTTTACATATGTGCTCAATCTAACTTATATTCATATTTTGACTCATATTTTTTAACTTTCTTAAAGCAAATTTGGAATATCTTTAACCCAGTAGGCCAAGCAAACATCCAAGGTATCAAGTGACGAGGACGTTTCTGGAAGCAGCAGACGTTACTTGGCCTATCCCTTTAGAAATGTTACAAGTAAAGGCAACTGCCCCAAAGCTATTACCTATTTGTCTTCTGAGCCTGTGGTTGTTTTTAACGGCTACCATGCCCTCTGTCTCAGCAGTGAGCTAAATCTTTGCATGAGGACCAACTCAGAATAAAATTTTTAAAAGCCGTATACAAAACCCATTTTTATAATTCAAAATGAAGATAACTTATATAGAAATCCATAAAGACATTTATTCTTACAGCTTAGATTACTTACTTCATTGAAGAGAAGAATGCCAATGAGAAAAAGCGGCATTACATTTTAGCTACTAAAATGTTCATATCTAGACATATTTCAAAAGTAGCAATAAAGAAACAGGTCTTAGCCTTCAAACTGAACATACATCGCAGGACATATCTCAAAGGTAGTTAGGCTTATACCTTATACCATACAGCTTATTGCTACAAAATCTACATCAGTCTATTATCAAACGTCCCAAGCTCAACTAGCTACAATCACTCTCTAGCAAACTGCCATTGTTGTCCCCTTCTCACTCCCTTGTACTACTCTGGCAAAAATCTAAGCTAAATTAACCTAGTTATCTGACTCTAGGCTGTACCCTTGAAGCTGAGCATCAGTGAAGAGATTAATACAACTGAGTAAATTTGAATCACTGCATTTTTATGATCATTAACCTCTTCTCCTAACAGAGTCCTTCTGTTCCTATTCTGAATCCCAGGTTCTCTTGTTTTCTCAAGGAATTTACTTCTTTGGTTATGCTTTCTATCTCCTTCATCTTAAACCTCTCCTCTTAATTGGAGTATTCCTAGTAACATATAATCATATTCTACTGTTTCTGATCTTGAATAAATAAATAAAAGCATCTCATCTCCCAACAGTTACTGATCTGTATTTCTCCTCCTCTTTGCATCCAAAACTTGAAGAATTTTCTTCTTGCCCTGGCTTTCCTGTTTACCTTTTAACTCACTTGAATCTATCATCTGCCTGCAACACTGCATCTAACCCACATTTGCTAAAGTTAACACTGACCTCCATAATGGATTTTTGAGTATCACCCAATTGGCCACAATTTCTCAAAACACAGACTTCATTGACTTCTTGGTGCCACATTTCTTCCTACTACTTTGGCAATTCTTTCTCCGTCTCCTTTGCTAGCTACTCTTCTTTTCAACTTTTCAGTGCTCGAATTCCTTGGGTTCAGACATTGTAGTTCTTTTCTTAGACTCTCTACCTAAGTGTTTCAAACATTCCCATGATTTTAAAAACTGTGTCCCTTATTGATATTGCCAGTTCTGAACCCCTGAATGACAGGCTCAAATCCAGTTAACTACTTGACTCCGTCATTTACATGCCTCAAGGTTGTTGCCAACCAACTTGTTCAATACGGAACCCTCATTCTTCCCTCTACTCTCCTTCTCAGTGGCTTTCCGTTTCACTTAGAATAAAATTCAATCTCTTTAACATGGTCCCAAGGACCTGCATGATTTGGCTTTTGTCAAGATCTTCAAATTCATCTCATGTTTCTGCATGGCAACCTCATTGAAACAGTTCTTAGAAAACGCCAACCTCTTGCCTGCCTCAGGTTTTGCAGGTGTTATTTCTTCTGTTTAGACAGCTCCTTCACTTCTCCCCATTCATCAGTCAACAGTCTTCACTTGACTAAAATCAACTCGTCTATTAGGGTTCAGTTCAAATATTATTCCACGAACTCTCCAATCCAAGTTGGCTCCTATTCTCCAGCTGCTATTCTCTCTCATAGAATCCAGTTAATTTACTTCATAGAAGTCATCACAGTGTTTAATTATACAATCATGTATATGTTTATGTCCAACCTTCCCAGTAGATGATAAACTCCATGAAGCAGGGACACTTTCTGTTCTATTTACCATTGTAACATACTGCCTGGTCTATAGCCAGGGTTCAATATGTGTAAGTCCTTGAACCAAATGAATAAAAGTTCATTACTAGATACTTAAACAAATTAAGCTATTTAATCTTTGTAATGATTCTACATATAATGTCCATGTGTATTAGAAATATAAAATATTTAGTATTTATTTCTCATATAATATCTAAATTTACACAAGGCTTATGACATGATGTAACTACCTAGAAAGTTTTCCAGTTTGCAGTGTCTCTATTTTGTATTATCACATTTGAACTTTCAGACATCACTTTTGTTAGCAGATAATACAACTGAGGCGTAGAAAAGTAAGAGACTTGCTAAAATTTACATTTCTAGTACGATGACAGATCTTTAGATCTTCATGTCAAATACTCTTCACATTATATTAAATTATTACATAATTATATAGTAATTACATATTATATTATTGCTCCAAGACTATAGTGTAAATCTTTGGAGAAATGGGCAGAATCACAACTTTAATTTGTCATTTATCCCCTTGAAAGACAAATCACAAAACACATTAACTTTGATACCATTAATAAGATTGTATGACCAAATTTACCATCACCCCCCATCCCTTGACAGAATACAATGTTAAATAACTTTGAGGCCAACATGAATACATTCGAAATGATTATATCTCGAGACAAACTATACCATCTTGGCTTCCTGGTTCCATCCACTGATTATTATAGGGTAATGTGGTACGAGAAGTATACCCCTAATCTTGAGGCAAGGAAGATGATAAGAATTAGAGCTGCCTAGACCTATCTATTAAAACACTGTCTTCCACAAACCCATCGTCTCATCAGTAATCCACATATTTATTTTAGTAGTTATTTTCCAAGTTTAAACATACAGGCAGCAAAATCCTATTCATATGTCAATGCAGGCAGGCTCTGTGACATTAGCAAACAGAGACTCATATGGAGCCATTTCTCAAAGAATTATTGCTTTCTTTTTATTATCAATGAGAACAATAATAGTAATAGATAACATTTACTGAGTACTTGCAATGGTCAAAGCACTATTTTAGACTTTTTAAAGTACTACTCTATTTTATTCTCAAACCACTTTTTAAAGATAGATACTAGTTTTGCCATTTTGTTGACAAAGTACTGAATCTTACAGATCATAAAAAACAGACTTCAAGATTGCTCAGCTGGTATGTTGTGGGACTGGGATTTGAACTCAGGTTTACCTAGTTAAAATCCATTTTCTTTACATGCTGGCAATATTGACCACGCTTTGTCTTTTTTGATTAGCTAACCATGGTTTCTTTATCTTCAAAGTAGTGATTATTGTTCCTTTTCTGGGTATCTAATGCTTTTCCTAAGAATCTTTTAAAACCTCCACTAAGAATGGGTGTGAAAGACAACAAAATGGTAATCATGTGAGGTGAAGGATGTGTTAACTAACCTTATTGCAGTAAACATTTCACAATATATACGTGTGTCAAATCATCATTGCACACCTTTAATCTTACACAATGTTATATGTAAATTATATCTCAATAAAGTTGGGGGAGGAGAGAAAAGAATGGGTAAGAGACATGAGCATGAAATCAGACAGAGCATGAAATCCCATTTTTTCACTTACCAGCTGTTGATCTTAGGCACATTATCTTACTTCAATAAGCCTCAATTTCCTTGTCTATAAAGTAAGAATAGAAATAATTATAAGCTAATTCATGGGATTCTCATGAGAAATAAATAATGCCTTTCATGAACCAAATATGCTCCCCAACCCATAGATATCTATAGGTCATAGTTCTTACCACATTTTTAAAATTTTTTTTGCATATTACATTAGCATTTATTAACTGGGTGGCTTTGAAAATGTTCCATTTCCTCTTATCTAAAATGGGGATTATAATATTGTCAACTGTAATCATGTTGTCCAAGTCAAGTTTTGTTCAAACTGGGATAGTTCAGAGAATGAAAAAAGGCTTTTCAATAATTTAAGTAATAGAAATGTTGAGACAGTCAATAAGATTGGTTTCACTTATATTGGTAGATCTAGAAAATAGTTCCATACAAAAATATTTATAGAAGTAAAATTATTTCTAAACAATAAATAAAATATATCTGTGTACTTCAAAAGAAAATGAAACATTTATAATGGTTACCTGAGCATTAAAAATAACATCACAGTAATTATTCTTCATATGGTGTCACATAATTTAAGCACTTCCTTAGCTACCTTTATCTCATATCACTGCTATTATTTCTAAAATGTGTCTTTTTCAATATTAATTTAGTTTTAGTTTTTCATTATATTATCTAGAATCTCATTGAAATTGCATATTGTGGTCAATAAATTTGATATTCATGATACCTCCAATTGACTTTTCTATGTAGAACATAATATTTGAAAAAACATATGAGAAAATATTCAGTCTATGAGTGCTGAGGAACGTGGTATATTCAGAGCAAATTCTGCTAAATATAAGATAGTCTGAATTATACTTTTTGTATTAAATGTGGAAATATTTCAGCTCAAACATTTTCACAGATACTATCTTTTGCCTCCATTCAAAGTAAAAATGTTCAACAAATTTTTTATAATTAAAACTTGTCAATGATTTGACTCCTTTTATTATTATTTTGAATGTTTTGCCAAATTTGCATTCTTCAAAATCATTGATCCTCTCAATTTCATTTTATTATAATACAGAATATAAATTTATTCAAGTAAAACCAGAAGCTTAATTCAAAGATTCTTCACACCAGGTCAGATATTCCAAAAATACAATTATGTATATTTACATTCTCATCATTTAATTTGTTCAATTGTTTCTTCTGTAGGGATAAATTTCAGTGTCTGCCTGTTTGCATGCTTTGTCTTTAATAGTTGAAGTTCCCTCCAAAGCTTCAAAACTTTAAATTCCACTATTACACTATGATTAAATATTTCCAATTGTCTTTTTAACAACATGAAATATTAGAGAACTTGACGACAAAAAAGAATCAATAGAATTGTAGGACAATTACACAATCATTTGTCATAGGCTCAAACATATCTAAAGTTAAATTTGTGATAGGCCATAAGAAGAGAAAATACGTATTGCCATGATGATGTATGTGTGTTCGATACCAGCCCCCAAATCTTGTAGTTCAGTTTTCTGTATGTATAGGATATTTGCAAATTTTGATAATTACGGCTTGTATTTCAAAAAATATTATTATCAAAAAATGGAATACAGTAGCTTGTTTGGATTATAAACTATGCATTACCATAACAAATTTCCTGCACATGTCTGCACCATGAGTTTCTTAATTTGTGAGGAAGCCATTTTTTTTATCATACATTATAGAGTAATGTAATATTTGTAGTCATATTATCACCATGAAAACAAACGCATCTTCAGTGTTCACCTTTAGAAATGAATTAACAAAGGAGTTCAAAGTAATGTCAGATGTTTCACTTTCAATATAATGAGCTTTCTCTGATGGTCTAATGGGGGTGCCTGTGTGTGTGTGATAAGTTGTCTTTCTACTGCTGCTTTCAAATTTTTCTCTTTTTCTTTGACTTTTGTCAATTTAATTATAATGTGTTCTGGTTTAACTCTTTTAGGGTTCAACCTATTTGGGGTCTTTTGAGCCTCATGAATCTGGATGTCCATTTCCTTCCTCAAGTTTGGGAAGTTTTCAGTCATTATTTCTTTAGATAGACTCTCAGTCCCTTTCTCTTTCTCTTTTCCTTCCAGGGTTACCATAATGCATACATTTATTCTATTTTGTTGGTATTGCATAAAACCCATAGGCTTTCTTCATAGTTTTTTTTTTTTTGTTTCTTTTTGCTCTCCTGACTAGATAATTTTCAATGGAAATTGGAAACAAATTTTTCCTTCTGCTTTTTCAAACTTGCTGTTGAAGCTCTCTTTTGAATTATTCAGTTCTGTCATTGCATTCTTCAGCTCTAGCATTTTCATTTGCTTTGTTTGATGGTTTCTATTTCTTTGTTAAACTATTCATTTGTTCATGCATGCTTTTCCTAATTTTGTTTAGTTGTCTGTCTGTGTTTTTTGTACTTCACTGAACTTCTTTGAGAGGGTTATTCTGAATTCTTTGCCAGACAATTCAATGGTCTCCATTTCTTTAGCATCAATTATGGGAGCTTAGTTTCCATTAGTGGTATCATGTTTACTTGATTCTTTGTGATTCTTGTAACCTTGTGTTGGTATCTGTGCACTTGAGTAAACAGTCTCCTCTTTCAGGTTTTACAGGTTTTCCTTCAGCAGGCTAAGACCTTCTCCAGACAGCTTATCGTGGGGTACTGGACGGGTCAGCTAGCAGTATCTGCCAACAGATGGAGCTTGCTATTGGGATCTCTAGTTGGGTGAGGTCATGGCCTTTTATTCTTAGGTTGGGTGACAGGTTGCCACTGGCTGGGCTCCACAGTTGGGTGGACCTTCTGGCTGGGTTTCATGTTCAACCAGTGCCTCTGGGTGAGCTCCCTAGCTGGACAGAGTTGCTGGCTGTCTTCCATGTTTGGATGGGGCCACTATCTGGGCTGTTCAGGTAGGGCCTCAGGCTGTCCTCCCCAACTGGGATTTAGGCAGGGCAGCAGGCTGGGCTTTATGGTTGGGTAGACCGTTGGGTGTGCTCCACTGTTGGGAGAGGTTGTGGGCTGGGTTTTCTGGTCAGGAGGGGCCATTAGCTGTGCCCTCCAGTTGGGTGGGGCTGGTGACCACGCTCTGGGGTTGAGCAGCATCACTGTCGTGGCTTCTTGGTCAGGTAGGGCCACAAGTTATGCTCTGCGATTGGGTGGCGTCGCTGACTGGACTCCCTGCTTGGGGGAGGCCGCAGGTTGTTCGGCAGTCCCTCAAGGTCATATGCTCTGCTCCATGCTTGGTAGGGTTATAGGCTGATTTCTGCAGCCAGGTGGTTCCATAGGCTGAGGTTTAAGCCTCCTCGGGGTCTTTTCAGGCCCCCTGGTTATGCAGGGCCAGAAACTATGCTTAACAGTTGGGCAGGGCTGTGGGTTTGTCTCCCTGCCTAGGAGGGTCAGCGATGTCTTCCATAGCTGCAGAGTGTTGTGGCCACGGATTCCAGAGCAGTGGATCTGGATGCTATGCTTAACAGTTGGGCTGGACTGTAACTTTGCTCTCCCGCCTGGGCATGGCATGTGCTCCATGGCAGCATGGCCCTGTGCTGGAGATCCAAATCAGACCCAACTGCCCACTGAGCTCACTGGCCTGACTGGTCACTGGCTCGGTTCTGCAGATCTGTGGAGCTGCTGGCTGGGATCGCTGCTCGGGCGCTGCTGCAAGCAGGAATGCGTTCTGCCAGGATGTGCAGGTTATCTGCCTCTATCTGAATCCCAGTCATTGAGCTCCGCAGATTCTCCAGGTGATCCCTGTGAGGTAGGACCTAAGTGAGCCTGCCAGGAAGTGTCCCGTAATGCTGGGGAAGCTGGATATCCACCTTGTGTTCTCTTTTTCTCACTGGAGAAACATAGGCCCAGGGGGGTCTTCTCAGTATGACACTGTGCCCCCTCCCAGGAAGGGGTGATGTGGTCAAAGTGAAACTGTTCCTCTTGCTCTTCTAATGCGTTCATTCTCAGTCTTTGTTGTCCAGGAAGTGCTTCAGCCTCACCTGGGCTCTGCAGTTTCACAATGCTCCCCTGTCGAGGCATCGTGGCTAGCTGGTCTTGTTAGGGGGACTATAGTTAGGAATAACCTATGTCACCATTTTGATGAGGTCACCTGCCTTCTTTAAGTTATTATTCTTAAAATGAAATTTTAAAATACACAAAGCATTAATTCCTTGAAAGTCTTGATCTTTGGTTCATAAAAAATATTTCGGACACAGAACACCTTTAATTTTGCATTTTCCTTGATTGAATTTTTACGAGTGGTTCTGAAAGCATCTTCAAGGTGGACATTAGAGTATCAGTTCATTTCCTTTTTTGAGGATGAAAATACCTTTTCTCCTTGTTCTGATTTTTGTTTTGCCTTTGAAGTCAATATTGCTTTTGCTAATTCAGATTTTAAATCAATTTCTCATTTTATTTAAAGCATTCCACACAACATTCATGACTTTTTTCTCTTTTCATATACTCTGTTAAAGTGTCTGAAAGAACTGTGGTCTATGGCAAATGTTCAAACACTGGGAAATGATTATGAACATTTTTGAGTTGTATTCAAGTACCATATTACTCAGATAGCCTAGCAAGGCAACAGCACTACCTGGAATCACATGCCAAAACTACCAATTTAATGACTTATTTCGTTTTCAGAACTTGTTTCTTGGAATGCCACTTATATGTCTTAGAACACCACCCATGAATTTTGTGTAATGTATTTTATAAGTATAAACATAATTTTTATATTTTTTTTGCAAGAATGGCTCACCATTAGCAGCAGACAGGGCCAAGAACATACACTTTAAAAATGGTAACAACTGCAAGCATGACCGACTGATGAGGTCATGACCATTTCTATCATGTTCCTGTCCCTTTTCCTTCAGACTGAATGCCTGTCTTACAGGTGTCCGGAATAGCTGATCTCTAACATCACTAATTCTCTATTCTAAGATTATCCAATGACCCATTTCAGTTAACACATTACACAAAGACACAGAAGTAGACATTAGCTAACTTGCCATCTTTCCTGAAACAAAGGATGAGATTATATATTTGATTACAGATTTATTCCACTTTCAGGGTAAACTCCAGAAAAGTTTGCTTAGGGAGACTACACATTAGTCTAACCTGGAGGTTTGAAAGAGTGGATAAGGCCACCATTTGAATGCTTCTATATTGTATCAGGAAAGAAAACCAAATGACCTTGAAGCCACTTAAAGCCTTAAAATACTAAGGTTTTGATGCCAGGGATTAACTCATTAAGCCATCACCACTGGCTCTAGGCATTCTGATACTCTGAGGCTGTACTGCTTGTGGCTTAGTTACTGCAGAAAAAAGAAAAGTCAGATTAAGCTGTCATCCAAAACAAAAGTTAACATATGCACCTAACTGGCTTCGGTTTTATCATTCTTATTATTATTCATATAATTACAATTTGTGTCTATAGAAAATATGGCCATTATTTTAAAATTACTATTTCAGAAAAACAAGTTATCAAGATTGAGGTTGTGACAGAAGTAAGGGAAATTCATAAAGTGTACAGAAATTACAGCTAAATCCAAAATGGGCAAATCAGAATATAAGTAGGAACACATTTTCAAGTTCTTGATATGCTTGGCCTCTATCCCATACCACTAATTATTTCTCAGCTCAAATGGGCAAAATCGTTAGTGATTTACTCGGCAATAGGTGAAAAGATATGTTTCTTTTTTTCTTTCCCTGTGGAAAACTGTCTGCATTGTACTGCAATGCTGAGCAAATTCTTCTTAGCAGCATGTCTCCTCAGACATTTTATGGCAGCTTGGGGAATATTAAACGTATGATTAATAAATAATTACAACTATGCGTCCTATCTTCAACTCATATTCAAAAGGAATTTTGACTGTGTGAGGCATTTAAGAGTAGTTGTGAATACAATATATTTACACATTTTAATTTAGATTTATTCCAGAGATAAAAAACAAATATTTACATATCCCATACCTACTTTACGTATAGAATTATTTTAACCATTATCAGTATACAGCCACCTCCAGGGAGAAATGCAGTAAAGAATTTAGCACCAGGAAAACATAGCAAACAACAATGTAGGACAGAAGGTAAAGACCATTGTGAACATGGAGGATCTGAAATTAGAGAAAGAATTTTTAAAATTAGGTGGAACGTAATCACTCAGCTGGAATTTGTCTACGTTACCAGAACAGGAGCCTTTTGTTGTTGCTGTGGAAAGTGCTTTCAGGTATTTCATTAACAAACCAAGCAGAAAATCCCATTTCAGTCTTATTCACCACCTCTCTACCTGAGAATACAATACAATATGAGCTTAGCTTATCTATCATTGTGCAGTGATATGATACTGGAATGATTACATCACCGGCAGCAGGGTATAGTCATGGTGATCCTAGGTCTTGAATTTTCTGGAAAAGTCCCAAATTCCTACTTGATCAATTCTATGTGTAATCTTTAGGTTCCAAAATTATGATCACTGTGACTATGAAACCAAGAGCTGTAGCTGATGAGAAACCCTTCTAGCTCCAGCTCAACCACTCAACGTGTGCTGCAGAATGTTTCTTAAGCAATTTGGGTGGCAGTCCCTACCCCCCCTCTTTATGCAAAGGCATGAGTGGAAAAATGCCAAACAGTCACTCATTCCATGGCTTAACTAGCATTATGCAGGATGGCTTGGCAGTTAAAAACACACTGGTACTGGTGTAATTGGATTTGAATCCCAGCTCTGCTAATCTCAGCTCTGTGTGACTCCAGGCAAACTAGTTAACCACTCTGTGCCTCAGCTTCTTCATCTGTAAAATAGGCTGATGACAATAGCAATTTCTCATGGAGTTGTTATAGTGGGCTTTGATGAGTTGATATACATAAAATACCTACAAGGGGGAGGAGCGTGGGGGAGGGAAGGAATGGGAGTTTGGGATTAGCAGAGGCAAACTATTACATATAGGATGCATGAACAATAAGGTCCTACTGTATAGCACAGGGAACGATAGTCAATATCCTGTGACAAACCATAATGGAAAAGAATATGAAAGAGAATATATATATGTATAACTGAGTCACTTTGCTGTACAGAAGAAATTAACACAACATTGTAAATCAACTATACTTCAACAATTTTTTTTTTAAAAAAGCACCCAAGACAAGCACAGAACAGTAAATGTGATAAGCATAATGGTTAAACACATGTGAGAAAGGACTGCATATGTTCAAATCCTCTATTAATTCAGTTATTCAGCGGTCATTCCCTCTTTGTACTCCAGCTCATAACACCTTCAAGAGATGCGTTCTGTTCTGTATAATTATGAGAGAGCAGATTAGAGAGGTTAAGAAACTTGCCCACAGTCTCATCTGACACCCAATATTTATATCCTTAATATGTCTGATTTCAGATCTGTGCTCTCTAAACTCTGCTTCCCCAGGGTCCCCAGAGATTTTGCAAGATGATTATTACCTTATTATGTCTTGGTCCCAAGTTCATTGTCTGCAAAAATATGTAACAATGATTTTTGGACATGGAGTGATTGAAAAGCAGGTGTCTGGTTTACTTTCTCACAATAGAGAATAGCAGTTAGAGAATCTGATTCTACAGCAAGACATCCTGTGTTCATAATATCAGCTCTACCACTGTCTAGATGACCTCGGGCTTAACATCTCTGTGCCTCAGATTTCTCTTCTGTTAAATGAGAATAATAGCACCTAATTCAGAGGGTTATTTAAATATTTAATTAATTAATAAAAAATAAAGCATTAGAATAGTGCCTGACACATAGGAAGCAACATAGAAATGCTTCTCGTTTATATACTTATCATTACTACTACTACTTGGGAGGGCTGGGATGAGTGGGAGAAGAGACAGTTAATGGTACTATACCGATACAATCATGGGTATATACACATATATACCCTACAGAAATGGGTAAATGTGTTTTCAGCTTTCATTCAAACAGAAAGTCACTCTTCTTGTCAAAAGGATTTAAACCTCCTTCCTCACAAACCATTGGTTTAGTGTGCAGAAGGACGTTGATCCCCAAAGAAGAGACACTTAAAATGCTCAGCTCAGAGATACAGACAGCTGGGGATTATACAGGTCCAACTAACAATAAACAAAAATATTGAAAGGAGGCAAAGTCTTCCACAGAAACTAGCTGTTAAAGAGTCAGTATCTAACAACTATTCTTTGAGCAAGTACATGAACAAAAATCTCAAATTTAGTGGAATAGGTCCCACTGACCTGGATAAATGAGAACAATGCCATGTACAAAAGGAGGTGAAGATGGGCACAGAGGCATCCCCTTGGCTACCCCTGTTCAAAGCTTATCATAACCAATAAATGAAGAGGAAAAGGAAATTGATTTCAGAAACCTTGTAAAGCCTTGAAATTTTGTTGTAATGGATGTAAACAATATATAGTTCTTTGCACAGAATGTAGCCTTAATTTTTTTTTTCCATATTCATAGAATTCTAAATACAAAAGTCCCTTCAGGGATTGTAAAAGAGAGTTGCCCAAACTGGCTGGACCTCCACTCTGCTGTTAAATTTGAGAATCTGGTGTTCAGAGTGTACAAAATAAGTAGTACTTACAATATTTTCTCTTAATAAGTCTTATTTCTAAGTGGGGTCCTCTTAGATTTGTCTTGGTAGGGTTTTAGTTTTCCATTTGCTTTTTCTTTTGTTTTCAGTAGAGGGAAAAACTTGAACAGATTTGTTGAGAGCCTCAGTGAATGGGTCACTAAGAGGATTGTAGATTTTAATAGACTCTTCTCTTGCCTTCCCACGCAGCTAGCTATTTCCCCAAACCCTAAGTTTGAAGGATTTGAAATAGAACTTTAAATATTATAGAGCTGAATCATCAAAGGGTTTTAAACCTGCCACTGGATGAAGGACAGAAAGAAAGGATGATCTGATCTAAAGCCATGAAGTCTTAGCACTGAGGATGGTTCCCCTGGAGCAGAACAGAGAAAAACAGGAAAGGAAAATGCTTAATTGAACCAAAATAGGCTACTATGACATACATGAAAATCAAAGCTTTAAAATGACAAATTAAAATAAAGGGTAAAGAAAGTAAAGGTGGTGTTAACTTTCTTTCCTGGAGGCTGCTAACTTATCTAGGGCAATGGATTTCAGATGTTAGAAAAAGTGCTAGTCCATAATGGTGTTTTTAACGCTCCCCTACAAAGTGAGGACCATGTGGTGAGTTTTCTTAGTAAGTGTACTTTTTTTTATTTCATGGATTAATCCTTATTCTGGGAGTGTGTTCTACCTACATTTTTGTATTAAAATACCCTTTAAATGGAAGAGATGGTGACAAAATATGGTAGTTTATTTGTTCATTTCAGTGCCTTAATGATTAAAATGAAAGCTCACCAACACTACATTACCCACTCACCGCCTCCCAAAAAAAATCTGATCTGTGAAAAAAAAAATGTCTGAGACCCAACAATCTGAGTCAGTTCTCTTCTAGAGGGTGGATTAGAATTACGTTGGAAGGAGTTTCAAAACACTGACCCTCCCTTGTGCTGTGAGCTCTCAGGAGGAAAGTGGAAGGAGGGGGAAGGGAGATGTGTATTCTCATATAAGATTATGATACAGACCCTAATTGACATCCACAGTTCTGAGGCGAGAATACTCAACTATCATCCCTGGAAGACCCATATCGTTTTACTTTTGTATTTTTCTTGAATGTATTCACCTCTGTGGACGGGAGACAAGTAGTTTACAATGGATTTTCCTCAATAAGAGGAATAATAGGAAACAAGTTTCTGTTTCCTTGTTTTTAGGAAACAAGTTTTTATGCTGCACGTATAAAAGATCTTTGAAGGAGAAGCTTCAAGGAAACGGCAATTCTTTACATAAAGAAATCATAATATTAAAACTCTAGGGATATAACAAATATATTCTTGACTGTAGTGGCAAGCTAAATAAAGTCCTTGAGCTAATTTTAATGGAAAAATTTCAACATACAAACCGAATAAGTAGACATACTCTATAAATACATATTTCTTGAGTTCTAAAAAGCTACATGGAGGAATGCTAAAACACATATTCAAACTGTGCAAGATGGGTGAAAGTGTAAAAGTAAATCCAGATTTCCTTAACACTGTGAAGCAAAATAAAATGTTTAAGATACTGAGTTCCTCTCTGTCCTTGAGGAGATCAGCCTAGTATAATCTTTTTGCTCCAATCCAGCTAATTTCCTCACTGGCCTGTATATTAAAAACAAATTTACTTATTTAGTGATTGATTTCCATGAAAGGCTTTGCCTCCTTAGGATGTTATTGGAACTAAAGCTATATACCCTGACCTTCCCCTCACTCCACCCTACTGCCAGCACAAAATATGTCTCAAGCTTCCTATGCAGATCCTACGCATGTTCTAAAACCTATTCTGTTTATACAAGCCCTGAACACTTAGCATGTGCCAGGCACTTGTGAGGCTCCAAAAGGCCGTAAAAGGCAATTAGAGGTTTTAAGGAGATTTGTGTTTTAGGTGAGGAATATGGGTTGGAAGAAGTCTTGAATAGAAACAGGGAGATTCTTTAGGAGACTATTATAATAATCTAAGACAATGATTATCAGGGTGTGGTCTCCAAATCAACAAAATCAGAATCACCTGGCAACTTTTTAGAAACGCAAATTTTCATGCCCTATCCCAGACCTACCAAATCACAAACTATAGGCTTCATTCCAGCAATCTGCACTGTAGCAAGCCTTCCAGGTGAAGCTGATGCCCACTGAAGGGTGTGAACACTGGCTTAGAATAGCAGTGGGAGACAAGATTAGTGGCGATTGCTTTGGAGAGCAGAAAACACTCTTTTCAGCTGTTACTGAACTGAAAGACACGATGATTGACTGATTAGGTGACAAAGAAGAAGTGAAATAAAATTTCAAGGTTTATGATTTGTGTGATTGATGCCTAAGGGAACCTTTCAGAGATACGGAAATATAAGAAAATATCAGATGTGGGGTTATCAGTATAGAAAATAAACGCTCATTTTACATTAGGTTGTGTCAAATCTGAAATTTTAGACATTCAAATGGACATGTCCAGAATGGTAATATAATAGAGAGATCTGAATATAAGAAGAAGGATTACGATAAAAGTGATCTTAGGAGTGTGATTGAAGTTGAAGAACTAATAAAAAACAAGGGAGCAGAGGAAGTCACCCAGGGAGAGTATGAGAAGAGAAGGAAACTAAAGATGGAACCTGGAAAATGCTAACATGTAAAGAAAAGATGGTGGCAGAACTTGGGAGAGAAAAAACATAATCATGGTATTTTAGAAATTCAACAAGGCAAGAGTTTTAAGAAGGAGGAATTAATCAACAGTTTTAAATGTTGCAGAGAGATTAAGGTAAGGAGAGAAATATATCCATTAAATTTGGAAATGAAGACAATTGTGATTTTGCTAAGAGGAATTTCAATGGTGATGAAATGAGATTACAGTAGGAGAAAAAATTAATGAGTTAGGACTTCTGGTTTCAGCCACAACATGTAAAATGTTTAGAATTCATTGCTCTTATCCTTACAACAACAACAAAAAAGTTGGACAAACTGAAAAGAAATGACTTCTTGGACCCATCAGAGAACTGACCACCACCCCCAAAATCTGGAGAGAAGGATCATCCAAGAAAAAAGAGGCCAGATATGCTTACCTGAAGTAGAAGCCGTTGGAGACATAAACTGATAGGAACACTTAAAATGTAATTTTGGCAGATTGCAGGAGGATGAGTATGGACTAACATGAGTATGAGAAACTCCTAGGACCTTCCAGAATATCATAAATGTTCCTTCCAGATGATGATCCAACAAAGATCCCTCCCTGAATCAGTCATGGAGAGTGTTTTGATCACTTCCTCTTCACCCCAGTGGTGAGGGAGGGATTCACTCTAGGATTATGGGAATGGCCAAACTCACAACAGCTGGCACTGGATAAATGAGCTTGACAGCAATTTATGAGTTACATATAGTCACAGCCCAAGAGAGGAGGACACTACATGCAATGCAGTAATACATGGGGGTTTCACTTGGGAACAGAGTGAACAACCAAGGACTGTGGGAGACAAGCTTTATAGTAGCAAGAGGATGAGGTGCACCTCAGTACCTACATGAAGATGTGATTGGCTTGTTTGAGTAATTCTGCAATCTGGCAGGGAACTGAAACCCACTACTCAGGGATAAACAGGACCTGTATTTCGTCTATTTGATAAGGAGGGTTGTTAAGTAGAGGTTTTATCAAAGGGAGCAGAGTGAGGAGGATGTAATAACCAAGTTTTCTATTTTCTCTATTTGATGCTTTGACACCTGGGCCTTGCTGATTCTGGAGGGATTGCCTCTCCCAGACTAGCCAATTCCTAGAGATAGTAAAGGACTTGCCTGTGAGCATACCTTTCATTTGCAAACCAACAACGAATTCAGAGCCCATACCCCTCAATTCATTCTACTTCAGGCCATTATTCTCTTGCTCTAATCACCCCAGGACCAAGTACCAGACAATGAGGAATAGTCCCTATACACACAAGTCTGCTGAAATTATTCAAAGTAACCAATTCTACTGTTTACCCTGCATCACCTGTTCCTTCCTGTGGAAACTACAATAAAGACGCTTGACAAGTTTTTTCTCTTGCTTCCTCTGTCTCCTGATCGACCCTGATGCTTCCCCATGTGGTCCTGTGTAGTGTGCTGTGCCTCCTGTTTCTAGGGATCTGTGAGTATAAAAAGTTCTTCCTTCATGACAGTCATGTCTGTGTCATGTGTTTATCATACTTGCTTAAAACAAATCCCAGCTACCTTTAAAACAGAGAGGAATTCGGGTTAAGACATTCAAGGTCCTCCTGGTTTTACCAGATACAGGGCAGCACATAGTTTTAATTTTTGGCCTTACATCTCAAGCAGGGGAAAGAATAATCATTGTGAACTGTGTCCAAATCCTTATCAGAACGAATACTTATGCTCCAGAGGAAAATATTTGGCCAAAGCCTATCCCAGTTGGGGGAAAGGCATTTTCCACTCCAGCCCTATCTAGCCTTCCTATCTCATAAAAAGGGGGGAAAATTTTCAACAGGAGTCAAGATTTGAAGAGAATAGGTAGGGAAAGCTAAATCTAGAGAAAGGAGTAGGCAACAGAAGGAAAAACAAACAAAAAAAAGCTATACCACTAGAGAAATACTTGTAAAAGTCATAAACCTAACACACAAATCCATTAAAACACCAAGACTTAATTGTATGATTATAGAATGCCTCTATCCCGCACACTTCACCATCATACCAATAGGGCTCCAGTATAGAGACAGTGGATTACAGCTGAAAGAACTGCAAGATACAGGCTCTCTCTGAGAAGGAGGCATTAGGAAATCCCAAAGTCAAGAAGGAAAACAAAAACGGGTCACCAGAGAAGTTGAAGCCTCTGGCACCTATAGCTACAAAAAAACATTAAACACACCCCACTCCTAGCCAGATCACCATACGTCCTCACACTGAAGTACCTCAATTCATATTACCTGATATGAGATGCCCAGCTTTGGGCAAAAAATTATAAGGCATGCAAAACACAGTAGAGAAAAACAAACAAACTCAGAATGAAGAGACAAAGCAATTATCAGAACCAGACTTGTTATAACACAGATGTTAGAATCATCCCATGGAGAACTTAAAATAACTACAATTAATATGTTAAGGGATCTAATGGTGAAAGTAAACAAACATCTGGGCCATGCCCTAGATGGAAACTCTTAAGAAAGAATCAAACGGAAAAGCTACAAATAAACTTTGTAACAAAAAAAAGGGTGTTTTGATTGGCTCATCAGTAGACTCAACATCACAGAGGAAAGAATCACTGACTGTGATGATAAGTCATCAGAAGCTTCCCACACTGAAATACAAAGAAAATAAAGGAACTTAAAAAATAGGACAGACATCTAAGAAATGCAGGACAATGTCTAAAAGCATAACTTAGGCATAGCTGGAATATCAGAAGAAGGAAATAAAGCAGTAATGGATTGTAACCCAGAGTATAAGGTAGAAACTAACACAACATTGTAAAGCAATTATACTCCAATAAAGATGTTAAAAATAATAATAATAATAATAATAATAATAATAATAATAATAATGAATATTTCAGGAAAAAATGAAGTAAATATCCATGAATCTACACTGATATAAATAAATAATTGAATAAATTAATAATTGGGGGAAAAACAGATAAACTGTCCATGCAGAAGAATTCCAAATAATTGTATAGATACTCCACCCTCAGGATGATGGAGCATAATACCTCAGTCCTTAAGAACTGGCTGTCCATTGAAACTTTCTTCCAAAGAGCACACATGTCAGTGGGATAAAACAGATTTTCTACAAATTGTGTTAACAATTGGATATTCATAAGCATTAAAATACATTTTGATCCATGCCTTGCACCATATGCAAAAATAATTCAAAATGGATCATATAATTGAATGTAACATCTAAAACTAGAATACTTTCAGACAAAAACAGAGGAGAAAATTTTGTGACACTGGGTTAGGCAAAGTTTCTTAAATGTGACAACAAAATCACAATCTATATAAAAAAATATTTTATAATTTTTTTATAAATTCAAATTAAGAACTTTTGTTTTTCTAAAAATAACATTGAAAAATGGAAAGACAAGTCAGACTGGGAGAAAGTATTTGCAAATAATATAACTGTTGAAACACCTGTGTTCAGAATATACAAAAACTTATAATTCAATAGTAAGAAGACAACCCAATAGATTAAAATTGGTAAAAAAAATTTGAATAAGCCCTTTACCACGTTAGATATACAAATGACAAATAAGCACAGGAAATAATACTCAACATTAAAATACACTCAACCACAAAAAATACCACTAAAAACCCACTAGAATGAATATAATCAAAAGGGCTCCCCAAAATTTAGCAAGAATGTGGAGACACTGGAATTCTCATACACTTCTGTTAGAAATGTAAAAATGATACGACCACTTTGGGAAAAATTTGGTAGTTCCCTTAAAAAGTTAAGCATAAACTTACAACACAGCAATTCCACTCCTATGTATCTCCCAAGGTAAATGAAAACATATGGCCAAAGACTTGTATGTGACGTTCATAGAAGCATTATTTTTGATAGCAAAAACCTGGAAACAATCTAGATGTCTATCAGCAGATGAATAAACAAACTGTGGTATATCTGTACAGTAAAATACCTCTCACAAATAAAAAGGAGCACACAAGCAAAACATGTAAAACAAGAATGAATTCCCAAACACTATGCCATCTGAGAGAAGCTAGATACAAAACTACGTATTGTACAAAGCCAATTATTTAGAATTTCTAGAAAATACAAATCTATGAAGACAGAATCAGGTCAGTGGTTGTCTGGGGCTGGGAGTGAGAATAGGGTTAACTCTAAAAGGCATACAGGGGCTTTTTGGGGTGAGAGTATTCTAAAACTAAAATATGACTACTGTATATATTTAATAAAACTCATAGAGAACTGTATATTTAAGATAGGTAAATTTTATGGTCTGTAAATTTTATCTCAATAAAGCTGTTTTAAATATAGTGAATATTTGCTGAGGAAGCAGAGGTTGTACTACCTGAAAACTGACTATGAAAGGAAAGAGATAAGGCATTAAATAATAAGTAAATAGGTTTGATAGAGATTTATTTTCCCTTATAAAAATGAGAACTATTTGAGCATACATAGTATAAAGGAGCCAGTAAAGAATGGAAGGTTAAAACATAAGAAAAAAAAATTAATGGATCCAGATCCTTGAAGAGCTTTCAAAAGCAAGTAGATGAATTTACTTAGGATAAAAAAGATTATTTCATCCTCTGTGATGGGAGAGAAGGTGGAAAAGATGGATGAAGTTAAAGATAACAAATGGTGGTAATGGGGCAAAAAAACAGCAAGTTAAGAGTTCTAACCTGGTAGTGTCAATTCTTAGAATTAAATGGAAAGAATATATTCCTTTATTGTTCAGTTTCCTCCTAATGGTTATGAATTCTTCAATTAACTAGTATGAATAGTGTAGTATTCTTTCTAGCTGAAATGTACTTATATCTGTAGTTATAACGATAAAACTTAGCAAAATAATCTTCAGCATCAATCAACTATGAGAGGTGTGTACAACTGTGGGTCTGCGTATAGAAGAGTTTAGAAAAACACCTGATTGCAGTTGAAGAAGAAATTGATTAGGATCTATAGGATTGCTGGGAACTTGAGGCTCAGCTGACTTTTTTTTTTTAATTTATTATTTATTTTATTTATTTTATTTTTGGCTACGTTGGGTCTTCGTTGCTGCATAAGGGCTTTCCCTAGTTGCAGGGAGCAGGAGCTACTCTTTGTTGCAGTGCACGGACTTCTCATTCCAGTGGCTTCTCTTGTTGTGGAGCACTGGCTCTAGAGCACAGGCTCAGTAGATGTGGTGCACGAGCTTAGTTCTTCCGCATAATGTGGGATCTTCCCAGACCAGGGCTCGAACCCATGTCCCCCTGCATTGCCAGGTGGATTCTTAACCACTGTGCCACCAGGGAAGTCCCGAGGCTCAGCTGACTTTGGAGGCAAAGAGTAAATAGTTGCTTCCATCATTCTGTTAGGTATTTTCTTCAACTCTAACCCATAGCACAAGGTAGACAAGAAAAAGGTGGTGGTTAGGTGGATCCACTAATGTTCCCGCAATTTACCAAAAGATTTCTCTACAACTGCTTTAACTCTGGTTGATTGCTCTATCTTCCTCACCTTTCTCCCCAGGTGGTCCCCACTTCAATCTACCACCTCCCAGCCCCACTTGCCACTATATTTTACCTTGAAGTCCTCTACATCTCTCCACTGTTGGGAATATAGTGAGTAGGGAAGCAATATCTTAGGCTTCCTTGGAGTCCCTGCATTAGTGCGAGCATTTAGTCATGCTTAAGATTTGTTAAATGGGAAATAATTTTAAATTATTATGGAATGATTACCAATAAGCTATTTGGAAACAAAATCTTTTCTAAAATATTAGTGATAACCATGTGTGTCCGATCTCATTTTTAATTTGGGTTCTTCCACCAAAGAGCTGGATGACATTGGACAAGTGACTTAACATCTGTGAGCCTCCATTTTCTCATCTGTAAAATGAATGGGTTTGCTTAAATACTTTAAAAAATAAGCAAATTTTTTCAATTACAAGTGAACAAAAGGACTAATGCTAATTGTTTAAAAGCCAAAATAGGTAGATGGTTATACAAAGAAGAGAATCGTATTTGTTTATTCCTGGATCTACTATTGCAATTTCATGGCACAGAGAATCAGAGTTGTAACACTATTCTATATCTGGATGTTCTTCTAAAAATTGATTTTTAATGTAAGTTTTTTGTAGCATTTGATGTTGTTGAAAGAGAAAACAGTTTCTAGGGGAAAAAAAGTCAATTTTAAAACATGTGTACTGATAAAAAAAAAGGTCAAAATCTGTATAATTTCCTATATCCTGTGAAATTGAAAATGACTACTCAAAAAGATAATTACACTCATGATAAATCTCTATTTCACATACATGAAAAAAATAAAATTTTAATATACCTCTCTAATATCTTAATTTTAATTCTTTTGTAGCTAAATTTAAATATGCTTTTTACTTGATGTTGTAGCTAAAAATTATCTACGGAATTAGGTTGTTTTTCTCTGAGAAAGATTGACCCAGGATGATAGTGAAAGATAAGGAAATCTTGTCCATAGTAGGAAAAGATTAAAGAAAATCTAGTGAACTGCTTGAAGGAGTAAAACCTAAGCTCTAGTGTAGATAAAAGTGGAGGTAGTTGATTTGTTCAAAGTGGAACATAAAGCCAGAGGTAGAAATTATGGATATATAACATAAAGAATATTTTTTTCTAGTCTGCACTGCACCACTATGAAGCATATCATTTCAGGAAGGAAGTCAGCTTTGGGGACTGGGATTCACAGACAAGAATTGTGAGACCAGCTACCAGAGAGATTTTAAAAGGGATTCTTATGGTAGACAGGAAGTTGCAGTTTCCCTTATAGAACTCTGATTAATGATAAAGTTCATGAGTAGAAAACTACATAAAACCTAGTGATCTCATAAGATTGTAATATAAACTTTCTCTTTTTTTGTACCAGAAACTAACCAATTGTTTCATCCAATAAGTATTTAATAATTATTTACTAAGGAAAAGTGAATTTTTTATAAAGGTCATGTAGAGGATTGACATTAATATCTATTAAATCTTAACTCTTCACTACTTGCCAAGCACTGTTCTAATGCTGTGGATTTACTAATTGAATCCTCGCAACAACCATTTGAGGTATTACACTATCCTCTTTTTACAGCTGCAAAAACTGGGACCAAAAGATATTAAGAAGTCCACATAACTAATAAATGGAAAGGCCAGAATTTGAATACCAATGGAATGATCAGGTATCATAAATTCATTCATTATATATATGCCAGTCCTTTCATATAGTTTTTACTGGTCATCTTTTTTCTAATGATGTATTTATTCTAACATGGTGAAAGGAAAAATTAGCTCAGCATCTGGATCACTGTCTGCTAGCTCCTTTGACAAACTTCATTAATCTTTCAAAATCTTCCTCCTGGTTATAGAATTTTTCAATTAACTAACATGAAAACAGAGAAGTGTCTTGACTAAATGAAGTTTATTTATACCTGCAGTGTTACAAAGCAGTATGTCAAGATGATCTTTAGCATCAATTAACTCTAATCCCACAAAATAAAATATCATATCTACTAAGAAAGACCTTTTACAAACAAAAGTTATCACTTTCCTTTGTTTCTAACAAAAAAGACTGAACTGGTAATTACCTGTCTACTTTAAAAATCTATTTTAAAGAAATAATCAGAATTATAGACAAAGATTATGTAAAGTATGTTATTTATAGTTGTAAAAATTCAAAATTATCTAAATGCCCCGATAGGAGGGTAAGGGTTAAATAAGGAATTGTGGATCTATAAATAGATTTTCATCTATCCATTGAAAATCATGTTTTGAAAAACAGTCAATGTCATCAAAAATTCTTATTATATAATATTGGGGGGAAAGGATCCCAATACATATAAAAAATGAATTAGGAGCCTACATTTCAAAATATCATCAATGATTATATCTTGATTGTGTGATGATAGGTGATTTTAATATTCTTTTTAGTGTTTCTGTTTTCCAAATCATCTAAAAATATACATACTATGACTTTTGTAATAAAAAATCTATATTATAATAGAATTTCACAGTTGCTTTTGGAATAATAGGATGATATTTATACCTCATATATTTTCTGGAAATAATAAGTATATGTATGGAGTATTTTATGCAAACATATTTTAACATGCTATATCATTTAATTGTTAAAAGAAACCTATGGGTTTTCCACTTCCAGCCCAGATCAAATGACATATATTGGATTCACCCTCCTGCCTGAACCAAAAAACTGGGTAAAATACATGAAATACTGGTTTTTTAAGACACTAGATATCAGGCAATGAAGGATATTGATCCCTGAGGGATAGGACTCAAATGAAGTTATCCCTTAAATTTTCTCAGCTTAGTGCCTTGAGAGGTTTCCCAGCCATGACACAGGGTGGGTAGGAGGAGCCCAGGTAAAAGACAATAATTTCCTGAGGTGAAAACATGGATTTGTGAGTCCAGGCATACAAAACTTCACAGGACAGAGCACTTTAAAAATGCTACACAGAGCAGGAACTCTAAAGACCCACAGTGTGTGAGAAAACTCCCTAAGACCTAAGAAGGGTTAGAAGGGACAGTACCAAACTCACACAAGGTTGGTTACTGCCTGTTCCCATGAGTCAAGCTGGAAAAACATCATAATTTATAGGGCATTGGAAGGAGTACTCATAAGAATTTTTTCCTCAGAGAGAATCGGCAAGATGGCGGAAGAGTAAGACGCGGAGATCACCTTCCTTCCCACAGATACAGTAGAAATACATCTACACGTGGAACTGCTCCTACAGAACACCCACTGAACGCTGGCAGAAGACGTCAGACCTCCCAAAAGGCAAGAAACTCCCCCCGTACTTGGGTAGGGCAAAAGAAAAAAGAAATAACAGAGACAAAAGAATAGGGACGGGACCTGCACCAGTGGGAGGAAGCCGTGAAGGAGGAAAGGTTTCCACACACTAGGAAGCCCCTTCGCGGGCGGAGACTGCGGGTGGCAGAGGGGGGAAGCTTCGGAGCCACGGAGGAGAGCGCAGCCACATGGGAGCGGAGGGCAAAGCGGAGAGATTCCCGCACGGAGGCTCGGCGCCGAGCAGCACTCACCAGCCCGAGAGGCTTGTCTGCTCAGCCGCCGGGGCGGGCGGGGGCTGGGAGCTGAGGCTCGGGCTTCGGTGCTAGCCGGGAGGGAGACCGGGAAAAAGTCTGCAGCTGCCGAAGAGGCAAGAGACTTTTTCTTGCCTCTTTGTTTCGCGGCATGCAAGGAGAGGGGATTCAGAGGGCCACCTAAACGAGCTCCAGTGATGGGCGCGAGCCACGGCTATCATCGCAGACCCCACAGCAACAGGGGCGCAGAGGGAAAAACGGAGAGATTCCCGCACGGAGGCTCAGCGCCGAGCAGCACTCACCAGCCTGAGAGGCTTGTCTGCTCAGCAGCCGGGGCGGGCGGGGCTGGGAGCTGAGGCTCCGGCTTCGGTGCTAGCCGGGAGGGAGTCCGCGAAAAAGTCTGCAGCTGCCGAAGAGGCAAGAGACTTTTTGTTGCCTCTTTGTTTCGTGGCGCGCAAGGAGAGGGGATTCAGAGCGCCGCCTAAACGAACTCCAGAACGGGCGCGAGCCGCGGCTATCAGCGCGGACCCCAGAGACGGGCAGGAGACGCTAAGGCTGCTGCTGCTGCCACCAAGAAGCCTGTGTGCGAGCACAGGTCACTCTCCACACCACCCCTCCCGGGAGACGGTGCAGCCCGCCACTGCCAGGCTCCCGTGATCCGGGAACAACTTACCCGGGAGAACGCACAGCGCGCCTCAGGCTGCTGCAACGTCACGCCGGCCTCTGCCGTCGCAGGCTCGCCCCGCCTCCTCCGTACCCCTCCCTCCCCCCGCCTGAGTGAGCCAGAGCCCCCGAAGCAGCTGCTCCTTTAACCCCGTTCTGTCTGGGCGGGGAACAGACGCCCTCAGGCGACCTACACGCAGAGGCGGGTCCAAATCCAAAGCTGAACCCCGGGAGCTGTACAAACAAAGAAGAGAAAGGGAAATCTCTCCCAGCAGCCTCAGAAGCAGCGGATTAAAGCTCCACAAACAACTTGATGTGCCTGCATCTGTTGAATATCTGAATAGACAACGAATCATCCCAAATCAGGAGGTGGACTTTGGGAGCAGGATATATTAATTTTTCCCCTTTTCCTTTTTTTGTGAGTGTATATGTGTAAGCTTCTGGGGGAGATTTTGTCTGTATAGCTTTTCTTTCACCATTAGTCCTAGGGTTAGGTCCGTCCGTTTTTTTGTTTTTTTTTTTCTCTTTTTTTACTTAAAATAATTTTTTTCCTATTAAATGTTTTCTTAATATTTTTTTCCTTATTTTCTATTTTTAGAAATTAAAATTTTTTAATAAGTTTTTTCATATTTTTAATTTTTAAAAATTAAAAATTTTTTTCTTAATAAATTTTTTCTTAATTTTTTATTTTTTATTATAAAAAATTAATAAATCTATTTTTAAAAATTAAAAAACTTTTTCTTAATAAATTTATTCTTAATTTTTTTTCTTATTTTTTATTATAATAGTTTTATTTTATTTTATTTTATCCTCTTTCTTTCTTTCCTTCTATTTTTTTCTCCCTTTTATTCTGAGCCGTGTGGAGCCGTGTGGCTCTTGGTGCTCCAGCCAGGCATCAGGGCTGTGCCTCTGAGGTGGGAGAGCCAACTTCAGAACACTGGTCCACAAGAGACCTCCCAGCTCCACGTAATACCAAACGGCGAAAATCTCTCAGAGATCTCCATCTCAACATCAAGAACCAGCTTCATTCAACGAACAGCAAGCTACAGTGCTGGACACCCTATGCCAAACAACTAGCAAGACAGGAACACAGCCCCATCCATTAGCAGAGAGGCTGCCTAAAATCATAATAAGGCCACAGACACCCCAAAACACACCACCAGACGCGGATGTGCCCACCAGAAAGACAAGATCCAACCTCATTCACCAGAACACAGGCACTAGTTCCCTCCACCAGGAAGCCTACACAACCCACTGAACGAACCTTAGCCACTGGGGACAGATACCAAAAACAACGGGAACTATGCACCTGCAGCCTGTGAAAAGGAGACCCCAAACACAGTAAGATAAGCAAAATGAGAAGACAAAAAACACACAGCAGGTGAAGGAGCAGGGTCAAAACACACCAGACCTAACAAATGAAGAAGAAATAGGCAGTCTACCTGAAAAAGAATTCAGAATAATGATAGTAAAGATGATCCAAAATCTTGGAAATAGAATAGACAAAATGCAAGAAACATTTAACAAGGACGTAGAAGAACTAAAGAGGAACCAAGCAACAATGAAAAACACAATAAATGAAATTAAAAATACTCTAGACGGGATCAATAGCAGAATAACTGAGGCAGAAGAACGGATAAGTGACCTGGAAGATAAAATAGTGGAAATAACTACTGCAGAGCAGAATAAAGAAAAAAGAATTGAAAGAACTGAGGACAGTCTCAGAGACCTCTGGGACAACATTAAATGCACCAACATTCGAATTATAGGGGTCCCAGAAGAAGAAGAGAAAAAGAAAGGGACTGAGAAAATATTTGAAGAGATTATAGTTGAAAACTTCCCTAACATGGGAAAGGAAATAGTTAATCAAGTCCTGGAAGCACAGAGAGTCCCATATAGGATAAATCCAAGGAGAAACACGCCAAGACACATATTAATCAAACTATCAAAAATTAAATATAAGGAAAACATATTAAAAGCAGCAAGGGAAAAACAACAAATAACACACAAGGGAATCCCCATAAGGTTAACAGCTGATCTTTCAGCAGAAACTCTGCAAGCCAGAAGGGAGTGGCAGGATATACTTAAAGTGATGAAGGAGAAAAACCTACAACCAAGATTACTCTACCCAGCAAGGATCTCATTCAGATGTGATGGAGAAATTAAAAGCTTTACAGACAAGCAAAAGCTGAGAGAGTTCAGCACCACCAAACCAGCTTTACAACAAATGCTAAAGGAACTTCTCTAGGCAAGAAACACAAGAGAAGGAAAACACCTACAATAACAAACCCAAAACATTTAAGAAAATGGGAATAGGAACATACATATCGATAATTACCTTGAATGTAAATGGATTAAATGCTCCCACCAAAAGACACAGGCTGGCTGAATGGATACAAAAACAAGACCCATATATATGCTGTCTACAAGAGACCCACTTCAGACCTAGAGACACATACAGACTGAAAGTGAGGGGATGGAAAAAGATATTCCATGCAAATGGAAATCAAAAGAAAGCTGGAGTAGCAATTCTCATATCAGACAAAATAGACTTTAAAATAAAGACTATTACAAGAGACAAAGAAGGACACTATATAATGATCAAGGGATCGATCCAAGAGGAAGGTATAACAATTGTAAATATTTATGCACCCAACATAGGAGCACCTCAATACATAAGGCAAATACTAACAGCCATAAAAGGGGACATCAACAGCAACACAATCATAGTAGGGGACTTTAACACCCCACTTTCACCAATGGACAGATCATCCAAAATGAAAATAAATAAGGAAACACAAGCTTTAAATGATACATTAAACAAGATGGACTTAATTGATATTTATAGGACATTCCACCCAAAAACAACAGAATACACATTTTTCTCAAGTGTTCATGGAACATTCTCCAGGATAGACCGTATCTTGGTTCACAAATCAAGTCTTGGTAAATTTAAGAAAATTGAAATCGTATCAAGTATCTTTTCTGACCACAATGCTATGAGACTAGATATCAATTACAGGAAAAGATCTGTAAAAAATACAAACACATGGAGGCTACACAATACACTACTTAGTAACGAAGTGATCACTGAAGAAATCAAAGGGGAAATCAAAAAATACCTAGAAACAAATGACAATGGAGACACGACGACCCAAAACCTATGGGATGCAGCAAAAGCAGTTCTAAGAGGGAAGTTTATAGCAATACAAGCCTACATCAAGAAACAGGAAACATCTCGAATAAACAACCTAACCGTGCACCTAAAGCAATTAGAGAAAGAAGACCAAAAAACCCCAAAGCTAGCAGAAGGAAAGAAATCATAAAGATCAGATCAGAAATAAATGAAAAAGAAATGAAGGAAACAATAGCAAAAATCAATGAAACTAAAAGCTGGTTCTTCGAGAAGATAAACAAAATTGATAAACCATTAGCCAGACTCATCAAGAGAAAAAGGAAGAAGACTAAAATCAATAGAATTAGAAATGAAAAAGGAGAAGTAACCACTGACACTGCAGAAATACAAACGATCATGAGAGATTACTACAAGCAACTCTATGCCAATAAAATGGACAACCTGGAAGAAATGGACAGATTCTTAGAAATGCACAACCTACCGAGACTGAACCGGGAAGAAATAGAAAATATGAACAGACCAATCACAAGCACTGAAATTGAACTGTGATTAAAAACCTTCCAACAAACAAAAGCCCAGGACCAGATGGCTTCACAGGTGAATTCTATCAAACACTTAGAGAAGAGCTAACACCTATTCTTCTCAAACTCTTCCAAAATTTTGCAGAGGGAGGAACACTCCCAAACTCATTCTACGAGGCCACCATCACCCTGATACCAAAACCAGACAAAGATGTCACAAAGAAAGAAAACTACAGGCCAATATCACTGATGAACATAGATGGAAAAATCCTCAACAAAATACTAGCAAACAGAATCCAACAGCACATTAAAAGGATTATACACCATGATCAAGTGGGGTTTATTCCAGGAATGCAAGGATTCTTCAATATACGCAAATCAATCAACATGATACATCATATTAACAAATTGAAGGAGAAAAACCTTATGATCATCTCAATAGATGCAGAGAAAGCTTTCGACAAAATTCAACACCCATTTATGATAAAAGCCCTGCAGAAAGTAGGCATAGAGGGAACTTTCCTCAACATAATAAAGGCCATATATGACAAACCCACAGCCAACATTGTCCTCAATGGTGAAAAACTGGAACGATTTCCACTAAGATCAGGAACAAGACAAGGTTGCCCACTCTCACCACTATTATTCAACATAGTTTTGGAAGTGTTAGCCATAGCAATCAGAGAAGAAAAAGAAATAAAAGGAATCCAAATCGGAAAAGAATAAGTAAAGCTGTCACTGTTTGCAGATGACATGATACTATACATAGAGAATCCTAAAGATGCTACCAGAAAAATACTAGAGCTAATCAATGAATTCAGTAAAGTAGCAGGATACAAAATTAATGCACAGAAATCTCTTGCATTCCTATATACTAATGATGAAAAATCTGAAAGAGAAATTAAGAAAACACTCCTGTTTACCATTGCAACAAAAAGAATAAAATATCTAGGAATAAACCTACCTAAGGAGACAATAGACCTGTATGCAGAAAATTATAGGACACTGATGAAAGAAATTAAAGATGATACAAATAGATGGAGAGATATACCATGTTCCTGGATTGGAAGAATCAACATTGTGAAAATGACTCTACTACCCAAAGCAATCTACAGATTCAATGCAATCCCTATCAAACTACCACTGGCATTTTTCACAGAACTAGAACAAAAAATTTCACAATTTGTATGGAGACACAAAAGACCCCGAATAGCCAAAGCAATCTTGAGAACGAAAAACGGAGCTGGAGGAATCAGGCTCCCTGACTTCAGACTATATTACAAAGCTACAGTAATCAAGACAGTTTGGTACTGGCACAAAAACAGAAATATAGATCAATGGAACAGGATAGAAAGCCCAGAGATAAACCCACGCACATATGGTCACCTTATCTTCGATAAAGGAGGCAAGCATATACAGTGGAGAAAAGATAGCCTCTTCAATAAGTGGTGCTGGGAAAATTGGACAGGTACATGTAAAAGTATGAAATTAGAACACTCCCTAACACCATACACAAAAATAAACTCAAAATGGATTAAAGACCTAAGTGTAAGGCCAGACACTATCAAACTCTTAGAGGAAAACATAGGCAGAACACTCTATGACATAAATCACAGCAAGATCCTTTTTGACCCAGCTCCTAGAGAAATGGAAATAAGAACACAAATAAACAAATGGGACCTAATGAAACTTAAAACTTTTGCATAGCAAAGGAAACCATAAACAAGACCAAAAGACAACCCTCAGAATGGGAGAAAATATTTGCAAATGAAGCAACTGACAAAGGATTAATCTCCAAGATTTACAAGCAGCTCATGCAGCTCAATAACAAAAAAACAAACAACCCAATCCAAAAATGGGCAGAAGACCTAAATAGACATTTCTCCAAAGAAGATTTACAGATGGCCAACAGACACATGAAAGAATGCTCAACATCCTTAATCATGAGAGAAATGCAAATCAAAACTACAATGAGATATCATCTCACACCGGTCAGAATGGCCATCATCAAAAAATCTAGAAACAATAAATGCTGGAGAGGGTGTGGAGAAAAGGGAACCCTCTTGCACTGTTGGTGGGAATGTATATTGATACAGCCACTATGGAGAACAGTATGGAGGTTCCTTAAAAAACTACAAATAGAACTACCATACGACCCAGCAATCCCACTACTGGGCATATACCCTGAGAAAACCATAGTTCAAAAAGAGTCATGTACCAAAATGTTCATTGCAGCTCTATTTACAATAGCCAGGACATGGAAGCAACCTAAGTGTCCATCATCTGATGAATGGATAAAGAAGATGTAGCACATATATACAATGGAATATTACTCAGTCATAAAAAGAAATGAAATGGAGGTATTTGTAATGAGGTGGATGGAGTTAGAGTCTGTCATACAGAGTGAAGTAAGTCAGAAAGAGAAAAACAAATACAGTACGCTAACACATATATATGGAATCTAAGGAAAAAAAAAAAAAAAAAAGGTCATGAAGAACCTAGTGGCAAGACGGGAATAGAGACACAGACCTTGTAGAGAATGGACTTGAGGATATGGGGAGGGGGAGGGGTGAGATGTGACAGGGTGAAAGAGTGTCATGGACATATATACACTACCAAATATAAAATAGATATCTAGTGGGAAGCAGCCGAATAGCACAGGGAGATCAGCTCGGTGCTTTGTGACCACCTAGAGGGGTGGGATAGGGAGGGTGGGAGGGAGGGAGATGCAGGAGGGAAGAGATATGGGAACGTATGTGTATGTATGGCTGATTCACTTTGTTATGAAGCAAAAACTAACACACCATTGTAAAGCAATTATACTCCAATAAAAAAAATAAAATAATTTTAAAAAATGAATTTTTTCCTCAGTAGTGGAGGAAAATTAGCCCTGAACTAAATGCTGCTCTATCTCCATACAACAAATCTTAAAAGCAAGACCAAAAGGATGAAACAGTTTCAAGTAATTTTATTGCACTCCAGAACACAACTTAAGAATATTTATAGCGATAAAAAATGTTCAGCACACAGTGAGGTAGCATCTACAATGTCTGGAATCAAATTTTTTTTTAAATAATAATGGCCTGCAAAGAGCCAGAGAAAAGAACTCATAATGAGGAAAAAAATTAATTAATCAAAACTGACCCAGAACTGATACAAATGTTAGAATTAACAAAGACATTAAAACAGTTATAATAACTGCATTCTACTTGTTCAAAAAATTAAGTAGGAAAATAGGAAATAATTAAAAGACTCAAAGTGAACTTCTAGACATGAAAACTACAGTATTGATAAGAAAAATACACTGGATGGGATAATTGGCAGATTAGAAAGTAAAGACATAGCAACAAAACTATTCCTAATGAAACACACAGAGGAAAAATGAATTAAGAAGAGTAAGCACAGGGTCAGTAAGCTGTGGGAAAAATTCACATGGCCTGATATACATATAATAGGAGTCTCAAAGCAAAAGACAGAGAAGGAGAGTTATAAAAAATTTCCCCCCAAAATGTCCAAAGTTTTCTAAATTTTTTGAAAATATCAACTCATAAATGCAGTCAACTCAGTGAGATTCAAGCACAAGAAATATGGAGAAAACTACACAAGGCACAAAATCTGATAAAGAGAGGTTAAAGCAGTCAGAGAAAAATTACATACAGAAGAACAAAGAAAAGGATGGTAGCAGATTGCTCATCATAAACAATGCAAGCCATAATTACATGAGTAGATAGAGTTTTTTTATTATTTGAATATCTTGGAAATATAATTGAGAAAACAATGTGTTATGGGGTTTATAATATACACAAAAGTAAAATTTATGACAAAAATAGCACAAAGGTCAGGATGGGATGAGTGGAACTATTCAATTGTAAGTTTCTTATACTCTGTGTAAGGTGGTCTAATATCACTTGAAGATAACCAGTGACAAGTTAAATATGTATATATAAACCTATAAATCCTAGTGCAAACAATAAAATAAAAAAGAATTATAGCTAATAGCCAAAATAAATTAATACATAATGTTTACTTATTCAAAAAGAAGGAAAATTAGCAAAAAAAATAGAGGGAACAATAAAAAAATAGCAAGATGAAAAATTTAAACTTGATTAAAACAATAATTACAGTAAAAATAAATGTTCTATGTGCCTCAATTAAAAGGCAAAGATCCATGAAAATGATAAAAATGTAGCAAGATTGATCAGGTACAAATAAGAAAAAACTCATATTAACTATATCAGTATTGAGAGAAGTCACATCCACAACAAATTCTACAGGTATTAAATGAATAATAAGTGAATATCATGAACATTATATCAATAAATTCAACAAATTAACTCAAGTGATTTAAACACCCCCCAATTAAAAGACAAAAATTGTTAAATTGGATTTTTTAAAGCAAAACCCAACATACATCTTATGTATAAGAAACTCAGTTGAATATAAATAAATTAAAAGTAAATGAAAAAATAGTTACCTTGCTAAAACTACTCAAAAGAAAAATGAAATGGCTATATTAACATCAGAAAAAATATACTTCAGAGCAAAGAAAGATATTAAACCCCCCCCCCCAAATATTTGGAAACTAATATACACTTTCAAATAATCCATAGGTTAACAAAGAAATTAAAAGGGAAATTAGAAATTATTTTGAACTGAATGAAACATCAATATCATGGGATGCTGCTGAAGCACTATCTAGAGAGAAATTTATAGCACTAAACACCTATATCAGAAAAAAAGGGTTTTAACCAACTGCCTCAACCTCTATTTAAGAAATTGGAGAAACAGATAAAATAGATGAAAAGAAAGAAGACAAAATGTAACAATGAACAGTGTGGAAAATAAATAAAATGGAACAAAATGACAAAGAAAAACCAATGAAACTAAAAGCTAGTTCTTTGAGAAGATAGATAAAATTGTTTAACCTATAGGTAAGCTGATCAGGATAAGGTGAGAGATAGAGAGAACAAATTCTCAGTATCAGGAATAAAAGAGGTAACATTACTGTAAATCTACAAATATAACAAGAATAACAAGAAAGTATTACAAAAATCATTTGGCCAATATATTTACAACTTTGATAACCTAGACAAATTTCTTGAAATAAACTATGCAAACAGACTCAAGAAGACATAGATAACAAGTAATTCTATATCTATTAAATAAACTGTATTTGTAGTGAAAAACTTTCCAGAAAGAAAATTCCAGGCCCACAAGTCTTCACTGGTATATTCTATCAAATATTTAATGAGGAAATAATATCAATTCTATACAAACTCTTCCAGAAAATCAAAGAGGAGGCAAAACTTCTAGAGTCTATGAGACCAAATTTTCCCTGATAACAAAACCTGCCAAGGATATCACAAGAAAATGAAACTGCAAAAAATACCCCCCATGAACATAGATGCAAAAATTCTAAACACAATGTTAGCAAATCAAATATAATAATAATATATAAAGGATAATACATCATAATGGGGATGTCCCTGGTGATCCAGTGGTTAAGACTTCACACTTCCAATGCAAAGGGCACGGGTTTGATCCCTGGTCAGGGAACTAAAATCCCACATGCAGCGTGGTGTGGCCAAGAAAATATAAAAATAAAAAATAAATAAACAGCTGTTTAAAAAAAATACATCATAATGAAATAGTTGTCCCAGGAATGCAAGGTTGGTTTTACTTTTGAAAACCAATCAATGTAATTCATCACATTAAATTATTATTTTTAATCCATATGATTATCTGTGGTAAGCCAATATGATGGTCCCCATGATCTGACCTCAAGAAATTCACATCTGTGTGTAACCCCCTGACTTAGAGTGTGAGTAGGATCTGTGACTTGCTTCTGATGAATAGAAATATAGCAAAGGTGAAAGGATGGATGTGATTATTGCAGGCAATTACATCACATATGATTGTAATATCAGTATTGCTGAAAGACACTCTTCCCTGCAAGCTTCAAAGGAGCAAACTGTCATGTTGTGTGCTACCATATGAAGAGGGCCATACAGAAAGCTGCTAAAAGCAGCTTCCAGCCAACAGTCAGCAAGAAACTGAAATCACAAGTCCTCCAACCTGCATGAAAATGAAAGCTTCCAGCAAACCTTTGAGTTTGGATCTGAATTTGAATACAGATCTTTCCTGAATCATGCTTCACATCAGACTGCAGCCCCGCCAATACCTTGACTGCAGTCTTGTGAGAGCCTGAAGCAGGACATTAAGCTTAGTAAGCACTGTCTGTGCTTCTGATTCACCAAAATTGTGAGAAAATAAATATGTGTTGTTCTAAGTCGCTAACTTTGTGGTAATATTGTTAGGCAGCAATAGATAAATAAAACAGTATCTCAATAGATGCAAGCAAATCATTTGACGAAAACCCAACACCATTGGTGATGCTTAAAATCTCAGCAAATTAAAAATAGAAGGCAATTTCTTCAACCTGGTAAAGGGTATCAACATAACACCTACAGATAGCATCATTCTTAATGGTGAAACACTGAAAGACAAGACTGTCCACTCTCATCACTTCTATTTAAGATTTTATTGGAAGTTCTACCCACTGCAACAAGACAAGAAAAAGAAATAAATGGCATCCAGATAGAAAAGGAAGAAGTAAAACTGTCTTTATTAACAATCAACATGATCATCAATATACACACAATACCATTTACATTATCATTCATAAAATGAAATAGATTTCAGTATAAATCTAATAAAATATGTACAAAATCTACATGAGGAAAACTACAAAACTCTGATAAAATAAATCAAAGAGAGATAATCCCCATTTATGAATAGGAAGATAATATTGTCAAGATGTCAGTTCTTCCCAGCATAACCTATAAATTCAATGCAATCCTAATCAGAATCTCAGCAAGTTATTTTGTGGCTATCAACAAACTGACTCCAAAGTTTACATGGAAAAGCAAAAGACCCATAATAACTACAATAGTATTGAAGGAGAAAACAAAGTTGGAAGATTGACACTACCTGACTTCAAGACTTACTATAATGCTGCAGGAATCAGGATAGAATGGTATTAGCAAAAGAATAGACAAAATAGGTCAGTGGAACAGAAAAGAGAGCCCAGAGATAGACGCATAGATCCACACAAATATAGTCATAATATCAGTCAACTTTGACAAAGGAACAAAGGCAATAAAATGGAGCAAATATAACCTTTCAACAAATGATACAGGAAGAACTGGACATCCATATGCAAAAAAAAAAAAAATATATATATATATATATATATATATATATATATATATATATATATATATATATATACATATGTAGACATAGACTCTAGACACAGGCTTTAAACTCTTTGCAAAAATTAACTTAAAATGGATCTACACCTAAATGTAAAACACAAAACTATAAAAATTCAAAAAGATAGTGTAGGAGAAAACCTAGATGGCCTGGGTATGGCAATGGCTTCTTAGGTACACCAAAGGCATGATTCATAAAAGAAGAAAATTAATAAGCTAAACTTTGTTAATATTAAAAGCTTCTGATATGCAAAATACACTCTCAAGAAAATGACAAGACACTACAGACTGGAAGAAAATATTTGCTAAAGACATATCTGATAAAGGATTGTTGTCCAGAATATACAAAGAACTCTTAAAAGTCAACAATAAGATAAACCCATGCACCTATGGTCACCTAATCTATGACAAAAGAGGCCTGAATATACAATGGAGCAAAACTAGCCTCTTCAATAAGTGGTGCTGGGAAAACTGGACAGCTACATGTAAAAGAATGAAATTAGAACACTCCCTAACACCATACACAAATATAAGCTCAAAATGGATTAAAGACCTAATTGTAAGGCCAGACACTCTAAGACTCTTAGGAGAAAACATAGGCAGAACACTCTTTGACATAAATCTCAGCAAGATCTTTTTCAACCCACCTCCTAGAGAAATGGAAATAAACCCAAAAATAAACAAATGGGACCTAATGAAACTTAAAAGCTTTTGCACAGCAAAGGAAACTATAAACAAGACGAAAAGACAACCCTCAGAATGGGAGAAAATATTTGCAAACAAAGCAACTGACAAAGGATTAATCTCCAAAATATACAAATAGCTCATGCAGCTCAATATCAAAAAAACAAGCAACCCAATCAAAAATTGGATGGAGGACCTAAATAGACATTTCACCAAAAAAGACATACAGATGGCCAACAAACACATAGAAAGATGCTCAACATCACTAATTATTAGAGAAATGCAAATCAAAACTACAATGAGGTATCACCTCACACCAGTCAGAATGGCCATCACCACAAAATCTACAAACAATAAATGCTGGAGAGGGTTACAATGTCCCTCCTACACTGTTGGTGGGAATATAAATTGATACAGCCACTATGGAGAACAATATGGCGGTTCCTTAAAAAACTAAAAATAGAACTACCATGTGACCCAGCAATCCCACTACTGGGCCTATACCCAGAGAAAACCATAATTCAAAAAGACACATGCACCCCAATGTTCACTGCAGCATTATTTACAACAGCCAGGACATGGAAACAACCTAAATGTCCATCAACAGAGGGATGGATAAAGAAGATGTGGTACATATATACAATGAAATATTACTCAGCCATGAAAAGGAATGAAATTGCATCATTTGTAGAGACATGGATGGACATAGAGTCTGTCATACAGAGTGAAGTAAGTCAGAAAGACAAAAACAAATATCATATATTATAGCATATTTATGGAATCTGAAAAAGTTGGTATAGACGATCTTATTTACAAAGCAGAAATAGAGATGAGACGTAGAGAACAAATGTACGGATACCAAGGAGGAAAGGGGGGTGGCATGAATTGGGATATTGGGATTGACATATATACACTACTGATACTATGTATAAAATATTTAACTAATGAGAACCTACTGTGTAGCACAGGAACTCTACTCAATGCTCTGTGGTGACCTAAATAGGAAGGAAATCCAAAAAAGAGGGGATATATATATATGTATAGCTGATTCACTTTGCTGTACAGTAGAAACTAACACAATATTGTAAAGCAACTATACTCCAATAAAAATTTTTAAAAAAAGAAGAAGAAAAGGGAAAAAAAAGAAATGGAGACTCTGTCAATTTAAAATAAACTGCTTATGGACTTTTTTCATTTTTAAGATTTTAATTTTTAAGTAATCAAATGAGCTGACCTTTTATTTTATGGTTTCTAAGTCTTGTGTTTTACTTATTAGCATCCCTATCTCAAGTATTTTCATATATTCATAAATCATATCTTATTTCATCTGGGTATTATTATGTTTAAGAATACTCTGTAATGACCTATATGGGAATAGAATCTAAAAAAGAGTGGATATATGTATATGTATAACTGATTCACTTTGCTGTACGGCAGGAACTAACAAACACAACATGGTAAATCAACAATACTTCAATAAAAGTTCATTAAAAAAATTAAAAAAAGAAAATAAGCAACTCAATTTAAAAATGAGTGAAAGATCTGAATGGACACCTCACCAAAGAAGAAGACATATACATATGAAAATATGCTCAACATAATATGTTTAGGCAATTGAAAATTAAAACAATATAACCCACAGAATGGGAGTAAATATTTGCAAATGATGTGACCAACAAGAAATTAATCTCTAAAATTTACAAACAGCTCATGCAGCTCAATATCAAAAAAACAAACAACCCAATCAAAAAATGGGCAGAAGACTGAAATAGACATTTCTCCAAAGAAGACATACAGATGGCCAAGAGGCACATAAAAAGATGCTCAACTTTGCTAATTATTGGAGATATGCAGATCAAAACTACAATGAGATATCACCTCACCCCAGTCAGAATGGCCATGATCAAAAAGTCTACAAACAATAAATGCTGGAGAGGGTATGGAGAGAAGGGAACCCTCTTGCACTGTTGGCAGGAATATATATTGATGCAGCCACTATGGAGAACAATATGGAGGTTTCTTAAGAAACTAAAAATAGAGCTACCATATCCAGCAATCCCACTTCTGGGCATATATCCAGAGAAAAACATAGTTTGAAAGGATATATGCACTTCAATATTCATTGCAGCGCTGTTTACAATAGCCAAGACATGGAAGCAACCTAAATGTCCATTGACAGATGAATGGATAAAGAAGATGTGGTACACATATACAATGGAATATTACTCAGCCATTAAAAAAATGAAATAATGCCACTTGCAGCAACATGGATGGACCTGGAGATTATCATACTAAGTGAAGTAAGTCAGACAGAGGAAGACAAATGTCATATGACATAATTTATATGCAGAATCTAAAAAAAAAATGATAAAAACGAACTTATTTGCAAAACAGAAACAGACTCACAGACTTATGGCTACCAGGGGGTAAGGCTGAGGGGGAGAGACAGATCGGGAGTTTGGGACTGACATGTACACACTGCTGTATTTAAAATAGATAAGCAACAAAGACCTACTGTATCGCACAGGGAACTCTGCTCAATACTCTGTAATAACTTAAATGGGAAGAGAATTTGAAAAAGAATAGATACAAGTATATGTATAACTGAATCACTTTGCTGTACAACTGAAACTAACACAATATTGTTAATCAACTCTAATCCAATATAAAATAAAAATTTTTTAAAATAAATAAATAAAATTTTTAAATTATTAATTAAAAAAAAATAATGACACACCACTGTACACCTAATAGAATGGGAAAAATCAAAAACGCTGACAACATCAGTGCTGTTGAGGATGTGGAGCAACAGGAACTCTCATTCATTGCTGGTGGAAGTGCAAAATGGTACAGCCGCTTTGGAAGACAGTTTGGCAGTTTCTTACAAAACTAAACATACAGTAGTCGCCACTTATTCACAGGGGATATGTTCCAAGTCGTCCAGTGAATGTCTGAAACTGTGGATAGTACTGAACCCTAAATATACTATGTTTTTCCCTATACATATGTATCTATGATAGTTTATAAATTAGGTACAGTATGAGATTAACAACGACTAATAATAAGATAGAACTATAACAATATACTGTAATAAAAGTTATATGAATTTGGTCTCTCTCTCTCTTCCTCTCTCTCAAAATATCTTATTGTACAAGGTTAATGCCTTTTTCATCGTAACTAAGCACTTACCATGGATTGTGGCCATAACTTTTTCAGCTTGAGGTACAAAAGCAAAACTAGAATGAATTATTTTTCCTTCTTCACCATTTCATGGGTAGAAGATTTGTTCTTACCAGAGATCTTAGCAACCTCAGCATACAATTTTTTTTCTTTCCTTATTAAGTTAAGAACTTTCACCTTGGGACTTCCCTGGTGGCGCAGTGGTTAAGAATCCGCCTGCCTATGCAGGGGACACGGGTTCGAGCCCTGGTCCTGAAAGATCCCACATGCAGCAGAGCAACTAAGCCCAGGCACCACAGCCACTGAACCTGTGCTGTAGAGCCCATGAGCCACAACTACTGAGCCCGTGCACCACAACTACTGAGACGGTGTGCTACAACTACTGAAGCCTGCGCACCTAGAGCCTGTGCTCCGCAACAAGAGAAGCCACCGCAATGAGAAGCCCGCACACCAAAATGAAGAGTAGCCCCCGCTCGCCGCAACTAGAGAAAGCCCACACGCAGTAATGAAGACCCAAAACTCAGCCCAAAATAAATAAAACTAAAAAAAAAAAAAAATAGTACTTTCACCTTTTCACTTAACAAAAGCGCTTTATGGCTACTCTTTGGTAGATCCAAATTGCCAGCATCACTACTCTTACACTTGGGGCCCTTACTAAGTTAAATGTGTTACTTGAACACAAGCACTGTGGTACTTCGACGGGCAATCTGATAACCCAGAGGCTACTAAGTGACCAATGGGTGGGGTATGCTGAGCAAAGGGATGATTCAAGTCCTGGGTGGGATGGAGCTGGACGGTGCAAGATTTCATCACACTGCTCAGAATGGCATGCAATTTAAAACTTATGAATTGTTTATTTCTGGAATTTTTTTGTTTAATATATTCGGACCCGTGGTTGATCACGGGTAACTGAAACCACGGAAAATGAAACCACAGGTAAGGGAGGAATACAGTACTCTTACGTTATCCAGCAACACTGCTACCTAGTATTTACCTAGTGAAGTTGAAAATTTATCTGCAAAAACTAGCAATAGATGTTTAATGCAGCTTTATTCATAGTTGCCAAAACTTGGAAGCAACCTATCCTTCAATAGGTGAGAGGATAAATAAATTGTGGTACATTCAGACAACAGAATATTATTCAGTGATAAAAATAAAATGACGTAGAGGACTCTTAAGTGCATATTACTAAGTGACAGAAGCCTATCTGAAAAGGCTACATATTGTATAATTCCAACTATATGACATTCTGGAAAAGGCAAAAATATGGAGACACTTAAAAGATCAGTGGTGACTAGGAGTTGAGTGGCAGGAAGGAATAAATAGGCAGAGCACAGAGGAATTTTAGGGTAGTAAAACTAGTATATATTATAGTATAATAGCAGACATATGCCATTATACATTATACAAAGCCCATAGAAAGTACATTAAGAGTGAACTGTAATGTAAACTATGGACTTTGGGCAATAAAGATGTATCAATATAGGTTAAGCATTTGACAACTGTACCATGCTAGTAGTGGGTGTTGATAATGGCGGAGGCAACGCCTGTGTCCGGGGAGGGAGAACAAGGAAATCTCTGTACCTTGTGCTCAATTTCGCAGTGAAGCTAAAATTGCTTTGAAAAGAAAAGTTTGTTTAAAATATCCTCTGCCTCCAAATACAACGGCAGGTGATTGGCTTTTGTGCTTCTGTAACATAGTGTCTGAGTTAAACTTAACATGTGATGAAATGCACCAGTTGACAAACCTTCATACTTTAATCTATACTGGGTTTCAATTTACAGTTATACCTGAGATACCACTAAATTTCAATAATGTAAACCCTATATTTTTAGGGTAGTCACCAGACATCAAAGACAAACAGGCAAGATTCACCTGAGCCATCAGAATTGTTTCCATGCCTCAATTCTCTATAGCCATAGCACTCACTGCCCTTAAATATTCCGGGGTGGGCATGTATACTCTGACCCAACAAGTAATAAATTTAAATGATATTAAACTTTTGCACTTATAATCAGCTTGACAAAATGGGACTCCATGTACCCACCCTGGTTAAAAACAATTAATCTGGCCTAAGGTAAATTAAAACAGGTCCTTCAAAGATTGAAATCCATTATACAAGACCTCTTTAGAGAAGCAATGAAGGCACTAAGGCAGTCAATAGAAATTTTAGCTCCCTCACTTGCCTCAGGCTTCAGGCTTCATAAATGCCATAATGGCATATTTAAATAAGTTCAAATTTAATTAAATAAAATGTGGCACATTTCAATCATTCGTCAAATATCAGGGTGAATTGTAGTAAAGAGTTCGACTCTACATTTTTAAATTTTTGACTATTGGTAGATTTCAAGTTCCACTCTTCCCCCTTCTCCTATAGTTTCCACTTGTGGGGAAGCCCATGTGCTCCCTCCTGCAACACTTAGGCCCAGTGAGCAGCAACCTTTATGCAGGAGCCATTCCTCTAGCCCCATCCCCTAACTACAATAGAAGTCAAGCCCAGTCATGCCCTCCTTGCTCCCTGAACCATTTCAGACCTGCTTGGGAGTTTGCTCCTCAGGAAGACTCATTATGTGAATAACAAATCTCTTCATACCCTCTTGATGCATTTGTGGCATCATCGGTCTCAACATTAAACTAAATTATGCATGGGAAGTTGAGCCCTTTTCCCATGGGGTGATCATAACAGGCGCCAAGCCAATATGCTTAAAATTAGTAAATGAAGAGAAAGAATCAAACATGCATGCTGCTTTTTCTATATCAATTATATTTTAGAGTAACCAAATGCAGAAGAAGTGAAAAAATGAGAAACATCATACCGCAACTGTAACGGAATACTGAGTTTAGACAACAATCAACAGTGACTGTGAAAACCATTAGATAAAAGGTTGATGGGTAATCTTGTAATAGATGGATTAGGTTGGAACCATCTGAAGTGACTGATCACCTTAACAGCCCTAAAAGAGAGACAACCAGCTGCTATTTGTATCCGATGAATGCAATAGGAAGTACACAGCACAATCTGTTCAATATTCTTACTAAAATTGTAATATGCATGTAATTAAGCCTTTAGATTTAACTACTAGCTAATAGAAAATGTGGTGGATAGAGGAACTTGTCAAATGTAACCATGAGACTGACATTAATAAAATATGGTATATGGAAATTCCATCAGAAAAACCAATGGGTTTCTGCCCCAAGATGGCATTAAAATGGGAAAAGGAACTGTTATAGATAAGACATATTAACCTGTTGCAATGTGTGGACCTTGTTTGATCCTGATTCAAGCAAACCCATTGTAAACTGTTTTGAGTCAATCAAGGAAATTTGTACACAGACTGGATATTAGGTGATATTAAGAAATAATTGCTAAGTATGGTAAATGTGATGAGGATACGGTGATTGGGTTTTTCTTTAAGGGCTTAATTGCTAGACGTACATACAGACTTGTGGGGAAGGGAATGTAATGTGAGGAAAGAGGAGAATATTATAGATACATACTACTGGAGGATATTAATGTCTCACCTGAAACCTAATAGAAGGGGGTAGAAAGGAAAGAGAAGTGTATACCCCACAAAACAAATAGCACATTGGAAGTTGTGAGGATCAGAAAGACCGCAGTCTATCTAAGAAGCTGAAAGGCACAATATGGATTGTATTGTAGAGCAGAAAAGAGATAAGTGGGAACACCGAAAAGTAATTGGAAGCTATATCATAAAGGCCATGAATATTATGGTTAGTACCAATAAGAAGCCATTGAGAGATGTTAAAAAGGAGAATGAAATACTGATATTTTTGCTTTAGAAATGTCATTTTTGACTATGTCATGTGGAACGGATAGGGAGGGCAGGATTGGAGGCAAGGTGACAATGAGTTAAAAGGTTTTTCAATAGTAGATATATGAAGAAAGTGACAGTATAATTGATGAGGAAAATTTTAACAATATGACAAGACTTAGTCACTGTGTGTGTGGGACAGGGTGTGAAGGAAACAATGTAGGCAAGGATGATAACAGGTTTCTAATTTGGGGAAATAAAGAGTGGCATTGTCTCTAAACTGAGATAGGAAGCGCAAAATGAAGAGCTGGTTTGGGAGCAAAGATCATTTGCAGCCTCATTGAATCTGAAATGTCTTCAACACACCTAAGTGGAGAGATATCCAGTAGTCAGTGGACATATGAATTGGAAACTCAGGGATATATCTGACAATCATCAATACATACAGTGTACTTAAAACCATAAGAATACATGAGAAAGCCCTGGAAGAATGTGTATGGTTAGAAGAAAAGCTGGTAAACAAACCTCAAGAATATATGACTAAGAACTAAGGAGGAGGAAACTCATTTTTAATCATCTGATTCCTAAAGTCTTGCACTTAAAAACTACCACTATTTTGTTAAGCTACCAAAGACAGATATTATGTCTTATGTGCTTATGTTTGATTATTATTTTTAATTTATTATAAAATATGTCAGAGATTGCATGATTATTACTATTTTTTATCCATTTTCCTGTCAAGTATATGTCTGCTATTACAAACCATGCCACTATGAACATTCTTGTACATGTCTCCTTGGGCACAAACACAAGACTGTCCTTAGGGTATATACATAGAAGTTGGGAACATAAGCAAAAGTTTCCTTAGGGTATATATCTAGATATAGAATTTCTAGGTCAAAGGTGTATTGGTCAGTGTTCAATTGTAGGAGACAGAAAAAAAACAAGTATTTTAAGGAGAGAAGTATACAAAATACAATATTAAGTGCTTGCAAAATCAATGAAGGGGCTAAAGGAGTGGGCTTCAGACCTCCAAAAATGACTCAGAACAAAGCCACCAAATGAACCCACCAGAAGTTCACCTTGGCTACAATCAGGAAGGTAGAAAGTCAGGAAGACACTACTGGAACTGTTGAGTTGAGGAATAAACCAGTACTGCTGTGATCCCAGGATCAAGAAGCCACAGCCTCTGAACTACAACTATCTGTCAACTCTGATGAAACTAGTGACCTGACATTCACTGTTACTACAAGAAAAACAAAAACAAAAACAATGTCTGTATGACTGCCTGCTGACCAAAACAGAAGTTCAGGAATTGCCCCCATATCATTTCTATTCTCTGAGTATTTCCCAACTGTATTTAATTGACAGAACCTAATGTGCTTCTGGTGTTCTAACTTCTTGAGAGTCTGGGAAACATTGATTTTAGCTCTCAAACTTTAACAGAACAGCACAGTAGACCAACATATGAAGAAATGCTGGGTCACCTTCGTTGTATCCACCGCATAGCATCTGTGCATCTTATACTTGGCCACACACTGTGAAATAGATCTCTGTCTTAGTTTACTCTGGATGCCATGACAAAATATAACAGATTCGGTGGTTTAAATGACAGAAATTTATTTTTCACAGTTCTGGAGGATGGGAATTCAAAGATCAGGGTGCTAGCGTATTTAGTTCCTGGAGTGAGAGCTCTCTTTCTGGCTTGCAGACAGCCCCCTTCTTGCTGTGACCTCATATAGCAGAGCTGTTGTATCTCCTCCTCTTCTTTTACGGACTCTAATCTCATCATGGGACCTAGGGGATGGGGGAAGAGGGGGAATCCTCACCATCTCATGTAAATCTAATTACCTCCAAAAGGCCCTACTTCCAAATACCATCACATTGGGGATTAGAGCTAAAACATGTGAATTTGGAGGAACACATTCAGTCCTTAACAATTTCCTGTGTGGTTTTATCAATAGGTATTCTCACCACTAGTGTATGAGTGTGTCCACGGTTCAACATCCTCTCCTATGATTAGGATTTTCAAGGGTTATTCTTTTTTTCATTTTTATCAATGTAATAGGTACAAAGCTGTATCTCATTCTGGTTTTAATTTGCATTTTTTGACTACTAGTTAGGCTGAACATATTTTCACTTGTTTGTTGGACATTTTAATTTACTTTTAAGTTTAGATATCTTGTCTTTTTTTAATATTGAGGTGTTAATCTCTTCTGTAATGATTTATGGGAGGTCTTTGTAAATTCTGCATCCTAATCCTCTCCTGGCTATATGCATTGAAATTATCTTCTAGTATCTGGTTTATACTTTTACTTTTCTGTTGTTACTTATGGCATCTCTTTGTGATATACTTTTTTACATTTTAATTTTTATGTAGTCAAATTTAATTTTTTTCCCTTTATAGTTTGTTCTCTTTGGGTTCAATTTATTATACTCCTTTCTTTAGAACTATTAAAAAATATTTTAATAGTTCTAAATGTATAACCTTATAACTTCTTAAAGTTCTAAAGATTTAATTTGCACAGTAGGTTTTATTAATCTTCTGATATTAACTTGTGGGTATGGTGAGAGATAGGAATCTAATATATATTTTATTCCTTATGGGTCATCATTGTTTGGGCACCATTTTTTCCAACTAGAACAACCTTTCCCTACTGTTGGAAATGTCACACCTGTCATATGTCAAGTTTCTGAGTCTGATTCTGAGATCTCTATTCTGTCAACTGGTCTATCCCAGTACTGCACAAAACTATCTTGATAGCTTGAAAATTTTCCTTGCCTTAGAGTCTATTTTGTCTGATTTTTATACGCTAGCTTCATTTGTTTAATAGTTGTCTGTTGTACATTTTTTATTCTTTCACTTCCATTTTTTCTGTGTATGTTTAAATATGTGCTCTTTCAAAAAATAGCATATAGCTAGATTTTTAAAAAATTCAATGTCTGACAATTTCTTTTACAACTGTCATGTTAATCCATTCACATTTATTGTGATCGTAGACGTTGCTGAACCCGAGTTTGTGTGCCTGATGTACAGTGAGGCCAAACAAACTGAAACTTTGGAGTTTGGAGCAGAGAAAGGTTTTTTGCAAGGACCAGGCAAGGAGAATGGGTGGCTTGTGCCCAAAAGAGTGGAACTCCCTAGTAGTTTTTGAAGAAGAGTTTTTAAAGGCAAAATTTGGGGTGGGGGCCAGGCCACAGGATGTGTGACCTTCTTCTGATTGGTTAGTGGTGAGGTAACAAGATGATGTCCCCAGAATCTCACCCTCCTGGTTCCAACCAGTCTGAGGTCTATTGCTTGTGGTCAACACGCAGTCACTATCCTTTACCTGGGTGGGGGTGGTCTATAGAACAACTCAAAGATATGCATCAGATTGTTATCTATATCCCTTCAGAAGAACTAGGAGTCCTATGACTCTATTGTCCTATTAACTGCTTGAACCTGCTTTTTGGAACTCAGGGAAGGCCTAAGAGACTAAAGCCTTTTTTTTCTACAAACAAGAAACAGGGGACACAGAGGGGGTTTTGTACTCCGGAGAACCTTGCAGGGTCCTGCTCACTTTCGACGCCCTCTCCTTTTCTTTGATACTCCTCAATCTTGAGGGGAACAGGTGTGGGACAAAAAAGGGAATCATGTTTTGGATAGAGAGGTTAATCATAAACTCGGCAGAGGAACTCAGTTTTAGGGGGACTCAGTTTCATAGATATATTTGGATATATCTATGTCTCACTTTATTCTTTCTATTTGCTTTATTTCTATACTTTGGTATTTTTCATTTCCTGCCTTCTTTTGGATTCACCAACTTTATTTTTTATTATAATTACAGTTATTCCATCCCCCTCCTTGTTTGGGAGTTATTCCCTCAATTTTTATTATATTAGTATTTACAATCCTCTTTAAGCAGATTAACATGTATAACTGATTATTAAAATGAGACTCTTTCTCTCCTGGAGTATCAGCTTAAACCACAAGACCACAACCAATAGATGCAAGTGTCCTCCATATGAAAAAACAAATAAGTTAGATCATTTGTGAATAACTTGCAAAGTTGGTGACCCAAAACTTGTTGTGCTACCTCCTAGGCTACCTCCAGGCCATATGAGAGAACACTGAGGACTCATGGGAGGTAGATTAGAACTGGAAAGCTTATTGTAAGATGTCTTTGCAGTGCTGTTCATTTTTTCTTTGCCCCATCTCCGCCAAGCCAAGAGAGATGGAATTGGGGGGTGCTCAGAGGAACACTTGGAAAAGTAACTTGTACTACTTGGAGTTTGGGGGTCACAAGGCTGCTGGAACCTGACTCCCTCCTGGAGACGTCTAAAGGTGGGTAGTGTGTGGATCCACCTTGACAGCAGGGCAAGTGGAGTGGGCTGTGGTGCAGCAAGCTGTCACTTGGCCTCCTGGATCTGTGGAGAACCAGACATGCACTGTTTTTAAGCAAACTTCTCTTACACAAGACACCCAAGAGTGACAAAGTACCCCGACAGAGAAAAATCTGTGTAGGATGAACTACCAGAAGGCAGAGCCTGGAGGCAGCAGCATAATCCACACATGGAGAGAGCTTTTCCCACATTAGGGCATGAGGAGGAGTTTCTCAGTGAGGAGGGGTCCCTGAGAGACCCACAAAAAAAGCCACATTAGAGAAAAAGCCAGCATATATGTGTCTGTTAAACAGAAGGCCCAATACCTGAGTAAACATTGGAACCTGAAAAACACTGGAACTAAAATCTAAAATGTGATAATAAATGTTTTATTACACTAAAAAGCATCAATCACTCTAGCCAACATGAAAAATATGGCAAAGTTCATTGGAATCTAGTACTCCAACTATTTCTTGCTTTTGTCTGTCTTTGTCCTAGTTACCTTCTTAAGGGTGTACCCATCAGCTATAAACATCAAATATTCTACAGATGATATTCAGGAAATTGTCTGTCAGTATATTTGTAAAGGTTCTGTCAAGACAGGACTTAAGTCTGAAAGCTTTATCTCCCTCTTACAAACTTTGGTCCCTCTCTCAGTAGAGGATTTGCTTGCCAGCCTGCACATGGAACTTTCTCTGCCTGTTCCTGCTGTTTGACTCTTTAGTTTTTGGATCTAACACCTCTGTTCATTGCTCAGGAACAAGTCCTTAATTGGCCAATTTACCCTATCATAATAAAGCTGATGTTGGGAAAGATTATTATAGCTGATAGCCAAGAGCTGACTGCATCTTTATTTTAATTATTAGTGTGATTGTGAGCTGCAAATACTGAATAAAATAAACAGGTAACTAAATAGATGCTTTTTTAAAAGCCCTCCTTTTCCTCTGTATTTCTTAAATCACTAATGGATTCTTTGATTTTCAACATGAAGAATATCCAAAGAGCAGAGAACACATGATGCTCCCTACCGCTGCACATTTTAGAAATTAAATATGTACCCCTGCATCATTTGGCTGAGTCACTGATGGAAGTGGGGGGGAGGAGAGTGCAAATTGTGTGGCCACCACTAGCAGCAGCCATTACCAGCCAGTCACCACCTCTGCCAAAGCTCTGTTTCTTCTTTAAGACTCTTTTCTGAAATCTGAAACTCAATTGACATTTGCTAAAGTGTAAAGCTTTCACTAAGCATTGGCTCAATTTTAGTGTGAAATCTAACTCTCCAAATTATGTGTGGATCTAGGCTAGATTCCAGCTTCTTATATTCTATCTCTATCCATCCTCAAGAATCTTCCTCACTACCACCATCTCCTTACGGGGGAAACCCGTTGGCTTGACTTATTCCTTCTTGTCTAATGTACAAGAGCCAGGTGGCCTTCTTCCCAGACTTAATCTATTTGCCAATTCTTTCTGTCATCTTTTGAAGAGGGCAAAAATAGGGGAATCCTTTCTTCTTGAAACTTTGGAAATGTTTGGGGTTTTTTTATAAGAAGGTCGGAGTGAAGATATCTGGGATCTCTAAATTTTCTGCCAATCTTCTGATTGTCCCTGTAATTAGTTGGAATCAAGTGCTACAACAGCAGTGCATCTTTGATTTTAAAACTAACAATGTAACTAGTTTTTGAAGTTTCACTTATATTTAAAACGTTAAAGTTGAAAAAGAGCTCCAACCAAGTATAAACTAAAAAATGTTCAAAACTGTTTTTATTCTCCTAACTTGTGTGATTTGTAATGAGTGAAGATTAGAAAAAATTAAAAAGTTATTACTTTAAATTGTGTCTACCACCCAAGAACAGCATTAAAACAAAATAGACACAAAATGTCAGCATTAAATATGAGGCTGTGATTCTGACTGGTGACAATTTCAGGCAGGTATGTTAAACAAAAACAAAATGATTTTAATTTAAAAAATTATTTTTCCTTTTAAGTACAAATAAAATTTTACTTTATAAAAAAAGGGTAATGCTATGCAATTTTGAAACACAGCTGATATATATTTGGCACTTACTAAAACCTAAACTTTGTAATAAAGGAATAATTATTTGAGCTTTGAGGTTTTAAAAAAAGTGTTTTTAATGGAAGAGTAAAATACTAACACAATGAGGTTCTCCTCCCAGAAATTTGCTGGGAGATTTGATTGCCATCAACAAATCAAAGATTCAGTCAAAAATCCCTCTTTCTGCTTCCAAAGAAAACAATTGTGTAAAATGTTTCTATAATTCTCAAATTGAGCTAATTGCTTCTCTGCTCTGTTTCGCTTATCTGACTGGGTCTGAGTCACACTTCCTCTTTTCCATTTTCCAAACCCTTAAGGCTGACTGGTGTTTCAGGCTAGGAGAGGCCATGCCACGGTAACAAAAAAGTCCTTCCTCAGGTCACAGGTCAGGACTGGCACAGTTCTCCATGTGGTAACTCAGAGATCTAGATGTCTTTCATCTTATAGCCATGTAATCCAGAACATGCAGGCTCTAAGGTCACCACAGCGGGAAGATACAAGGAAGAGGTGGCTTACGGGCTCTACATCCTGCAAGGGGTACACTCACACTTCATTGGCTAGAACCAACATATGCAAGGAAGGCTGGGAAGTGTGCATGGGCAGTGGGTAGGCGCTAACCATTTCTGACACATATGTGAACTTCTGCAACTATACTTCCTCTTCTTACCTGAGATTTTCTAATGCTACAGTTTTGCTCACTATCAAAGAACAGTGTGTATAGGGGGATAGGGGGGTGGCTTTATTCCAACCTTAGCATCTCTTGCTCTTGGGATACATTCAATTTCCCAGTAACTTGGTAAGACAGTTTTTAGTAAATGTTTATTCTTTCAGGATAATTTGGGTGGGGCTGAAGACAGGGATGGGGTAAGTATCTTGTCAGTAGAAGCCTGGCTGCCTCTTTTTGTCATGGACAAAGAGAATGACATGTGGGGTTCAGGCATAGAAGGGCTCTTTTAATTTACGTAAAGAGTTTGTCACGCGAGTCTAGCTCTATGGATGTGGGAAAGTTAAAAAAGACAAAGTCCTGATGTATCCATTCAGGATGCACCGCTGTAAGTCTACTGCATGTTATTACTTGCCAACATATATTTTTCATGTTTTAATAAATCACAAAACTGCCTCTGACTCACTTGGAAAAAGTAGAAAATAGTTATCATGCTCTTTCAGAGAATGAATTCTCATCAGCCAGCCTAGCGACCAGCTTAAGCAGAAATGAATATGAAATTGCCAATACAGTACTGGAGGAAATGTGTACTGGTCTATTAAAAATGTCTTCACATCATGCAAGCAGCACACACAACCACCAATGGATGATGTTCAGCCTGAGTTAAAATAGATGTCAGTCCAAAATGGAGAGAATACGGAGAGAAAAAAACAATAGCAACACAACAACAAAATGGCTACAAGGTGAGACCATGATATTCCCCAAGCAGGTTAGGCCAGGTGGTTTACCTATGCAGATAATCATCATTGGGGACTTTGGTTCACATCTAAAAGATGAGCAAATTGATAAAGAATAAATCATAGTGAGGAAGGTCCTCCTGCTACATGTAAAAGAACCCATGTAATCCACTGGACTGCAGGAATCGCATTAAGTAACAACCCTGAAAGATTTTTCAAAATACACTATGGCATCTAGCTAATTAGTTTGGTTTGGTTAGCACTGGAATTCTTAACGGCATCCAAAAGGATAAAGTGATTAAACACACACACACAAACAGGAAAGGTTATACATCTAAACTTAGTGGTTCTCAAGCAGGGGTGATTTTTCTCCCCTAGGGGACATTTGGCAATCTCTGGACACATTTTGGTTGTCAAAACTGTATGGATGCTCCTGGAATGTAGTGAGTAGAGGCCAAGACATCTGCTAAGCATCCTATGATACGCAGGACAGCCTCCCATAGCAAAGAATTATCCCATTCAAAATTTCAATAGTGCTACTGTTGAAAAATCCCGATGTATACATTAATAATGGTTTATCTGGGTAATAGAATTAATAGTTACGGTTGTTTCTTCTTTGTGCTTTCCTCTATTCTGGATTATTTACAGAAGTAGATGTTTGTTTTGTATTGTTTTGTTTTAATCAGGGTAAAAGACAATTCCATTTGGGAAAAAAAGAACAATTATTTTAACATATTTGAATTACTTTGAATGAATTTAAATCTAGAGACACTTTATTCAGAAAATCTTGGGAACATTAATTGTTATAGATAGCTAGATAAATAAATAGATTTCTATTATGTTACCTTCCAATTCCAATGAATTTGCATTGTCTCCACTCTTATAGCCTTTCCCCAACTTTTCAGAATTGCATTGTAATAATTCTAAAACTGAGTTTCTGGGCTTCCCTGGTGGCACAGTGATTGAGAATCTGCCTGCCAATGCAGGGGACACGGGTTCGAGCCCTGGTCGGAGAAGATCCCACATGCCACGGTGCAAATAAGCCCGTGCGCCACAACTGCTGAGCCTGTGCTCTAGAGCCCGTGAGCCACAACTACTGAAGCCCGGGCCCCTAGAGCCGCTGCTCTGCAACAAGAGAAGCCACGACAATGAGAAGCCTGCACACTGCAACAAAGAGTAGCCCTCGCTCACCACAACTAGAGAAAAGTCCGTGCGCAGCAAAGAAGACCCAATGCAGCCAAAAATAAATAAATAAATTTATAAAAAATAAAAAAATAATAAAACTGAATTTCCTATTCATTATTCTTACAATAAACCCACAATGTGGAAAGAATTCAAGTGTCAAATGGTGACTGGTTAGATCAGTAATTGGGAAAGACAATTCCTCATAACCTAACCATCTCAAACATGGTAGGGCATCTATCATCTCTGTCCCCCAGCCACTAAAATGCTAGTGGGGTCCCTTCCATTCAGTCATGTAACAATAAAAAATGCCCAAATACATTTCCAAATAAGCGAACCCGGCTGAGAACTGCTTGACTAGGTGGTTTCTGATGATTTCTTCCAATTTTATGAGTCTTTGATCTCCCACATACCAATAGAAAACCTCTCCTGAGTCTTTCATTTCAATTAGACATGTTCCTCAAGTAAAGACATCAAGTTTCCCAGACTTCTCATGCTGAAGGAATATCATTTAATAGATATACTTGGGTTTTGATAAATTAAACCAAAGTAAATTCAAGGGAAAAAACAATAGGTGATAACATAAAGGTCTAAGTGCAACCAGTGAACTAAATGTTTATTAATAAATGTTGATTTAGTATGATTGCTAAGAGCATTTTCATAAATTTGACATTTCTCTTTACTGTTATTATCTTGAATTTCTGCCTGATTGCCTCTAATTTTCAAGTTCTAAAGTAATTGTTATAAATCGCCAAAATTTCCTAATCTCCATGACATATTTTCATACAATCGGTCAGGTACATTATTGTGCAAAGAGTTACTTTCAGCAATACTGCTATAGGATAGCATAAATAAATGTTTTCTTCTCTCTGAGTAGAATACAGCATCTAAAACAAATTTCATATTTCAAAATTTTACTTTTTACAAAACTTTAAGATAAATTTTTATTCCATGAGGAGGATATAGTTTTTAGATAAATTGTAACTGCATAGATATTTAATGACCTTGAATTTACTTTATTAAGGTACAATAAAATCTTTTCCAAGCTCATCTTTTTCACATGTCAGCTGACATGTAGGGGAAGCAGTGAAAGACAAAAGGAAATCTGAGCACCTAAATTGAGGAACTAGATGTATACTGAGCTGAGATTAGCAGGGGACCAGCTTAAGCTACAGTTTCAAGCAGAAGGGAAAGAAAAGAAATTGAGAAATGGTTCTTAAAAGAATGGACTAGGAAGCAATGAAGTGGCTATTTAAGTCAATAGCAGTGGCACACTAGATTATTAGGAAGTTAATTTGATTTTAATTCAAAAAGACTTGTGGTGTTAGGACTGAAGTCCACAGCTTTCGTAGAGGCATATAATTTAAATTCTTTTAAAGTTATAACATATAGGACAGAAGGTATGAATAATTTAAGAAAAAATTACTTTTTTCTTGGAATTAGAAGCACTTTTACTGAGGACTGTACAGTAGCCTTTCTTTTTTTTAACTTTTTATTATGGGAAATTTCAAATATATACAATAGTAGAGCATTTGTATGATGAACCCTCATGCATGTATTACCTAATTTCAACCATTATCATCACAAGGCCAATCTTGCTCTTAGACTAGGTTTTAATTTTGGCTAATGCCTATCTGACTGGATACATTTAGGAGCAGCTTCCTCAGAAATCCTGAACATAGGCAGGATAATGTCTGGATTTTCTCTAAAGAATAACTTCAGAAAGATTAAGACTCCAGATAAAGGCATCGAATTTCACACACCCATCTACTTTTTATTTCTCAAAAATCTCCACCGGAACGACAGCGAGGAGATTTTTTTTTAGCATTGTCCCACAATAACTTGGGGCAAGGGAACAAGGACAACAGCAATAAGGTTTGGAAGCTGGAACAGCTGGAAGAGGAGTATACAACTGAATCCTAAATGGGATCTTGGCAAAGCTGAAAGCCGATCCCACTTACATCTCTGAGTCTCTGAAGAGTTTTAGGAAAGGAAATCTCCAAATCCCGGAATGCCAACAGCCATCCTTCATCTCCACACAGGTGAATGGAGGATCATTCTCTGCAGAATCTGACCAACCTAAGGTTAAAAACCCTAAAGATGGAGATGTCAGTGTCTTCACAACTAAACTGTTCAGCCGCATCATCCTACAACAAAGAGCGTAGATGGTTAACTTCCCTCATAGTTTCAGAGTTTCCAATCAGAGTTTTTCAACCCCCACTTTTGAGTATGAAACAACTGAGTAGTACCAGACATCTGAGAAAAAACATCCAACATGAGAAACTGAGATCAAAATAATCAAACAGGAAAAACAGTTTGGAGTAAAAATGGATACAGTGTAGAGAGAATGCTTTAAAAAAAAAAAAAGATCATCAATATCCTCAAAGAGTCAAAAGAAGGTATCAAAACCATGAAACAAAAATAGACTATTGGTTTTTTAATAAGCGTTTTTAGAGCAAAAAGAGAGTTATTGGAAATGAAAATAACATATGATAATAGATATGCAAAACTCAGATAACACTGAATAATACATAGGCCATAAATGGAAGCAAAAAACTTAAAAATAAAAAAATAAATGTGAAATAGGAGAAAAAAGATAAGAAAATGAGAGGATTAGTCTAGACGATCCAAACTCCAAATGATAGAAAGAAAAGAACAGAGAACACTGAGAGAAAAATCATCCTGGGAAATAATAAAAGAAAATTTCTCATAACTGATTGAGAAGCCCACCAAGTGCCAGCAAAAATGGCAAAAATAAAGCCATCCCACAGAACATTGCCATGAAATTTCCAAACACCAAGGACAAAGACAAGATCCTAAAAGTTTCTGGGGGAGGGGGAAGAAAGAGTTTATACACAAAGAAACAGGAATCAGAGTAGCCTTGGATTCTACACAGCAGTATTCCAGTAACTCACAGATTACTATACAGGGCAGCTCTGGATAAAATTCCCTAGTCTTAATAATATAAACACTGAAATCTGCTCCAACCAGAACTGTAATATAGCTATTCTGAGACGATGAGAGTTAAGTAGGATGAGAGAGAAAGAGAGAGCTATGGAAGTAAGGGAAGACAGAGTTAAACCTTCCTTTTCCATAGCAGGGAGTCAGTAGATAATGCCAAAAAACCGAAAAGTCAAAAAGTAACAATATAAGCATGTTATTTAGAAACAGGAGGTTAATACCACACACACACACACACACACACACACACATACACACTCCAGATAGATAGAGAGATAGATAGAGAGATAGACAGATAGATAGATATTTAAAAAGATATGAAAGTGATTTCTCTGAGGAGGGGAAAGTGGATGAGGGAAGGAAGAGGAAGACTAATGTTTTTTCATATCAAATCTTACTTATTGTGAGGTGGATGGACCTAGAGTCTATCATGCAGAGTGAAGTAAGTCAGAAAGAGAAAAACAAATACCGTATGCTGACACATATATATGGAATCTAAAAAAAAAAAAAAAAAAGGTTCTGAAGAACCTAGGGGCAGGACAGGAATAAAGACGCAGAGGTAGAGAATGGACTTGAGGACACCGGGAGGGGGAAGGGTAAGAAGGGAGAGAGTGGCGTGGACATATATACACTACCAAATGTAAAATAGATAGCTAGTGGGAAGCAGCCACATAGCACAGGGAGATCAGCTCCGTGCTTTGTGACCACCTAGAGGGGTGGGATAGGGCGGGTGGGAGGGAGACACAAGAGGGAGGAGATATGGGGATATATGTATACATATAGCTGATTCACTTTGTTATACAGCAGAAACTAACACAACATTGTAAAGCAATTATACTCCAATAAAGATGTTAAAAAAAAAGAATGCAAAAATAAATAAATAAATGAATAATCTTACTTATTGAATTAATTTATTTGATTATTTGATTCTTAAAATTATTTGTTTACATTTGAGGCATCTATAATTTTGATTAAAATTTTTATACTGCAACATTAACTTAAAAAAATAAAGCCTTGTCCAATGTTTTTGTGTTATTCTAAGTTGATATTTGTGTAAATTTCATTTGGCTATACTCCTCATATAATCAAAACACCCCATTTTCTAACACTTCCAAGTAGCCAGCATTTCTCTGTGTGTGTGAGAAAGCTGCCACAAGGCTAATTTGAGAACAAGCTTTGACAAAAGTTATGAAAGTGAAACAAAACAACTGACCCACATAGTGTTCATTATGTCTACTGAGCACACAGATATTTAATTAGCTAAATGTGTTGACAAAGTAAGACCTTCCTGGTGGCTCAACAGTTTTGCATCAGAAGATCCTACAAAACACTGAGATAGTTAAATTGTTGGATTGCTTACAGTCAGGTTCTTATATCTATGTATGCTCTGTCTCAGGAGTAGCTAAAGAGCAATACAGAGCTTTAAAAACCACTAACAGGCATTCATGAGATGATAATTTTCAGCCACTAGAGACTTAACATGAAAGGATAGCAGTGACCTGGCCACAACCCTACTCTGGGTTATGTGCTGAATAAGAAGCAGATATCTGAATGCTTTGTGGGTAAATCATATCAAATCATTCACTTCCTCTACCTAATTTTTAAATTACCAACATATTGCTAGTAGATCTAACCATCTCCATGTGCACCAAGACCCACACCCTCACTCTCCCTGCCACATCACCGCCACCACCACCATAAAATACTAAAAATATAGACATTTGGAGATGAGTAAACTGTGATATAAGTCATAGGGAAAATAATGTATTGAAAAGCATGGCTGCTTCTACTCGGATCCCCCATTTTGGAATATGTCTGAGGTGATGTGAGAACAGTGTGTTTTTTAAAATAGATTAATGTTTTAATATTTATTGAGTGCACATACTAAATCATAAATATGCACAGAGAAACTTCCTTCTACATACTTCAAAAGAAATGCAACGATGTCTAAATGAGTTAAAAAGCAGGGCACAAAAGTAACAATAGAGGGCTTCGCTGGTGGCGCAGTGGTTAAGAATCCGCCTACCAATGCAGGGGACACGGGTTCGAGCCCTGGTCTGGGGAAATCCCACATGCTGCAGAGCAACTAAGCTCGTGCACCACAACTACTGAGACCGTGTGCTACAACTACTGAAGCCTGCGCGCCTAGAGCCCGTGCTCTGCAACAAGAGACGCCACCGCAATGAGAAGCCCGCACACAGCAACAAAGACCCAATGCAGCCAAAAATAAATTAATTAATTAAATAAATAATTTTTTTTAAGTTATTAAAAAAAACAATAGAATACTTTATTATTTCTTTCACCAGACATTCCAATCATTAATGTTATACTGGAAAACATTAAACATCATCCTAAACTGATCTTTATGTTAATATTTAAGTTAATACAATCAAAATCACTTCAAATAGTTTATCATTTATGTAGTTCTCTTATGACTAGTTCAATCTCCTTTAATTTTTTAGACTATTGCAAGCTCTGAGCAATCAACAGTTAAAAAAAAGAAATGAAATAAAGTTGTTTCAGAATGCATCCCTTTTAATTCTTTCATGGCTTGTTTTTCAAAAGGTATTAAGCTATGTTCATCTAGTTAAGCCTCATTAGTTTACCATTTATCTGTGTGATAAAAGTCAGGCCTCTGGTTTAATGTATATTCTAATTTCCTCATCATTTAAAAATTGTAACAGTCAGGTTTACAACTGGGGTGACCAAATTATCTGACACTGGATGGGGAGAGCTCTAGGTCTTTTTATTTCTTTAGGTTCAAGTAAACCAGGAATAGTCAAAGAACCCATACAGGCTCCAAAGAGTTACACTTTCACTTGACAAATGCTCACAAACTAGTCTTTTCTATAATTTATTTTGTAGTTCTGTCCAGATGTAGTAAGGGGAATACAGTTGATCAATAAAATATCTTTATTGATCACTTCTATAGATTATATCTATCCTCACCTGTTTTTCATTGTTCTTGTAAGATTTCTGACAGAAGTTCAGCAATATCGTTTTCAAGTGTCCTGTTTCCTGAAATAAAATTTGTCTGGATCAAGATACTTAAATAGTTTAGACTGCTGAAGACCTCAGAGACTACATAGAGGACATTTCAGAGGGGCAATGAAGCTAAATCATTATGCACAAACTCTTGTCAACCATTAGTTGAAGGCTTTTCACAAAGAGATTAACTCTCAATTTGTCTTGCCTGCCCCTCATAGGCTGAGAAGTCTTCACCTCTTCAAAGAATCTGGGTTTCAATTCCCTTTCACTAATATTTGTTCTACTCTTTTTATTCAAGGTAAAGATAGTTTTTCTTAACAGAGAAGATAGAAGCAATATTGTTTCTCTTTCTTCAGCATTGGAACATACATTTCTCCTATTTTTGTTTTTCTTCCTTTAGTTCCTAAGACAGCCATTTAGGCTGTCTACAGCAATTTTCATAAACCTTAGTTTATTCTCTATTTTATAGTTATTTGTTTATTCATATTCATCCCTACCTGCTGCTCCTCAGTTCTTATTTTGCCAGGTTATTTCTAAATCTGACTCAATCTGAGAACACCCATCTTAGGTGGGTTTCCACTAGAAGACCTTGAGCAAGGTTATGCGTGAAAGGTCTTCTTAGGAAGCACCCATAGGAGATGAACTAGATGAGGCAGGGAAAGGAAGTAATTCAATGCAAGGCATGTTAAAAAGCAGGATGCCACTGTGGACAACAGAGGATTAGTTCTGCTGAGAAACTTGGGAAACTTCATAGAGTCCACCTCAGAGGACCAAGAAAGCTCACTTAGTATGCACACTCTTGTCAACAATTAGTGAAGGCTTCTACCAAAGAAATTAATTCTAAAAATTGTCTGGGCTGCTTATTGCAGGCCAAGAACTCTCCACCTTCCTCAAAAAAAGTCTTAGGCAAAGGGTTGCAGGTATTTTCAGTAGGAAGCTCTTGGGTCAGGTCTGCAAGCATGGGAACTGTATGTGTTCGGTGGATATGGCAAGGATACTGACAGCATCTGCTTCTACACACCAAGATGACTAATACATCTCTTTATAAAACATCCATTTTTATTTTAATGAGATCATTCTCTATATCATTGTTAGAATGTGTTTTTGAAACTCCAAATCCTATTAAGCCATCCTCTATTATACCCTCAGATCACAGAAGCCCACTATATTTCCTTCCATTTTTGAAAGTCATATCTTTAGTGTTGATGGTAAACACCTGAGTGAGTCAATTACTCCTTTCTCTCATTACTCAAGCAGGATGATGCCACCACTTCATAGCTTCAGCTAGTGGACAAGGGTCTCAGTATTCTCATCCTTAAGTAATATTAATATTTATTTGAATTGCGATAATAGTAACATTTATTTATTAGGTTGCAAAGATCAAGGAAGTTAATATAAGTAAAATATTTACCATTGTTCTTATAAAATAGTAAAGACACTAGTGTTAGTTATTATATTATTATTACTATTATTATTGTTATTAATTGCTGATTTCTCTAAACACTTCTTTAATTTCCACCTTTTCCTTCTTAATCAAAGTTACCCTGAAAAGTAGCCCCCTTCATCTTTAAAACATTCTAGGACAGGGTTTCTCAACTTCAGCACTATTAATATTTGGAATTGGATTAATTTTTGAAGTGGGGAATTGTCCTATACATTGTAAGGTATTCAGCAATATCCTTGGCCTCTACTTACTATATTCCAGTAGCACCCTTGCCCCAAGCTATAGCAACTAAAAATGTCTTTGGACATAGTCAAATATCCACTGGGGTTGGGGATCAAATTGTTAGGAGAAAAATAGTGCATGACATATAAAAAAGTAGTCAATAAATATTTGTTGAAAGAAAGGAAAAATGAAAAGAAAAAAAAAAGAGTGAAGGAAGAAAGAGGGGAGGGGGGGAAGAGGAGAGGGAAAGCAGGAGTCAAGGAGGAAAGAGAGAAAAAGAGAGGGATGTCCTGCAACAAATGGGAAAAATTTATCCTAAGTACTGACTTTCACTGAATGAAAATATCAGTAGATGATCTGACAGCTAATGTCCCCCAATGCTGCTGCCATATATTGCCTCTATGCCAGTTTTATCATCAGATTCAGGGGTATAAAACCCATGTTCTTGACCTGTGCATGCAGTCTTCTGTTACTTATATCATTTTCCCCTTTTACTCTTATCCAAATAGTCTCCAATTTGCCTCAACCTTCAGGTTCATGAGTTTTTATGACAGGTGAATGTTGTCTTAACAAATGACAATACTTGATCTCTTCTGCTGAGAGCTCTATTATTTTTGAACATTCTACACCTGGCCCTATCCAACACGGTAGCCACTAGCCAGTAGACTTAGTATGAAAAAGATAATATAAAAAAGCTGATTAATAACTTTTATTTGATTACCTGTTGAAATGATAGTATTTTGAATATATTGAGTTAAATAAAATATATTGCTAATATTAATTCACTTGTGTCTTTTTACTTTATTAATGTGTGCCCAGAATTAGCCAAATTGTGAAGTTGAGGGCACATTCCTCCAGACTGCCAACTATGCCCGAGACTTCTGTACAAAGTGTGCCCAAGACTTCTGACATCAACTGCAAGGAGTTAGACTCGAACTAAAAAGTTAGAGGGAAAACTGCTCTCACTTCAAGCACTAACTGCAAGTTCAAGGGGTTTCCAAAACCACACTCGGTTTTGATAATTCACTAAAAGGAGTCACAGAACACACTGAAGGCTATTATACTCAGTTATTCTTTTACTATAGGGAACGGATACAAAGTGAAATCAACATGAGAAGAGCGCAGAGTCCAGGACAGTTCCAAAAGCAAAGCTTCCATTGGCTGTTGTCACAGGATGCATGGCAATCTACACAGAGCACTGCCAACCAGAGGAGCTCACTCAAGCTTTGGTGTACAGAGTAGCCAGCCTCCACTCTGAGACTATGAGGTGTGGCTGGTCCCATGTTAAGATCGATGTGGCCAGCCCCCACCCCAAACAAAGACATAGATGGTATGACATCAGGTATTACATAGATAACTCCTACAAGCAAGGACAAAAGCTAAACCTCTCTTGGGGTAAAGCCAATGTGGCTACAGTATTAATGTGACTACCAGACAATGTTAAATTACATATGTGGCTCACTTTATAGATCTATTAGACAGTACTTATCTATATCTTCCCGTTACCAAAATTCTTGTCATCTATCCTATTATACTAAATCTCAGTAATATCATTAGATTCCTATATCTAAGCTGTGCCATCTTCTGTCATCTTAAGTTTTGGGTTTTGGGGGGTTTTTTGTTTGTTGTTTGTTTGTTTGTTTTTTCATTTTCAGTATGACCTATTGGGAACTTTCTCCATTGTTATTCCTCTTTCTAGGTTAGTTTAGGATAACTGAATATATTTACATGTTTTAGAATCCCTGATTTATTTTCAGCTGATCAACCTGACAGATCTTAGTAAAATAATTTTACCTTGGAGCTCCATTTTTTCCCATAATGAGCTCATTGTTTTGGCACTCTTAAACCATCATCTAGGAAAACGCTGACATCATCTAGCAACCAAGTTCTTAATTGGATATATTCTCCTTTCTCTTCCATGAAGAAAGAGCAACCCAGCTCTTCACAGATCCTAGATATGCTCTCTAGGTTTTTCTCAGAAGTTTTATTCATCCTTTAAAAATAGTAAAATCAGAATCACGTTCAATAACTTTCACCAAGTCTCCTGTGTAACTGCTCCAAAGACAAAGTTCTCTTCCCAGTTAGCCATTTCAGGACCACATATAACTCTCTCTGGATCAATACTTTGTTGATTGGATATAAAATTTGGAGTTTATTCACCATTTATTCAATACCTGTGGTATGATATTAAGCAAGAGTGATAAAAAGACAAGAGAAAAATGTCTGCTGTCAATGAACTCTTAGCCTGTAATGGAAACTTGACCAAAAAAAAAAAAACCTAACATGGTCAATGCATTTTAAGATCATGACAGCAATCTGAAGACAGACCAAGAACTAAGCTGCTCAGTCTACAGACTGTGGATTCCCTGAGGCATTTATTTCACACTATTATTAATCTACACCTTGTCAGAAGAAAAAGAAAATTATTAGTTTTAATAAGACCTCAATTAAGAAATACCCATTCTTAAAGAATGTGTCCTGCAGCAATGGGTTAAAGCAACACAATTAGCTATGTCTTTGCAACTGGGATTTTTAAATCCTGGCTCTTATGAGGTGAAAATGGGCCATTAATTATATTTAGTTTTGGTTCATCTTCTTATATTACTCCATTCTGTCATGGGGCATATACCAATTAAAATGTATGCACGTTGTTTTTATGAACACATTAAGTGGAGATGACAATCACTAATGTAAAACCAAAACAACTAAGTTGTTCTGCTGTGTTTAGCTCTGGAGGTGGGCACTGTATGAGATTCTGCAGCTCAAGCAGTTCTGTTGATGGCTTCCTGTCCCTGGAAAAACCACTGAGGATGACTCTAATAGATGTTACATTTGCACGTATGTTGTTGCTTGCCCCTTCCTTCATGCTTATTCTACCTTAGCTGACTTTGCACATCTGTCATAATTTGGTGAATAATAATAAATACTCTTATGCAATATGTGATGCTACAAGGCACAAACAACTGAAAGTTCATTATGCAGTTGAGATTGGGGAAATAGTCACACAGTATCAGGGACCACCTCATTGTAGCCATCTTGGGCCAGATGAGGAGTTAAGAAAGCTGAGTCCTGACCTAATAATTCTCCTCCCTTACTGAAAATCTTATGGAAATTTCTTAACTTTTCTGCTTCAATCATTCATCTGAAGAGAACAGTTATATCTGTTTCGGTTACTTCAGAGTGATTGTAAACAATAAGTGAAGGGTTTTTTTAAGTATGTTAAAAAGATTTTAGTCTCTCACAAGTCTGTACAAAAAAGTTTCCTTAAGGTTTTATTGACCACAGCCTTGTTTTTAATTTCCTTAAATGAGATGGTTTTCCATACCACCACACAATAATCAGTGCCTTTCAGGGAACAGGTTTGAAATTTCTATTACTAGTTCATAGGCCTGAGGTTGTCTTCTGAAACAGAAGTCATAATGCTTTTATCACCCATCAAAGGATATTAAGGCAGCAGTTAAGAATCTTCTCAACTGTGCATGATAATCAGGGAAATCTCAGAGATTTGGCTGCAAGTAGAGACCACAAATTGTTTCAGGAAACTTTTTATGTTTCTTCTTTCTTATCAATGGGTGGTTGTACTTTTTCCTTCATTACTAAAGCATTCCCTGACAAATAGCTATATTACCATCAAGTGGTAAAATAATCGTCTTCTACCATTATTCAATGCCCATGGATGTGCTTTCTGTTGTTGACTCATTGCAAATTAACTCAATGGTGCTGAAATTAATCACCCAGACCTCTTTAACTCTACTTAGAAAAATAGGGACTCCTTGGCTTTCTGTCATTGGTACCATGAGGAACCCAACATAACTTTTACATCATTTATAGTTCTCTGTAATTGCCTTAATAGTTCTAATTAGTATACTGGATTTTGTTTTCTAGAGCTTGCATATTTTTAATGGTTTGCTCTCTTGTTAAATGGTCTAAATGACTTTCCATCAAGATTAACAGCCAACAGAGGCAGACTGCATATCAATAAAAAGACTTCTAATCTCAGAATTTTTTTCCCCATGATTTTAAGTTCAAATATTTAGTGTTGAGTTTTCACCAATTACAGGCAAATAAGCTGCATTAGTAGTGAAATCTCAAATCTCTTAAGAACATACTTTGTATGATTTTAAGATTAAATATTTAGAAGTGAACTTCCAGCAATCTAAGGTAAATGTGCTCTGTTAAAAATTAAAATGTCTAATATTCGTTCAAGAGATACTTTTCAAATACAGTCAAAATATTAAATAATAATAATATACATAAAAGCGCTTCAAAGTGCTTTCATAAGCATTATTCATACTAATCAATCTTAAATGTTTCAATAAATGGTGGAATATACATCCTTTAAAGATTCTTATGTAGAGATAAATATTCTCTTTATGTTTCTTTTTAATGAACATTTTTACAGTTCTTTACAAACTGGGTAAAATGTGGTGGGAATTCTGATGATTTACTTAAAGGAAATCATTTGATTCCATATGTTGCTACAGAAAAATAACAATAAAAAAGATCATGGAAGATATTCAATGGGAAGGAATCATACCATCTATCAAGATATGATATATGGTTACTTTGTTTTAAAAAAAGAAAAAGATAAATTGAAAGCTGCCCTCCATAGATCAGATATTTTGGGAAATAGTAAAGTAAAGGAAGAGAACCCAGAAGTGTTTATACATTAAAAACTCAACACACTCAACTGACAAATGTTTCTGGAGTGTTCATTAGGTGCCACGCTGTTTTAGATCTTGGAGATAACATCAGTGAACAAAAAATAATCTCTAATAGACTGTAAATTATATTCTAGTGGAAGAGACAGCAATAAACAAATACATACATATAAAATAAAGTGTGAGGTAGTCCTATGTTCATGAACAAGAGGAAGATACAGGGCTGCAGAGGGGAGACACTATTTTAGAAAGGCCACCCAGAAAAGACCCAAGAAAATAAGAGATGAAAAGACATCTGACCGAAGTAATGGAGAGAGACATGTGGATACTTGGGGTCAGTGCATTCTGGGACAAGGAAACTAGTGCCAATGCCCTCACGGCAGGGTGTTCAGCAGAGTCAAGGAACAGAATTGAGGTACCTGTCACTAGAACACAATGCAAAATCCCTCTTTTATTAGAGTTCATGTTACAGTGACTGTGAGATTTCCACACCCTGGTTTGAAATTCCTAGTGCCCAACACAATGCAAAAAGAGAAAAAGCTTTCAACAAAACGCATAAACACACTGAGTAAAAATCAATATGGTCAATATGTGGACTACACTTATGTTAAGGGAAAAAAACACAACTGTGATTTATCAAACAAAAACAAAAGCACTGTTGATTTTTTCTGATGCCCTAGAAAGTTATTTAATTATATTTTCTCTGGCAAATTAAAAATCTAACTTACATTCCATATGAAAGTGAAAAAAATGCTTACAAATCCAATTACTCCTTGTGGGGAATTAGAATACAGACCTCACAATTTGATAAAACTGGACTTTCGTTCTTAAACTCCCTTAGGCGTTATTAATAAAGATGTCCTCTTTTGAGGTATGTGTTTTATAATAACAGATAAAAGGCCCTCACTATATATTTTTGCCATTGGAATTTCCATAATCCTGGATTTTATGAAATTAAACCACTTTTATTTTGCTTTTTTAATATTTTAATTTACATAAGTGTTTGCTATTTCTATAATAATTTATACAAATTTATTCTGGCATGGGGGATGTGTAGATAGATAGATAACTGCTAGATGAATTAAAGTATGTATGCATGAATTTTATGAATATATTAATTGGGAATGGTAATTACTTATTCAAAACCAAAATAATTAAGATATTTTTATGTTTTCTGCTCTGGAGGTTAGTTTTTTATGAGATTTTCTCTGTCATATAATCTAAACTATATTTAGCAGTAAAGTGAGAAGAAAACAAACAAACAAAAATCTACTACTTAAGAGTAGAGCATAGATATTATGTAATTCTGGCTCTGCCACTTACTAGCTGTGTGACCTAAGCAAGTTACTCAACTTCCCTGAGGCTTAGCATTCTCTTCTGTAAAACCAAAATAATAATTTCTTATTGTTTTAAGCATACACTATCAAAATCCATGGCACAGTACCAGGGATTTAATAAGGTGCTCAAAGATTAGCACCTATTTTATAAGTAGTAGTAGTAGTTTTTATTATCATCATTACTATTACTAATCAATTATGTCTCACTTTGTTGGTGGCAGTACAAACAGTCTATGTCCCAGGTGAAACTGGAATATGTACTTGACCCTGCCAGGATCTACTGGCTACTTTACAGAAAGACTTGCTCAATCTTGCACTCTTAATTTACCATATGGCAGATGGCAATCTGTGATAACATGACTCCTGGGAGTTATGCTATGTTGCTACATCATTGATAGTGAAAAACAATGACCAATACCTGCAGAATTATAAGCTCAGTGAAGGAAAATATGGAAAAGGTGGTTCTCACAACATTTTGGTATAAGGATTCTATTATAACATAAAGGAAATTTTACTTAATTAATGCCCCCGCCCAGCCAATGTTAACTGTATACTTTTATGACCCACCTTTGAGAAAACCACATTAACAAAATATATAATTATAAATTATATAACACTTCTTAAAGAACATCTATTAATCATAATAGCTTTAAAAACAATAATACATATATGCACAAAGCCCAGGATAGATATAGGAATTAAATGTATGTTAAAGGCGGCATCTCAAATCCATGGGGGGAAAGATAGGCTGTCCGAAGAAAGTTTCTGAGCCAACTTGGTAACTGTCTAGAATAAAATGAAGTTGGTTCAGTACTTCACAGAGAAAAACAAGAGAAATATCCTGTTTTTCAGGAAGCAGCCCATACATTTAGTGTAACACTCTGCTTTCCCAGAGTCTCCAGGGCCATCAACATGGGGTCAAGACACAGCATATTCTGAATAAGATCACCCCCACTCCATTCAAGATCAAGAGACTAAAACAACACCTACTAGGACTTCTAACTCCTTAATCAGAAACTCACCCTCCACCCCTCTCCAGTTTAAACTCTTAAGTCCTGAAGAGGATCTCTGCCTTAAATACACTCAGGGACTTACTTCATCAGGTCCTTTATCCCTGTGTATGGCCATCACCACACTCTTAGTTAGAACAGCTACACTCTAATCACAACAAGAATCCCTACATTATCTTTTCTGTCTCATTTTCCCAAGCCATCGGATTGCTGAAATTTTTCCACTCTACTCTCTGAAATGCATGGTTCCATTATCAGCAAAATCATCTTCCCTTCACCTTCTTGAAATATGGCTCTCCCCTGTGGACACTACTTTCCCTGAAGCTCTTTCAAGTGGCAGCTGTTTATTGACCCCTAACCCCAGTGTCACTGAGCTGTAAATGAGGTAGATGTCAGCCTCGGTCCTCATAGCTGCTTTCAGACCATTCTCTCCCTAAAAAAAAAAAAAAAAAAACAGCTTTGAATAGATTGTCACCAGATTATGTCACTAAGTAGTCCCTATTTTTGCTGACATATCAAATGTTCTGGACCATTTCCCCTAATTTCTCAAAAATTTCAGCCCCTGAGTCACTGTCTCGCTCTCCACAATACTACTCTTTCCTTCTTTTACAATGATTCAATAAACATGCTATAGTAGTTTTCTAGGACTGCTATAACAAAATACAAGAACTGGGTAGCTTAGTAAGTAGAAATTTGTTTTCTCACAGTTCTGGAGGCTGAAAGTCCAAGATCAAGGTGCTTACAGATTGATTTCCTCTGAGACCTCTCTCTTGGCTTACAGATGGTCGCCCCTCTTGCTGCCCCTTTCACATGTTTTTTTCTCTATGCACAAACCTCTCTGATGTCTCTCTATGTCCTAATCTCCTCTTTTTATAAGGACACCAGTCAGATTTGATTAGCGCCCACCCTGTTGACCTCATTTTAACTTAATTATCTCTTTAAAGAACCTACATCCAAGTTTAGTCACATTCTGAGGTTCTAAGGGTTAGGGTTTCAATATATGAATTTTGGGGCAACACAGTTCAGCCCATAACACATGTGGATGATCCATTTTATACTCTGTCTTTTCTTTTCCTTGCTTTCACCTCTTTTAATGATCCTGTCATTAAACATATATCCTTTAAATATATATGTCAAATTATGCCATTCACCGTATCTGAGCCACCCACGCTCAAGATTACACAGAAGCTTTGTTATAGCTGCAGCTCTTTTATTATCTCAATTTATTGCTTCCCATCCTCTGATGATTCCTCTTTCCAGCCTAATTCTAAAATATCTCGGTCTCAGTAATTCTTCAACCCCAGTAAAAAGGATACTATTACCTTTTCCCTGCCCTTCGATGTCCTGATTCCACTCTTCAGCGTGCTCAAATTATTCAGTGCCTCTACCCCTTCTCCCAGTTCATTGAACTAATTTGGAAATGCCATAACCCTGGTTAAATCCAACTCTCACCATTCTGTACCTACATTCTTAAAGCTGAACAAAACTAGTCTAACTTTAAATCCATGACCATGAACCTCAAGTGGGCCCTTAGTGCTACCAGCACACTTATGGTCCTTGTATATTCACTCCCCTACACTCCAAGATGACCATACACCTATTCTCTCTTCCCAACCTCCAACACTTCCTCACTCTTAAAGCCCTTGCTACTTACCTCACTGAGGTGATTAAAGGTTCAAAAGATCCGGCACCATGACATCTATGTACCTGTGTCCATCTAGACCCAGGTAGAGTCTGTCTTCCTTCCTACTGGCATAGATAAACCATCCATCTTTATAATCTAAAGCCAGTCCCCCTACTTGTACACTAGGTCCCACCTCTCTCACCTAAGTGAGGACATTAGTTAGCATTTTCTGCCACTATCTCTTTTATCATCAAACTCTTGTTCCCTTCTGTACAATCTCCATCAGCATACACACAAGCTATTATTTATCCCATATTAAAACAACAATAATTTTTTAAACTTTCTCTCAGCCTCACTTTCTCCACCAGCTACCATCTCATTTCTTTCCTCCTTCCTAACAAAATTCCTTGAGATTTCTCTAAACTGTCATTAATTTCTCTCTCCCCACCTCTTTTAAACCTACTCAGACCAGGTTTTCATCCCAACCACTTTATCAAAACTGCTCTTAACAAGGTCACCAAAGATTTCCATACTGCTAAATCTTGTGGTCAATTCTCAGTCTTCATCTTCCTTGATGACTACTATCAGCAACATTTGACACATTATATTTATTGGGGTTCAAGGATACTATACGTCTTTGTTTTCTTCCAAACTTAATGGTCATTCCTTGTCAACTTCTTTTGCTAGTTCTTTCCCTTCTTCTCAAAATAGTAATAATGAAGTGCCCAGGTTAGAGTCCTTGGTCTTCTTCTCTCTATGCTTATTCACTTTTCTCATCATCCAATCTCATTGTGCTTATTCAACGTCACCATTCAGATGCCTGTTAAAAAACTAAAACAAAACAAGTCCATACTGAACTTGAACAGATATTATATCTGTGCCCCACCACACAAAAATTTCTCCACCCATAGCATTTCCATTTAGGTTGATGATAACTCCAATCTTCCAAGGTCAGGAAAGTCATTAAGTCATCCTTATATCCTCTTTTTCTTGTCCTTGTATCCAATCCATGAGGAAATTCTGCTGGTAAATCCAACAGACTGCATCAATGTGACCACACTTCACCACCTCTGCTGTTCCTACCTTATTCTCAGGCTTCATCATATCTTTCTTGGAATTTTGCAGTAGATTTCTAACTGGTCTCTTTCTTTCCACCCCTGCTCTCCTGTAATCTATTCTCAACACAGCAGCCAAAGTTACCATTTTAAAACATATCATGTTTGTCACTCCTCCGCTCAAAACTCAGCAATGATCCCTCATTTCACTTAAGATAAAATCTAAAGTCTTTATAAGGGTCTAGAGAGCTTTAGATGATCTGATCCCTGTTGTGTCTCTGGTTTCCTTTCCAACTATTCTCCTCATTCTTTGTACTCCAGTCTCATGGCTTCTTGCTCTTTCGGGGGCATGCTCTTAACTTAGGGTCTCAATCTAGAATGTTCTTCTCCCAGAGATTTGCATGAAAGTCACTCACTTCCTTCCTGGCTTTACTCAGATGTTACCTTCTCAATGAGGTCTGCAACAAACACCTTATTTAAAATTGCAACTTATGCCTGCCACTTGGTATTCCAATTCCCCTTAACCAACTTTATCTTAATTTTAATAACATTCATCACTTTCTGGCATACTATATAATTTATGTATTACGTTGTTTTGGGGTTTTTTTTTGTTTTGGTTTGGTTTTTTTAAATCTATCTCCTTCCCCTAGAGTGTAAACTCCACAATGGCAAGGATATTTGTCTTGATCAGTGATACATCCCAAGTACTTAAAATAGTTCCTAGTACATGAGAGACACTCAACAAATGTGTTCAATGAATGAATGAACAAATCAAACAAAAATTTAAATGTTAAAAAGACGAAATTATCAAATGCTGGAAGAAAATTGTATGTTGGGTGGGGGGTTGGTGGGTAGGTGGGGTGTATAGAAAAGTCCTTTCTATTGTATCTCAAAACCTTAGATCCATAAAAAGATAAATAAATTGAATAAATTAAAAACTAAAAAAATCTTTTGCCCAACAAGACACCCTAAGCTAAGACAAATCTCAAATCTCAAATTTTCATATGACAGATAAAGGTTAATCCTTGTAATATATAAAGAGCTCCTAGAAATTGATAAGAAGAAAATCTAACTACCCAACAGAAAAATAGGTAAAGGCTAGGAACATACAATTCACGCATAAATGGAAATAATAATGGCTTTTAACCATATGAAAAGATGCCCAACTGCTCTCATAATACAAATTAAAACTACCCTGGGATACTGTATTTACCCATCAGACTGATAAAATCCAAAAGCATTTTATGGACGAGCTCACAAATTGCTGCTGAAAGTATAAACTGGTATAACTTCTTTGGAAGGCAGTTTACCAATATCTGACAAAATCACACGTGAATAGACCTCCTGACCTAATAATTCCATTTCTGGGAATTTATTCGATATGAATCTATTTGCATGTGTATGACATGAGGTCTGTAAAAGGTTACTCGTTGCAATACAGCATGCCCTAGTAAAATGCTAAAAACAAGACAAATGTTCATCAGTAAAACTTTGGTTAAAAAAATGATGATCTCTCCATCAAATGAAATACTATTCAATTGTATAACAGAATGTGGCACTCTATATTTTGATATGGTGGAAACTCCAAGATATAATATTAAGTGAATACTGCAACAAGCAGAACAATTATATCTTGTGTTTAAAAAACAGAGTAATAAGAATATACATAAACATCGGCATTTGCTTACATGTATAAAAACAAACAGTAGAAGGATATATAAGAAATTAATCAAAGTAGTTGGAGTAAGGAGGTAGGGACTGAGAAAAAGAGAGGAAAAGGTAAGACTAAGACTTTTCATAGTGTATCTTTCTGCATTTTGTACATTATTTTTGAACTATGATATTGTATTATCTATCCTAATAACCACATGTTAAAAAATAGTTGCAGAAAAATCTCATAAGAAAATCATATCAGTACTACATCATTGAAACGCCAACTAACTTCATTTTATAAGCACCTTGACTAGACACTCTGTGTATACCAAATATGAAAACAGAGAAAAAGAACATTTCTCCATTTTGACTCCAGGAAGGCTGCGGTGAGACAGGAACAGGGACTGGTAAAGAATTCATTACTGTTATTTATTGCATACTGAAGGCCTGCAAACATGTCAGGAATCCAAATAAAACAAGGCAAGGGCTCCCCTGGTGGCGCAGTGGTTGAGAATCTGCCTGCTAATGCAGGGGACACGGGTTCGAGCCCTGGTCTGGGAAGATCCCACATGCCGCGGAGCGACTGAGCCCGTGAGCCACGGCTACTGAGCTTGCGCGTCTGGAGCCTGTGCTCCGCAACAAGAGAGGCCGCGATAGTGAGAGGCCCGCGCACCGTGATGAAGAGTGGCCCCCGCTTGCCGCAACTAGAGAAAGCCCTAGCACAGAAACGAAGACCCATCATAGGAATCAATCAATCAATTAATCAATAAAATAAATCTTTAAAAAAAAAAAAAAAAAAAAAACAAGGCAAGAAACAGTATTAGCATCAAAGACAACCACTGGCAGTGAGCAGTACCACTTGCAGAATGAATAAACAGGTGTATAGCCACTTAAAGTTTAATCTCCACATACTAGGAATGAACAGATAAATAAAAGAGAAGCCTTCCCACTGAGACCAAGAAAAATTGGACCACAGAGCAGTAACGCGGCACTGTTGCTGAAATAACAATCAAGATAGTGGGTGATGAAAACAGAAGGAAAACATAGAAACCGGAGACAATCCTCCTTAGATTTAGCATCTATTAGTTCCTTTTTATGTACAGTTCAAGGCCCTCAGATGAAGAGAGACCTCCATGCCAATGCTCCCACCTTTGGGTCCAAAGGTGGTGAGTACAGACAAGTAGGTTTCTCCCACTAATGACTCTAACAATAGTCTTCACCAAAATTTGAAAGATCAAAGGAGCGTAGCCAAATGAACTAAAAATAAAATTGAAGACATATGTAAGAATGAATGGAATTGGGAGTATTCTACCCAAAGAAAAGAAGGGTAAGAGAAAAGGTGAGTAGAATCAGCATCAACAAGAACACATTTGATTATCAACCATTTCAGACATTGGGAATCAGAGAATAAAAATAAAACACAAATACTCACCCCAGGGAGCTTAAGAGATAGGACATACACATTAAAACCAAGTTTATAAACTTGTTGCTTGAGAGTCAACCCAGCACAGAAATATATTTTATTATAGAATGCTATGTCAATACTAAAAATGTTAGGCAATTTCATATAAAAATCTGGATTTTCAGCTTCTTTTCAAAAACTGGGGCACAGAGGATTGTCAAGTGTTGAAAGAAGGAACTGTTTCAGGTACACTTCAGGGATGTATTTTACACTGAGAAAAGAGGGAGCATCATGTGAGAGAAACAACCAGGGACTTGGGGCCTACAAAGCTTAGAACAAGATGAAGTACAGTGTTGAGGCATATATTAGTCAGCTTTGGATGCCATAACAAAATACCATGGGCTGGGTGGCTTAAACAACAGAAATTTATTTTCTTATAATTCTGGAGGCTGGAAGTCTGAGATCAGGGTGCCAGCATGGTCAGGTTCTGGTGAGAGCTCTTTTCCTGGCTTGTAGGTGGCCCCCTTCTTGCTGAGAACCCACAAGGGAGAGAGACAGCTATCTCTTTTCTCTCTCCCTCTTCTTATAAAGCCATTAATCCCATCATGAGAGCCCCACGACCCTCATGACCAAATCAAAGCCTATTTACCTCCTAGAGTCCCCATCTCCAACTACCATTACATGTGGGGCAGGGGTAAGGCTTCAACATACAAATCTGTGGGGCGGGGGTGGGGAACACAAACATTCTGTCCGTACAAGAGGCCAAAGTAAACCATTTTCTGGGTAAGAAATGTGCATGTTAATGGAAGCCTGGTTAGAAGAGATATGATTTTTCAATTATCTCTTTTCACTCTTTTGTATTTTAAATTCAGTGTACTTAAAAGTCTTTCTCCACTCAAAACTTCACTCTCTAACTTACAAATATTACATCCCCAAAATCTCATCTTAAAATCCTTCTAGAAAAGGTAATGTATATTCCATTCCATACCAATTACAGACATAAAACCATGAGGTCAATTTCACAAAGAACATAAGAAAATTTGTCTTGCTAATTTATATTTACCTTTCATGAAAAAATAAATATTTTTAGTGAGCAGAGATTTAGAATCTGGTCAATAAGTTGATATACAAAATTAATTAATTAATTTAGTGATGCTAAATACAGTCAAATGAGGTCACAAGTTTTACTTTAAAATTAATTACCTGTACAACTTCTTTAACAATACGGAAACATTTCATTTATTTTTCAAAACAGCTGTTAAATGCTTAATTTTTTTAAACATGCTGCTAAAAACCTTCTTTTGCCCATAAATTCACCATATTTACATTGTTATTATTCCCCACTTCAGCTCCTTCTTTTGAAAGCAGGTGGCTTGTGTTTCATAATTAGCAAATACTAAAATAGATCATCAAAATGCAACTTTGTCAAGCTCCTGAAAGAAAGAATTTATATCAGAAGATGGTCCAATCCATATTGGTGATAGCACTGATAAAAGTCAGCTCTATACAGAGGTGTTGCTCTCTCATAGCTTTGCATATTCAACTCTCCCTTCACAGGTCCTTACTGTCCTTATCCCTAAAGCTGGGTCTGGAACCAGGGTTAGCTCTGAAAATGCAGGAGAACAATTTGTCTTTCCCATGTTAGCCCAAAGGAGACCTCATAATCTACGTGAACCACTCTGTAGATTTGAGAGCCACTTATTTGCCATAGCTCTACCACTTACTAGCTCTTTGGCCACTTACTCTCTCTGAACTTCACTTCCTTAATCTTCAAAAGTGGCACAATAATAATGCCTGTTGCCTAGAATTATTATAAATTAAATTCTTAGTACAGTGTCCTACAAAAAGAAGGCACTTACTGCAGGTCAAAGAAGAGACAGATTACATGAATTTACTCTCTCTCCTTCCTGAAACCATACCATAATAGAGTTGTTTTGTTTTGTTTTGTTTTAAGACACAAAGCCATGAAGACAAAGAGAACGGAAGAACAGAGAAAGGTAAGAGAAGTTTAGAAGTCAGAAAAGTAAATGATAACTGACTAATGGTAACTGACAGCAGACCCAGGAAGGTAAAATGCAAAGCAGGTAATGAGGGAAGTGAGAAGCAACCCCATTTAACATATAACTGTGCCCCCCACACCCCACCCCTGCTTAAGGTATAGGTGAAAATAAAGCCAAAATACGAAGATTGATGAAAGTCTTTTTAAGAACCAGTTATCCCACCTTTATAAAACCACATCACCTGTGTGATGGTTTCTCCCCAGGAGACATTTACATCGTTAATGCTGAGACTTCAGGCTTCTTACCCTTGTACTTCACAAAAGTGGAAAGCCAGGCCTATAAATAACCTGTCAGGAGACTGGAAGAGCTTTCTCAGAAGAATCTGACCTCTACCTTGAAAGATAGGGACCAAAACAAACAAAAATGGAAAAGGCTTCTCAGAAGAAACAGAAACTATGCAGGAAGAAGAAATTTTCAAAATATTACTAAGACCCTCTGTAATATAATAAAAAATAAAGCATCTATGAAAAAGAGAACAGAACTCTATTAAAAAAAAAAAAAAAAAAAAAAGGAGCATCAGGAAAGAAAAGAGAGCTTTCCGGTCTCCTCTCTAGACAACAAACACAGTAGTTAAAGCATGAGTATGCCCCTTGATAAAGATTTCCTAAATCAGCAATGCCACATATGAGTGTTTTGGGCTCTGACATCCAGGTTTCACATCCTTTCTTTATATGCATCCTCCCTAACTCCCTGTTCTGATTTAGATATCCCCTATCTGTGCATTCAACATGCCCTGTGCATACATCTTTCACAGCACATACACAATATACCTTAAATTCTGTTTGTCTATCTTCCATACGAGAGTGTGAAGTTTCTCCAGGGAAGGGACTGCATGTCACCAACACATAACATAGTCTCTGGCATATTAGTAGGTGCTCAATAAATTTTTTGATTGGATAGATAACTGGATGGGAGAACTGCTGTCACACCACGTTGGTATGTCCCCAGGACTGATCATTCCAAAAGCTCATCATCAGTTTTGCTGGACTCCCATACTAAACTCAGACATGCCACTTAACAGAGAGAAAGAACCAGGAAAGTGTTTGAGTAGAGGAAGAAGGGATGAATGGGATCCTCCCTTCAGTAAAGAATGCCAATTTGAACAAATAATATCTAATTATATACAAAAAAACCCCAACTCTATGGAGCACCTATGGAATTATGCTTCCAGTTGCAAAGGCGACTACTCTATTACTATAGTTAAACTCCAAATAATCCATTTGTGTATTTCAAAATATTAACAGTGGTCATACTTGAAGTTATTTTCTTCTTTTTGATTCTGACTTTTCTGATGTTTTCTACAGTGCAAATGTATTACTTGGATAATAAAAACTAATTGTACATGCATAAAATATATAAAATAATATGAATTCAAATCAATGTTGAAATATATTTAAAAATTCTCGCCTCTTTATGAAATGTACTTTGAACCAACAATGCATAGGATTCACTACATTTGCCCTGGCTCCTCTCAGATCTACAGAACAAATATCTATGGAAGTGAGACCCAGGCATGCGTATTTCTTACAAGCTACACAGATGGTTCTGATGCTCAGGCGGGTCTGAGAGTCACCATTTATAGAACACATGAAGGCTCATTAGAGATGTATGATCTTAAGCCAAGAACTAGGACTCCACCAAGTAATTGCATTCAGTGACTTCACTCATAACTTGTAAGTGGGAAAGTAATCATTAGTTGAGTAAGAAGAGGGGTGGAAGGAGATACATAAAGAATAGGATTTCTTGGGGTGACTACTGAGCACCGTTTAATCCAGATTCAAAGTATCTATTAAGCGAAGACAACGGGTAAGATAGGATTTATCAGACTGATTTCAAGTTTATCTTGCTCTTCTATATTTCTAACTGCTAAGCAGTAATTTCTTAGAGGATTACCTCCGTTAAAAACCCATCCTCATCCTTTTTGCTAGCAATTCTTTCCAAAGTATATAAAAACCTATTTCAGTTTTTAAGAAGCTAGTTAATCAAATGAATATTTGAGTTCATTTGCTTGGTGTCCTTTGCTAAGAGTTGACATTCAAATAAGGGCTTATAGCACATGCATTTGAGCTACTAACCATGTCTGCTAACCATTTATGTTCCTTTTTTTTCTTCTAAACTGAAAAGCTAAAATTCTGTTAACCTGTCACTTTATTTTTATTCACTATATTACATTCAAATAGCGTCACTATTATATTAATGTAATAGATGATCTCTGTAATTGAATGTGAATACTATCACTTTGTACCCTTCTAGAGTTATTAATTTCCGTGTATTCATTGTATTTTCAAATATGGCTGCACAGTAAATAATACAACATAAAGAGGCTTTAACCTATTCCCAAAGCCTATGTATGACAAGGATATAAAGCCAGTGGTGTATTAACTTAAAAAATAGATCAACCTTATCTTGTAAAAATAAGATAAAACGTAGTTCTGTCATTAAAGACAACCATGCTTGAGGCTGTAAACCATACTTGAGAATATAAAGACAAGCCTGGAAACATGTGTTAAATTTTGCTTCCTGTCCTTGAAGAAAGTCATCTCAATGGACATTTTAAAAGCAAAAAAACAGATTCAATCATCCAGGTATTTCCTCATGTTGACTAGGCTGAGAAAGCATAAATTCAACAATAAAAACAACAATAATTATAGTATCATTTTATAGCACTTTACAAAGAGTTTTAATATACATGAAGTTGAAAATTAATTGAATTCTTAAGTATGGCCATTACGCTATCCAGATATCCTAAGGCATGTAAGTGGAGAACCTAATGGTATTCATCCGAAGAGTAACACAGTAGGACCTCAAACCAGCAAGAAAATACAGAGTGAAAATTAAATATCTGCAGAGCCATGTAGGGAAGATATTTGAATAATACAAGAATTATCCTCAAGTTTTTGAGAAAGGGACTCAGCATTATTTGCCAACCGTAGACAAACCTGGGTTAAAGGACTACCAAGTAGATTTTGAGCTCTTTGTATTGATGCTGGTCTGCACCCTCTGGAGTTTCCCCTGGTGAAATCTGAAACTGGCCCTGGCACACGGAGGGCAAAGAGAGACGGAAGAAAGAGGCAGACCACTGCAGATTGGTAGGCAGCAGGTTAAAAGGCATGGGAACTTATGTAAGAGGCTCGTCTTGGGCGGCCGCAAGATGCGTAGATCTCCACACCTGCCAGGCAGAATCTTAAGGTTTATATAGAGGCTTTAATGGGGTTCAGTCGTATACACAGTCCAGATGATCTCAACAATACTTTACTCTCTTAAGGCTTCCTCCATGAAATGGCTCCGGCTATGGGAATGGTGGGCAAAATATACATTTCAAGGACAGCGGAGGGGTGAGGAGCCTCCAATTGCCCGAATCCAGCTTACAGGTCAACAGGCGGTCACATCCTCTCGATGACCTCCTCCAACACTCCATCCCTCGTAACCGGCTCTTACAATTTCACACACACCCCTCTTCTGCAACGTGCCCTGAGGGGTCAGCAAAGGGTTTCACCAGCAGGGAGGTGGCTCATTTGGCGGCTATCTGGCTGCACTGGAGGCAGATTCCACAGCAGCCACATGGGCACATGCAAGAGAAAACACGGAAACGGTAATGTTTCTTGAAATAAGTAACAGTTTCTTCCACCAAGAGGCCCATGATCTGAACCACTGATTTATTAAATCCCATAGGCTGGAGGTCAGATCACTCGTAGCATTCACTTGTGTATTCATGTGATTTAATAAAGATGATGCCTTATCAGACTCATCAAGTATGAACACACAACATTCTATTCGGATAATGGCACAGGTGCCTCCTTTTCAGACTGTAATAATGTCCAAGGCCATACAATTTAGGAGGACAGGATTTCTCATTAGAGAGATTTCATTGTTCAGTAAAGACAGGCTTTGCCGGCTATCATTTAAGGCTTTCTGGGTGAATTCAGTAAGGGTTTCTATGTGTGCTATAATATCCTCCAGGCCAACGAACGGAAAAAAGACGGCAGCCAAGTGATTGTACCAGTGGAAAACAGAATGTGCCCATCTGACCTTGAGGAGAGGGGGTTTGACAATTTTTGTTACTTTGGGGTGGATTCTCCCCTGTGCCCAGGGAAGACCTAGATAGAGCACAGTGGCCCAACCACCCAGGTGAAAGCCATGGCCAAAGATTTGCGCCACACAACCACTGGGTTCCGTTTGGGTTCCCCAACAAATACCTGGGTGTCACAACCAATCATTGCCAAACCAGTCACTATCCTTTCATGTGACAGCATGACTACACAGTTTTGGTGATATCCATTCCATATTCCTGGTACAATTGGGTTGGTTCTGTTTAGAGTGATTCATCTGTTCCCAACATAGGGGTGTCCGGGTTCAAATGTCCATGGCCCAGGCTGAGCGACATGAACCCATCCCAAATCTGAGTGTAGCCACCCACGGCTCTAGTGGTGGTAGTTTTAGGACCCTTCTGGTCAGCAGAGTGATGGGCTGCCTGCGTAGTCTGATTGACAGAAAAAGAATACCCATGCCAAGTGTTACTGATGTTCAAGCCACAGGCCAGGTCTCTGGATCAAGTGTTGGTTGATACTTGATTGGTTGATCAAGTATTGCCAGATGAATTAAGAGTACTAGTCCTAACTTGTTCTACCTTAATATACTGCTTTAGGGCCTTCCAATTCTCTCCCTGGAGTGGCAATGCCCACTATGGTAATCCTGATGAGCTAAAGAAGGGCAGCTTCCCACAATACCCAACAGTTGGATTGATTCCTTTGTCAGGCATACTAGTGGGCCCACTGTAAAAAGGTATTTCCATTAGGTGTCCATCCTGTGGCCAGACAACAGAGTAGCAGCAGAAGCCTAAGGCCAAAATGACAGATATTTAGTAGAAACTTGTATGGGAAGATCTTCCCCTTTTAAGATTTACACTTGTGGCCTAATCCTCAGATGTTACTGTGACTGCAGCTTTAAGAATTTGACCTGGCTGTACGTACCATACCTGTTGGCCAGGGGAGGCAGCCCCGTCAGGCATGAGGAGATGGGCTTGGTGTGGGATGTGCCAGATCAGGACTCTCATTTTTCCCCCTCTTTCAATGGTACATGTTCCGTTCCAGGTATAGTATGTTTCAATAGGTCCAGCTTGCAGCAGGACAATAGGATCCCAGTGGAGACTGCATAGTTCCTCCTCACCCAGAGGTATGAAGTAATTCACACATCCCAGTGGGACTTCCCATTGCCAAGGATAATGTCTTTCCCAGGCATGATGGAGCTTTATATTCTCAGCAGCACAGCACAAAAACCACATGAGAACCAAGGCAATAATTGTCTTCAAGACTTCCAAACCTTTATGGCATTGGGTATTTGGCAAGGATTCCCAATCTGGCGTATGGGGCAATAGGCCCTATAAGTTGATCATTCAAATGTATTAAAGCCTGGGATAGTACTTTAGTCCACCAGACCAAGGCGGTTTTACCTATTAGTAATTTAATCTGCTGGTTTACTATTTCATTTTTCCTTTCTACTAACATAGCAGCTTGCAGGTTATAGGAGAGGTGGAACTTCCATTCAGTGTCATAGTCTTCTGCCTAGTCCTGCATATCATGACCTTTGAAATGTGACTATTCCATGCGAGTATCCATATATGGTACTCAGCTTCTCTGATCCCCTAACGGTTGCAGCCTGGTTTGCATGGTGACAGGGGAAAACTTGAGTTAGGCCAGATGTAGTGTCCACACAAACCAAGGCATATTTAGAACCCTCAGTCAAAGGAAGGGGGCCAATATAATCAAAATTTGCCAATCCCTCACCGTTTGGGAACTCCAGGGAATGGCTCCAAACTCTTTGGTAGTTGCCTTGGCTATTGTTTAGAACACCAGGACATGCTGTTAGTACATGAAACAAGCCACTGTATTTCAAGGGCAATTGGGCATCCTTGACAATATGCCATCCCACCCAGGCACTAGAGTGGCCACTGTTTCTATGCACCCAACCTGCTGTATCTGCTGAAGGGTCAGTTGTTAGGGGTTATACCGGCGCAAGGGCATCAGCTTCTTGATTGCCAAGGGGGTGTCAGTGCCTTATGAGACAGGATGTGGAAGACAGTGAGGACTACTTCAGGCTCTTTCAGGCAAACCCAAATGCTCTCCATACATCCTGACCCCACAAGGGCTTATTCACAATCATCCACCCCTTGGCTTCCCATTGTCTAAGCCATAGACAGGGTTGGCATACAGGGTGCTCCCCTGCTGCAAACAGGCATGCCATTAAGTCAACGTGGGAGTTTGAGCCATGGCAGAGGTGGGTCAATGGAACATATTCTCAACCTTTCTCTTGATAGAAAGGGAAGTTCTTACTATGATATGCTGTTCCTCCATAGGAGGCTCCGCCTGGAGGAGTGCTGTGTACACTGCTAGGAGCTGTTGCTCTGTGGGGGGGTCTGTCAGGTTTCTGTTCCCTTCTAGAGCTGGAACCAAAACCTAGGGGTACTCTCTTCTGTTGTTACTGCCACAGTGCCCAACCCATACCTTCCTAAGTCACAGATACATCTAACAACTCAAATGGTAGCCCTGCTTGGAAGATGCCCAGCACTTTTATCTGTTTTATTAATATTTTTGCCTTCTCAAAGGTGACTTGTTGCTCTGATCTCCAGTTCCACATGTGCCCTTTCTTTAGCAGGCAGAATAAGGGATGGAGGCAGTCAGCACAGTAGGGAGTAAAAGCCTTTCCAACCTCCCACATCTACAAAGACTTGCATCGCATGCTCTTAGGGATTGGATAGGCTTGCATCTTGTCAATCAGAGCTTCTGGGACAATGCACATTTTACCTGACCATATGACTCCCAAAAACTTTATGGTAGTGTCTGGGCCTTTAATTTTTTGAGGGTTCACCACCTATCCTCTAGGTTGAGCCCTCGTACCTTTGCAAATGGCACGCTAGCTCTCCCATCTTGTCTGCCAGCCCCAAAGCTAGCAGAGTAGTGGACAACCACACATCCTTCTCTAACCTCAGCTCTTCTTCCTGCTTTCTAACTCAAGCTTCAGCCTCTAGTTGGGCTTCGGTGGCCAGCAACCTGTCCACAGTAGAGGCCAGCTCCCTGCACGGCCATTCGCTCCACTTTTTTGCCACAGTAGCTGTACATTCTGTACACACACGCAGACCACAATCATCTAACATATGGGCCACCCCTTCCCATACGGAGGTCGATGGCGAACTCTGGATTTCCCCTCGGGATGTCTCTTTTTCAAGGCTCATTTCTTTGGTCTCCTGGTTGGCTTACCAATTGTTGGTTCCTAAACCTGGGAGCTACCCTGGTGAAACCTGAAACTAGCCTCCTACACAGAGAGTGAGGAGAGACCAAGGAGTCAGGCAGATCAATCCAAATTGGTCATTGGCGGGTTTAATAAGCAAGGGAATTCACATACAAGGCTTGTCTTAGGTGGCCGCAAGCTGAGTGGATCTCCACACCTGTCTGCCAAAATCTTAAACTTTATATAAAGGCTTTAATGGGGTTCAGTCATGTACACAGTACAGATGGTCTCAATCTTACTTTCTTAAAACTACGTCCTGGATATTGCTCTGACTATGGGAACAATGGGCAGAACACACATTCCAAGTGCAGGAGAGAGTATAAGGAGCCTCTGATTGCCCAAGTCCGGCTTATGGGTCAACAGTCAGTAAAGTCCTTTGAATGACCTCCTCCAACAATTGTGAGCTTCTTATGGTGAAAAAAGAGACTGCTTCCTCCTCTCTTTCTTAAAGCCCAGCACAGTGCTAGATATGTAGGAGCTCAACAATATTAAGTGAATAAACCAATTAATATTCTTTTTCTTTAAACTGAACTTCACTTTATTTTTTTCTTTTTATTGAAGTATAGTTGATTTACAATATTATTAAATCAATTAAGGTTCTTATATACAGTCAGTCTACTACAGCTTCACTTACAATTGCCACACCACAACTCTTCTGAGTAAAAAACACGGGCAGAGATTAGATAAAAATATGATGTCTAACTTGCTTTTTTTCCTTTGATATATAGAAATAGAGAAGCTGCAGAACAGAGATGGAAGAAATGAGAAGCTCAGGTACCTCCTCTATGCAAAGTCATCCATAGGTATAGTATAGTATGATCCATTGTGGCTTTAGAGGGAGCTGAGAACTGAACAGTATACAGCAATATAAGTGAAGGAAGTACTGTTATGTGCAATCACATGGATCAATTTCAACACACATATATAGAGCAAAAGAATCTAGACCTATGACAAGTCAGCCTCTTTTTGCTTATTTTCTGATCTCTAAAGGGATTAATAATAATACCTACTACAGAGGTTTTGTGAAAATCGAGTTGTCTCTGGTACATAGAAAGCAGAAAATAAATGTTAATTGTCATCAAAATAATTAATATTGTGACTATACGTATGATGCTACACTAAATTGTGGGAAGATAAAGGAAATTGTTTCCTGCCTAAAAGGAGTTTATAATCCAGTAGAAAAGATAAATAAGTGATGGACATAACTGCTATGTGCCTTGGTTTTCCAAACTGTGAAAATAGGGATACTGATAACCACCTCATAGATTTTGAGAATTAGAGATTATTCCCCAAAATATAAACTCCATAAAAGCAGAGACTTTTGTCACTGAATGTTTTATGGTATTATCAGGATACTTACCTTTGGGAAAGAGAAAAAGTACAGGACTGGAGGGACACAGGGACAGTTATGACACAGGTAATGTTTTATGTCTTGATCTGGGTAGTGGTGCTATAATGATCATTCATTCTGTATGTATATTTGTATTAGTCAGCTTTGTTTTTTGCTGCAGTAACAAATAACACCAATATCTCAGTAGCTTGCAACAACAAAAGATTTTTGTTTCTTGCTTCCATTACATGACAGCTGCAGTCTACTGGGTTCATTTAGGCTCAGCTCACCTTGGCTTCATTCCAGGAGTCTTCTCTTCTTGGACCCAGACTAAAAAAGTAGCCACTACATACACTATATGTGGTATGATTTTTTTTTCACATGGCAGGGTTCAGAAACTCAAGGGTGACTAAGGCAAACTGTGCTGTATTAAAATCTTTGGCTCAGATATGGTGTACAGCTTGTTTAAAACTTTGTTTCTGATCTATTTGATCCGGTCTTCTCCCCATGCCATGAGCCATACCCATAGTTCTCTGAGACATAGAATAATTTTAAGATATTTTGCAATATCTATCAAACTTCAGTGGGAATACACCCTTGGTCTCTTTACCCGGAGCTATATTCTTCAGCTGAAAGCATTATTTAACAGATATAATTGAAATCCCAAATCAGTTGATTTTGAATTAATCAAAAAGGAGATTATCCTGGGGAGGTGAGAGGCAAGGAAATTATTTGGAATTGGACCCTCCCTGAGATAAAAAAGCTTCTTCTACTAGTCTTGAAGAAGTAAGCTGCAAGTGTTGTGAGAGAGCCTGGAAAATGACCCTGTGGCAGGGAACTGCCAGCAGCTTCTGGGGGCTAAAATACCCTCCATCTGACAATCAGGAAAAGAGGGAAACCTCAGTCCTACGGCTGCAAGGAACAGCAACCACATGCCTGGGAGAGAATCCCAAGCTCCAGAAAGGACTAAAGCCAGGCAGACACCCTGATTACAATCTTGCAGAGGTTCTGGGGAGGCAGTGCCTGAACTCCTGACCCACAGACACCATGAGATAAAAAATGTTTGTTGTTTTAAGTTGCTAAATTTGTAGTAATTTGTTTTACAGCAGTAGGAAAAATAATAGACCTTCCATTCCATAATCTCTACATGGCCTCATGCTGGTCCTAGCAGTCTTCAGATTGTCTAGAGCAGTGGTTCTCAAATTTCAGTGTTCCTTGGAATCTCCTGAAGGACTGTTAGAATAAAGACTGCAGAACCCCAACCTCAGAAATTCTAATTCATTAGTTACAGAGTGGGGTTCATGACTGTGTGATTCTAACAGTTTCCCAGGTGATGCCGATACTGTTGGTCTAGAAACTACACTTTGAGCATCACAGGTCTACCATGACTACATTACATCTATGCACTTTAAATGCCCTCAGTTGCAAAATGCTATGAGAACGTAAGCATCTGATACAAGCAAATGCTGGTTTCCTTTCATATTAAAGGTTTTCATAAAAGAAAAAAAAAAAAAGGAGAGAGGAAGATCTTATTAAATGTTATTCATTAACCATAATACCTGATTTTCATTAACCTACCTGATTCTTATTACTCCTGGGGTAGGTGTGCAAATGCTTATTTCCATAGATGCACCAATACATTACTTTTCCCATATTATAATTTACATTCCTGTTTTTCTGTACTATTTTCAATATAGTGGCCTGATTTACAGCAGAAATTGTTAAAATGTCATAACCAATGTTTACACTTGAAATTGTTAAAACGCCATATTCAATAGACTAAGAGGGCTCAATAAATTTAAACTGAATCGCTAATTATGTATTAAATTCATAATATCCCTGTTGTCACTACTGAAACATTCAATACACACATTTTTTAAAAGAATTACAACTACTTATAATAATATCATCAGGGAGCTATGAATTTGCTATTCATCTGTTTTAGTATTAGGTTTAATATTTGGGCCAATACACCATGGATCTAAAAGACACTACACACATCAAGAGAGTAACATATACCTAGGCTTTTTATGTTTGATGTTCCAATTTGTTTAAATACAAAAATCACCACCTTTTGTGTTCATTTTCTATAAAGGATTTTTTTTTGACAGAAGTGCCTCTTTCTATGCTGGCAGCTTCCAAGTAACTGCACCATGGCAAGAACTACATCATTTAATGAATATTCATGTCAAAGAGATATTTATAACATTGTTCGTCATTGTTCCTTTACCCTTTCCCAACACACACTTTGAGAATTATAATTAATTCTTGAAATTCTAAAGGAACTACCTTCAACTCTTATGCTAGGCTTTTTTTTTTTTTTTTGACATCTTTATTGGAGTATAATTGCTTTACCATGTTGTGTTTGTTTCTGCTGTATAACAAAGTGAATCAGCTATATGTATACATATATCCCCATATCTCCTCCCTCTGAAAAGACAACCCTCAGAATGGGAGAAAATATTTGCAAATGGAGCAACTGACAAAGGCTTAATCTCCAAAATTTACAAGCAGCTCATGCAGCTCAATATCAAAAGAAAAAACAACCCAATCCAAAAATGGGCAGAAGACCTAAATAGACATTTTTCCAAAGAAGATATACAGATTGGCAACAAACACATGAAAGGATGCTCAACATCACTAATCATTAGAGAAATGCAAATCAAAACTACAATGAGGTATCACCTCACACCAGTCAGAATAGCCATCAACAAAAAATCTACAAACAATAAATGCTGGAAGGGTGTGGAGAAAAGGGAACCCTCTTGCACTGTTGGTGGGAATGTAAATTGATACAGCCACTATGGAGGTTCCTTAAAAACCTAAAAATAGAACTACCATATGACCCAGCAATCCTACTACTGGGCATATGCCCTGAGAAAACCATAATTCACAAAGAGTCAAGTACTACAATGTTCATTGCAGCTCTATATACTAGGCTTTAAAGCACATTTTTAAACAACAGACCTTCAAATTAAAGAGGAAAAGAAATTAGAAATAAGTATTTGTGGGAGGAAATCACATCAGGACCCAAGGTAAAATAATACAAGAAAGAAAGTTGATAGTTAAAAGCAGTATAATACTTTACTTAAGTAAAAACAGAAACAAAAACATAAGATTAATAGATAACATAACATTAATACAAAAATATAAGCTCTTTAGGGGTAAGGATTTTTGTCTTTTTGTTTATTGATATGTCCCCTGTTTCTAGAATACTTAGTGCAGAGTAGAAGTCCAGAATGTTTGTTGAATAAATGAATGATTGGATAAATGCATGAATGTGTGTGATGCAGAAATCGACCATGGTTCTCACAGTCATACAAAACACATCTATGATCCTGTGTGTACTCAGGACTGCCAATCTGGAATGAGCAAATGGTTCAGATTCCAGCACAATATGCTAGATTCTTAATATAAAAGTGAGAAATAAAAAAATCTTGGTGTTCAAATGTCCATTGTCTAGCATGGAAAAGCCAGATGTACAAATAGCTTTGGTACAACGGGATGAGTGAAAAAAGTTATATATAAGGATTATTGGGCCACAGAGTGGTTGAAAAAGCTACCAAAAAATGATAACATTTGAGGACTACCTAAAAAGATAAGTGAGAGGACAAAGCAGTACCATACTCAAAGCAAAGTTACAAAAATATCAAAGTTTACACTGTTTTTGGAGAATAACTTTTAACTGTAATCTGTAGCAAGAAATATATATATATATATATATATATATATATATATATATATATATATATATATATAGTATACTTAACTGAAACAAGTTTTATGAAGTAATACCTTTATTCATTTTATGTATTTGATATTTTCTATTCTATTTTTTTTTTAATGCTGGTGAAGGTGTATTAAATCAATTTCAAGATCCATTTGAAAAACACTGGGTTTGCACATTGAATAGATGTGGTGAGTAGACCACTGGCATGAAAACACAAAGAACACTCTGCCGGCACAGCTCCAATTCTTCTCCCATCCGGGTGGTTAGCTGCTGAGATGCAATGCTTAGAGAAGGACTATGATCTGGTCCTCTTCTTACTCAAAACAACTCAGTGCGGTAGAAAAGACGAGTAAAGAAAGCGCTCTCTGTATCAAGCCAGAGTGCAGGAAAGGGAAGTGCCACAGGCCATTTTCTCTCTAATCTGGACAAAAAATTAGGGCTTGCCATTATTCTATCTAAAAGGGTTATGAGAGTTTGGAAAGGAAATCATCTCACATCTGGGATTATCCTAAATTTGATCTATATCTGGATTTATCTCAGAGTTTACCAGAGTCAAATTGTCACACTGCACTACAAAAAGCAAAACTCTTTTCTCCTTCCCCTGTGAATAACGATTTAATTGTTTCCACAACAGGCTTCACTGAAGACTATTAAACACTCTATACATGTCAGGCTCTGTTCTAGTGCTAGGAACTATAATAGTGGGGAAACAAAAGTCCAAGTCTCCTGGAGTTTATATTTTACAAAAAACAAATAGACAGATTACATACACTCAGCTAATAATAAAAGCTATGAAGGAAATAAACAGTGTCTTGAGTTAGAAAATAGTATTTAAAGTAGCCAGGGAAGGACCTTCTTAGGCGGTAATATTTAAGTTGAGGCCTGACAGATGAGGAGCCACTGAAGTGAAGTGCTAAGAAGAAAAACAGTTTTCCAGGTCCTGGAAGAGCATATGTAAAGACTTAAGACAGGAGAAAGGTGGAAGGCCTGTATATCTTGAGCCCAACAGGGAGCTGGGAAGAGAAGTATGCGATAAGATGGGAAGTTACTTGAAGTTACTGGATTGTTTCAGTAACTGGAAGAAGAAGTTACTGGAGAATGACATGGTCCAATTTAGATTTTTAAAAACTCATTCTTGTAGCTCTGTGGAGAATGGATTAGACAGGAGTATGATTAGAAGTTGAGAGATCTCTTAGGAGACTGATTTCCATACAAGTAAAAATGGGAAATTAGACTAGGGTGTAGGCAGTGGATAAGGAGAAAAGAAGATGGACTCAGATATATTTTGGAAGTAGAACTAACAAAATTTATATTCAGATATTTCTTAAAAAATACCACAAGTCAGTGAATTGGAAATAGGGTAGAGGAGTCAATGCATTTAAAAGAGGGAGGAAAAGATTTTGAGGACAGAAAGAATGGGAGAAGTATACACAAATTAACAGCCTAGAAGTAATATATTGAAGCAGTCACATTTTCAACTCTAATCCCATTCCTGCTCTGGGCCTCTATTTTCTTAAAACAAGATATCAAACTGGGCAGAGAGGAAATGCTCTGAGGATTTTTAGCCTTAAATGGTTGAGCCCAGGCCACCGAAAAAAGATAATTTACCCAATGAAAATAATGGAGCAAGATTTAACTAAAATCATTATGAATATTTCTCACTCTGGCTGCACAAATTTCCTGGGTAGCTTTTAAAACTGTATGTGCAAGCTCCACTGGAGTGGTTCTGATTTAATTAGTTTGAAGTGGGACACAGGCATAGGTATTTTTTAAAAGCTCCACAGAGGGTTCTTATGAGCAGCCAGAAAGCCCTGAGTTAGAAGTACAGCTGAGGATGTCAGGTCAATCAGCCTATTTCATTCAATGACAGATTAATAGAGAGAATGGGGTGAAGGAACTTTTCCCCCAGATAAGGAAAACAGGCTCATTGGTTTAAAAGACATAGTTTGAGACTACAAGAAAATAAAAGTCAATTTTCTTCGTGTGATTTTTTTAAGCTGGGAGAAAATTTTTTCTCACCTTACTTATGAAGAACACAGACACCCATATAGACATCACATGTATTTTAAAATGTATTTTATTTCTACTATGAACAACCAAGAGGGAAGAGATTAACAGCTGATAGTTGACTGAAAGGAAAATGAAAGAGGAAGAGGGGAGTACCAATCTCGCCCAGACAAGGAGATACACAGGAAAAAATGAGTTGAAGCAGAGAAGTGATCACAGGGGATGAAGGATTCAGTTACCTCTGGGGGAAAAAAAATAATTGGTTACCAGAATACACCTGGCAATGGGCTTCACTGTATCACACCACTGTTGCTTTTCAACTGCTCCTTGGTTTGAACCTTTCCAAGATTTAACTCTTGAATGAGCCACAGAATTACCAGAGCAGGACTAAGAGCCAAATAACCATTCTGCTAAAATAGAGACCAGACACTTAATTTTTCAACTGCATTGAAGACTCTTTGTTGCTGGTGAATGGGTAACTGAAGGCAAGAGTAGTTATATAGCTTGCCCTAATCATTCCATTAATTTGTGGTCTCACTGGAATCCGAACCAGGGTTTTACACTGTTGGGTTTTTACTTTGTTCCATTTACACCTTTGCATCCTAACTCCCCTGAAAACTTTGTTCCATTTACACCTTTGCATCCTAACTCCCCTGAGAACAGAGAAGAAAAACATGTAGTGCAATTTCCAAATCTCCACGTTTGGAGAGCTCTAAGAGTTGCAACTGTCCAGATGAGGCGGTAGTGTATGAACGGTGCCGCCCAGATAATCCTGTGTAATAAAAAATCTGGGAGTTGAGTAGACATGACAAAACATGGATTTATTAGTTTTAAGTGGGCGTGTCCACTTCAGGAAGGGAGTGAAAGCAAAAGAGAATCGAGGATCTAAGGGAAGGAGGAGGAACGTAAAGAATCATAGAATATGGGTGCGAGGTGGTGGAAGAGGGATTCCACGACACCAAAGCAGCAGGTAAAAGAGCAGAGTACAGCTCAGAGAAATCTGGCGGGCACTCGCCCGGTGCCCCGCCAGAAGCGGGCGGCACGAGCGCGCACTACAAATACCAGAAGCCCCAGCTTCCTAGAGCTCGCGCCGCGTCGCGCAACGCACGCCGGGAGCCGGCCCGAGCCGCCAAGATGTCGCAGCCCAAGAGAAGAAAGCTTGAGTCGGGGGGCGGCGGCGAAGGAGGGGAGGGAACTGAAGAGGAAGATGGCGGAGAGCTGGAGGTGGCCCTGCCACGACCCCGGAGGACTAGGCGGGAGCGGGACCAGCTGTACTACCAGTGCTACTCGGATGTATCGGTCCACGAGGAGATGATTGCCGACCGCGTCCGCACCGATGCCTACCGCCTGGGCATCCTGCGGAACTGGGCAGCGCTGCGGGGCAAGACCGTGCTGGACGTGGGCGCGGGCACCGGCATTCTCAGCATCTTCTGTGCCCAGGCCGGGGCCCGGCGCGTGTACGCGGTGGAGGCCAGCGACATCTGGCAACAGGCCCGGGAGGTGGTGCGGCTCAACGGGCTGGAGGACCGGGTGCACGTCCTGCCGGGGCCGGTGGAGACGGTGGAGTTGCCGGAGCAGGTGGATGCCATCGTGAGCGAGTGGATGGGCTGCGGACTCCTGCACGAGTCCATGCTGAGCTCTGTGCTCCACGCGCGGACCAAGTGGCTGAAGGAGGGCGGTCTTCTACTGCCGGCTTCCGCCGAGCTGTTCGTGGCGCCCATCAGCGACCAGATGCTGGAGTTGCGCCTAAGCTTCTGGAGCCAGATGAAGCAGCTCTACGGTGTGGACATGAGCTGCCTGGAGAGCTTCGCCACGCGCTGCCTCATGGGCCACTCAGAAATCGTGGTGCAAGGCCTGTCCGGCGAGGATGTGCTGGCCCGGCCGCAGTGCTTTGCTCAGCTGGAGCTGGCCCGCGCCGGCCTGGAGCAGGAGCTGGAGGCGGGGGTGGGTGGGCGCTTCCGCTTCAGCTGCTACGGCTCGGCTCACATGCACGGCTTTGCCATCTGGTTCCAGGTGACCTTCCCCGGAGGGGACTCGGAGAAACCCCTGGTGCTGTCCACCTCGCCTTTTCACCCAGTCACGCACTGGAAGCAGGCACTCCTCTACCTGAACGAGCCTGTGCAAGTGGAGCAAGATACGGACGTTTCCGGAGAGATCACGCTGCTGCCCTCCCAGGACAACCACCGTCACCTACGCGTGCTGCTGCGCTACAAAGTGGGCGACCAGGAGGAAAAGACCAAAGACTTTGCCATGGAGGACTGAGCGTGGCCTTCTCTCCCAGCTACCTCCAGAGGCGGCCAGACCTGCGCGATAGAGGCGGAGGGGGGTCGGAGGAGAAAGGGAAATCTCACGTGCAAGTAGGGGACATTATCATCCGTCTCCCTTTCCCCTTAGGGCTCCTGGGGAGGGAGAATAACTTCAGTCTCCCTTCGAGGAGATTCTTCTGGCGATATTTATTAAAAAGTGATTTCGATCCCCCTCAACAACCGAAACAGCGTGTTTATTAATGGCCCTTTAAGCCTCAAAAGCACGTGGTACCAAGCACTTGTATTTCTTTTGTTTCATGCAAAAAAGGGGGAAAAAAGGAAGAAAATGTCAGTTTGTGAAGGCTCCATGCACATCCCAGACACCTCACACCCTAAGTCTCAAACCAGGGAGGGGGTAAAGGGGTTTATAATTAGACTCCATAAATCTCCCATAGGACTAATATCTCTCCAGAGCCATATTTCCTCCCTTCCCAGGTGCCTCTAGGCTACGGTATTTCTTTCTCATTGTTTTTTTAAATAAATTTTACTACTGGTAACGTGGGAGAGGAGAATGAGGACAAAGTTTAAATAGCACTTACTACTTCCTTAGGGTGCTAGAGTCGATGAACACCTTCTCCATTAAGTGAAGTTTTATTTCACTTAATGGAGTAAGGTGTTCATCAACTCTAGCACCCTAAGGAATTGTACGGCACACCTAAGAAATCTAGAAGGTACATGTAGGAGAAAAAGACCTGAAAGATGGTGAAGTAGTATGGATGTTTTAATTGTCTTTACTCTTGAGATTTAACCAAGAAAATGTTCCATAATAAAATTTTTGTGTACTTCTTTAAAATAAACTGATACAGGAGGTTTCTTCTGATCCTGACCCAAGGGCTTATTTATCATCATGGGTGAATTATTTAAGCTTACTAAATTACGGAAAATATTTTCTCAGCTAGAAAATTAAACTCCCTCATTCAGAAGGATCATGTGATTTGGCCTACTTTGATCAAGTGAAAGTTTTTTAGTGTTTTTTTGGGGTTTTTTTTTCTTTTTAGCTCGGCTGAATGTGAAAGTTGTGAATTTAGGAAAATCATTTGTAATGAAGTGTGAATCATGTTATCAGATTTATTTTACCCATGTTTCCCTCCTTATCTCTGTGGCAAATAAAACATTGGCATTCGCTCTATTTTTATAGATGAAGTAAGTCTTGTGTACTGTTTGAGTTATAGATTTCACCTTTTTTAATATTGTTCCTAAAAACCGTGTTACAGCCCCTACAGAATATAGCTTAAGGATAATTCAACTATGCTTAATGTATGGTTTCTTCATACTAATAGCTTTTGTATGCTAATAGAAAACAGGTGTGAAAAACTGGTCTTCTGAAGTACTCTAACGTAGTTGTGTTATTTTAACTGAGTTTTTTTTCCTTTATTCATTGCTTATTAAAATATTCAATTATTACAACTAATTTTCTAAAATTTGGTATCAACACATGAGATCTACCATTATGAAGGGAAACATACATGTACAAAATCATCAACTTTACAAGATCCTTGAAGAGCAAGTAATACATTTATAGTTGTCACCATGTTGATGTTAGGATAGTTAGCTCATGTAAATGGTACAGTCATAGCAAGCTAGGCCTGGTTTAAGGTAGAGGTATAAATTACTTATGTTAGGGTCAACTATATTTTAAGTTAAACATTTATTTATTTAGCATTTTAGTGTACAGTTTTGAGTAGATTTCTGGTGTTTGTTTTAACTTCCTATAACAATCCCTTTGCTGTATGGGTACAGTATTGCCAGTATAAGCACACAAAGGGAACACCAGTTAAAACTTTGGGTAACTGTAGAAGTAAAAGGTAAGTATTTCATAATTACACAGAATTTAAAATTCTTATTGTTACTGTTTCCCCAAAGTAAGATGGATTATCATAAAAATACAGCTAAAGCCATTAGTCATGTGGCAACATAGCATAGTGGTTAAAATCTTGGACTCTGGAGCCAGACAGCTCATGCTGGAATCTAGGCTCCACCACTCTGTGTGACCGGGCAAAATACTTAACCTCTGTTTCTTCTCCAGTGCTGTCATGCAAATGGTGTAACAATCATACCTGCCCTATAGAAATGTGAGGATACCATGAGTTAACACATGCAAGCACATAGTGCCTGGTACATAATAAGATCTCAATAACTTCTTGCTGTTATAATTGTGGAAAAGTAATATGCAAACCTGGAGCAGCTGGACACATAGAAAATGTGATACAGAATAAATTAGTCAACATTTTGATTTTTTTACAGGTGTTGTTTGACAGTACGAGCATGGCCGTATATGACGAGCAATGTATGACACTGGACACCAGATGATCCAAAGGAGCCTAAACCCTGAAGTGAGGATTCTTCCAGAAGGATGAGGTTGTGAGATGCACCAACACTCAGGCACTGTCCAAGCTCTGTATGAACTGGTACTGATTGCTTAGGGTCATTTGGGTCACAGGAAGAAACTACCAGCCCTAAGGAGAGAAAAACATGGTGAAGTCCTACCTGCTTTCCTCAAAGAGCTTACATTTATTTAGCACTGTGAAACTTTCCAGATATTTTCATTAACTCACTGGACCAATGGACATTTTATTCAGTATACAATATAATAGTAATTGTGATAAGTGCTTAGGATATAAACCAGTAAAACATAGTTTCTCCTTCAAATAGGTATGTTCACAGGATAAACCAGAAAGTAAAGTAAACAAAAAATAATGGGCAAAAGACTGGATGGTGTAGGTGTTAGGGAGGGCAGGTAATTATCTTCACATTACATACTAGGAAAAAAGAGTTACACAGATTTTGAAGGATTTAGCCTTAGGTTACGTAACTAATTCTTGACAGTTTAACACAAGTCTTTCTATTCCTAGCCCACAAAAGACCCCTTAGATTAAGGAAGTCTCACTGGAGACCTGTCTCACAGGCCTCAAAGAGCCACCACCTTCAGTATATAGGATCTTCAGGTTGACCAATACTAGGCACTCACGAAGCATTCCCTGTTCCCGTTCCCCTAACAGAGCTAATCAAATGTGGCACTTTCTGAGGCACCCCAGGAGACTGAATCCTCAACATAGTAGCAAAGGTAGACAAACTCTGCCATTCTACTTGGTGCTTGATGCTGGACAGCAGAGAGACATCTGACCAGGTGGTCATTCATTTAATGATTTAATAAATACCAACTATCTAACAGTTAAGTAAGCAGATCCTACTCTCAAAAAACTGGGGTATGGTGGGGAGTAGAATTACCTACATCAATAATCTGCATTCATTCTTTAGCCTGGAAAGATTTCATTCCAACTAAATCTTACCCCTGCTGAAGCAAGGATAGGAAGCCAGCCCTGTTATCAATTTCATTCTTGAAATTTCACCCAAGTGCAAAAATACTCCTTATCATCACATAGATTATGAGCTCCTCAGAGAAAAATTTCTCTATGGTGTTAGTTCCAAAAATAAATCTATGTCCTCCATATAACTGGTTTGTTTCAGCTAACGGACACAATATTTTGGGTAGATGACTCTTCTCACATTGGCTACTAGAAAGTTGAGCCAAATTTATAGTTCACTTGCGTTTTTTTTTAGCTTTATATCTGGCTACATTTCCATAACCCAGTTTTTTTTCTTGATTTATCCCTCTCAATAAATATTAATGTTTTGTTAGAATTTATGTATCTTTGTTCTCTTCTAACACTTTCTGGCCTTAAAATATTTTCCTACTTTTTGGAATACCTGCAATAGTTCTGAGGGTGAGGAGGTTGGAGAAAAGGCCAGAGGACCCTGATGTATGCCCCCTTTATTTTCTATGAAACGTGATGTCCAAAGTTGTTCATGTGGATGGAAAGCTGATTGGATCCCATCCTTTTAGCCAACCTACAGCATTTTACGCTTTGTAGAATCAAGATTTCTGAATGTGTGACAGACTCAGACATGTAGACAATCTTGAGGAAACCTTGAATATTCTGCAGCTCTTTGTAAGCCTAGAACAGGCCCTAATTGCATCTTAAACACAACCGTAGAGTTGTAGATTGCCAAACCCCTTCCAAAAGCGTGTGAAATAGTTTAAAGTGATGATAAAGAGGAAGGAAGGACATAATGAGACTATTTCTCATATATCATATGTGCTTGTAGGGAAAGATTTGAAACAAAGAATCTAAACCTAACTAAACACAAAGAGAATTTTCATAAAAATTAAGACATCAACAGTTACATGGGAATTGTGCTCCTTGGAGAGCTTTCATAATTAAATTCATCGTTATTGATAATAATAACTTTGGGGAAAGACTGGTGAGATTTCAGTTAGATAGCTTTTTAACTCTAAAAACGATCACTTAGAAATTTAGAATACATAGAACTGGGGGCGGGGGGGCAGAATTCCTCCTTCTCTTTCTATAGGCTGTCCCCTGCAAGGAAAGGAAGGATAGAAAAAAGAAAGTGAGATGGAAAGAAATCCTCTCCACACATTTTTAAATACTTTACAGGCATTCCTGCAGTCACATGATATATGTATTTGTAAAAACCTTCACATTCTGCAATATTATACACTAAAAATAACAAACTTATGGAAAAATTAGGTTGGGTGGACCATCACAACCTATGAAATTTTGTAACCAAGAGCACTAAGAACACTAATTCTAATAAAAATAGTAGCAGTTTAAAAAGATGTTAACCCTAATAAATAAACATTGCAGTAAATAAGACAGCTTGATGAAAGAGCATAAGGAAGAGTTACAGAGACAAAGCAAAATGCCCAAAGATGAGGAGAAGGCTTCATAAACCTTTCTAGGACATAGAGCATGTGGCTGAACAGAGCCAAGAGGAAGAATGTAGGGTGTGCCATATTCCTCTTTGGCTAGCTGCATTTACTTGTGTATGTGTACTCTGTGTTCTGTGGGTGCTACCTGGTGGTGTTAAATATTAATGATGGGAATGATCACGTATGAATCAATCACCTTCCACATTATGTTTGGACATTGTTCCTCTACTTACCAATATCATTTGAGTTCATTATTTTACAGAAACATACACTGTAGCAAAACATTCTGTCCTTTGTTTGATTTCCAGAAATTATAAAGTACTTCAAAATTCCATTGGGTTTATGGATCTTTTCAATGTGGGTTTTTTTAAAGGAAAATGGAATGGAGTGGAAGATTTACAGGTGGCTGTAACCACCCTTTAGCATGAATCTATTTATTTTATTATTTTGGTCACCAGGAAAGATTCAACAGGAAAGGGGAATAGAAATTCTGGCCTGTGTAGAGTGGAAGGAAAATAGTTGAGTATCCAGAAGGTGGTTAGATAGTGGGATTGAGGATAATCGGTATTTTTCTAGAGCCAAAGGTAGCATAAAAAACACCTTGGGGTCAAAGAGACCTGAAAGTTAGGAGAGAAGCACATAAATAAAGGTTAGGATACCCATGCATACACTTTGCCTACATCACAATATCCTTAGGGTAAGCTTTTCTGAAGTCATGGGCTCAGAACATAACTCAGATTATTTTGATCGATTACAAATAATTGCTTATTTTGATACCTGTCCTTAATCTCTCTTTTCAGCTTAGATTCTAAACTTATTCAAAGACTCTTCTATGTAAGAACTTCCTAATCGTCTCAAATTTATGAACAAACCCTTCCAACCTCCATTATCTCAAGTGATGTGCAGCTTAGTAATGGGTGGTATGGAGTGGGATGACATTAGACCTTTTTTAAAAAAACACTTGCAGCTTTGCTCTTGGTAAAACTTATATTTAAGAACAAAGTACAGAGTTTTAACTTTAACTTATATATGATGTTAGAGAAAGGATTAAGAACCCCAAATGGTAAAAAAATTCATTTTATGCATTCACTGGAGCCAGACTTTTACCAGGAATTTCTATAAAGATAACAAACTCCTTATTTTAATGCAAACTCACTCTACCATTATTTATCATCTGGTGAATTATAAAAATAGGAAACCTTTAAATGGTTAAGTATATACAGTAAAAGAATTAAAAAGAGAGGATTTGGAAAATCCACAGATTAAATACACAGTCCCTGAAGAACTGAGAATTTACTCTAGTTAGAATAATTAGGGGAAAACAGAGAGAATGACAGCAATTACAACAAGGGGATTTTAATATGAAATGAAATTAGAAACTAGCAGGAACTGTACAGTTCGTAATAAACAGAATTCAATATTAGCTAGCTTTGCTTAAACCCCAACCAGGGGAATTTCAACCAGGGCTCTCCCATACATTATTATAAAATAGGTTCACATATAAATTAATTCCATGGTCTTGGGTCCAAGAAAAAATAGGCTTCAGGATGGTGCTCTATGTAGTTAGAAGACAGAACAATTGAGTTGCTCTAAGCAATAAGACAAGATTCTTAAAAGTAAAACTAGACCAATAAAGGATGTGGTCATTGCACCACCCCCATAAATAGTGATGTTATTTAAGACATTAAAATGATATATTATTCAGTGCTAAAATATGTGATATGGTTGTTAGGGAGATATAATTTTTCATTTTTTGATTCATTATCTGATTTATACCGGATGATAAAGCATTCATAGGGACACATAGTGAAAATAGCATATGCTGAAACTTTATGCCAAATGATGTTCTAAAGCACCAGCTACACTTCTCAGCATGTAGAATGTTTTTATGCAATAATGGCATATTAATCATAGTATGCAAAGTCCCATTAAAATCAATGATGTATTAACTTTGTTTACTTCATATGAGTGATACATAATAAAATAATGTTCTGTAAAGAGTGGCTTTCATCCCAAGGAAAACTTCATATCATAAATTTTCATGTAAAAGAAGCTTCTTTTGTCAGACATGCCACAGCATACATAGAGATAAATAGTCATGATACTTACATCAAGCATCTTTATTAATTTTTAAATAATTATTGAGTGCCTAACATGTGCTAGATGCACTTTAAGTACATTATTTTATTTACTCCTTGAAATAGCTCTGTAAAGTAGTTCTATTATCAATCCCATCTTACAGATGAGAAAACAAAGCATGAAGTTGGGTGAATTGCCCAAGGCCACATGGAGAGTAAGTGGCAGAGCTTGGAACTCATCACCTAAACTCTGAGCATCTAAACTACTACACTATATATCCTGTCCATGATGCCTGTGTCCTCAAGATTTAAGGTGACTTCAGTAGGCACTTAAAATAGACTCGTCATTGTCTTAGACTGGGATCTTGTAAAAGCGTTTATCAGGAAGTATTCCCAGAAAATGCTAGAAGGACAGCTGGGAAGCAGGACTAGGAAGGGAAGGAGATCTGGCTACCATGTGATATTAAGCCAAGTCCCAAGAAAGGGAACTTTGTCTCAATCCTGCAGAGATGCTCTGAAGACGGCATAGATTACACGTGCTGCTCCTAATTAGGGACATGTGTGACCTGTGCTGTCTCCAGAGCATCTCTGCAACACTCAGACCTTCTCACCCATCAGACATTGGCTAATGACTGACCCTAGAGGGACATCAATTCCTAGGCATTTCCCAGCTCTCAAGTGGGCAGGCATAACTGTTTCCACAGCCTAAGGGCAGTCCCCCAGCTAAGGGTCGACAGTGCAAAAGGTTAAGAGTCAAAGTTCTGGGGGAGCAGATGTACCCCCAAAAAAAGGGAAAGGATACAAAGCCACAAAAAGTAGAATAAGTGGATTACTTATAGGGTATTGCTATTGTCATAAATATCCATTCTAAGATTCCTTTACATTCTAAATACTTAAGACACATTTGTTTTATGTCCCTCTTTATCATCAGATTTTTTAAAACTGCATGAATAAAATACAAATATATTTAGAAGGAAAAAGTTGATCTCCCATTCCTCCTAGTTTAGAATGTATCTTTCTACTATGTAGACTCATACACATATTTATGTAGTTTTTTTACAAATATGTAGACATATTATTCATATTACTCCAAAAATTATTTTAGGTCAAAATATATATCCTGAATATTCCTTGAAGTCAAGACATGTATAAATAACTTATTAAGAGCAAATAAAAATGTATGGTATACATAATCCGTAATTTATCCAACCAATTTTCTATTGATAAATAGTTGTTTGCAATTCTTTGCTACTACAAATTATACTTACCCTTCTTTCTATTCTCTTCCTAAGTGATCTCATCCAGTCTCATTACTTTAAATAGTGTACCATCTATATGCTGATGACTTCCCAATTTATATTGTCATCCCTGACATTTCTACTGAGTTTCAGACTCATATATTCAACTGCTCAATTGTCATCTCCACTTGGACAGAACAGGCATAACCTAACGTAACCAAGTATTTTATATATAATATATGTATATATATATAATTATATACATAATTTTACCATATGTGTATATTTCTCTAAACAGCATATTCTTAAGTTTTGCTTGTTTGTTTTTTCAGAACCGCTATATATGTATCGGATGTATTTTTTAAATAGCCAGAACCTCTCACTACCCTCTATCCAACTTTATCTTTAGTCAAGAGTTGATATGCTCCCTGAAAACATGATAACAGCATAGATCATCACATCAGATCATGATCATCGGTGAGTGTTTATTGAATGCTTATTATATGAGAGTACTATTTTTGGTTTTGGTATATCAAGAAGCATAGGACAAGGTCCCTATTCTGAAGGAGCTGTGTCTGAAATGGAGAGCAAGCATCTCAACTTCTTAAAGACAACTAGTATGATAATATAACATACTTTCAATAACAAATGAATCACAGAGACAATTGCTATTATAAGAGTTTGGTCACTGCACAATGGGAGAATCAGAGCTTCTCACTGAAAATGGAGGAATGGAACCACATCTTGCTGATTCACAATCATGGCAAGATCTCCCTGAGGGACTTTCCACCCAGAACATTCTTTCATTAGACTGCATGTTCCACTCTCTCTCTCTCAGTTCTCTTCTCAAGTGTCACCTCAGAGTAGCTTTCCTTGATTACCATGATGAAAAGAATCCTCTTTTCTACCACAGATACCATTTTCCCCTTGTTATCTGAAATTCAGTTGTTTACTTGTGTATAGTCTTTCTCACAACGTAAGATTCACAAGCGATGAAATCTTGTCTGTCTCATTCATCATTGTCTATACATTGCCTAAAACATTATCTGGCACAAAGTAGGTATCCAATAAATATTTGTTGAGTAAAGGGACCTTGTAAATCAAATGGAACTTACATTAGAGGACAGAGTAGCCATTCTAGGCAAGGACAATGGCTTGAGAAACAAGTGCTCCTTAGAGAGTTATTTGCAAACATGATCCATCAATGGCTTTCTACTGTCTACATGGAAATTTTAATAATACCTGGGATACTGATAATAACACTAATGGACCGTGCAAATGATTCAGCTTGACACTATTAGAATAATTCCTAGCCAGTTTATAGCCATTGAGCCTTCTCCTAGGTCTCCCAATTTTTCCTGAGCACACAGAATAAAGCTTGTCAGAGGAAGTCGGTTGAATCTCTAGAAATAAGATATTGCAAGGCATTAGACAAATGAAAGTGTTGATAGGACTTTCAGAATGACTGTCTTGTTTTTCAGGATTTCCATGAACAAAAGAGAAAGACTAAAATTTATGACAAAGAATGAAAATAAAACCAAGGTCTAATTTGTTAAAGATGATGAAAACTTTTTTTCCAACACTATATTTTGACAACAAGTTTAGTCAGATTTCTCCCTAACTACTGTTTGACGAGTGTCTGCCAGTCTTCTCTTCCCCACCAGGCCTGAGTGGACAAGATCCTACAAAACTGCCAAAAGGCCACTGAAGGAATTACAGACTGCTGTGCTCTTCATTCACTGTCATCACCCATGCTGCCCAGTCTGTGCCATGAGATCACCCCTGATCTTGTCCATTTGCGTTAGCATGAGTCTGCATTTCTTCCTTTGAGGAAGGAAAGAAGCAGGATCTTCTCAATTACTGCTCTGATTGGGTAAATCTCATAAAAGATATGCTTTATGAGAGACTACAGTAAGAGGCAGCAACCACAGAGTGAGGCTACATACCAATATATTTTGATAGGATTTTACTAAGAACCATTTTGAAAAAAATTCATCTATTTTAATAGTATTTTTTTTTTAATCAAGAAAGCAATGCAAGGTGATCACAGCAAATTTCAAACTGCAAGAAACATGAGAAAAAATAACATATTACCCATAGTTTCACCCCCTAGAGTATTTTCCATTCCAACTTTTATGTATGCCTGTTTTTGAACTTTATAAAAATAGCATCCTGCTGTCTTCTACAACTCTTAATTTACTTAATTGTCACACCGCATGTTTTATCTTCCAAATAGCACTATTACCACTTGAAATTATTTTATTCATTTCTTTACTTCTATATTGATTTTCTCCAAATAAAAATCTACATTTTATAGAGAACAAAATTATTTTCTCTCTTATGCACTCAAGAAATTAATTAATAAATAAATGTCAGATTAATATCCTTATAAATATCACCTCATATACTGGTATTTTCATTTCTTTAGGATAGATTTCCCTAAGTATTTTGCTTACTTTCAATTCTAATAAATTCTGGTAGATTGCTTTATGAAGGGTTGTCATAATACAGATTCCCACCAAAAATATCTCAAAAAGTCTGTCTCTTGATACCCTCACTCACCTAGATTTTATTGATCTTGTTTTTTTTAATCTTATGGGTAAAAACGCTAGCTTCTTATGTTTAATTTTATTACCCTAACTTCTACCAGTTGAGAATCTTTCCTTATATTCATTGGTCCTTTGCATTTCATTTTCTGTGAATTTACTATTTATTTTACCCATTTTCCTATTGAATTTTACAGGTATTGGGAGGATCTTTGTTAATTAGGAGTAGTCTATCATATGTGTTATAATTCATTCATTTAATTTCCTTTACTTCATTAATTTTGGGTCACTCAGAACTTTTCCATTTTAATGAATCCAAATCTAGTAGTTTTGTAATTGCTTCTGAGTTTCTTTTCTGACTAAGAAGATTTTTCCTAATTGAAAGTTGGGGAAATACTCCCAAATTATCTTTTATTTTCATTATTTAATTTAAAAATTTAGATATTTAATTCCTATTTAATTTGTGTTTTGTTTTTTTCCAACTTCAAGTAAGAATTGTTTTATTTTCAATGTAAAAGCATAGAATGCACTTAATGCTACCAGATTTCACTTTTAGCGTAAGTTGGATCAATGTTTTTCATAAAATATCTCAGCATTTCAGAAGTATGAAAAAGTATAAGTTTAATAATAGATTACATGGGAGAAAGAGGAAAAGCTACGTAAAAGAAAATGCATGGAGAACAGCAGTAGATAGATTTTCAACAAAAAGAAAGGGAGAGAGAGACAGTTTGGAAAGTCAAAAAATGCCCAGAAGATAGATACAGAAGAGTCAAAATGTCTGAGAAAGAAAAGAATCTAACAATATGACCAGCAGTGTAAGCAAAATTTATCATTATTAATACTTTAGATTCAAAAAGTATTGTTTTGTATCAGTTATTTTCCTGCCTAAGCCAACTCTGATGCAGTCTTTTTAATGATGGGTAATTGTTTCTAAGATAGTTTGACATACACTATTCTCTTAAATTAAAAGATTGGTTATATTCTTAATGCTTGTATTTATTATTATTTATTCTCAATATTAATAAACATTTTATTTTAAAATGTACAATTTTTAATATTTTAAAATTTATTTTAAAATTTAAATATTAATTTATTTTAAAATTTATGAATACTGTTTTTAAACTTAAGATGTTTACAAATTTTTAAAAGTTTCAAGATAGCCCTGAAAAAAGAAAATATTAGATGATTGATCCAAATAATATGCAGTATTAATTTCCAGAAAGAAAACATTAAAATATAGCTGAATTTATGTTTAAATGGTATGGATAAATGCATCCGGTGGGCCTCATTTCTGCACACATAAAGGTTTCTTTCAGTGAGATTATAACCAAGAATGAAATTCTCCAAACAAAATGGGACAAGTATTTTATAGATACTGAGTCATTTGGGTTATGTTGCCAATGCCATTTTTTTAAATATATAGAAAAATTACTTTTTTATGATATCAGTTTTCTCTATATTTGACTGGAATATTTTTGTCACTACAAGGAAGAATCCATGAGCAAATTTCCCCTAATGTGAAAGTTTCTTTCTAGGATTAAATTTGATCATCAAGGAATTTACCCATTGGGGTCCATTTTGCGTTCAACTAATTTGCCCTCTTAATCAAATATGCGTACATGTGCACACACACAGACTTTGTAGAAATACTTGAAACAAACCCAGAAGGTAACATCTGCTGGGTAAATGTGATTCAGTTCCTGAGAAACATGGTGGTATCATCCCAGTAAGCATCATGCAATTCCTGGCTCCTTTCCTTTGCTCATGCTGCCACCCTTGCCTGTCTAGAATGCCCATCTTGTCCCTTTTCCTTTGCATGTCCAACCTTTAAGATCCTGCTTCAGTTCCACCTCCCATTCTATTTCCTTTTCTTCCCTGATGGAAGGAATCTCTTCACAATCTCTCATTATACTTTACCTGCTTCACTCTTTGGGGTCTTACCTGTGTCTGCTTTCGTGTAGTTCTGTTGTCCTGGAGGGCAAAGAACTTTCCTATTCATCTTTACATGCTGCACCTTGCCTAGGATATAGTATTTGATTGTTTTTATTCTATAACACTCTCTGTTTCTTCCTGTTCCTCATAAGGGAAGAGTGTTTTTGTACTTTAAGGCACAGTTCCTGGCTTAACTGATTTTAGAAAGGGCTTAGATGAACTTGGCATCCCATATGTTAGAAAATTCTATTACTAAAAGGAAATCAAAATACTGTATCCCAAAGAGAAGATGGTATATTTTTAATTGAACAATAACTTTGAGACTAAGTTCTGTCTGGCAAAAAAAAATATATATATATATCTATTTATAAAATAAAATTGAACATGTTACTGTTCCTCAAATAAAACCTTAACCAATTTACAACAAGTTTTACTGGGAAGAAATTCATCCAAAACTGCAATGCATATGCCAAGTTCTGCTATAATGTGTTAAAATTGCTTCAGTATAATGTTTGTGGTCCATCCATATCTAATCTATCCATTTGAAATGTAACATTATTATAAAGTGTAATTATTTCCAGAAACCTTAAAATAGGAAGTGTTTTTAATTAAACATTTGTCTCACAATATATTAACTGTAGGTCACTTTATCTCAGAAATATTAGGCAATATTTTAACTAGATCTTGACAAAAATGCATTAAATCTATTTTTTAAAATGTTTTATTACTTGCAAGTTTCAGCCTGATGTGATTTGAAAATAGCCAAGTTATAAACCCTTGAAAATTGGAGTTTATAATGGAAATACTGACAGACCCTTAACTTTTAGGACGAATGTGCTGCTGTAATAACATTTGCTGTTGCCGCCTGAGTCAGTGTTGCAACATGACTGGGGTGCTAGATGTGGTATTTCAAATATGAAACCGGTTGAATACTTGCTGAGATATTCTCCCATTTCTAAAATTTTAGAAAACTCATTTCTTGTTTTGGGAACTCCTTTTATCTCAAAAGTTATTGTAATGAACAAGATGGAGGCCCTATTTTTCTACTTACTGCAATATCTCCTTGGTTATCTCATCTTCCCCCATGGCTGGTTTCCACAAAGGCTTCCTGTCTCAGTATATTGCACCTCTATCCACCAGTTAGTTATTCAAACCAGAAAATTAGAGGTCAGTCTTAACTCATATGACATCTTTGGCACATTTGATTGGCTGTAAATACTGAGGGCTTTACTACCAAAATATATTTTGAAACCATTTTTTTTTTTTTTTAATTTATTTTTGGCTGTGTCGGGTCTTAGTTGCGGCAGGCACAAGGGATCCTTGTTGAGGCATGCGGTATCTTTCCTTGCAGTGCGCGGGCTCTTCGTTGTGGTGCGCGCGCTTCTCTCTAGCTGTGGTGCGCGGGTTTTCTCTTCTCTAGTTGTGGCGCACAGGGTCCAGGGCACGTGGGCTCTGTAGTTTGTGGCACGCGGGCTTAGTTGCCCCGAGGCATGTGGGATCTTAGTTCCCTGACTAGGAATCAAACCCACGTCCCCTGCATTGCAAGGTGGATTCTTTACCACTGGTGAAGAAAAGTTCTTAATATTTATAGAATTCCAGCAAATAAAGCAGTAGAAATGATAGAATGAGAAAATCATCATTCCGCAACCCACAATGAAATGATAGATCTCTGCAATGATTATCCATAGTTGCTAAAACCAGGGTGGGAGTGGTTAATGGAGAATTTTATATTGAAGGAATCAGGCTGACATGCTCAGAATCAAATGTACTAATCACTAAAATTGGGAAAACCAGTTACTATGTGTCTTAAAACATGATGAAAGCAACAGGAAGTTTACTTGCCTAAAATATTGAATCTGAATCTAGTCAGCCCTCTAGATTTATGGAAAGTAAAGGGAATGAAGGAATAAGTTAACACCATGAAGAAGCAACCAACCAAATCCAGAATCTGAGAAGTCTACAGAAAAACAGTGGCCTAATTTCTCCAACAAATCAATGTCGTACGAAAGGCAGTGATGATGGGGAGGGGTGGTTTTATAGACTAAAAGAGTCTTAAGAGACATAACAACTGAATGCAATATGAGTACCTAACTGGATCTGATTCAAGGGAACCATTTGTAAAAATCATATTTGAGGCAATAGGGAAATTCAAATATGAATTTTATCAAAAATATTAAGAAATTATTGTTTACTTTTTAGGTATGAAAATGGCAATGAGGTTATTTCAAAAAAATGTTCTTATCAGAGAAACATAATGAAGTATTTGTGGGTGAACCGGCATGATACATGGGTTTTGCTTTAAAATACTCCAGGAAAATAAAAGGAGAGATGAAAGAAGGAAGAAGATCAACATATACTGGTAAGTGTTTTAGCAGGGTGATGAGTACACAGGGTTCATTATGCTATTTCCTTTATTTTGTGTATATTTGAGATTTTCCCTAAAAGATCATTTTTAGAAGGTCATTTAGGTTCTGCGGAAAAGAAAGACAATAACTTGGCAAAGGTGGCCATAGTGAAATATACATATTTGTGATATATTTAAATTAATAGGAATTGTTAATTAACTGGAGGAAGAGGTGAAGGAAAAAAGAGAAATCAATGGTGATTCCTTGGTTTTTGGTTTGAGAAACTGAATAAATAATAGTGCCATTTACTGAATTAGTTTAGACTACAGAGAAGCAGGTTTGGGGATGGATTAAAAACCCAATTTAATTTCAGACACTGAGACCTGTATTAGTTTTCTATGGGTGCTGTAACAAATTGCCACATACTTAGCATCTTAAAGCAACACAATGTATTATCTTACAGTTCTGAAGGTTAGAAGTCTAAAATCAGTCTCACTAAGCTAAAGTCAAAGTGTCAGCAGGGCTGATTCCTTCCGGAGGCTCCAAGGGACAATCTGTTTCCTTTCCTTCTCCAGTTTCTAGAGGCTGTCCTCACTCCTTGGCTTCCTCTTTTCTCCTTCTACCTCCATGGTCATATCACCTTCTCTGTCTTTCACCTTCTTTTCTCCCTTTTATAAGGACCCTTTTGATTACATTGGGCCTACCAGGATAATAATCCAGGATAAGATCCTTCATTTAGTCTCACCTGCAAAGTCCCTTTTGCCATGTAAGGTAACATATTCACAGTTCTGAGGATTAGGACATAGACATTTTTGGGGGCCATTATTCAGCCCATCTCAAGGTCTAATATGTCTGAAGTGCCTATTAGGTATCCTAGTAGAAAAGTCGGTTGGATAGTTAGATATGAATGTAGATGTCAAAAGAGGGAACTGAGAGTCTAAATTTGTGAGTCATAAGCATACAGGTATGACTTAAAACCAAGTAATGTTTGAGTCTGAGGAATTCCAAGTTTAGAGGATGGACATCCCAGATGACTTGAGAGTGAAGAGTTCAGAAAGCTAGGCAAGCATTACAATCAGAAAGCTAGTTCATGTAGTATGGAGAGCTGTGTTGATGTGGCTGAGAGGTCAAACATACGAAAAGTATTCATTGCATTTGACATCATAAGTAAAATTAGTAAATTTTACAAGAGGAGTTCCAACTTAGCTGAAGTGGAGTGAGTTAAAAATGAAATGGATCCAGTGAATAAAGACAATGTATCTGCAAAGCTTCACTGGGAAGAGCAGTGACATGTGAGGTTTAAAGGATGATTTGGGGTGAAAAAAGAGGTCTTTTCTCTTTCCTAAGAGAGGAGATAAGAGAACATGCTTGTTTGTTGATAGAAATGATCTAGTAGAAAGGGAAATATTGATAATGAAGGAGGAAAACAGAAGGAGGGAAATCCTTGAAAGGTGACAATGCAAAGGTCCACAGCAAAGGAGGAAGACTTTCATGGGAGAAGAGTACTTCTCTGGGCGTAAAGAAGGGAAGGCAGGCCAGATGCGCACAAGTAGAGGCTGGCAGGTCAGTTTATGGAGTTATCATGAGGCATATCTGCTTTGATAGCTCTCTTATCTTAGTCATGAGAGTTGCAAGTGGAGTGGGGGAGACTGTTGGTGAGGGAAGGTCTGAGAATTTTTCCACCAAGAGAAACTGTGAAATTCCTTTTAAAGGACCAATTTGCCCCTGACAAAAAAAGGGGAGCGGGGTGGGAGGAAGCCTTCCCCTTGTGATAAGGTGGATTTGGGGGGGGGCAGTTTCATAAGTCTGATATTTATAATCACATTATTTTAGTGTGATAATTAAATTATAGTCAAATATAATAAACTAATTGAATAGAAGAGAATATTTCCTTTGTGGTGATACAATAGGAGTTATGTTGCCTGCTTGAAATTCACCACTGCAGTATGGATTTAAATGTTCAACATCTTTTAATGAGTTGTTACAAAGTATACTTAAAAGTATGTAAAAATGCTAGACTCTCTCTGTAGTCCTAGATGAGCATTGTCCCTCAGTGGTGACATTAGTTAACATCCTAAAACCCCATAAAAGTACCGTTTTATCCCAATTAAAGTAGGACAGTCATGTCAACAGTCTTGCTTTCCAAACAGAATAGTATTTTGCCCATCCTCTCCCAAGCCATAAGCAAATGATATTTCAATGGCTGAAAGCTCAAGACTGCCTAGATTCAAATTCTTCTCACACAAGTATCAGAAAGGCAAAAATGCATTGTTCCTGGGCTAAAAATCCTTCACCTCCGTCTTGAGGTTTAGGACTTTGGGTTGTAAGTGACAGCAATGAAGAGTTAGTGTATTTAAACTCTTTTGAGGGATATCAACCTTTGGGAGTACCTTTCAATGCAGAACCACAGTTTTATCATAGAACGGGTATGTGTCTCAGTCTGTTCCCTTTGGAAGGAATGAGAGGTATGAAATAGTTATCATAGAAAAAGAAATTACTTTACTGGGAAAGCATAACAAGATTGTTTGTTAAAATACAATCAGTTCTCAGAATGGGAGAAAATATGTGCAAATGAAGCAACTGACAAAGAATTAATGTCAAAAATTTACAAGCAGCTCATGCAGCTCAATATCATAAAAACAAACAACCCAATCCAAAAATGGGCAGAAGACCTAAATAGACATTTCTCCAAAGAAGATATACAGATTGCCAACAAACATATGAAAGGATGCTCAACATCACTAATCATTAGAGAAATGCAAATCAAAACTACAATGAGGCATCACCTCACATCAGTCAGAATGGCCATCATCAAAAAATCGACAAACAATAAATGCTGGAGAGGGTGTGGAGAAAAGGGATCCCTCTTGCACTGTTGTTGGGAATGTAAATTGATACAGCCACTATGGAGAACAGTATGGAGGTTCCTTAAAAAACTAAAAATAGACCTACCATATGACCCAGCAATCCCACTACTGGGCATATACCCTGAGAAAACCATAATTCAAAAAGAGTCATGTACCAAAATGTTCATTGCAGCTCTATTTACAATAGCCAGGACATGGAAGCAAACATAAGTGTCCATCAACAGATGAATGGATAAAGAAGATGTGACATATATATACAATGGAATATTACTCAGCCATAAAAAGTAACGAAATTGAGTTAGTTGTAGTGAGGTGGATGGACCTAGAGTCTGTCATACAGAGTGAAGTAAGTCAGAAAGAGAAAAACAAATACCGTATGCTAACACATATATATGGAAACTTAAAAAAAAATGGTTATGAAGAACCTAGGGGCAGGACAGGAATAAAAAGGCAGATGTAGAGAATGGACTTGAGGACACAGGGAGGGGGAAGCGTAAGCTGGGACGAAGTGAGAGAGTGGCATGGACTTATATATACTACCAAATGTAAAATAGATGGCTAGTGGGAAGCAGCCACATACCACAGGGAGATCAGCTCAGTGCTTTGTGACCTCCTAGAGGGGTGGGATGAGGAGGGTGGGAGGGAGACACAAGAGGGAGGAGATATGGGGATATATGTATATGTATAGCTGATTCACTTTGTTATACAGCAGAAACTAACACACCATTGTAAAGCAACTATACTCCAATAAAGATGTTAAAAAAATAAAAAATAAAAAAATAAAGATAGAGCCAAATGGATTTCCTGACAGAATAAAGGTGGTATGAGAAAGAGGGAAAAAATAATAATAATAATACAGTCAGTTAGGTTGCAGTTTTCAAGAAACATTTTTGTTGCTTTAATTAGATTCACACAAATAATCTGCATTCTTGATTTGATCCAGGAAATAACTTGATTCAAGAGTATTAGCAAACTACCCCCTAAGGGATAAAGAAAATTATTTCTAGAAGAGGTTAATATCAACTACATATTGATTTTTTACTAGTTTTGTTTTAATAAGATAATACCTGGTTATATCTCTAAATTCTAGATGTGCTCTACTGTGGTTGCCTGTGTACCACAAATAACAACATTAATATTTTGCCTGTGAATAACGCAGAGCTCTTCCATAAATTAAAAAACATAAATTATTCCTACAACATTTCCTTGAGAAGAAACCAAGTTTACTATTCCCATTTTTCTGAAAAAGAAAGTAAAGCATAAAGCACATTAAAAAGTACTATCCCCAAATCTATCAGGTGTCTTTGACTGACAGTTTAATTATTATGCCACAAAATTTGAATGGTTAAGCGTAAAAATGTACAGTAAGTAGAGCATTTAGGAAATCATTGAATGGAAGCTCCAATTCCACCTGCTTTGTCTTTGAATTCACTTCAGCAAGACAATTCAGTTAAACAAGCAAGGATTGAAGTTCTCTACTATGATTAAAGCATCTAAACTTTGTAAGAAGGCAAAAATATCAATTAAATGATCATTTGAGACCTGGGCCCAAGACATACTAGGGTAATTCAGTAGGTAGTTGTGTTTTTAAATTAAAAATGATGGATTGCTATCTACGTTGATGCTGTTAGACTAAACATTTTTATTGCTATTGTTGTTGTTGTTTTGCTAGTGATAATGATGTCTCTGATTCATTGATTTTCAGTGCAACAGACAGAATTGTTCAAAATTCTTGTCTCATTCAAGAAAAAAATAACTGTAACTACATGTTTCATATTTGGTTCTAAATTGGTTAATCAGCAGTCATTACCTTCCCAGTGGGGTTCCTTCCTCCTATACTTCATTTTTTTTTTTTTAAACATCATTATTGGAGTATAATTGCTTTACAATGGTGTGTTAGTTTCTGCTTTATAACAAAGTGAATCAGTTATACATATACGTATGTCCCTATATCTCTTCCCTCTTGCGTTTCCCTCCCTCCCAAACTTCCTATTCCACCCCTCTATGTGGTCACAAAGCACCGAGCTGATCTCCCTGTGCTATGCGGCTGCTTCCCACTAGCTATCTATTTTACGTTTAGTAGGATATATATGTCCATGCCACTCTCTCACTTTGTCCCAGCTTACCCTTCCCCTCCGTGTATCCTCAAGTCCATTCTCTAGTAGGTCTGTGTCTTTATTCCCGTCTTGCCCCTAGGTTCTTCATGACCATTTTTTTTTTTTTTTTAGATTCCATATATATGTGTTAGCATATGGTATTTGTTTTTCTCTTTCTGACTTACTTCACTCTGTATGACAGACTCTAGACAGAGTCTAGACAGACTCACTGCAACTAACTCAATTTCGTTTCTTTTTATGGCTGAGTAATATTCCATTGTATCTATGTGCCACATCTTCTTTATCCATTCATCTGTCGATGGACACTTAGGTTGCTTCCATGTCCTGGCTATTATAAATAGAGCTGCAATGAACATTGTGGTACATGACTGTTTTTGAATTATGGTTTTCTCAGGGTATATGCCCAGTAGTGGGATTGCTGGGTCGTATGGTAGTTCTATTTTTAGTTTTTTAAGGAACCTCCATACTGTTCTCCATAGTGGCTATACCAATTTATATTCCCACCAACAGTGCAAGAGGGTTCCCTTTTCTCCACACCCTCTCCAGCATTTATTGTTTGTAGATTTTTTGATGATTGATAGCCATTCTGACCAGTGTGAGATAATATCTCATTATAGTTTTGATTTCCATTTCTCTAATGATTCATGATGTTGAGCATTCTTTCATGTGTTTGTTGGCAATGTGTATATCTTCTTTGGAGAAATGTCTATTTAGGTCTTCTGCCCATTTTGGGGTTGGGTTGTTTTTTTTTTTGATATTGAGCTGCATGAGCTGCTTGTAAATTTTGGAGATTAATTCTTTGTCAGTTGCTTCATTCGAAAATATTTTCTCCCATTCTGAGGGTTGTCTTTTCATCTTGTTTATGGTTTCCTTTGCTGTGCAAAAGCTTTTAAGTTTCAGTAGGTCCCACTTGTTTATTTTTGTTTTTATTTCCATTTCTCTAGGAGGTGGGTCAAAAAGGATCCTGCTGTGATTTATGTCATACAGTGTTCTGCCTATGTTTTCCTCTAAGAGTTTGATAGTGTCTGGCCTTACATTTAGGTCTTTCATCCATTTTGAGTTTACTTCTGTGTGTGGTGTTAGAGAGTGTTCTAATTTCATTCTTTTACATGTAGCTGTCCAGTTTTCCCAGCACCACTTATTGAAGAGGCTGTCTTTTCTCCACTGTATGTTCTGGCCTCTTTTATCAAAGATAAGGTGACCATTTGTGTGTGGGTTTATCTCTGGGCTTTCTATCCTGTTCCATTGATCTATATTTCTGTTTTTGTGCCACTACCATACTGTCTTGATTACTGTAGCTTTGTAGTATAGTCTGAAGTCAGGGAGCCTGATTCCTCCAGCTCTATTTTCCTTTCTCAAGATTGCTTTGGCTATTCTGGGTCTTTTGTGTTTCCATACAAATTGTGAAATATTTTGTTCTAGTTTTGTGAAAAATGACAGTAGTAGTTTGATAGGGATTGCGTTGAATCTGTAGATTGCTTTGGGTAGTAGAGTCATTTTCACAGTGTTGATTCTTCCAATCCAAGAACATGGTATATCTCTCCATCTATTTGTATCATCTTTAATTTCTTTCATCAGTGTCTTATAATTTTCTGCATACAGGTCTTTTGTCTCCTTATGTAGGTTTATTCTTAGATATTTTATTCTTTTTTTTGCAATGTTAAGTGGGAGTGTTTTCTTAATTTTACTTTCAGATTTTTCATCATTAGTGTATAGGAATGCAAGAGATATCTGTGCATTAATTTTGTATCCTGCTACTTTAGCAAATTCATTGATCAGCTCTAGTACTTTTCTGGTAGCATCTTTAGGATTCGCTATGTATAGTATCATGTCATCTGCAGACAGTGACAGTTTGACTTCTTCTTTTCCGATTTGGATTCCTTTTATTTCTTCTTCTTCTCTGATTGCTGTGGCTAAAAATTCCAAAACTATGTTGAATAATAGCGGTGAGAGTGGGCAACCTTGTCTTGTTCCTGATCTTAGTGGAAATGGTTTCAGTTTTTCACCATTGAGAACGATGTTGGCTGTGGGTTTCTCATATATGGCCTTTATTATGTTGAGGAAAGTTCCCTCTATGCCTACTTTCTGGAGGGTTTTTATCATAAATGGGTGTTGAATTTTGTTGAAAGCTTTCTCTGCATCTATTGAGAGGATCATATGGTTTTTCTCCTTCAATTTGTTACTATGGTTTATCACATTGATTTATTTGTGTATATTCAAGAATCCTTGCATTCCTGGGATAAACCCCATTTGATCATGGTGTATGATCCTTTTAATGTGCTGTTGGATTCTGTTTGCTAGTATTTTGTTGAGGATTTTTGCATCTATGTTCATCAGTGATATTGGCCTGTAGTTTTCTTTCTTTGTGACATCTTTGTCTGGTTTTGGTATCAGAGTGATGGTGGCCTCGTAGAATGAGTTTGGGAGTGTTCCTCCCTCTGCTAGATTTTGGAAGAGTTTGAGAAGGATAGGTGTTAGCTCTTTAAATGTTTGATAGAATTCACCTGTGAAGCCATCTGGTCCTGGACTTTTCTTAGTTGAAAGATTTTTGATCACAGTCTCAATTTCAGTGCTTGTGATTGGTCTGTTTATATTTTCTATTTCTTCCTGGTTCAGTCTCAGAAGGTTGTGCTTTTCTAAGAATTTGTCCATTTCTTTCAAGTTGTCCATTTTATTTGCATATAGTTGCTTGTAGTAATCTCTCATGTTCCTTTGTATGTCTGCAGTGTCAGTTGTTACTTCTCCTTGTTCATTTCTAATTCTATTGATTTGAGTCCTCTCCCTCTTTTTCTTGATGAGTCTGGCTAATGGTTTATCAATTTTATTTATCTTTCAAAGAACCAGCTTTTAGTTTTATTGATCTTTGCTATTGTTTCCTTCATTTCTTTTTCATTTATTTCTGATCTGATCTTTATGGTTTCTTTCCTTCTGCTAACTTTGGGGGTTTTTTGTTCTTCTTTCTCTAAAACTTTACGTGTAAGGTTAGGTTGTTTATTTGAGCTGTTTCTTGTTTCTTAAGGTAGGAATGTATTGCTATAAATTTCCCTCTTAGAACTGCTTTTGCTGCATCCCATAGATTTTGGGTCATCGTGTTTTCATTGTTATTTGTTTCTAGCTATTTTTTGATTTCCTCTTTGATTTCTTCAGTGATCTCTTGGTTATTAAGTAGTGTATTGTTTAGCCTCCATGTGTTTGTATTTTTTACAGATTTTTTCCTGTAATTGATATCTAGTCTCATAGCATTGTGTTCAGAAAAGATACTTGATACGATTTCACTTTTCTTAAATTTACCAAGGCTTGATTTGTGACCCAAGATATGATCTATCCTGGAAAATGTTCCATGAGCACTTGAGAAGTGTAATCTGATGTTTTTGGATGGATTGTCCTATAAATATCAATTAGGTCCATCTTGTTTAATGTATCATTTAAAGCTTGTGTTTCCTTATTTATTTTCATTTTGGATGATCTGTCCATTGGTGAAAGTGGGGTGTTAAAGTTCCCTGCTATGATTGTGTTACTGTCGATTTCCCCTTTTATGGCTGTTAGCATTTGCCTTATGTATTGAGGTCCTCCTATGTTGAGTGCATAAATATTTACAATTGTTATATCTTCTTCTTGGATTGATCCCTTGATCATTACATAGTGTTCTTCTTTTTCTCTTGCAATAGTCTTTGTTTTAAAGTCTATTTTGTCTGATATGAGAATTGCTACTCCAGCTTTCTTTTGATTTCCATTTGCATGGAATATCTTTTTCCATCCCCTCACTTTCAGTCTGTATGTGTCCCTAGGTCTGAGGTGGGTCTCTTGTAGACAGCATATATACGGGTCTTCTTTTTGTATCCATTCAGCCAGTCTATGTCTTTTGGTTGGAGTATTTAATCCATTTACTTTTAAGTTAATTATCGATATGTATGTTCCTATTATCATTTTCTTAATCGTTTTCAGTTTGATATTGTAGGTCTTTTCCTTCTCTTGTGTTTCCTGCCTAGAGAAGTTCCTTTAGAATTTGTTGTAAAGCTGGTTTGGTGATGCTGAATTCTCTTAGCTTTTGCTTGTCTGTAAAGGTTTTCATTTCTTCGTTAAGTCTGAATGAGATCGTTGCTGGGTAGAGTAATCTTGGTTGTAGGTTTTTCTCCTTCATCACTTTAAATATGTCCTGCCACTCCCTTATGGTTTGCAGAGTTTCTGCTGAAAGATCAGATGTTAACCTTATGGGGATTCCCTTGTGTGTTATTTGTTGTTTTTCCCTTGCTGCTTTTAATATTTTTTCTTTGTATTTAATTTTTGATAGTTTTATTAATCTGTGTCTTGGTGTGTTTCTCCTTGGATTTATCCTGTGTGGGACTCTCTGTGCTTCCTGGACTTGATTAACTATTTCCTTTCCCATATTAGGGAATTTTTCAACTATAATCTCTTCAAATATTTTCTCAGTGCCTTTCTTTTTCTCTTCTTCTTCTGGGACCCCTATAATTCGAATGTTGGTGCATTTAATGTTGTCCCAGAGGTCTCTGAGACTGTCCTCAAAGGTCAGTTATCCATTCTTCTGCCTCAGTTATTCTCCTATTGATCCCTTCTAGAGAATTTTTAGTTTCATTGATTGTGTTGTTCATCACTGTTTGCTCCTTAGTTCTTCTAGGTCCTTTTTAAACGTTTCTTGTATTTTCTCCATTCTATTTCCAAGATTTTGGATCATCTTTACTATCATTATTCTGAATTCTTTTTCAGGTAGACTGCCTATTTCCTCTTCATTTGTTAGGTCTGGTGGGTTTTTACCGTTCTCCTACATCTGATGTGTGTTTCTCTGTCTTCTCATTTTGCTTAACTTACTGTGTTTGGGGTCTTGTTTTCATAGGCTGCAGGTTCATAGTTTCTGTTGTTTTTGGTGTCTGTCCCCAGTGGCTAAGGTTGATTCAGTGGGTTGTGTAGGCTTCCTGGTGGAGGGGACTAGTGCCTGTTTTCTGGTGGATGAGGCTGTATCTTGTCTTTCTGGTGGGTAGGTCCACATCTGGTGGTGGGTTTTGGGGTGTCTGTGGCCTTATTATGATTTTAGGCAACCTCTCTGCTAATGGAGTGTGTTGTGTTCCCGTCTTGCTAGTTGTTTGGCATAGGGTGTCCAGCACTGTATCTTGCTGGTCGTTGAGTGAAGCTGGGTCTTGGTGTTGAGATGGAGATCTCTGGGAGATTTTCATCGTTTTATATTACGTGGAGCTGGGAGGTCTCTTGTGGACCAGTGTCCTGAACTTGGCTCTCCCACCTCAGAGGCACAGCCCTGATGCCTGGCTGGAGCACCAAGAGCATGTCATCCACACAGATCAGAATAAGAGGGCTAAAAAAAAAGAAAGAAGAAGATAAAATGAAATAAATAAAATAAAATAAAATAAAATAAAATAAAGTTATTGAAATAAAAAATAATTATTAGGAAAAGAAATTTTTTTAAGTAATAAAAAAAAAGAGAGAGAACAGAAGAAGAGAGCAACCAAACCAAAAACCCAATCCACCAGTGATAACAAGTGTTATAAACTATACTAAAACAAAAACAAAAACAAAAACACAAAAACGGACAGACAGAACACTAGGACTAATGGTAAAAGCAAAGCTATACAGACAAAATCACACACAGAAGCATACGCATACACTCTCACAAAAAGAGAAAAAGGGAAAAATATATATGTATCATTGCTCCCAAAGTCCACCTCCTCAATTTGGGATGATTCGTTGTCTATTCAGGTATTCCACAGATGCAGGGTACATCAAGATGGTTGCGGAGATTTAATCCGCTGCTCCTGAGGCTGCTAGGAAAGATTTCCCTTTCTCTTCTTTGTTTGCACAGCTACTGGGGTTCAGCTTTGGATTTGGACCCGCCTCTGCGTGTAGGTCACCTGAGGGCATCTGTTCTTCGCTCAGACAGGATGGGGTTAAAGGAGCAGCTGATTCGGGGGCTCTGACTCGCTCAGGCCGGGGGAGGGAGGGGTACGGATGCGGGGCGAGCCTGCGGTGGCAGAGGCCGGCGTGATGTTGCACCAGCCTGAGGTGTGCTGTGCGTTCTCCCAGGGAAGTTGTCCCTGGATCACGGGACCCTGGCAGTGGTGGGCTGCACAGGCTCCCGGGAGGGGAGGTGGGGATAGTGACCTGTGCTTGCACACAGGCTTCTTGGTGGTTGCAGCAGCAGCCTTAGCATCTCATGCCCAAGTGTACATAATATCAACTAATAATTTTTACTGGAAATGTCTTCATTGTTTTGAGTTCCTACCATGTGCGAAGCATAGAGTTAAGTGGTTAAGGGCTAAGGATAAAACTGTGAACAAATCAGGAAAGGTCTCTGCCTTGCTGGGCAGCAAGTCCTTCCTGAAAAGGATCTGGGAAGGATATCTATCTTTGGGTCTACAAACACAAAAGTATACAAGTCTGTGTTCAAATGTTACTTCATTGGAGACCTACCCAGACCACTCTATTAAAATAGTACTTCACCCCTCTACCTGATAGTATATTGTATAGAATAGCTATTAGTCTATTGTTTGCTTCCCCACCAGGACAAGGCACCATGGCAGCAAGGATGTTGTCTGGTTTACCACTTTATCATCAGGACTACAATCATGCCTATACATAGCAAGCTGTCAATAAATATTTGTTGGATGAATGCATGAATAATTAAAGAATTGAGCTTGTTTGCATTTTTGTCTATTGTAGTCAAGTTTGGGAGGAACATTCTTATAATTTTTTTAGTCTAATTGTCTAACTTTCTTCAGATAAATTCTTAGAAGCAAACTGTTAGGTGTGCATATTTTTAAAGACTTTGATAGAATGCCAAGTTATTATTCTGAAAAGAAATTCGAATTTATATTCCTCCAGTGTAGGACAATCCTCTTTTCTTATAACTTTCCATAAAAGGGCATCATCAATTTTGTTAACTTGTATGAATTTTGTGGGTGGAAAAGATTGCAGTGGTGTTTTATTTTGAATTTATTTGTTTATTAGGTGGTGCAAGTTAGGCTAGTTTCATACAATTGTTGATTGATATTTCTTCTTCTTTTGAGAATTGTTGTTACAATTGGCTTATCCCATTATTCTGATCAGTTTTTACCTTTTTTCATTGTTTTGTAAGAGTGCTTTATGTATTAGAAATACTTATCCTTTGTCACATGTGTTACAAAATATTTTTAACCACTTTATCATTTGTTGTTCAGCCTTCTTTATTATGGGAATTTGGCAGTAAAACTTTTCATTTTTATGTCATCCAAACAATCAAAATTGTTCTTTAGAGTTTGCACCTGTGGTGGATTAAAAATTGCCAAAGATCCTCTGCAACGTCTCTCATCAAGAAGCGGGGTTTTCTTTGCCACTTCTTGAAACTAACAGATCTTGTGAATTTCTATGACTAATAGAATGAGGCTGTAGTGACCTTGTGCAAATTTCTGAGGCAAATTCTCTGCAGTTTCTGCTTTTGCCTCTTTGAATCCCTGAGGCCACTATACTGTGAAGAAGTCCAGTCTAGCCATCTTGAAGATAAGAGAACAGTCATCTCATTTCCCCTAGCTGAACCCAGACACCTTTGGACCTATGATCTGATCACAGCCACATGAGTTAATCCAGCCAAGATCAGCATAAGAACCACCTAGCTAGTCCACAGAATCGTAAAAAATAATAAATCATTATTTAAATTCAGTAAGTTTTAGGGTAATTTGTTACGCAGCAGTAAATAACTGATGCGATGGCTTTGGATTATCCTCAGCTAATTATTTTCCAGCTTATATTATAGAAATATATATCTAAATTTTATTTTAGTATATTATTTTAATTTTTACATTTTTATCTTCAAGTGCAAATTATTTTTGATGCAACATATGAGGCAGTATTTCAACATAATTTTTTTTTTACATCTTTATTGGAGTATAATTGCTTCACAATGTTGTGTTAGTTTCTGCTGTACAATGAAGTGAATCAGCTATATGTATACATATATCCCCATATCCCCTCTCTCTTGAGCCTCCCTCCCACCCTCTCTATCCCACCCCTCTAGGTTGTCAGAAAGCATCTCAACATAGCTATAAAATTGTCTCCAAATCATATATTGAATATCATATTTATCTCACTCATTTTTAATGCCACCATGCCCAAATTCCCAAAATTTGGATTTATTTGGTAACTGTTTAAGCTTTCCATTTTTCTATTTATTTATCAGTGGTCCAGTATTACACTTTTAATAAATGCAGCTTTATATATTTTTTTTTTTTGAAAAAGAACTTTTTTTAGAGCAGTTTGAGACTCATACTTAAATGAAAGGAAGGTACAGAGATTTCCCATATACTCCCTTCTCCCACACATGCATAGCCTCCCTATTACCAACATTCTCACCAGAACAGTACATCTATTATAATTGATGAACCTACATTGACAAATCATAATCACCCAAAGTTCATGGTCTGCATTACAGTTCACTCTTGGTTTTCTAAATTTTTGGGGTTTGGACAAACGGATAACGACAGGTAGCTATCATTAAAATATCATACAGAGTACTTTCACTGTCCTGAAAATCTTCTGGGCTCTACTTTTTCATCTTCTCTCTCCTACCCACGACTTTACAAAAATTGACCTTTTCACTGTTTTAATAATTTTGTCTTTTCCAGAATGTCATATAGCTGAAATCATACAGTATGTAGAATTTTCAGATTGTTTTCTCTCACTTAGTAATATGCATTTAAGATTCCTTTATGTCATTTCTTGGCTTAACAGCTCATTTCTTTTTTAGCACCAAATAATATTTAATTGTCTGGATGTACCAAAGTTTATTAATCCATTCACCTACTGAAGGACATCTTGGTTATGTCCAAATTTTGGCAATTATGAATAAAAACAGCTATAAACATTCATGTGCAGGTTTTTATGAACATAAATTTCAATTCCTCTAGGTAAATAGCAAGGAGCACAATTGCTCAATTGTATGGAAAGGATATGTTTAGTTTTGTAAGAAACTGCCAACTGTCTTCCAAAATAGCTGTAGCATTTTTGCATTCCCATCAGTGATATGTATTAGAGTTTCTGTTGCTCCACATCCTCACTAACATTTGCTATTGTCAATGTTCCAGATTTTGGTCATTCTAATAGGTGTGTAGTGGTATCTCATTGTTGTTTTAATTTGCATTTCCCTAATGACATATTATGTGGAAAATCTTTTCATATGCTTATTTGCCATATGTATATCTCCCTTGGTGAGGTGTCAATAAAGCTGTTTGACCCATTTTTTGATCAAATTGTTGGTTGTCTTATTGTTGAGCTTTAAGAGTTTTTTGTATATTTTGGATAACAGTCCTGTAAATATTTCCTCCTAGTCTGTGGCTCTTCTTATTCTCTTGACAGTGTCTTTTGTGGAGTAGAAGTTGTTATTTTAATGAAGTCTTGTTTATCAATTATTTATTTCATGGATTGTGCTTTTGGCGTTGTATCTAGAAAGCTATTGCCATATCCAAGGTCATCTAGGTTCTCTCTTGTGTTATCTTCTGGGAGTTTTATAGTTTTATGTTTTACATTTAGGTCTATGATATATTTTGAGTTAATTTTTGTGAAGAATGTAAGATCTGTAGCTAGATTCATTTGCTTTGCATGTGTGTCTAGGTGTTCCAGCACCATTTGTTGAAAAGACTATCTTTGCTTCATTGTATTGCTTTTGCTCTTTAATCAATGATCAGTTGACTAAATTTATGTGGGTCTGTTTTCAGGCTCTCTATTCTGTTTCACTGACCTGTTTGTCTGTTCTTTTGCCAATACCACACTATCTTGATTACTGTAGCTTCATATTAAGTCTTGAAGGTGGATAGTATCAGTCCTCTAACTTCGTTCTTCTTCAGTATAGTGTTGGCTATTTGGGGTCTTTAGCATCTCCATATAAACTCTAGAATCAGTTTGTTGATATCCAAAAAATAATTTGTTGGAATCTTGATTGAGATAGGATTAAATCTATAGAGCAAGTTGTATATATATGTCTTAACAAATCTAGTGGTTGTTAGACTTTGCTCAGCTTAGGACCTTTTATCCTTCCTCTTCTTCTCCTTCATCTTCGTCTTCTTCGTCTTCTCCTTCCCCTTCTCCCCCTTCTTCTTTTCCTTCTCCTCTCCCCCTCCCCCTCCTCCTCCTCCTTCCCCCTCCTCCTCCTCCCTCTGAGTCTTAAAATTAATGGTTCCTGTGCTTTGTTTGGCGCAATCATGTGTCAGTCCCCAAATGTTTTCCTTTTAAGTCCAAAGAGTTTTAAATTCAAATAGTTTCAGATCAGGAGATTTCACTTAAAAATCTGGAATTTTGACTTGGACAATCTGGCAATACTGGCCTATAGTTCTCCTTGATAGCAATCAATTCAGGTGAAGATGAATAGCAGGCATTTCTATCTCCAAGCCAGACCTCTTTTGCAAGCTATAGATCATACAACCAACTGTTTACTGACATTAACTCATCCATAGAAATTTCTTTTCTGGTTTCCACTATTGCTAAGGAGAAGTCAAGACAAACTTTTTTCATTCTTTTGCAAGTAACCTTCTTGCCTTCCTTGAATACCTGGAGGAATTTTTCTTTACAGAGCATACATGCTCAGCACTAAATCCCATGACACTCAATTTTTAATGAAAAGATTTCTTTATCATCTTTATCATGATCAAGAAAAGATTTCCTTTATCATGATCTCTTTATCATCCCTACCTTCAGATTCGTTTCCAAAATAGGAAATGTTACTGGGATTTTTCCAGATTTACTTCACTAACTTTCTAAAACACTGAATCACTCCTTTTGGAAGAATTATTTAATGTTAACTTACAATGTCTACTTCCAGTTTTGTTCAGTTTATACTGTTTCTGAAAAATATTCCATGTAGTTTGTGTAATAAGTTTGAGACTAACCCCTAGTCTCAAGTTTCTTGCCTATTTTATTCATTTTGGTACATTTCAGCGGGCTGGGCCTTCTCTTATTCCTACATCTTTCCTGGAAATGTCTTCATCAAATGTTTGATGTGCATGTTACGTGGTGTGTGGTTTATTAAACATCTTAATATTACTTTACAGCAAGAGGGCTTGCTTTATTTGCTTCAGACATTCCGTTTTCAAAGATAGGGAATATGCCACCTGTAAGCATTCAATAAAACTAATTACCTAGGAATTTATGAGCAATTTATTGATGGGCTTGCTACCTGAATAAATACTTCGTCTTCATGGTTATTCAATATAGTTATTTTGTCGCTTTATCTCTTCCTTAACCTACAAGTCAACAAACAATACACTTTTAATCTTGTATTTATCCTGAACATTCTAAGAACTCCTACTTAAAATTTTTTCTTTAATAGGTAGAGTGACTTTTCTGAGGCAGTTGTAAAGTATATCAGTCACAGGTATCTAGAGAAACAGAACCAACAGGATATATGTTTATAGATTTATCTTTATCTGCCTGTCTATCTATCTATCTATCTATCATCTATAGAGAAAGAAAGAGAGAGGAGGGATTTATTTTAAGGAGTTGGCTCATGCAATTGTGGAGGCTCAGCAAGTCCAAAATCTAATGGGGTAAGCAGACAGGTTGGAGACTCAGGGAAGAGTTGCAGAATTCCTTCTTGCTTAGAGGGAGGTCAGCCTTTGTTCTGTTAAGGGCTGCAGCTGATTGGATGAGGCCCATTCACTTTATGGAAGGTATTTGACTTCACTTAAAGTCCACCAACTTAAATGTTGATCTCATCCAAAAAACACTTTCACAGAAAACATCCAGAATAGCGTTCAACCAGGTATCTGGCCACTGTGGCCCAACCAAGATGACACACAAAATTAGCCATCACAGAAGATACTTTTTAGAGGTGTTCATATTTATAAAAGTAGGTTATATGGCACATTTGGGTTATTGGAAAAGATCTATCCTTTGGTGAGCCGTCTGTTTGTTTACTGTTAATGTGAACTGACTGGAATCATAGCTATTTTAAACCAGCATTATCACAACACATTACAGGAACTGCATATGCTGAAAAAAAACTGGGCAGTAAAACATATTAATGAAGAGTTATTGACAGCTTTTGTCCAGACGTGCATTTGCAAAAACAGTGAGTCCATATTTTTGCAACAGTCTTTCTTATCACAAGCCTGCATAGGCCATAGTATGTGTACAGTCTAAGCTCAGAAAAAACATGAGCTGAATATGCAAGTGTTGTTGCAGTGTTCACAGATAGCATCTGGATAAATAGATCCATATTTTGTTACAAATATACAGAAAGGAGGATGCATACTTTTGTGGCAAGCATTTGCTTGGCGTACTATAATATTTTTTGTTAAAATGCTTACTTTACATGCCTGGGGTTTTTTTTTCCCAAAAGGAATAGAGGAAAATAAGTATTTTTCTTCTAGAAATATTTAACTACTATATATTTCTGTCTTTATTCTTAATTCTTTTTTCGGTTTTGTTTTGTTTGGGGAGTAACTCCACAGATATAGAATATTTTCTAACCACATAACATTCTGCACTTAGCAGCAATACCTTGAAATATTCTTAATTTATTTCATAAATCTGCACTCAGGGATGAACAGCGCCATAACTTGGCACTGCATAAGTTAAATCACTAATTTCCCCTCTATGTAATACAATTATCCTCTAATTGACGGATATAAATTTCTACTTACTACCAATAGAATCACTACTGGTTCAGGTTTATTCACCATTTTTTGCAAAATAACTACAATTTAAAAAAAAATCATTTCTGTACTCATGCCACTTTTTGTCCTGAAAAAATGCTCATCTTTCTTTCAAGCCCTGCTTAAAACTATTCCTCTTTCCCCTAAAATAACCTCGGAGTGATTCTGCCTCTAATGGTTCCAGCTCAGGACCTCTCCCTTAGGGCTAGCAGATGTGCTGTGACATCGTATATGTGTGCAGTGGTGTGCACACAGGGTGGCATGACCATGTACAGAATTGTGTCATGAATGACAATTACTCTTGCCAGGCACTCAGAGTGAAGGTGGGTGTGTCATAAAAGAAAGATTTTCTTTAAGGCTCAGGAGATTCAACCAGCGTAGTCGCTGGGTGCTAACCCTGAGATGCTCTTGTTTGACTGAAAGCTGAGTGGATGGTGGACCAAGACTCAGCCTCTGGGAGGTCCTTCAACATCTTATTCAATTCAGTAGTTCTTCATTATGTCCACCCATCAAGTTTTTACTTCTCTTCTCACTTCTTGAAAATTGTACTGGAATTAGTTCCTAAACTTTAGGCATCTCCTCTACTGACCACCCCATCTCCAAAAACACAAATGTGCTTCTCATCTCTCTCTGAAGTTCTTCCTGTGGTTCATGCCCCATGTATTCTGCCCTCACCACTTTAAATAGAAAAACAAGCTTATCTGAAACAGCCCCAGAATAACAAAGAAAAGGAGGAAAAACAAAAGTGTTAATTTCCCATATTAAAGAGATTAAATATTCTTGTTCTCTTACAATGTTTATGTAGGGAAATCAACATTGTAAGAGAACAAGAATCAGCTTATCTTCTCATCCCCTCTATTACCTGGTCAGGCAATGAGATTCTGGCAGGGTTGCCTGTTCTGAGCTCCGGATGGGACAGTTTCTCTGAAAAAACTGTTTGGGCCAGAGGAAAAGGATGGCATCTCTGCCTACAGTGAGGAAGGGGCAGAGGCAGTCTGCTCTCAATTCCTATTGGACTTATGTGCCATTATGAAAAACAGAGAGATGGAGGGAAAGGGAAGGGGATAGGTAGGAATGGAAGGAAGGAAGGGAGGGAGGGATGGAGGAAGGGAAGAAGGGAGGAAAAAAAGGAGGGAGGGGGGACTTCCCTGGTAGCGCAGTGGTTAAGAATCCACCTGTCAATGCAGGGGACACGGGTTTGATCCCTGATCCAGGAAGATCCCACATGCCGCGGAGCAACTAAGCCCGTGCACCACAACTACTGAGCCTGTGCTCTAGAGCCCGTGAGCCACAACTACTGAGCCTAAGTGCCACAATTACTGAAGCCCGCATGCCTAGAGCCCGTGCTCTACAACAAGACAAGCCACCGCAATGAGAAGCCCACGCAACGCAACGGAAGCCCCACTCGCCGGAACTAGAGAAAGCCCGCGTGCAGCAACAAAGACCCAACCTAGCCAAAAATAAATTAATTAATTAATTTAAAAAAAGAATAAACTTATAAAAAAAAAAGGATGGAGGAAAGAAAGAAAAGAGAATGAAAGAAATGAGATAAAAACAGGAAGAAAATATTATGTATCCCAGGTTGAAGAATCCCTTTCTTTTCTTCGTGTCGGGAGATCTTGTACATTCTGAAGACTTCCACCCCAGGCAGTATTCTGATCATTCCCAAATCTCCATTACCAGCCTGTCAAGGACTATGAAGAGTTTGTGATTTTACCCTGTTTACAAGCTCACAAGTGAGCATACCAGTTTCATGGATGCTGGCAGAAGACTCTTGGATCAGAAACAAAGGACTTTAATACTCACAGCACAACAAGGTGAGTATGCTTCATGTTCACGCCAGTTCCCTTTTCCCACCCAAATCCATGGGACACTGTTTAGAGGCCCAGGTGGATGCTGTGGGTGCAGTGGGTTTGCACTATAACTAAGAAACCCAAGCTTAGGAAACCCCAAACTTTTATAATGGGCTGCAAGCAAACCTGAGCAAACTGTGCTCCAGGGGGGAGACATTTTCTCTATCATACTCTAAAGTAAAAAAAACACGCCCTGTACTCCAGAGTGAGACACTGTCTCTAACTTCCAGGCTGTTCCCTATAACAACATCCTTGAAAAGATATTAAAAGCTGTCAATATCTCTGCCTTAAAAATACAGAAATGCTACAGATCCATGGAGAATGCTCTCCCAATAAAGCCCAGCTCTCTTGTCTGAATTCCAGGCTCACATATACAGCTTCTACCACCACCAGGATGTCAGAAAGGCATCTCAAACTCAGATTGCCAAGAGCAAACTCCCCCATAACTCTACTGCCCATTTCCTTTCTCTTTTAGTGAATAACAACTAATTTAGCCCATCCTGAGCCCAGAGTCATCCTAGATGCTATTCTTCCTTCTCCCACTCCTGACTAATCAGTCACCAAGTTCACTCAATTCAGTCTCATTCATATCTTTATACCCACCCACTCTCCTTCGTACTCATGGCCCTGTCTTAGCTCAGGTCCTTAACATCTCTCCCCTGGCTGTTAAAATCCTACTGGTATCCTATCATTCCAGGCCATTCCCCACACTCACATCAAGCAATTTTTAATGCTGTTGCCTATAAAATAAAATGTAAACTCCTATGTTACAGATGTTATTTGCATTCTGGCCCCTACCTGCCTTGCTTTCCAGCCTTTTCTCTCCTCTAATTGCATTTATTTATTTGACTGTCTGACTCCTTCTAATAAAATACAAACCCCTCAATTTCAGAGACTCTCACTTATGTGACTTTGATCCTTCCAAGAAGACAATGAACACTAAATAAATCTTTACTAGATAATTATTTATCTAGTCTAGTCACTGTCTAGTCATTTATCTTTGTCTACTATGTACAAATCTATAGATGTATACGTTTTATTTCTGATGTTGGTGTATTTCACTTAAATGTACAGACAATTTTGGACAGAAAAAACACAATTTTAGATCAACTATTTTGTTAAAACTTTAAAACCTTCAAGGCAAGAGATCATTTATTTTTCAACACCTCCCTTGCCAAAGGGGGTGTTCTGTAAATAATGTTTACTAGCCAACCAATTATTTTTACTTGCAAACTGACTATATATATATGGGTTTTGTGACTGTTTTTTAACTTAAATCAGGGTCTCTCAGTCTTGGCACTATTCACATATCCTTGGCTGGATAAGTCCTTGTTGTGGGGGCCATCCTATGCATTGTAGGATGTTTAGCAGCATTTCTGATTTCTACCCACTAGGTCCCAGTATACCTCCCCAATCCAATTTTGACACCCAAAATTGCCTCCAGACATTGCCAGATGTCCCTGCGGGACAAAAATGCCCCTGGTTTGTGAGTCACTGATTTAGTACCACTGCTTGGCACTTTTTATCTCTCTAAAAAGAATTCACATGGAGTGAAAATTGTGCACAGATTTCTCTAAAACTAATTTTTAAGAATTATTAGAAAAATACATTCCAGCAAGAAAACAGTTCATGGGAGTAAAAATGGGATAAGATGGCTCACAGAACATACATGTTAATAAATGAAATATTATTTATTATATAGACAAAACCAGTGAAGAGTATGATGCTTCAGAAACTATCTTGTGGTAGACCACATGGACCATATTAACCATGGCTGTCTTTCTTAAACCCATAGAAAAGATTTATACCTTCTCCCCTTTTGTAGAATAATCTAACTGCATATCTAGAGTGATGTTTTTTTCTTATTTAGAACATTGTTTTTCTTGACTCTTAAAATTCTTATGGCATTTTTATTGCCATAATCAATGTTTATTTATTGTAATGCTAATAAACGTTTGTGAGTTTGGTTGATCTTTTCCAGTAGGATGGTTCAAGAATAATTTTAACAATTGAAGTTTGCAAAGGGATTGTCATCATATTGTCTAATTTTTCTTGGTATTTTGAATAAACATCTTTAAATTTGCTGCAATATTATGCTCTAGAAAATGACTTGAGTGTTCTGCAATAACAGCTTTTCATTTGGGTTATGAGTCTTAATATTCACTGACAGCATCAACTCTAGTAGTTTCAAATATGCCATTATGAGCCATTTGGAATTTTAAAAGCATTCATAAATAAATGCATAGCAGAATAGTTCCAATTTGTTGGATAAGTAATATAGATTTAAAAAAATAAAATAAAATAATATCAAAATGCATACACAGTTTGGTTAAATAGAGTAAGTGTATTTTGAGTCATTGAAATACATTCTTCATCATACTGAGTGAGGCTTTCAGAAGTGTTGCTTTTGCATTATGACAAATAGCAAATAGTACACTAGAATAACAAACGCCAGAAATAAAAGTGAAGATTTTAAATAAAAAGAGAATGTTACTTTACTTTTTTCATGAAGAGTGAAAATCTAAAACCTGTTGCCATTTGGTTTTTAAGAAGCCTTATTTATGAAGGGCATGAAGCAAAAAATATACAAAGGAATGAGAAATTTTTTATTACTTTTTATTCAGCATGCATAGTATTTGGAGAGAATCAAATTAGATCACATAGACTGAAAATTAATTGAGTATAGCAATTATAGCTACTATATCTTTAATTTCTTATATATTCAGAGACTTTATAACAGAATAAATATCAAATACATTTATTTTCAAAAAAATGTCAATCCACCTCCCCTCCTCCCACAATTCAAAATCCTGAAATCTGTGGGAACCACTCTGCTACTTCTCCTTGCCCAGATTTTCATGGTCCTTTTCAGGGTATGTAAATGCTTTACTTCTGTGCCAGGTGTGACCATGGAAATCTGTGTCCAGAATCTGAGCCTCCCTTGGCCTGGCTCTAGTATGCTGGTACAAATGGAAAACAAAACTCCTTTACTGGTATAGCAATTCCTGTGTCCTCCTAGGCTCAGAGTCTGGCCTCCTTCATCATCCTCTCAGATGCTCACTTCCATTTCGTCCCCTTCCTGAGAAGCCCCATCTCCTTCTCTAACAAAAGCTTCAGATAGATCTTTAAAGTAGCTATTAATTATCACCGAGGCAAGAGAAGCAAAAACCAAGAGCCTTAGCTCCTCTTCCATTCTTTCTATTCTCTTCTAACAGTGAGAATAAATCAATATTTTAATAGGCTTATAAATTATATATATATCCTCTACCCATATTTCTTTAATCCTCACAAAACTCTTGCAACACATATTGCCACTTCACAGACATAGAGTGGCACTGAAAAAGTCTAGTTATCTTGTCCAAGGTCACAAAACTAGAATAGTCAGAGCTGGGACTGAAGCCCAACTCTGTGTGATTCAAGGCCCTCAAACTCTGTAAAAGTTTCAGATGGAATGGAGGAGTCAATGAAGGACAAGGCACTATTACTGAATTTAACTGTAGATGACTACAGAACAATAATTTCAATCCAATGTTTGGTGTCTATGGTAGATAGAATAATGGCCCCACAAAGATGCCTATGTCCTAATCCCCTGAACCTGTCAATATGTTAAGTGACAAGGCAAAAGGGAATTAAGATTGCTAATAGAATTAAGGTTGCTAATCAGCTGACCTAAGACAGGGAGATTATCCTGGATTATCCAGACAGACCCAATGAAACTGTAAGAGTCCTTAAATGTGGACAAGGGAAGCAGAAGAGTGAATATGAGTGATGTGACATGAGAAGAACTCAACTGGCCATTGCTGGCTGTGATGATGGAAGGGAGCAACAAACCAAGGAATGCAGGCAGTCTTTAGAAGCTAGAAAAGGCAAGAAAAGAGAAGCTCTGCCAGAGTATCCAGAAAGGAATGCGGTTCTGCTGACTCTTTTACTTTGGCCCAGTGAACTCTACACTTCTGAACTCCATAACTGTAATTTAATACATTTGTGCTGTTTTTAACCACTAAGTTTGTGGTGATTTGTTACAGCAGCCATAGAAAACTGTTCTAGTATCTATATCAATTTTAAGTTTTTAAAACACTCTAACAATTAGCAAACAGTAAACCAGAAAAAGATCAAAGAAATCAGCATTCCATTATCATTAAGAAATTCTCAGCCCAAGGATATATTAAAAAATATAAATTCAAAGTTTTCTTTCCTTACATTTATTCAGGCTTATAATTATTCAATCAACAATGATTTCTGGGACAGCTCTTATTGACTTGGTGTGGAAGAGATGGTGGGAGGCAAAATAGACCAAGTTTCTGTCCCTCATAGATTTATGATCAGAATAGTCTCAAAAATTGATTCATTGGGTGTTCACTTTATATCCAAATGGGTCAAGTGGAATTTCAAAGAAGTTCACAGTCAAGTCAGCGTTGGATCAAGAGTAGATGACGTGGAGTCAGGCTCAGCCCCAGGCGTCTCTTTTGTTTCAAACCTGTTGACTGAAGAGCAGCCATGCTCTTGTTTGCTCTTTTCCAGAATCATTGTCCAATCTCTTCTTTCTTCCTCAAAACTCACCATGCAGTGGATTTGGTCTTGACAGCCTCTCCTCTTCCTTGCTGCCTCAGTTTTTCTTTAAACACTTTTACTGCTAACCACTGAAGAAAAATAGGCAATTGCAATAACATCAACAACAAACGTAAGAGATCAATTTTAAAGCCTACCATGTTCTTACCTCAGAGGCTTTGACTCATTTTCTGTAACTGAAAGCATTCCCCTGTTTTTTCTTAGAGGTGTTCAGACAGTAACTGGAGATATAATTAAGGCCTAAATGTGGATTCACGGTAGAACAAAGGCTACCCGTTTGACCTCAAGTGTACATTTGTGTTTCTGAGGCTCTCCCATGAGATGACACCCAATTCACTAGGGTGCGCAATAATTACACCCTTTGGGCATTTCCCCTGTACCACACATCATTAAAGGGCAATTCTAGGAGGCCTATGTCAATAAAGTTTTTTTTCAAACTTATTTTGACTACAATCTAGAGAAAGAAGTAAATTTCAATTTGTGATCATAGGCACTCATAATTGAAACAAAAGTTTCACAAAGAATACATATCACTTATACTGAACAATGAACTCTGATTTTTTAAATTCTATTTCTTCTTCCTTTTTTTGATTGCTGGCTGAATCACAACCTGAAGCTTTCAAAACGCTGCAGTGAGTTATCATGAGGAATTGGTTACACAATGTGACAAGTATAGCCATCACATCAGAAACTCTGGAGATGAGTCCAGGCTCCAACACCTTCTTAGCTGGGTGAGTTAATTCTAGCTACTTAATGTCTCTGATTGTGCTTCCTGTTATCTAATTTGTAGTGGTTAATATTTCACAAGAGAGTGGCTATGTCCCAAGGATTAAATAATATAATGTACAATGTTAGCTCTGTGAGGGCACACTTTTCATGTATTTTGTTCATTGGCGTGTGCAGTGGTGTCCTAAAGTCAGCTCTCAGAGCTCACAAGAGTTGATTCTGTACTTTTCCCAACTCCTCATTCAGTGACATCTGTTGCTAATTTGAAATCAACTATCACAGGAGTATTTACACCAGAGAAAACCGCAAGTGCTACCCATCAACCGGTTCCCTGCCCCCACCATTATTAAACATTTACTAGCACATTCCTGCATGTATTCCAAGCACCTAAAATAGTGCCTGATCCCGTGGCTTTTAGTAAGTATTCATCAAATGAATAAATGGAAAGATGAATATAAAACATTTCATAACAACAACTGATATCACCATCAGGAAATATATGTTAATAGAATTGCCTTGGGGACTGCTCTGTTGAAAGAAGAGCCACCTAAGGAACTGCCCTTAAGGAAGATCTTGCCAATCAAATAAATGGTGCAGAATGCTCTTATTCCCTGTTCTATCCCTGCAGAACCAATGAGTTGAACGGTGATTTTTTTTTTTTAAAGCCATTGTGATTTCCTTTGTAGCTTTCCCCTCTATTCTCACCTTTATCTCAGCTGCAAGTGACTAATTCCTAAAATGTCAAAAATCAAATTATGCTGCATAGCAGACAAATCCTGTATATAATTTGTATACATTTTCTTCCAATAGTGATGATGAAGAGGTGGGAAGTTTGCAACCCAATGTTAACACTTTAACTGAGAATGATGGAGAAATAAAGACCATTTCCATTAAGCAATTTATACTTTCTGATTAAAAATAAAACAGAAAATAACAACAAATATTTCCTTCCCACATATTGTCACCTTCACCAAGAACTTCTCTAAGTCTCCAGGGAAAGAGTGGGTGTCCCTCTCTTATGGGCTTCCATGGCATAATGCATGGGCTTGAGTGTATATACTGTATATTTATCACATACAGCACAATATAATTGCCTACAATTACTTGTCTCCCCCTACGTGAGCAACTGCAGTTTAATGACTTTCTTTTGTTTACAGTTTGACACTCAAAGTAATGATTGTAGCTTCCAGAATGCCTGGTACGTAATAGAAGTTAGTAGTGTTTACTAAATACATAGTCAAAATAATACATTCATGAGTTAATGAATAGTTCTTTTTATCTTAAAGATAAACACGAGAATTTGGAAAAACTAAACAATTAACAAAAAAATGATAATGAAAGAAGCTTATTTTTTTGAGACCAAACCAATGCTTATTGCTCTTCAGATTTAATGATGAGATGCCTGATGGACACTCACTATTTGGTTTCTCTTCCATGGCAGGAGGGAGGACAAGGATTCCATGTGGAAGTTAACTCTGGGGGAAAGCTCAAAGACAAATGAGTAGAAATGTGAATCTCTTCAACGTTTATTGCATAGCCAATACTTCTACTAAACAGATACCAAGTTGAGTTGCTTTAGAATCTCTACTGAAGAATTATGTCTACTTGCTTAAATCTCAAGGATTCAGTAATGTTCGACTATTTCTCATTCAGGAAGTAGTTATACCCACTTTTGTCGTTTGCATACATTTCATTCAGGGATTGTTTATACTCCTTTATATTTAAACATAATTAGATATGATCAGTAGAAAGTTCAATCATGTATATTCTCACCAACATGTAGAGATTAAATCACAAAACAAATAACTTAACAAAACATAACACTAAATTTCACACAGCTGAACTGGTTTACTTGCCCCTGCATTTGCTTGAATAGATGTTTAAAAAAGCATAATTTTCGGTGCCCCTTGGTTTCTGCCAAATCATAGCAGCCAATAGTCACAGTAAATCAATGCATATTCTTTCTCTAAGTCCTTTAGGTGCTTTTGAATTGTAATAAATGCAACTCTCTACTTCAGTGAGCTGGGCTGTGGTCCAAGAGAAAGGAAAATCTTGAATTTAGAATCTTGGCTTACCCACTGCTCAGCAAGATGTTCCAAATTCTGATGAAGATTCAACTGACCAATGCATGTAAATAATGAAACTGAGCTTGTTTTCATTGGACAAGACACACCATACTCAATTTGGGAGAGAATTTTTTTTTGTCTTGTTAGAGCTCAGGCTGTTGTGCCATTACTTGGACAAGCCTTTACCATGTACTATGTATCTTTGGATAGGTATTTCCTATTGTTGCTATGGTGATTTCTAAAATTTTTAATTCCAGATTCAGTAATATTTTGTGTAATAACTATGAACTTAGAATATACAATATACTCTCTGGTATCGTTATATCCCCATCAGAAAGCTGAACCTAAAGATCACTTGGGCACATGGGCAGGGGATTCCATAAATAGGCCCAGGGTTTTATTTGTTGTTGTTGTTCTAAGAGTTTTTTTTCTACATACTAACAATTTTTATCAGAGATTTTTAGATCAATTGGTTTTTAATTTTCATTCATTTGATATAATAATTTTGGACTTGTGAAACATTGTACGAGACTTAGAAGTTTAATTATTGTCTTAAAATTATAGTTCACATTCATAGAGATAATTAAACAGTAAATGCTTTATCATAAAACTCCCTATAATTTTTCCTATAAAAGAAAAACTTGGGGCTTTCCTGGTGGCGCAGTGGTTAAGAGCCCACCTGCCAATGAAGGGGACACGGGTTCAAGCCCCAGTCTGGGGAGATCCCACATGCTGCGGAGCAGCTAAGCCCGTGCGCCGCAGCTACTGAGCCTGCGAGCCACAACTACTGAGCTCACCTACCACAACTACTGAAGCCCGCACGCCTAGAGCCCGTACTCCACAACAAGAGAAGCCATTGCAATGAGAGGCCCGCGCACCACAACAGAGACCCAATGCAACCAAATATAAATAATAAATAAATAAATGTTTAAAAAAAAGAAAAACTTTCTCTCTTTGTGTTGAACTAGTAAGACAACTGATACAAAACTTAATTAAAGTTTAAAACATGATTAGAGGGCTTCCCTGGTGACGCAGTGGTTGAGAATCTGCCTGCCAATGCAGGGGACACGGGTTCAAGCCCTGGTCTGGGAAGATCCCACATGCCACGGAGCAACTAGGCCCGTGAGCCACAACTACTGAGCCTGCGCGTCTGGAGCCTGTGCCCTGCAACAAGAGAGGCCGCGACAGTGAAAGACCCGTGCACCGCGATGAAGAGTGACCCCCGCTTGCCCCAACTAGAGAAAGCCCTCGCACAGAAACGAAGACCCAACACAGCCACAAATAAATAAATAAATAAATTTATTTTTTTAAAAAAACAAAACATGATAGATATGTAGGGGTGGGGATGGTTGGAGAGGAAGGTGAGAACTGGATGTCAGTCCTTGAAAACAAACACTTTCATTTCCAGTTTCAAAACACTATGCCCTGAGATTTATTTTAGAAGATAAAAAGAAAAAGAAGAATGGAGCCTGTTTTTTCAGTGGTTGTCTCTGATTCTTAGCAGCTAGTGAGGACAGAGTTAAAAAATCCTAAGGGGTAAGGATTGTGTTCTACTTTTTTCCTTCCCCTAGACTCTCTCATTCATCCATTTTTTGAATATTGATTGAGTGTCTGGCCCTCTTTTCAACACTGACAATACTGTGGTGCTCTGTGGTTTCCAACAATGGCAGCAGCACTCTCTCCCGTCCCACAGGTGTTCCTACAATGTGACCTGGCTACTATTCTATCAGGAGGTGGAGTCTGATTTTTCTCCTCTTCAGCTGGGCTGGTCTTAGAACTCGCTCATAACCAGCAGAAGGCAGTAGAAATGAAAGTGCATGGATTTTGAGGTCAGTTCACCGAAAGCCATGCATCTTCTCCCTCGTTCTCTTGAAACTCTTGCTCTCAAGGAAGTCTGACTACCCTGAGGCTGCCTGGTGGAGACACCGAGTGTAGGCACTCAGTCAACTGAGCTCAGTCTTCCTGCCATTCTCACCAAAACATCAGATGTTGAATGAAGCCATCTTGGATCTTCCAGATGAGCTGGTCTTAGTCAATGCTACAAAGAGCAGAAAACTGTCAAGACACACCCTGCTTAGATTTCTGACCTACAAAATTGTAACATAATAAAATGGTTATTGGTGTAAGCCACTAGGTTTGGGAATTACCATGCACCAATATGTTATATAACTAATAATAATAATGGCTAGCATCTACTGAGCTCTTCTTATGTCTTAGGCACTTCTTTAATCCTCAGGTAAGTACTAACATTATCTCTGTTTACTGCAGAAGCCAAAATAAATGGGCTCAAGATCACAGAGCCTGGAAGAGATGAAGCTACAATTAAAATGCAAGACCTGTATTCTGAACTGCTATGATCTACGAAGTCCCTGCCCTCAAGGAGCTCATAATCCAGTGGAGAAATAGACTCATAAATAATTACAATAAAATATGACAAGTATCATAATATGCACTTCACAAGATGCCATGAGAATTTAGAAAAGAGAAAATATAATTATTTTCGGAGTGAGGAGGAGATGGGGAGAATACAAATGACTCAAAAAGACTTTGAAGAGGAAGTAGAATTTGATCATGTACAGATCTGGTGCTTGAGAGAGAGAAGAGCATTGGCCTTCTTTCTTCTCTCTCTCTCTCTCTCTCTTTCTCTCAATGGCAGGTAAATAAGGCTGAAACAAGAAAGAGTAAGAGGACGGAACAAAAAATTTGAGGAGGCAAGTCAGGAAAGGTTAACATGGACCATTTCATTCCATGCTAAAGCTTTTGTATTTTTTTCCTATAAGTGATAAGGAATCATTGGAGAAATTTTGATGAGGGAAGTAGCAAAAGAAAACTTGCATTTTCACAATATAATTCTGGTTGCAGTGTGGAAGATGAATTGAATTGAATTTAGAAATAGGTACTCAAATACATATTTTATATGAAATAATGTATTAATTTAAATTGTAATTTTGTTTCTCCCTCTCTTTCTCTACTGCCTTAGGCAATTTGCCTTATCATTCACAGCAAAACAATGCAGAATATACAAAGCAATACAAAAAATTAGTAGTAATGGTAACTAATATTTACTGAACACTTATTACGTGTGTTGTCATTTAATCCTAACAATAAACTACAATGTAAGTATTATTATTATCTCCTTTTTATAGAGGAGGAAACTGAGGCAGAGCTTATCCAAGATTATATAGCTATTTGGTAGCAGAGCTGGGCTTCAAGCCAAGGCAGTCCTGTTCCCACTGATAAAAGTTCTGAAGCAGAGTTCAGTGATGGCAGATCCCGAAACAGATATTTTCACCCCAATAGGTGAATATGGGGTCATGGATAAGATACAAAAGAATAAAGAGAATAAAGAGAAAGGGAACTTAGCCAAAACAAAAAGTTAAGGAAAGGCTTTCTGGATATTATTTTACATGAATGAATTTCAGAAGACGAATTTCTTTCTTTAAGCAGTCATTCATTTATTCATCAAATATTTTAGAGTGCCTATGGTGCCAGACACCCTGCCAAGAGAAAAAGATAATTATTTTTCCTACCTGAAACATAAGTTGTAGCATGGAAAGTTAATACACAAATAATCACAAGGTTAAAGAATGTTATAAAAGGAGAAGTACAGGTTTCCACATAAACTTATCAAAAAGGGATCCTCACCTAATCTGGGAAGGTAAAGTTTAAACCAAGTGCCAAAGCACACATAAGAGTTATTCAAGTGAAATGGCAGAACATGATGTAGGATGAGTATTCCAGGCAGAGGGAAAACCACGATGGTAGGCAGAGAGGTGGGAAAGCACAAAGACTGAAAGACATTGAGTTTGACAACGAAGAGTGATGAGCAGAACTGTAAGTGTGATAGGCAGGGCTCAATCCATGAAGAGTTTAATGGTATTATATAGACCTTGGTACCATTTGAAGGCGTTTAAAAATTTGATTTAGAATTTATTAAACTCACTCTGACCACTGTGTACAGACTGAATTGAAAGGTGGAAGTGTGGAAAGAGTGGGGAACATGGATACAGTATATTTAAATATATCTTGGAAATATAGTTAGGATGTGGTGATTGATTACATATCACGATTGGAAAAGGAGAGGGCAATTTAAAGGACAGCTCATCCATTTATAGATTGTATGATTGGGTAGATGGTAGTACCCAAAGGGAACATTACAGAAAACTGAAAGGGGGGGGGTGGTGAGAGAGAGGGATTGGTGGGTGGGAGTAGGGGATTGGAGAGATCATGAGTTCAGTTTGGACAACCCTAGTTTGAGGTGCCTGTGAACTCAGCAAGGTGAGAGTTAATATCTCGTTGGATATATGGAGTTAGGAATGATGTCTGGACTGAAGATACAGATTTGAAAATTTCTGGCAAATAGATATGTGGTAAATGAAGTTATGAAATTGATTGGGAAGGGAGAGTAGAGTGACAAGAGAAGAAAAGAACATTTCCAAGTTGAGTGTGTTATGAGACAAAGGAGATGAGGAATTTCCTGGAGAGTTAGAAACTGAACAAGATAATATTTTGAGGTGAAAGAACTGGTTCATAATATCATTTTGCCGACATGAGAAAATGTAGAGCAAAAATTTAAAGTTTTGAATTTGGCCCTGTAGGGTGACATTAGTTTAGAGTGGAGTGTTAAGGATAAGTCACAGTAGGAAGGGAATCTCTGAAGAAATTTGGCTGTGAAGGATATAAGACAGTAATTTGGGTGAGATATGGATTCAATGAGGTATTTTATTGTTTATTGTTTGTTTGTTTTTTTTATTTTTGGCCGAACCCCAAGACTTGTAGGATCTTAGTTCCCCGACCAAGGATTGAACCAGGGCCCTTCGCAGTAAGAGCACCGAATCCTAACCACTGGACCGTCAGGGAATTCCCTATTGTTTATTTCTATTTTCTTTTTGATTTGTTTTGTTTTCCAGTGGAAGATTCCAGGTAGTGTCTAGGCAGGTGTCAGAGTTCACAGAGCAGAGAAAGGTGCTTGTATGTCAAGTCCTGTTCCCTCCACCAAGAAAAAAGAGTTGTTTCAAAGTATGAGATCAAAGAGATAAAAGAGATCACAAAGATCAAAATTTGCTTAGAAGGTGAGAACATGACCAGAAAATATATTGCTGCAATAATTTTGAGAAATCTTTCCCAGAGTCATTTTCTTTTCATTACTTCATATAAATCTGTGGTCATTTCGTATAGACATTAATTCTTCCTGTGAGAGTTGTGGTTCTTAATGTGGTTAATAGCTCTAATGTTTACTTAGAGTAGATGCCAGTTCAACACTATGTACATTAAATGTGCCCAATGAAAGTAAATTTTTAAGTCTGTATCTCTCCAATGTCCACATTTACTCATGTCCACATTTTAATCAAGAATTTGTCTTCTAAAAATAATGATAGATTCTTGGCTCCTAAAAACACTAAGAACACAGATTACTAGCTTCCTTTATTGAAATTCAGTGCTTGATATGTGATAGAAGAGAGATAAGATTTCTCACTGGAAAATTAACAACAAAAATAAATCCCTAGGTAGATCACTGTTGGCCCTCTCCTCGCTGTGAAACAGGGAAAAGCATCTCTGGCCAACACCAGGGATGGTAGAGGCAAAACAGAGTTCAAACCCATATGTGGTGTGGAGGACCTGACAATAAGTATAGGCAGACTTTCTATCTCCTGGGCATGTCTTCCACCCACAGTTTTTCCCTACTTCCACCCCTACAACACCAGAGAGGTCCTGATGGGGTTGGTGCAAACGTCAGGCAACTTTGTTGTCCATTGTTGAAAGAACAGATAATTAAATATGGTATACATTCACTATGAAATACCATGCAACAGTCAGAAGCAATGAATTAGACGTGCATTCATAAACATGGATGGACGTGAATATATTCCTGCATTTTAAAAAGTGTAAGAAACCAAAAGAGAACTATAATCTACGGTACAATATCATTTACATAATTTTTTTTTCAAATATTCAAAACAATATTCCACCAGGATAGAATATACAAATGTACATAACCTTAAACAAAATGGAGTGTTTTGGGTAGACGAAGGGGCAAAAGAGGAAGAGGACTAGTGATTGTTGAAGAAAGGGATAATTAATTAAAATAAAATAAAATGAGGACTGATGATACTGTGCCATGAACCTAGACCTGTGATTAAAACAAGTCTCTGTACTGCCATCCAAAAAAGATAACAGACAGTATAGCCAAAAACAAATATAAAAAATTATATAATGAAAATGCAAGTAGGTTTATAGTTAATGTGATTTGCAGATTGAAAATGGCCCAAATGTAAATTTATGAGGAGGTAGACTTTCTGCTACTGAGCGATTTCAGATGAAGAACAAAATCAGCAGCCATTCCCCCAGGCTATTATCAATTCATCAATCTCTCCCTAGTAGTTCCAAAAGGCACATAGTGAAAAGTGTCATCAAGGGTACAAAATAAGATATTGAATGAAGTGACCCTTTGGTGAAAGAACAGGAAATGTGGGAGAAGGGTTAAAAAAATCTCAGTAGGCTAGTAAAATCCTCAAGAGATGGATCAATTTTGCCAAGCTAGTTTTGAGATTGCTTTCATATATTGTAAAATATTTTTGAGAGAAAAAGACCTAAAGATGTTACCAATTAACAAATACAGAAAATCTACATACTGGAAAATTTTATTAAATTAATATTTTATGCTTCTGTTGAATGTCAGCCTTGACCAAAATGATGCCATGACTTTGAGTACAACAAAAGAAGGTTAAAAACGCCCTTCACATGGAAGTTTTATATTCTGACAGCACAAAGGAATGAAATGCTTTCTCATCTGAAATAGCAGTTGTCTGGGAGGTTCTTTTATTCTTTCATTGACACATAGTAAATTAAGTCTTTTGAACAGTAATGCAATTGGGAACTTTAAAGATAATTATGAAACATAAAATATGTCAGTCTTCTCAAATGTAGTTGGAATATGAGTTTTCATCTCTCTCCTTCAAGAGCATTAGTATGTTTGTCTATACTCATAATTTTTAAAAAAATGTATCATTTCAATATATACCAAGAAAAAAATGTCTAATAAGTGTGTAGAGAAAAATAAAATATTTGTTTTTATAAATATTTAATAAAAGTTATACTTGAAATATATTGCTGACACATGAGCAAAAATATTTCTTAAATTGTTGATATAATGTAGCAAAAATAATAACGTAGAGAAACGAAATCCTATAATGAAATAAGGTTGATCACTGGCCCTGGAATAAATGTAGGGATTCAGTTCTCTCCTGAATGTTTGGAGGTCACAGGCAACACAGATGGACAAGTGTGTCTATCTGTCCCCTTCTTAAAATCTCGGCAGCTAAACTGATTGCAGTACAGCATGACTGGTACCTGAACCAGAAATCCTTATAGTATGTGTAGTATCCATGAGGTTCCCATCAGTCCTATCCATTTTACAGAATTTAAGAAAGAACTTGTGATTCACACCAGCAGCTTGAGAATAGGTAATGAATGCCTCAACTTCAGTTGAAAAGAGTAAATTTTCATGAAGATTCATATAGGTAATCAGTATATTGCCATAATTTCAATTATAATTCACTCTCAGATTAGACTTTTCTCATCTCCTCTGTTATCTGCAGGCACAGTCCACAATCAATCTGTTATCAAAAGAGATATTACTCTGATTTAGAGGTGTTGATCCTCAGAAGTACATTTCTTCCCCCTTAAAAGTTCTTGATACATCAAGGACATCAACATTTAAGCAATCAACATTTGACAATGCTCACCTGGGCCAAAGTGTTATCAATCTCTTATTATCAGGGTTCCTATTCAGTGCCAAAATTGTCTTCCCCAGTATCCACCATCATTACAAAAGTTGAACACCAAGATTACATGGATCCTACATAACACACATGGAAATAAACAGATTCCCAACTACAGCTATATCCTAAACCACAGAGACAATTATGTGATGCTCTAAAATAAAAGAAAATGTATAATCTCACCAAGAAGGCTGATCAAACACATGAATCACATTTGAAACATCCAAAACAGACCCATAATTATAATTTAAATACCTTATTTTTAAACATCTCCAACATAAAGGAATTTTTGTTTGTCAATTTAAATATTTCAAACACAGAATAGAGAGTATACCATTAAATGACCCATGCTCAGAATAATGTGCTCCCTTCAGGGTTACAAAGCCAAGGCAGTTTTCACCAAATGAGAAATCAAGGGTATCCATTTTGCACAATTTTATGGAGGATGAGGAGGGCCACCCTTCTTGGGTATATGAGCTCTCTCTTTTCTCAAAGCATGAATGCATCACACAGGTTTAATGTGAGAAAACACCTTCTTAAAGTTACAACCTGGTGTAGCTGAATGAAGAGCTGTGTTTAATTCTAATTTTGCTAGTAATTAGTTGTGTGTGAGGTTGGAAAAAAATTCAACTCTGTAGCCCTCAGTTTACAAATTTATAAACTAAGAAGTTTATATTAGATGATTTCTAATGTCCTTTGTACCTCTCATTTTTATCTTAGTTTCCATATTGTAAATTAAATTTAATAATTTTTTTCATTTATGTAATAAATGTATCAAATATTTAGAGAATGCTAGGTAAGTATGTGCTACATATTGAACTATAAAGCCAAAGACCCCACAACATACATTTTATACATCAATCCAAATACCCATATAAAGTGTTAGATGCTATATTAGCAGGAAAAAGAAAACAATGTTCTTAAAGAGGAAGAAGTAATTAATTCTTTGTGGGAAAATAATCTCAGTGAAAGTATTGAGTTAAACTTTGAAGGATGAGTTATTCTCTGAAGGTTGGGGTGGACAAATATGCCCTCTCCAATTCCCTTCAACTACTATGATTACAAAAAAATTATTTAGATCTTGACCATCAAGTATTGAACACAACAATATGATAATTACTAGAAATAATCAAAATCTTATATACACCACAACGTTAAAAGTTATAAAATTGAAACTCTAAAGTCACCAGATCACTACAAATGTAATCAAAAGATGAGGCCATTGAACATTTAAACTCCTTTTCATTTGAATTTAGTCAGCACTTGGGGTGGCAAGTGACAGAAACCCAACTTGAACAATATTATGTAATAGCAGGAATGCTGCTAGACCTTAGAGGCAGCGGAAGCCCAAGGATAGAACAACAGAATCTTCCCACATTCTCAAAATTGCTAATCTTGGCTTCATTCTCTTAGTCTGACTTCTTCCATTTCACAGAAACCATAGCTGCCATAGCTCAACTTACCTCCCTCCTCTCCTCACACCACTGGAAAGTGGAAAGGTGCATTCCCCAGAAGGACAGAAAGTATTGGACAAGCCAAATAATTGTTATCATGTAAACTGCTGCTATAACATCTTACTCTGAAAATCATTTTGGGAACAAGAATAGAGAAAATAGTTAGATGAAAAAAATGAAAGGAATAAACATATGTCTAAGGGTAGGAAAGAAAAACAAGGGCAACTAGAACAAACTTGCAGATAACTGAAAAGAAAATACTTGTCTTTTGTATTGTGGCAGTTGAAGAAACATCACTGTATTTTTTCTTTGATAATTTAAATATATTAGGATCACACATTTACTCACAGTACAATTCAAATGTTTTCCTCCGGGGCCACTCTTACTGGTGTAGGGTAGGGAAAGGATGGAGGAAAATAAATCAAATATTCACTTCAGTTTAGAGCTTCATCCAGTTACATAATTCATATATAATTTACATATTATAGATTACATTATTTAGTATACTATACCTTTTAGGTAGGGTCCATCTAATCTTGGATAAAAATGTTCAGAGACTCCTCTCTGCTTCTCTTCCTTAAATGCTGTCTGGGTACATGGTTGGAGTTGCAGGAGAGAGAAGGGTTATGTGGCTTTTATGTCTTTGCGGATTTGGCAGGGGAGATAAGACTTAGTGTCTGAATGCTGGTCCAGCTTGGGACCTGCCCACAGGGATATACTGGCCCTGCTGATGTTTTGGGACTCAGTTTCTGACTGCTGTTCATGACTTGGTGTCTCTGGCTTGCCTGGGACCCTGGGAGTCCTGCCTGCCTATTTCAATATGGTGTGGTTTCTACCAACTGAAGGCACTTTGGTGTCCACCAGAGCCTTCCTCTAGCCCGGACTGGCAGTTCTTCTGCAGCCCCTGCCTCTGCTGGAGGTTGATCTGCCCCTGAGATTGTAGGTTTCCTGGCAAGCCAGCTGGCTCTCAAATCGGTATTCATGCCACTGGGGAATGCTACCTCCCAAACATCCATGTGATGTGCTCTCACCTCTCCTGCAGGTTTTTACTCAAATGTCACGTTTCAGGGAAGCCTCTGTGAAATCACAGTGTTGTGGCCACAGCACTTCCTGTTCTCCTTCCTGCTTAGCGTTCATTGCCATCTTATATGTAATATATTTTTTGTTGAATGTGTGTCTTTCTCCCACTAGAATATAAGTTCCTTGAGGGTAGGGATTTTTTTCTTTGTTTAATATTGTATATTCAGTGTCTAGAACATAGCCTAGCCTAAAATTTTAAGAATTGAATAGACAAATAGAAACTAAGAAATGCTTCAGAGTTCTAACACACACATTCTCTCTGTGTAACTGTACTGTTTTATTCTCCTAACTAGTCTAGTTCCTGGCACATAGTAGATGAATTAATAAATGGGATTATCATCAATTTGTCCCTTAGTCCTATATGACTCAGCTGATATGGTCCCTCAGCTAGCCCCTGGGTCCATTTCCAATGTTTGCTTTCATTCCTTAACTATCATTGATGATTCTTCTTCCAGGCTTTTGATTCTGATTTAATTGTCTATGGCCTGAGGTAGCATCCCTCCTTGTATTATGCCCTTGAAGATTCTGTATCTGTCTTTTATCTGTGCCCCAGTCCAACCTCCCTAACTCCTTGACTGCTCAAAAGAGGAATTACCATCTAGACAGCGCTTCACTATTCTTTCCTGGTTTTAGGCTGTTAGATTATCAGCTGATTATCTTTATACTTAATTTCCAATGTCCCTGTTCATCTCATTTGGACCCTCAGGGAACAAGGAACGGATCTGACCCAATCTGAAATTTCTTTACGTAGTCATGCTGTATCTAAAATTGTGGGTCCTTGCTCCATTAAAAGACTGACCTATTATGGATCTAAATTCTGTAAGCATACCATGAATATTCCAAGGTTATTTAAGCTTGCAACTTTAAAAATAGCAAACAATAAATCAAAGCTAGTTTTTCAGGAGGAGAATAATGTATGCACTACTGTTTTATAACAATTTGTGTAACCATGTACACATTTTTGTATTATTGAGTTCATTCATAAGAAGTCTTTAAACTTGTTATGGAAATAACATACCAATGTAGACTAGGAGTGTAGTAACATGTTACGGAAAAAATGTGAACGAACTTTTTGGCCAACCCAATATTTAGCATACAGTATGTATTCGAAGCTGTAAAGAGAAAATATGACTCAATGAACTCTATTTCCTGCCCCCCCTCAAATATATTTTATTTAGTTTTAATTGGAATTACCCCCCAATTACTAATGAAATTAAACATCTTTTCTTATGTTTATTTCCTATGTTGTTTCTTCTGTGAAATATCAGGTCCTGTCTTTTCCATTTTTCTACTAGGTTGCTTATCTTCCCCTCCACCCCAGCTTTATTGAGGTATAATTGACAAATAAAGTTGGATATATTTAAAGTGTACAACATGATGACTTGATATATGTATATACACTGTGAAATGATTACCACAATCAAGTTAATTAAAATGTAATTAATATAAAAAAGAGTTAAAAAAGAAAAAGAACAACAACAAAAATAATAGCAAACATTTATTGAGCTTTTCTTATGTGCCAGACACTGTGCTAAGCGTTTTCTATACATTACTTAATTTTATTTTCACAAAATTTTATAACTAGAGACTACTGTTTTAGCCCCATTTTATAGATAAAGAAACTAAGATTCAGAGAAGCCAAGATATTTTCCCAAGATCACACATTTAGTAAGTAACAGAAGTGAACTTCGTGGCCAGTTGTGTTTGTCATCAAGGTTTATGTTCTGAAGGACCACACTAAATAGCCTTTATGATTCATGGCTACTAAAGAGGAATTTTACCACAAATTATTTATCAAATAAATGAACTGTGTAAATTCAGAATCAAGCATTAATTTACAACAAATTACCAAAAAAAAAAAGAAAAAACATCCACCATTTTTCTCACTCAGAATTATCTTATGATTTGGTAAATTCTCAGATGAATACTGAGATCGTAAATAAACAAATGGATTTCAATGAGGCAGAAATACCTTTTTTTCCCTTTTATACCAATAACATCTTTTCTTTACTCATCTTTTATGCTATATTGCGTTCATAGTCCACTGATTAGAAAAGCAAACAACACAAAACTGCTTCTCTAACACCCCTTTTTATACCCCTTTACATAATGACCAGCTATTAAGCCACCAGGCTATATGTATTTTATTTGGCAATGGTTAAAATTCTCACTAGTAGCTTAAATACATGCAGTGACAACTGACTGATAATAATGCGCTGGCCCACATTAGCGCTTGCAACCCACTCTCAAGTTGTTTACTAGGCTTCATAATATTCTAATTACCAATATGGTCAGGGACAAAATGCTGTTTTTGTTGTATTTTCTCTCCCTTTTTACATGGCTCGGCATGGATAAGCTGTGAAATGTATCAGAAAACAATGTTTCTAATAATTTTATTTCAAAATATGTTTTAGATTTTTCATGCTGAGAAAGTTACCCTCTGAATTCTTAAAGCTGCTAAGATGAACTGAATGCTTGGAATTCGCCTGTCATCTTTTCTGTAATCTCTAAAATGAGGGAAATCTTCAGGACAAAAATTGCTTTACGACTCAAGCCCCTCCCTTACTCAGTGTTTCTGTGACCGACCCTCCCGAGTTGGTCCGCAACAAGGGTCCTTCTGACCAGTGTGTTCTCGCCAATAGAATGGAGACCAAGTTTGGTTCAGAAGCAAAGGAAAGCTTTATTTTTTGATCAAATAATGGAAAGGGCCAGTTGCCCTATAGATGGCATGGTCTCCGGAAAGGCTCTGGGCGGGGCTGTTTTATCAGCTGGGGGAGGGGACGGAGTTCTCAAGGGTCTGGTTCTCAAGCAGCTGTGCTGCTCCCAGAGCTGCAGGGTCTCTGGCCACGGCCTGCCGCTGCCATCTTGGATTGAGGTGTCAAGCGCAGTGGCTCTGCTCACGGCACCACCGAGCTGAAGTGCCGGCCACAGCGTTTCCGCACACGGTACGCTGCCGCCATCTTGAATTGAGGCGCCGTGCGCAGCTCCTCTGCACACAATCTCCGCGAGTCTCTCCAAGTTGCAGTGAAGGGCGCCGCGGTTCTGTGCTGGGACCTCTAATCCAACGTGTGAAGTGCAAGGCCTCTGCACATGGCCCCCTAAAGGCAAGTGAAACTAGACATAGCACAAAAGAAGAGTTTAGACCTTATCACCTAGATTCCATCTTATTTTTCCTGGGGGCCCCAGTGGGCTTTGTTGGTGACATTTACATGGGACATAATTTCTGTGGCCTCATAAGTGAATGTTTTATTCCTAAAATAGGCTAGGCTGAGAAGATGGTCAGTGGAAGATAAAAATTAGAGGCATAAATTACGGCTGCCCCAGGGACTCTAGCCACTGCAGTTTACAGCTAAATTTCCGCCATGTCAAATCACTCCAGCATTGTTACACAGTCTATGCATACACTCTTGCTTTCTCTTTCAGCAAATAGGGTCTTTCATGCCTCTTTCAGAGCTGCAACTACTTTTGTCAACAGCCAAAGCAGCTCACTGCTGTGAAAATAACTTGGAGTAAAAACCAACCAACCAAATAAAAAATATATTTGTTCCTCAAAATTGAAGTGGGAAGGAAAATACCTGGGGGATATAATATTCAAAAAAATATGGTAAGGAGGCTTGCAAAATAATGCCGTAAGCCTTGTTGGAAATATCCTTCTAGAGTTTGAAATTCCTTCAGGATGGAGGCCATTCTGACATCCTTTGACGATAAATACTTGAATGAATCTTTCAGAAGCTATTGTGTTTTGACAATTTGGTTGATTCAAGAAGAAAGTGAGGAGAAAGGGGCTGAATATTTTATTTTGTGATTCTAAGTATAAATGTTTCTCAAGCTACATGCTTTCTGGCATCCAGCATTCAACTGGAAATTCATGACATTATTTTAATCATAGTTAGGCTATGGTTGATCGAAATGATTAAAAGAGCCTGTTAGTGAAAAGAGAGGTGGAATGTGGAATACACTTCCTGGTTTGAAAACAGAAAGCCCCAGAAACCCAAAAAATAAGGTGTTTTTGAAATTTGAATAGTAAAGTGTTAAATAACAAAAATAAGTTGTTTTCATGAATCCTGAGATAAAATTAGGATGTTTGTGAAGTGACTGGGAAGCTGAGATAACGTTAGGTGGCCTCATTTATTTATCATAATCATAGATAAAGTTCTGAAACAAGGGCCACGAGGCATGTTAAAAGCACACTTCATCCTCTGTGCATGAGGCGGTCACATTGCCTTTGCTGGGCTAACTCTGTATGTCTCAGTATTTACCGACACTGCAAAATGTAGGTGAATATTCATTATATTAGTGAGATTTTGAGAAGTGTTATCTACCTTATCAGAGTAATTACATGATATCACAAAGTAGGTCACATCCTTGTTTCTGTTTAGAGATCTAAAAATTTCATCTTAAACAGTTTCTGGAAAAAACTGTCTCTTAAGCAATTTCTCCAAGGCCAAAGATAGTACAAAACATTTTATCAGAGAGAGAGACATTCTCCAAGGTTTTCAATTTTGATTTTTTTCCCTTCTATTGAATGATCATCTTTCCTGGTTCCTTCCATAGATTACCTCACACAAGCAATCCCCAATACAAAATAGATTGTCCTAGAGGACCTATCGCAGCCATTTGTCTGAGACACAGAAATCATTTTCCTAAGACTTGGTGCTATTGGACTAATTAGACCTACCCAAGCTACAGTGCCTATTTAGCAAACAAAGTAGCAGGCCTATTTAGGTTAATGTACACTGTTTCATTGAAAAACATGTACAAGTTCCTACTGGGAAAACATCTTTTCTGACCTTAGTGATAATTAGTCCAAAAGCCCTTTTCCAAAAGCACTTCTCATCTTCTCCAGTGGCTTAAGGATTTGATTTTTATTAGAAAGTAACACTTTAATTTCTTTTTAGTCATTTGCATTTACACTTTGTGTCAGTCAGTGTCCAATCAAAAAAAGGAGAACCATCAGAAAACTATAGATTATAGAGATAGATAGATGGATAAACGATATATAGTTTTGTTATAAGGGTTGACCGTATGAATTTGAAAGCTTAAGTTGGGTAAATAGTCTCTGTAAGGCAGTTGACTTTTGTGCCTGATGCTAGAACATTGTGTTGTGTAGTGGTGGTCTATTTCCTCTTATCAGTCAGCATCAAACACACCAGCCAGAGGAATAGTCCTCTTCTTTGCCTGTTGAGTCAGAGGAATAAGGAAACCAAAGTGTCCAGGCAGAAGTTTCAGCTACCAGTTGAATGGAATCATTTTTGTGTGCCCAGCAGAGCCTAAAGTCAAGAAGACGGGGAATAATTTTTTTTTTTTTTTTTTTTTTTGCTAGTAGATCACTTAGGGTAATAGTGAAAGGAATCACTCCTGTTTCTACCATTTGATTCCTGGACCCAGGAATCCTGGTTATAGGAGAACAGCATGACTGGATGCTGATTTAGAGCATATACCACATCCAAGAAGGCATTTCAGTAGTCTCTCAAGGTGTTGCCACCCCCCTAGCACACGTTTTCAAATAGCTATTACATCAATCAAGCCAGCTGCTTCATGATGACAGGGAACACATTAAGACCCAGGAATTCCATGAGCATGAACCCACTGCTATACTTCATTTTTTGTGAAATAAATTACTTGGTTAGAAGTGATACTGTGTGGAATACCATTAGGGTGGGTTAAGGCATCCTGAAGTCCACAGCTGATAGTTTTGTCAGGAGCATTAGGGAAGACAAATCCATATCCAGAGGAAGTATCTATGTTAAAAGAGATAAGTGCTGCCCTTTTCATGATAGAAGTATCCCAATGTAAATAACCTGCTGTAGCTGGATGATTCCACCTTGAGAATAGTATCACTTGCGGGGGCTTATGTTGGTCTCTCCTGCAGTTCTCTGCTAAAATCGGGCACTCAGCAGTGGGTGTGGCCAGATTAGCCTTGTTGAGAGGAAGTCCATGATGCTGAGCCCATGTATAACCTCATTTCTGCTGTCATGACCATTAATTCATGAGCCCACTAAGCAATGACAGGAGTGGCTGGAGAAGTATGGGTCGCCGTACAGAATGGGTCACACCTGATTACGAAAATCATTCTCTGCTACAGTCACTCTTTTGATGAGCCTTCACATGGAACACAAATCATCAAACTCTCTGCCTATTTGGAATGGTTTCCCACATACCTTTTCCTCAGACCTCCTAACAACCAATTTTCCAATCATGTTCCTTTGAAGTCTCTGACCATCCAGTCAAACCATTGGCTGTAGTTCACAAATTGCATAGATTTATACATTGTATCATCCCTTCTTCCAGGAAAAATGAACAGCCAGGAGCACTGCTTGAAGTTCTACCTACTAGGAGGATTTTCTTCCACTACAGTTCTTCAGGGCCATCCCAGAGTAGGGCTGTTCTGCTGCAGCTGTTTTCTTTTGGGTCGTGCCTGCATGTCACATAGTACCATCTATAAAACAAGCCCAAGATTTTTCTTCCTCAGTCAAATGGCCAGGTGAAATTCCCTATGAGACCATCATACATGTAGAGAGAGAGAAGGTAATGTAGCAGGAGTAGAGAGAATGGGCGTCTGCATCATTAGGGACAGTAGGGGCAACAGGCATCTGTGTTCATGTAACTTACTTGTGCCTTCAAGAACTTCTTGCACAAGATCTTGTATGTACTAGCTCCATTTGATGATGGAGTATAGTTGCACACACCCAGATTCACGGTTTGGTTTGGAACCAGGCAGTTCATGAACCACATGCAGTTCATGATGGGCAGTTCAAATCACACGGTAAGTTGATGGTCCATGGTCAAATGGTCAGTCTCTACCAAAGACCTGTAGTAATCAAAAAGCTGTTTCTTAAAAGAGAAGTTATCACCAGAGAAGAGCATGGCTTTGTTCCAAAATTCTCAGGATAAGTACTGTGATAAAGTTCTGCCAAAAGCTTTAAATAGCATCCCTATATACATCAAGTACCATTGGATCTGCTGGACCATACGTCCTAAGTGGCAGAGCAGCTCCCATGGCAGTCTGGACCTGTTGCAGAGCCTTCTCTTGTTTTGTGCTTCACTCCAAACTGGCAGCTTTTTGGATCACTCAATAAAGGGCTCAGAGTAGCATGCCCAAATGACGTATATGGTACTTCAAACTCCAAATCACCATTGGGTGATATGCCACTTTCTTAGTGGCCAGATGCAGCAAATTCCCTTCACCTTGCAAGAGATCATTTGACATGCCCCAAGCCGTTGCACCTTTAGAAATTTTGCCAAGGTGACAGTCCTCTGAATTTTTATGAGTTTCATTCCCCACCCTTTCACATGCAAGTCTCTTACCAACTTGTCTAGATAATTGCTACTTTCTGCTTACCAGAACATAATATGCTCAGTGTAATAGACCAACCCAATGTCCTGTGGAAGGGAAAGGTGATCATATTCCTATAGACTAAATTATGACATAGGGCTGAAATATTGGTATATCACTCAGATAGGACAGTGAAGGTATATTGCTGGCCTTGTCGGTTGCAAGAAAACTGCTTCTTTACTGGTCTTTACTACCAGGTATAGAGAAAAAAGAAAATTTACCAAATCAATAGCTGCATACGAGGTGCCAGGATGTGCTGGTTTGCTCCAGAAAAAGAGAAAAATAACCTGCAACAGCAGCTGAAATTGGAGTCACCATCTGATTGAGTTTACAATAATCCACTGTCATTCTCCAAAATCCATCTGTTCTTCTACACAGACTGAAGAGGCAAGTTGAATGGAAGTCATCATCCCTGTGTCTTTCAAGTTTTCGACTGTGGCAATAATCTTCAAAATGTCTCCAGAAATGCAGCATTACCTTTGTTTTACCATTTTCATAAGTAGAGGCCATTATAATGGCTTCCATTTGGCCTTTCCTATCATAATAGCTCTAACTCCACAGGTCAGAGAACAATTGTGGGGATTCTTCCCATCACTAAGTACGTGTATTCCAATTGTGCATTCTAGAACAAGGATAATAATCACAGAGTTGGTTTGGAGACACCCAAGCCCTATCGTGAAAAGGTCCTGAGCCAAACTTTATTGATTTCATTACCTCCATAAAATCCAGTACTAATTGGTGGACCACAGTGGTGGTTTAAATCTATGGGAATCAGTATTAATTCTGGGCCAGTTTCCATTAATATCCAAAAAGTCTGATTATTTTCCCTTCACAATTTATAGTCACACTAAAAAATGGCCACAGATACCTTTGGGGGAATTCTGGGGAAAAGAGTACCAGTATAAAATTTTGGCAGTGTATCATAGTCTTTTCTCAAGGGGACCAGGCCTCCCCTTCATTCAAAAGGCTCTTGTTGTGTGAACTGGCTTAAGTCTGGGAATTGATGGAGGATTTATAACTCTGTTTTTGTAATTCAAGTCAGATTTCTGTTCACTAGACCTAGAACTATTCCACTTGTAAAGATTAAGTAACCTAGCCAATGCCAGGGAGCTCTGTGAGTCAGGCTATTCTGGTGACTGCATTGGCTCCAGTGCCCATTATAGTAACCATGCTACCTTTTGTTTTTGGAGATTAAGTGTTGCAACTTGGTCTCAGTAATACCATCATCCCCACATCCCCACTGTATTTCAGGAACCCGGTTTTGTGGGAGTAGATCTAACTGTATGGAGAAGAGCTACCACAAAGCTCTTCAAGGATGCCAGGGAGCCCCTTACTAATTTATTTCTCATAACTGCATGAAAAGGATGTCTTCTGAACACTCTAAGCAGATCTTAGATAAGAAAAACACTTTAGTATTCTATTCCAATCACTCTAGGCCTTTGGATTCCTTACTCTACAGAATTTCAAGAAAGTTATGGCATTTTAACTTCTTTGGTATGGGCTATTTTGGATCCATATTTCAACCAAACTACAAAAAAAAAAAGTTAGGGCCATTTCTAGCTCCTCTGCTTAAAACATTAAATCTAGAATCTCTCCTTAGGGGGCCTATAGCAATATTTTAGGCCAGATACAACTTTATATTTCTTCTACCTTGATCCCACACGTATAAGATCTATTCCTACACACTCTCTAGATTTCTGTCCAAATAAATTAGCAAATCTTGCAATTCTCTTGGTGAATATTGTACCTGATCACATGTCATGATTTGTACCATACCCTTGGGGCCTGCTGGGACTTGAGTCTGGCTGTACATCTGGAAGGGCAGCAAGGGTAGTTCCCAAAGATGATAAGCAGTGCCTTGCAAGACAACTCTATTAGAGGAGGCCATTACAGATTCTTCAGGAAAAGGAAGACTAACCTACCCAGCATTTTCTTTGCCTGTGGAAGCAGCCCTTCCACCTCTCAGCACTGCTTTATATCCTTTACTTCCTATCAACGGTCAAAAATCTCTTCAGAAAATTTCTGAATGGAACACTTCTCCTCAGGGTATATGGGGGCTTTATAATGTGTCAGGTTGGCTAGCCTAAACTATATTTCTCAAAATTCTCTTTCCTATACGTTTCCAATTACAATGGTCCTGAGAAAAATTCTTCTGCAAGGTTTGGAGGACGTAGATGGGACGGCAGCCATTTTGTAGTGCACACACATTGCGGATGTGCTTACGCACCATGTTGGCACGAGGCAGCAGCGGTGCCCGCAAGTGCTCCAGCTATCCTGGGTCCTCCTTCCGCTTCTTTGACTCCTGGGTCAAGTGTGTGTTTCAAGATTCATAACGAAGTGTTCAGGCTTCTGCAGGACACCCACACTACCAGTCAGAGGCAACAAGAACCAGACGTGAAACTTACCCTCACGAGTTCTGCTCATGCTATGGGTTCCAGCTTATTCTTGTTCTTCCTTACTTTATATCCATCTCCCCTTCCTGATTCTACCTGGACTATAGACTTAAGGTTCCAACACCAAATGTGAAGAATAAGCCTCACAGAGATTGCTTAACTAACTCTAGCTCCCACAATGGCTTGAGATCAATTCCCTGTAACAAATTATCATCTATTTATCTAGCTAGCTAGCTAGCTATGTCTATCTGTCTGTCTATATCTATCTACTGCCTACTTATATCTCCTAGTGATTCTGTTTCTCTGATGATATCCTGACTGATACAAAATTTGGTACTGGAAGTGGGATGGTTCCACATAAACAAAATCTTAAAGATGAATTCTTTACGTTGGTTCTGGGTTTTCTGGAGTTGGTTCTCTGATGTAATTAAATTTAAAGACATTAATGATCCTGTATCCCATGATAAAATGGGCCCTAGTGATCTATGGCATGCATAGACAATATAGGCAACACAGTGACTCAATTTATAATGTTTAAATACCTGTAATCAAGCACCTTTAGAAGGGAAGGGTCTGTGTGAACTAGTATTTTCAGCCTTAAAATATTATAGTAAAAATACAGAGTATAATGGGGTTGGTTAATTGCTTTTTACTGTGCTAGAGAACTGGAAGCAAGAAGATAATAAGCTCACAATGCTTTAAATTTTCATCTCAAGGTCCTCATAAAGGACTTGAAAGCCTGTATGAATACCGTGAGGAAAACTCTTATTTCCTATAAAGGTGGCATCGAGATATCTGAAAACCAAACCCAAAGTCGAATCCTGTAGGTGGCTAAACTATAATACAAATTGAATTCCCAACCATGAAGAGTCTCTTTTTTTAAAGTTACGACATTGATTGGGAAGGAATGAGATCCTGAAAAGTGAGATGGAACGTGTGGGCAGATTCTGATGACCCAATCTCTTAAAATCTTTTGAGCTTTCTTTGCCAGTGGAAGCAGCCTTTCCACCCCTCAGCACTGCTATATATCCTTAACTGGGATACAAGTGACTAAGAGGGTATAATAATAAATAGCAAATATCATTAATGGAGAAACTAATCAGCATAAGAGGTTCTGTAGAAATTTATCTACCTTATTATACTATATTGGCTTCTGATTTCTTTTATTGATATCTTACCAAAAATGATGCTATTTGTTTATTTCCTGTGGATTCTGGTAAAGATTTCTTTTTTTCTCATGGAAAGTAGATGTAGGTGGGCTATGTGATTCCTGTGGTTAAAAATTCAGGGTTTGACTTCTGCCTCTTTCATTCCTTTGAGATATTCCTACATAACTACTTCTTCATTTGCAAAAGCAGTAATAGGCTTATCTATATGTCATAGAATTTCTGAGTTTATTAAACATATAATGGTTACAAAGTGTTATATCAATACTTAAAAGTTGAATCAATCACTAAGTATAACTAAATAATAATTGAAAAGTAAATTAACAATAATTATGGCCAGATTATTATGTTCCTATGGTATTATTTATGGTTTTCATTTCCATGGTAGATTATAAAATTGAAATGTTTTTACACTACTAATATCTTTACTGATAACATTAGTTTAAAATTTTTTATTTAGAGAAATTAAATTTTCTAAATCATTTGCATTTTTGGTAGAGAAAATAACCATGATACTGTCTCAGTTATGAACTTCCACTTAGAAATTGCCAGTTGCATGTTGCATTTTCTTTCCCCTCACTCACATGAACTTTTTTTCTCTCCAACTCTAACTGAAATACTAACTAGCATTTATTGAGTAATGATTATATGGCAAGCATATGGCTTATTGATTTAACCCTCCAAAATTTGAAAGTGGGGAGTTCTACTGTGTACCTATTATTTTAGTATGACAGTATTTTCAAACACCACCTCCATCTTGTGGAAGGGTAGAGAGTAAAGAACAGAAAAATAGAGAAGTAGTTAACTACAGGAAAAACAGGGAGCCAGGAAAGCACATAGTAAGGACACCTAGCCAGCCTTGATGAGTCAGAAAATGTTTCCAGAGGAAGTGAGACATGAAGAATGTTTTGGAATTACGAGAAGGTAAGTTGGGAGATAAGAGAAGGACATTCCATAGAGAGAAAATAGTTTATACAAAGCTTGCAGGTGAAAAATAAAAAGTTTGCAAGAAGTTACAAATAATTAAGCTGGCTCAGAGTATAGATCATGAGTATATGAGTGGCAATATGTGACAATGGAAAAGTAAGCAGAGTTCTTCTGAAGGGCAGAACAAAGCTTGAATGATTACACTCTATCCTGAAAACAAGAAGGAGCCACTAAAAATCTACTGAACACAAGAGGGCCTAAGTTATTTTAGGAAAATTACTCTGGATCCCTTTATAGGATGAAATGGAAGAAAAGACTAGTGGCAGATGGACCAGTTCAGAGATGAAAGGTGATTGTGACCTAAACTAAGGCACTGACAATGACCTTAAGAAGAAGTGACTGGGTAAAAGGACATTGAACTGGTAGACTTCCCAAGTCTTAATACACTGATTAGATGAGAGGAAGAGGTAAAATTCAGGATGGTTCTCAATTTTCTTACTTCAGCAACTTGGTTGGATGGCGGTGCCTATCACTGAGTTAGGGGAAAAAGGGAACAGCACCCCTTGCATTAGGTATTATTACACCCATTTCAGAAATAAAGCCCAAAGATTTGGATAAATCCCAAAGTCACAAACCTAGTAGGTGGTAGAGTCTATAGGATTATACTCCTGACTCCTGAGTCCATGCTGTTAGTAGGTGCTTTGACATGCTTTCCAAATCCCCTTTTGGGATTGAAGAATTTATTCTCCCAGCTGTTGGGAGTGCTGCCAGCTGACAAGCCCCTCCAGGAAATGAACTACACCAGTGATTCTCAAACTATGATCTTTAGACCAGCAGTATCAGCATCATTTGGGAACTTGTTAGATATGCAAGTTCTCAGGCCACATCCCAGACCTAATCAGAAACTCTGGCAGTAGGACCCAAGAGTCTGTTTTATTAAACTCTTCTGGGTTCTGATTCTGATGTACGCTAAAGTTTGAGAGACACTGACCTATGTTAATGAGAATTGCCTTGACAAACTTCTGCTCCTTTCTACCCCTTTGTCCAAATTTGAAACAACTCTGAAGGGCCTCAGTACTCCCCAGTCTCAGTACTCCCCATGGGCCAGTTGAAGCCTTTCTTGAGAGAGCATTGTATTGCAGCCCAACTTCTCCCTCTGCCCAGGTATGTTTGCTTTCCTTTTGCCAGCGGTGTTTAACCTACATGTTAATCTTCACTTCATATTTTGCCTCCTTAGGAACCTAACCTGCAATAGTTGATACCAGGAGTGACCAGAGATTGTAGACACTGAGATGGGATATTGGAGCTTGACCACCTGCCAGCCCCCTGATCATGAGGACCCTGTTACTGATGGTGGATGGAGCTCCTGGAAAAAAGGTAGCAGTGAAATTGTTAGAATGCTCACTGGTAGAAAATGGAGTTGGTATAAAGGAAGAAGTAAATGCACTAGTCGTGCAGTATGTCAGGTATTTGAGAAATATTAATTATTATTATAATTATAAGGATAATAGAATTATTTGGTTTTTGATGGGGCAACTGATGCTTTGGAAAAAGTAATAAAAGGTTGAGCAATTAAGGGGTAGCTTTGAAAGCCTGAAGTCCTCTTTGACAGCATGTAAAGAGACTCTCATCTCTTGGAGCTGGATGACAAAAAGTGCTGAGAACTAGGCTCCAAGTTTAATTTTAAAAGTAGCAGAGCTCCAAAGAAGGCTGAATTCTCAGCATAAGCAAGTCTGTTATGTCAGGGTTAGGACCTTAACTGGAAAAGAATGGGATCTTGAGATGTCGGATGCATTTGAAAAATTTAAATCCCCAGTTTCCAGTGAACTCTTGGGATCTACAGAAGTTGCCCACTTTTATTTATCGGAGGATAGCATACTCACACTGCTTGATGGTGACGTAGAAGCCCATGCATTTTAGGACAACACACGCTCCCTCCAGAACTGCTGCCCTCCAGAACAATAATTAATGTGAAAATCACACATAATCAAACACAACCTGGCTAGGGAAGCGCTAGGTCTAAGAGACAAAGGAGGAAAAGGACTATCAAAGGAGATAGATACAGGACCTAGTCAACATGTACCAGAGGAACTAGGAGAGTGTACTTGGAAACAGATGTTAAGAGTGCTGGATCAAGAGAAACAGAATATAAAGTTAAATAAGGAAGAATGTATTGCTGTGGGATCAATTTCCTGGGATACAGGATTTAACATCCTGGTAAGGACCCTCAGGAAGAATGCTAACATGCTTGGCAGTAGAAATGGCCCACATTAAAGAGAAGTAGAAAGGTGAGAATTGCCATGGCAATTGGTAGAGGAAGGAAGCAAAGGCTCAACTAAGTGAGCATACAGGAATGGATATATTACAAAATCTAAAAGCCCACTCACCACCTATGCTCTGAGATACTCCAGAAGGAATGAACCTGTGAGAGGGCCATTAGCATTATGAGACGTTCAGTGGAGGCTCTCCTTTATAAACCAAGGATGGAGATGTTGTTACAGAACTAGACTCTCAAATGGCAATGCAAAGATAGGATCTTAAAATGGTAAATGTAAAGTGGTGGATGTCCTAGGTTGCGTATTACTAGCTCACTCTGAGGTCAAGGCTTTCATAAGCCAGTATTCACTACTATAAATATTTGGTTAGTTAGAGTTCAGTTAGTCAGTTAATTAAATACTTCTGCGCTAGTTGTAAATAGCCATTGTAGTAAGCGCACTGAAACTCTCAACTGCCAATGTCCGTCTCCACACAGGTAAAGGTTTAATTGTTGGCACAGCATTAAACAGGAGCTCATGTTGATTCTGACTGATAAGGGCCTAGGCCATACTGCTTGTTTAGCATTTTGATATTCTGAAAGGTCTTAATTCATTAAGCCCATTATGAAGATTTGAAGAAAATGCTTAAATATTCCTTTTATTGCATATATTATGTGTGTTTATATGTATCATCTCTTTTTAAAATTACATAACACCTTTTTTTGTATTATGATATATTTACAATATTTATTTGAAAGGAAGTATACCAGGATGGTATGGAGCCATAGTGTTGTGGAGAAAGTGGGGCACAGGATGTAATGAAAAAAATAGATAACATGCTCGTTAGTTACAATCTATGTTGAGAATATCAAATACATAAGCAATGTTTGATTATCTACTTTACTTACATTAATTCACAACTAAGAAACAGTTCTGTTTTTGCTAAACCTTACAGTTTTACATTAGGGCATCCCTTTGAATCTAAAATATTTTTAAGCTTTCAATAAAATATGTATTTAAATCCCTTCATTTGCTGACCTATTATTGAAAATCATTGTAAACAATAAAAACACTTTTTAATAATTCTCCCAAATCAAACAAAACCTAGCCAAATATTCCCCAAAGTGTGAAACAACAAAGGCAATAGATGAAAATGAATCAGTGATGCTGTCTGGAATTTTAGCTTAATTTTTCGCAGTTACTCAAATATTAATAACTTGAGATCTGATCTTTTTAAACATGCAGAATCTACTTAAGCCTTTAAAAAATAAAAAGCTAAACAGAGACTTAGCCCTCATACTATAGGGAGCAAGCCCAATTTGGGAGAAGGAACTAGACAATTGCAAGACATTTTAGGATTGTTATTTCCATGCATTCCTAGAGACTATGTCCTAAGTGGGGTTACTGTAGGGAAATTGACTCTGCACGGATACTGGACTGCGTGCGAGCTGTTTTATAACCTAGGCAGACACTAACAGGTATTTTCAAGTGAGTGAATCAAGATGGTGGGTCTCTTACCACAGGTTTAAATAGACAGAAGCAAAATGTAAATCAACTAAAAGCAGGGACTGTTTTATTGTCAGTTACGGGAGAATTTTAAAAAGCTGAGAAACAAGCATTGAATTCTTAATTAGAAAATGATTATAATTTTTTGCTTTTCAAAGTATGAAATAGGGAGCAAAAAATCTTCAAAACTACACTTGGTTAGTGAAACTTAAGCTGCTATCCTACTGTTAGAAGTTTGAATAGGAGGCATACAAACATCGTTTTTAAAATAAAAACTATGGTAGTAGTGTACCTCAGCTTGACTTTTTTCCTGGTTGGAATCTGCTATGTGCCTTATTTCCTTTATCTGTACAATGGGGATTATAATAGTAACTACATCATAAATAAATGCCAAAAGCAGAAATTATCACCTGGTAGGTGGTAAGTGCTAAATAAATAATAGCTATTGTTATTGTGTTAAATATTGTTATTTTGTCAAATGGGAAGCTATAGTACTTTCAGCAGAGAGCTTTGCTACCTCGTAGACAAAACAGGAATTTATGATCTTGGAACTTAGCTAATTTTTATAACACTGACTCTTTGGGGAAATGTATTCTTTGTCCCAAACAACCTATTTATAACAGTTGGGGCATACATGCACATTTTAGTTGGAAGCAATCTGAATCAGGCAGTATGCGATGAGTGTCCAAGGAGAGCTGCATATATCTAATATTTTCTATATTAGGCCTTATCCTTGGAAAGTGGTTCAGATGGCACAATGCCCACACTTCTTACCTTTCTTAACTCAGTAAGGAGGACAAGAGGCAAACTGTTGTGAGATTAGTCTGGCTAGGTAGGCTGGTGCTAGATCATATCTTTGTTTACAGGTCATGTTAAGATTTTTTTTTTTTCATCCCAAGAAAAAATAGAAACCCACCAAAAGTGTTAAGCAGAACATGACATATGATTAGGTATGTTTATAAGAAGATTGAGCTGGCTGGCATGGAGAGGATGCGTTGGCGGGAGGCAAGGAGTTTGGGCAAATGTCAATACAAAAGACTGATAGGTAGTTATTGCAGTGGTCTGGTGAAAATAGTTGTTTGAGTCAGTTGTGATCGTAGCAGAGATTTTCCTTCGGAAGAGGGAATGAAAATGCAGGCTATTGTACTAACACATTTGACAGTGTTTCTACATTTGTAAGGTAGAGAAATTGTAGTTACCACACACTGTAACTGTGAATATTAAAAGTAATTTTGACACAGAGAAGCAGCAAGGCCACACAGCTAGACCGGGATAGCGCCAAGGTTAAACTCAAGCTATCTGACCCTGACAGCTTCTCCCTCTAGGGGCTGCCGTAAGAATTAAATGAGAAGATGCTTATAAAATGTCTAGAACAACCCTTGGTCCACTGAATGTTTCCTATTGTTGTGATTGTTAAATAAACAATCCTTTGTGCTTTTTAAAGCACCGTGACAACCGAGTAATAATATGATCCATCGAACAAGTCATATGCCTGGGTGTCAGTCAAAGTTATAACAGGATAGTTTTAAAGTTCAGTTTGCAATTATTTGACAATGTTTCTAAAGAGAAAGGACAAAGAGGCAGTAGCCTGTATGGTAGGGATTTCCCTCCTCAGACTATTGTGCGTGTTCCCCCTGCCTGGTTGCTATGGGGGTTTTGACAGGGGATGTGAACAAGGATGAAATTGAGTCTCAAGGCCCTTATCTGAACAAATGAGATGTGGATGCCAGCAGCTCCCTCCTAACTGGGATCCACCCTTGTGTAAGAGTCCTCCATCCTATCCTCATCCACTGAAGGAAACAGAGCCCCACAAACTCACTACTTTGCAATATTCTTGTTAGAGGGTTAGCTTAAAATAGCAGCTCTTTGCAGTTGAGAACTAAGCCCTAGTCAGGGTTGGGGCTGCCATGGGGCACATGTATCAGGTTCAGACCATGCTTTGAGATCCAAGTGAACCTCTCTTGACTTTGCCATAAAAAAATAAACAAAGCAAACACATTTTGGAGCCCAGAAACAATGTTAGATCCCAGAGAGATGATTGACATCACTTATTTTGCTCTCCACATCCACCTGGAGACCTCTGAATGCCTGGACCATGAGAGCCTTCCATAGTGGAAGCAGGGATGGCAGATCAGGGGAAAAACAGTTGATGCCTTTTTATCTTTTCCTCTTTGTTCACACACTCTTTAAACGAAACTTCCTTTTTTAAGCACCAGGTGTTAAAAAGTGTTTAATTAGGTCAAAACCTGGGGGTAGGCTAGGGAGAATTGAAGTAGGCTGCCGGTAAATCAAGTAGCCCAAAGCCATTCTGCAGTATTTACGCCCTTGAACATAGTGCACACCCCAAACATATTTGTGGGACTGATTAATTACAACATTTGGAAGGGGTGTAAGGGACCCCACACTTCCATTCCCAGGGGAGAGTTAAGTCATTTTTCCTTGTCTAAAGTTCACAATGCACAAGACACCGGTGGAAACCTCTTGTGCATGAAAATCGTGCATTGTACCATGGACATTCAGCTGGCAGTAAGACCTGGAATGCAGAATCAAAACAGTGAATTTTACATCTGCAAAAAATGGTCTGCAAAGTGAGTCAGCGACAGTATATCTTAAATAGTACTGTTAAAGATACTGCAGTGAAATGGGCCAGGTTACATTTCCACAGAGCATCTGCCTCAGAAGCTGTAACCTCTGCACCTCTGTCACTTTACCTAAATGCCCATTCCATCATGAATCTGCCTCTACAGCTTATTGAATCATTGAGCAAATGTGCTCTGCCTCTCTTTTAAATACTTTTAATTCCCGGCAGCTTGCAATGTTACTATATTATGAACTAAAGCAAAATGCAAATTCTAATGTGTTTCAAAAAGCACAGACTTGATAATAAAAGGAGAGAAAAGAGTAGCCTCCTCCTATTGTTCAAATAGATACACAAAGAGCAATGAATAGAAATAATAAATCCCAACCAAATGCATCATTTCTTATGACCCAGAAGGAGGCTTACCGATTATGACTAAGGCAGGTGTATCCATTAAATATAAAACTGAATTTGCCACTCGAAGGGTATTATAGTCGAGCTTCAGCACAACCCTGTAAAATCTCCCCAGAACCGGCCTTGCTATTCAATAGAGAAAAGAAGCAAAACATTATACCAAAGAAGGCAAGGAATTCTTTTTTTTTTTTTAAATCAGTGCGAGACTCACATCTTCAAACTTAAAATGTGTGTGACAAGTAAAGGAAGCTAAGTGTTAGTGCTGTGTTGACTGCCTAGCCAACCCAGGAAGACTAAACTGGAGTTAAGCTAATAATGTTGGGGCTTTTCAAGATAATCTTTTATACTCCTGGCTCCTTCAGCTGTAGCATGTCTATAACTGCATCTCCTGTTGGGCTCAATTGTACTCGTTGAATCCTTTCTTCTTTCAAAACAGCATGGATTCTGAATTGTTTCATTTGTGTTCTGTTGTATAATCAGAATTTTTAAAAAACAAAATGATAAGAGTACTTATATTTTAAATGGCAGTCTCCATTTAAAAAAATGATGAAAAATGATGCCTACAAAAAGTGATAAGTACCTAATTCTTTACTCCTTACCCCCAATTATATGTATTTCCTCTTTCTATGTCTTCCATACTTAAAAGTGACAACTGTACTGAGTCAAACATTGTGTGAACGTTTATTGGAGGGAGGCTTATTAAGTCTTTACAAAGCTTAATAAGTTTTATATTCCTGCATTTAGAGTAAAGAGGATGGAATTATAGGATTTGAAAATATAAGGAACCTTAGAGGGCATCCACCCCACAGCATTTTGCACAGGAAAGAAAGGCTCAGTTAGGTCAAAGGCAGCATGCTATAGCAAAAGAGGCAGAGCTTTGAGGCCAGGCAGTGTTGGTTTCAATTCATGACTCCATAATTTATGAGCAGGTTACTAAGAGCAGAGAAGCCTTGGTGTCTTCACCCGGAAAGGGTGTAAAAATGCCCAGTTCACAGACCTCTTTTAAGGATGAAATTAAGTAATGACCCCAAGTATCCAGCACATGACAAGGTACATTAGAAGTACTCAGTATATATTCTTTGGGACTTCGCTGGTGGTCCAATGGGTAAGACTCCATGCTCCCAATGCAGGGGGCCTGGGATTCCATCCCTGGTCTGGGAACTAGATCCCGCATGCATGCAGCAACTAAGAGTACGCATGCCACAACTGAGTCCGCATGCTGCAACTAAGAAGTCCGCATGCCTCAACTAAGAAGTCCGCATGCCGCAACTAAGAAGTCTGCATGCTGCAACTAAAAGATCTCGCATGCCGCAACGAAGATCCTGCGTGCCACAACTAAGACCCAGGGCAACCAAAAATAAATAAATATTATAAATATATATTCTTTGCCCCTCTTTCCTTGCCTGGGTCACACTATAGTCAGTGGCAGAATGGAAGTGATAATACAGGTCTCTGGAGTCCCACTTACACAACATCTCATCTTCATTTAAATGGATAAGCTGTGGCTGATCTACTCAAAGACCCCTCATTGCAGAAGCCCAAGCAGCCAAGGAAATTTGTCTTAAATCCACCAAGAGATAACAAGGTGTGTGGCAGGCCCACATCTGTAGCTCATCTGAAAGCGCAGAGTTGCTCTTTTGTCATTACCCCCATGGATTTCATTCTAATTCAGCTCCAGCCAACTTCAAAAGGGGAAGAGCGTCCCAACATCAGAAGCAGCTGCTGAACAAGGCCAGCAATATCTTTCAGCACCAGCAACGGGTAAATACATGGAATAAGTCCCAAGAAACAGGGGTCAAAATGTTCATGCTCACATGGTCATTATGTCAGAATACTCTAGTAGGGGAAGAGGTTAACATTTATTGAGCACCTACCAGGCATGAAGCTCTGTTGTCAACCCACTTGTGAAATAGGTGTTATTACCCCCATTTACAGACATGGGCTCAGAGAAGGCAAGGAAATAACCCAGAGGAAATAGGGTAGTAAGTGTCAATGCCAGGATTTACAGCTGGGTATTCTGACTTCAAAGCTCAAGCTGGTTTCACAGCACTCACAGCCTCCCAGAACTGTTCACTTTAACACGTATTGGCTAAGCCTGCTCAAATGATGATTTAAGTATAAGTAGTTGGGATTATAGAAATCTGATCATAAATCAGTGAGACTGGCCACTGTGTTTAAAGACATGCTGTTCAGACTGTATTCCATAATCTATCATGCAGCTACAATACTAACCAGAAGATAACTTAGCTAGGGAAGGACAAACTAGCAAGCTCATGAGTCAGACTACAGTAGGAAGCATTTAGTAATTACGTTTTATAGGAAAACGTGCTTTTTAACAGTTTTTAAAAACCCACAGGTCAGAGAGTCTAGAATATGTTCACTATGGAAAGATGTAACATTAGTTTCCGCTTAAAGTCTTTATCATGTGAAACTAAATATGTAAGTTTTCAAAAAGTGAGAAACTCAGGGCAGAAAAATTTTTTAAGTATTTGAAAAGAAAGAGAACAAATTAAATTACCATGCAGGCTAGACGATGCAAACAATAGAATCAATCTCAAATTTTTAAACAGATTGCAATTTATCTCAAAAAATAATTTCACTATTATAATTGATATATGATTTGGTATAGTACAGGTGAGTTGGTGATTCTTCTGCTTGGCTGTGAAATATGCAGTTTCAGTGTTGATGTCATAGAAGCTGTATTCATTAAGGTACAGTTTGGCCATTGCAACAAGACCCAAAATAATCTCATATAACCATCAAGCATAGCAGTCCAGGGCTCATATGGTGGTCTGTTATATCAAGAAGCCAGGACCATTTATCTGTCTTTTGCTCTGCAGCCCTAAACACCTGTCTTCCATGTCAGGGTTTGAGATGGCTATGCTAGCTCCTACCTTCACACCTTCATTCCAAAAGGAAGGAGAAAAGGGGAAAGTAGGACTGAGACTCCTTCCCTTTAAGGATATTTCCTGGAAGTTTTACATAACATTTAATGGAGGCTAGGAAATGCCTTTAGCTAAAATTCTATTGCTAGGATAGAAAGGAAGACAAGTAATGGGGACAACTACTATAGAAGCTCGATCTGCTATCCATGATGTGGATCTTAATTGGGCAATTTGAAAATTACTCTGTCAGATGCTATTTCAAGTTGTAAAAATTTCACAAATGTTATAGGACATACTAATTTACTCCTGAGCAGGACGTGATCCAGATGTGTACACTGAAAGAGAAATGTGATAAAACCAGTCAGACCTAGAACAAAGAGATGACCCTGGTGGGTCCTTGCAAATAAACTGGCATCAGCCTCTTGCTTCATTTCTCTAGAATCTGTTAAAACCACTAAGTTGTAAAGATCAACAAAGATTTTCCAATAAGTAAGACTGTCATTTATTTTTTTAAATTATCACATAATGCTCTTTAAGAAGAAAACAAGTACTCATCACAAATTTTTATTTTGATATAATATACAAGTAAATGCAATAGTGATTTTGCATCAGTAAATATTGAAGGCTTACATAGTGTCTTATTACACTTCACAAATGATCCATTATGAGTGTAAATATTACACTTACAAATGTTCCATATGTCTTCAAACAATCCAAAGCAACAAATGTTATATAATATATTATCTAATTGATTTGCCTCATATATTTATGTTAAAAAACATTGTTATCAGCTCAGGCCATTTAACTTAATCCTTTTAGTAACTGTATGAGTCGTGTATTATCTCCATTATATCCATAAAAAATAAGATGAAGTCACTTGTCAAGATCACACAGGTCATAAGTAGAAGAGTTGGAGCTCACATCACATCTGTCTCCAAAGACTATGACGTCCCCTATAGGAAATCCCCAAATCTAAACATATTCACTAATGGCTATCTTGGAATATTTTAAGGCCACTAAAAATCTTCGCATCATGCTTATAACCAGTGAAAGAAAATTAAAATGAGATGTGGCTCTAAGTATGGGGCTGTCACCTCCTCCTCCTTTCCCTCTCCTAACTCATCTTAATCACTTAGGATAAACACTTCCCCTCCCCCCACCTTTTAACATATTGTGGTGACAAGTTAATTTAATCAGAAAGCTTTGGCAAAGTGTAAAATTTGTTGCAAGGATTTTTTTCGATTTTGTACACATTATTAATTTAGGGCAAAAGAATGTTAGTTCAGGTCCTGAACTGATATCTGAAAAAGAGTTTATTGAATTTAGAACTATATCAATCGAGGTACCATTGAATGTGATTCCTCTTTTATTTTCGATTTCAAATCAACAAAATCTTTGGATGTTTATGCTATTCCATAATATATTTTTGGATGGCAGAGTTGAAGGTGAGAAAATACTTCATTTACGTGTTCCCAGAATAGCTGCAGAAAAATCTTTAATCTCTGCTTCTTTCTAAGTTCTGTAAGAACCAGTTGATTCTGAAATGACAAATGGTCAAGTTAATTATAAATTTTGTTTTTGTGTTAAGATTATATTGTTTAAAGCTAGCCTATCAGAACTACTAGCATAATATTAATTTGCAGCAAAGACCTTTACATGTAACGAAGTCATCATTTTTATTTATGAATTGAAATAACAATTAGGCTTTATTGTTTATGTTACAAAACTGTTGACAGTTGCTGCCCTTTACTGGTTTGCAGTGGTACCACAAATCATAACTCGTGGTTAGTTGTCAAAGGTGTAAAGGTCTCCACATGCTATGCATTGTTCCAGATAACACATGTGTGTGAAGATCAGCCAGGGAGCCATCTGAAATAACTCTTCTTGACCTCAGGACTCACAGAAGTGGTTCACTACTTACTGTGTATTGTCATTTCCCCACTTGAAAGTAGGTCATCAGAATTTCCCATTTCTTCTTTCGATATTACCTTACATACTCAACTGATCATCTGTGTCCTCAGTGAGTAGTGGTCAGTGAGTAGAGATTTTCACTGATTTTCATATAACTAATACATGACATATAATTAAGAGATGAGAGTGAGGCAAGCATTATAAATCATGATAAATATGTAATGGGCACCACACCAAATGCATACTATAATACCATTGAAAAAATTTTCCACTATTTCAAAACAACTTTTAAGAGCATTATGAGTAGGTAGGGTGTTTTAATTTGTGATTTTTATCATAATGTTGCTTTGCAGCAGCTCTACAGCTACCGATATTATTTGCTGGTTATTCAGAAGTTGTTCCTTCCTGGCCACATATGCAAATGATACTTAGTGTCTCCCACAACCCTAAATTTAACAAGTTTGATAAAACTGGACTATGGGACAATTAAGCCTTCCACTCTGACATTGGTCGTGATATTGTGGCTTCTAGGCTCTGTGGTACTCAGGCTCAGCAGCTTGCCAGCACCAGACAAAGTGTTCCAGTCTCTTATTCTTTAGCATTTTTATAAAGATGTGCAACAAAACTGAGAATCCCGTCCAAGTTTCCCTGGTTTGAATTCAGTACTGAACAAGGAACAGAGATGTAATTTGTAGAGTTTGTAAATATGTGGTTATGTGACATCCTAAGTGAGAAAATGAGATTCCTTTTTGCTAAAACAAATACTATTTCATGTGTATCCCATGCCTTTCCCGGAGGTGCTCGAGATAATCAACTGAAGTCTTGAATTAAACTGCCTTTCCCATGAAACATTGTTTCCTCACTATTCATATCTTTGGCAATGACGCTGTAAAAAATGTTATTTCATCACATCATATTCTTTTTTGAGGACCCTCAGGAAAAATCCAGGCTGGTCTTATTACAAAGAACAGTGATACTTTTCCTATATCCTAGTTTTGTTTTTTTTTTTTTTAATCTAATAGATACTATCAATTAAACTATAAGATTTTTTTCTTTTTTACTGTAAACTAGTAAGCTTTGGGAAAAATTTGTGGTACATGGACATTATGATGTGCATGTTAAGCCTTATTTCTCACTGCACTTTGTTTCTGCTCCCTTTTTGGGGTCATATTTTATATATTCTTGTAAGTGCCTGAAACCCTTTCTGAAATATAGTGGCAGCACAAACTAAAAAACAGGCAAAGGAGTTCAAAACAAACTTCCCATAAAAATATAGAAATGAAATCTCCATACAAAAATCAATGATATTAATAAAAAATAATACTGGCTGACATCAAGTGTGAAGAGGACTGTTCTCCATATCCAAAAATACATAATATTTTCCCCAAAAGACTTAAACAGTACAAATATGGTTAAGCCTCAAAGAGTTGCATAAATATGAATTAATGTGATTTGCTGTAAGTTTCCATCAGACTTTAAAAACAATATCTTAAATCTCTAGCCATGCTGGCCTCTTCCAACATGCCAGGGAGGCTAAGGGACCTTGTACTAGTTGTTTGTTCTTTCTGGAACATTCTTCCCCTAAATATCTGTGGGACCAGCTCTCTTTCCTCCTTAACTCTCTGCTCAATGTCACCTTCTCTGTGAGGTCTATGCTGACCACTCTATTTTGCACTACAACTTGTCCTCAACCTATCACTCTTAATCCCTACTATCCTGTTCTACTTTTTTCTTGTTTTCATATGTTATCCTCTTTCAAACATAGTGGATAATTTACTTATTGTGTTTATTGTTTATATCCTTTGTCCTCCATCTAGAATGTAAAATTCATGAGTTCAATCTTTGTTTGAACTCATGGTGAACTTTGTTCACCACTGAATCCCAAGCTCCTAGAACCATGCCCATATTATGCACTCAACAAATATTTTGTTGAATGAAGAAAAGGTATGTGCATGTAAAGAACACTTAAAGAAAATTGAAATTGTAAAGGTTTTATAGGACTTCTTATTCTTAGCTAATATAAAAGAATTGTTTAACTTAAAATTATGTTTGTATAAATAAATTCTGTCAGAGATCTCACCATTTCCTCACATATCTATTTTTTTTTCTTTTTTATTTCAACAACTACCATTTTAGTATAAATCATTGTCTACCTGGCTTCATACAGTAGCCTCCCGTTTGCTCTCCCTGCTTCTACTATCTCTGAACTTGGATTCATTATGAACATAATTTCCAGAAAAATTAAGTTAAAAAATACGACACTATTCATGGATTTCCTCTGCTCAAAACTCTTATTGCTCCATATTATCTCTTGGGTAAATTTCATATTCTTCACTGGGAAATTCAAGGAGCACTGACCTTATTTTCCATTGATCTAATTTTCCAGACGTATGCCCACAATTTCCAAGCATGATACCTTAACTCGAACGGCTCTGCTTCCCCACCATCTCCTAAAACTGAGTTGACTTCTGGGCTTCCCTGCCTTTGCTCTCGCTCAGTCTCATGCTGAAACTCCCTCCATCACTTATCTACCCAAACCCTAAAAGGTCTCCCTCCTCCCACCTCCTTCAGTGGAACACTCCCTGATCTTTAAGACCAATTGTATTCATTTTTCAGTCAGTTTTAAAAATTTGTATTTCAGTTTTTAACCTTACACTGTGTGATATTGTTATAAAATCATTAAAAGTTGTCTTAAGCATAGAAATTATAGCTTATACTTCTATATATTCCAGACTACTTGGCAGAGTATTAAACGTATTATAAATGGTCCCCAAAATGCTTATTTATTAAATAAATAAATAATAAATAAATGTAAGCATTTATGCTGACATACTAACAATGGAAGGGTCACTACTATAATATGGGAAGTAAATAATATTTGCAAGGTGTTTTTTTTTTTAACCAAATATCACATTTATTCGTCACAACAATCCTATAAGATACTCAGCATTATTCCTATTATTCCCATTTTTACAGCTGAGGAAAGAGAGGCTCAGAAAGATTAAGCCCATTACCTAAGGTCAAGCAATGTATTAAAGGACTTGAATTCTGATCTTTGAGGATTTGCCAGTATATCATACTACATTTCATAATGACTTTAACTTGAATCCACAGAAAATACATGCATATATATAATATGTACACATGCTTACATATAGTTTGACTAATAAGTTTTCAATCTAAAATGTTTTGGAAGTTTGACCTTTATGAAAGTCTGATTATAATAATTCACAAGGGCATTTTGCATAGATATGTTAGCTAGTGCTGGTAAAGAAAGTCCAATAGTCACTGACTGATTTTGAAAAAAACCCAACCAGAATATAATGTTTAAAAGCTTTGAACACCTCATGACTGGATCTTACAGAAGGTCTCAGAGAAATGGTGTTTACAAGTCAAATAATTCACTTCTAGGAGAGATTTATGATAGCTTATGGCTAATACATATGTTCCAGAAATTGGGCCTTAGTGAACACAGTTACAAATTAACTGTATCATGTGGCAAATGCTTGATTTCTTCCTTTCTTAAAAATATGATTTCAAGGTCCCTGGCCTTCATTCTATCTGACCTTTCAGGGAGTCAAACATATATCCCACTTAATTCTAATATATAGAAATTTATATACAACTTTTAGAAATCAGAGATCCTGTTCTATTATCCAAGAATGTGAAGAGTATATTTATTTTTGTCTCAGCTTTCATTTAAATCAATCCCAACCTCAAAGCAAGACTCAAAATACAAAAGCTAGAAGAAACCTCAAAATTTAAGGTGCTTCAATAAGAATCACCTGTAGAGGTGCTGATTCAGGAACCTGCTTTATAGCAAGCCCCCAAAGACATTTTGAGATAGGATTCCCATTTTGAGAATTTAGATTCATCTAACTCAACTTCCTTATTTTACAAATTAGGTAATTAAGGCCCAGAGAAGCAGATGACTTTTTCAAATTCACACAGCAGGGAAGTGTCTTAACAAGGTCTTAGTCTCTTGACTCCTAGTCCAGTGCTACTCACACTATTGCTCATTGGATTTTCTGAAAACATTTCTTTGAAGGATCCAAACATATAATGGTTGTAAACTAAACCACATTTAGATCAGTCTCAGATTTTCTGTGGCTGAAAGTCTGAGGTTCTGCTTCTCCGTGCTTAAAAGAGCTATGAGCATTCAGCTCTCCTTGATTATCAATCAGCTCTTAATATGAGGACAATTGCAACATCTTAACAGTAATATATATACCATGATATACGGTAACCGACAGTCTAGCTCTCTTCCTTTATTGCAAACTCAGCCTTCAGAAAATAGCTGAGGAGAGAGGTAGTTTCCTAAGTCTCATTTTACATAGATATCAAGAAAACTAGGGTTTATAAATGCAGAGGCATTTGGGAATATGTGGGGAGGGCATGTAACAAACAAAACCAGATAATTCATTGTTTCCTTATCACCAATACATCTCTTGACTTTTTGGTCATAAACCCTTAAAAAGCTTGATTAACTGTTCCATCGTCACTAAAAAAGAAAAAAAAAAATCTGAATTCTGCTTTGACTTAGAGAAGTACTGGTTACTGTAAATATCAATTTGTTGCTGTTTCCTTCCATTATGCATAATGATTTCTAAATTTCTTGAAGTTTTGCATCTTTTTCTGTCCTGTTTTATCTTGTTCCCCAGTTCTTTTTGACAAATAGTTATTCTCCAACAGAAGTTTGAAGCACACTATTTTTGCTATTTAGGATAACAAAAATGCAAACCATGGTGGAATGACTGGGGACTGGTTCTTTTATCAAATGCTTAATTGGTGTCTATAATTACTAATTACTCAACTCTGTTATTCATGTGTGGCTTATCCCTGGTTATATGTTTGAACCTTGGGTTTCCAGGTCACCAGTCTGCTCTGCAGCCACGTTCTCCTGCTGTCCGTGCTTACTCAGGGAAATCCAACTAATTTTAATACCAATCTAAGCACAAAAGCTCATTAGGAAGGTATATCTCCTGCTGAAATAAGGCATATAATGTATTCAAAAGCAAATATAGAAGTTTTTAAAATTATTTGCTGTTTTAGATTACTCTTCTTCTCTTAACACAGCGTACTTAGAACTGAATGGGCAGTATCTGATCCTATTAGCTTGAGACACAAAGTTTCCATTTTTGTAGGTCAATAATGGTAAATTTTTAGCGTGTTCGTATGTCTCAACCTAAATAACATAGGATACTTCCTTTCTCTTGATTTTCTTTTCTTTTGCTCTCAATTCTTATTACAGATTTTCCATGTCAAAAGCTCATAAGCACTCACCACAAAGGCCATCCATATGTGGCTGTGAGCTGCACTCATACCAAACTACTTGGAAGTGCCAAAATATGCCCTATTGTATTAGGCCTCCTGATTCTGTTCCCCCTGCTTCCTGGTCAGAAGGCCTTTTGCTCCTCTGTCTGCCAGATGAACACCTACTCATCTTTTGAGATGTAGGTCATGTACCACTTCATCAGCTTTTCCCAGGATTCACCAAGGAGAATCAGACATTCTTTCTTTGGGGTTCACCTGCTCCCCGTGGGTTTCAATCTCAGCTCCCACGGCAGCATTGCATTGGTTGTTTACAAGTCCATCTTCTCTAACAAACAGCCTGTAAACTATGGGAAGGGACTGCTATTCATCTTGTTATTTCTAATATAGTCCCTAGCACATAGGAGGTGTTTAATTCATGTTTGAGAATGAGGAAAAAGGAAGGGAGAGGGGAACAAGAAATAATTTCTATGATATCATAGGAACCTTACAATTGTGTTATTTTCTATGGCATTTCAAAGTTTGGAGAACTGACAATTGAGTTTCTTCCTGGCTTACTGAAGTAAGAAGAGAATTCATAATGCCTCTGATTTCATTCTTCTCCATTACACATTGAGGCAGGATTTAAGAGAATTAGTCATTTACCGTAGGAGAGGGAGCCTTCTTGCCAAAGGAGATGGCAGCCCACTGGGAAGCAAAGGCCACCTGGCACAAACCCATCTTACTTACTAGAAGCCAACCCAGCTTATCTCCACTGTCTCCACTCAGCATAGAAGCTAAAGGATGGAAGCCACTGAGCTGATAAAAACAGCAGTCAAGGCAATCATTTCAGAACAGTAAAACCAAACTCAAAAGCAGAAGTCAAGAAAAGCAGGGAGAAACATCTGAGTAGAATACAGCTCAAATCAATGGCACCCTGTGATCTTAGATTTCTCTTCTGTGTCTGCTATTTTTCTATTCTTGGACTATGTTTCATCATGGATATTCTCACTGCAGTGGTCCACCGAATTTTAGTTCAGCCCTTATGGCATCCCACCCCACATTTATAGGACAGTGTAAGAACCTCTTGCAGAAGCTGCTAAACCACAGAGGCTGGACTCTATTGTACTTTGGGCCAACTGCCTGATAGAGATCTTGGAAGTCCTGTACCATTATCTTAATTGTCTGCATCTTTGCCCCATCTTGCATACAAAAGGAGTGTCCAGACTTCACCATTACTACTACATTTCTCTTAATCAATCTCTAGTATAATATTAAAAATGCACATTACAGTTAGTCTAACTCTCTTTTCCCACATGATGATATATACTCTGCCTTGAGAGTTTTGCATTGCCTCTAGCCCCTGGCAGGTGGTGTGGGTTCCATTAACATTGATTGAATTTAAGGGAAGAACCATTGAGACAGAATTCATGGAAAGATCTCTGAATTAGGCAAGGGTTATTACTCAGTCTTCCTTCATATATTTTTCTTCTCAATTTGGAAAGGCTGCTGATTTTGTTGTTGGAGAATAACTGAAAACATGAAAATTACATTTGAGGAAATTGACACAGCTGTTAACTTTTGAGACTGAACTTTTCCAGCCAACACACTGGATTAATTGGGAGATCTCCTTTTCTCAAGAAATGTTGATCTTAGACAAACTAAGCACAAAAAAATACAAGTTCATAGAGGCTTACTGAGTTTGTTCAGACCACAGCATTATCCAAACCCATTGCTGAGATGCCCCTTTTTGTAGCCTTGGAAAAAAGATAAACTGTTAAACAAATATTGACTATGTGTTCTGAGTCTCAAAAAAACCAAAATAGGTTAAAAAAGGCTCAGGGTGTCATGATTTTTGACAGATTTTAGTGGTTGGATAAAAACATCTAGTGTCACAGTGCTCTGAAAGCATAAAAATTAAGAAGTGATTTCTGTTGACTTCTTATGGGTGAGATAGGTTAAACACAATTAAGAAAACTATTCATGGTTCATAAAGTTGGAATAGAAAAGACACATGAAATACATATTTGACTATGACTAAAAAAGTTCATCTTTTAGGTTGGCATACTTTCTCCTGAAGAAAATACCAAAACCCACATTTTGTTAATTTTTTTCATGTTATTTTAACCAAAGCTTCTAATTTTATTATTTCCAAACTATTTTACACAGTGCCATATATTAGTAAGCACATGGGTGCTAACGGTCATGTTCCTTGCATCAGTCATTAACTATCAATGGCTTATACAATCTGCGATTCTTCACGTTCTAGAATCAGTAACACAGTCACTATGTGTATTTTCTTATATTAAACAATATGTTCTTTGGTCTGCTATCGGTCCTCAGAAGAACTAAATGAGGTTGTTGATATACCTATGTTGGGCATCTTGATATTTGGATAATTTGGGCTTGTAAATTTAAAGTTTCAAGATAAGTGTACTTGGTACACCTACAACAGCAGGAAAATGCCAGTATCGTCAGTGATAGAGCCCAGTCCAGATGCTTAGGACTTGTGAGAAGTTTAAATGTCAAAATATTTAAGGATTAAAAAATCCTCTTAGGTAAAGAACTTCAAAACCTGTCAAAACTACACTGCTAATGACTCTGTAATAAAACATGTCCCTGAGCACAGAGTGGAGACAAGAAAGAGCTAAAGGTTTTACAACTACTAGGAAGGATGTTTCTACTGGGACACAAACAGCAGTTATAAGAAGCATCTATCACATAGTATACAACTGGTCAAATAGGACTTGTACCTGATTTGGATACTTCAGACATCTAAGTCTTAGTTTAATATAGTGGGAATTAGTTCCTGTTACCAAGAAGGCTATTACTGAGTCCTGGGAATGGGCAAAAATTATTTGCACCTGCAAGAAACATTTCTTTTGTACCTACTTTATGTCAAGTACTTTGCAGTATTTATAAAAAGACACATATCTTTTTGGACCAGATACATTGCAAATATGCTACTACTACCAGTTTGTCATACTGATGTTACAAGTATTTAAACAACCCTGCCAAATCTCTAAAAAGAAGGTTTTTAAGCAGCTAATAACCTAGAAAAATGAACAAGAGTTAGAGACCTAACAGAATTACAAATAGATGAAAATCTAAGTTGAAGAAGAATGAGGAATGCTAGGAAACCAGCCTGAGATCTGAAGTCAGAGAACTGAAAGATTAAATAACTCTCCTCTAAAAGGAGAGAGAAAAAAGTAGAGTTGAAAGTTTAAGTAAAAACAGAAAAATCATTCTTTCCAAAGAAAGTTAAATATATATACACACACACACACACACACACACACACACACACACATAGGTGGAGAAAGTAAAGGATGATAGAAAAGATGCCAAGAAAATACCTAAAGTAAATTTCTGATTGTTGTGTATTATGTAAACAAATGCACAAAGATACGTTCAGGAAAGCTGGTTTCATATGTAAATTCACAGGTTCTCAGTTTGAGGAAGTATATCAGATCCACCCAAAGAGCTTTTTTGGAGAAAAAGTCCTTCCCACCCATCCCCACTAGAGGAGAGATCATGATCTGGAGGAGAAGGGGTTTTAATATTGAAAAGCCTCCTCAGGGATTCAGATTTCCTGCTCAGAGTTTAGATCCATTTGTTTGGTTGGTGATTTACTGAGTATGAAAAGAAAAGAGCAGATGTTTGAGAGAAAAATTCACCTCTGGAAGACTATCACTCTTGGAGTGGGAGAAGCTACTTACCTGGAGAGGGTCCCCATTCACATATTGGACGTATTTCGGCCTGATGTCTGCTTCCTAGTCAAAGGGAACCTGGGAATGAGGGAAGTTATAGTATAGGAAGAGGGGGAAGGAGGTTAGTTCTGAGACTTTGACAGCTGAAAGGGAAATTTCTCCAGGTTGGGAGCCAATATCACAAAGATCCTGGTATATCCTAGACTCCTAATCTCTGCGCAGGTTCCTTTCCTTTGCTTTTTACTGGAGAAACACCTGAAAAGATCAGACAAATCTGAGAATGGGAACTCAAAAGGAGTTTTCCTGGCTTGAGAGAAAAGGGCAGGAGGAAAAGGTAAGGATGAGAGCTGTCTGTATCTCAGTGCTCAGTCCAGGATGCCATTGAGAAGTGAGGGGACTGCTTGGGTGTTGTTTCTCAGGTTGTACTGGCTTCTCAGAAGGGACGAGGCTCTGGCAGCCTATGAGGGAGGGTTAGGTGGTGAGTGGCCTCTCCCTGTAATCAGGATATTTTGACCCTGGAGGAGCGTGGGCAGAGAGTGGACGAAGAGCCAGGCCTGGTCACTGTCTAAGAATGCCTTTGAGGACTTTATCCCTGCAGGTAACCCCTTTCTTCAATAACAGTGCTTGAATGTAGAGGTGGAGAGGAGGAAGGCAAGGAAATCACAGATTCCTGCAGTGGAGGGAGTCGAGGGAGAAAGGCTTCATCACGGCCTCTCAGGGGTTGGAGGGTCCAGGGTGCCTGGAATCCCCGTCTCCTTCCTGGCTGCTCAGGGCCAAGAAGGATCTGGTGATAGGCTCACGTTCAACACGCTTCTTCCCTATGCACCTTCTGCCACCACCCCAGCCCCCCTGCGCCCCGAGTCATGGCAAAAAAATGACCCCTCTGCACTTAGCTCAGTGCTTCCATTGTGAGGCATGCAGTGAGTGACCAAGTGTCCCCAATTGCCCATTTCTTACCCTCTGCTTTGTCTTTAACAAACTGGAGTTCGACTTCTCTCCTCCACACAGGACCCTGAACTGGCCCCCAAATCCAAGCAAATACTATAAACGCAGAACATGCTTTCTTTACAGTTTATCCCCCAAATTGGTGGACCAAAGAGACACATTTCTTCTCAAACCAGCTGGTCACACCGTGGTTTACGCCCTCTCATCTGACCAACTTTCCCTACTGCTTATGCCCCTAACCATACAAAAGCCCGGTTTCTGTTTGATTTTGTGATGCTTGCAGATTTGTGAGATCAGAGCTTTCTCCCTATTGCAATAGTCTTTCTTTTTAATTAAAGTCTGTCCCTATGTAAGTCAGTCTGGATTTTTTTTTTTCCCTTGACGTTAGTGTGTAGCTGAGAGTGATCCCGGGTAAGTTTGAGCCCCACTGCTGGGGAAGGAAGTCTTGGGGCGGGGGGGGGCATTTGTCTTTCTCTTCAGAATGGCGAGGAGGCCAGAAAACCACAGCTCTCTCTTCAACTTTCCGAAGAAGAATGAATTTCTAAATAAGGAGGTTTGAGGCTTGCGCTGTAGGGGCCGCTGGCTGGGCAGGGGAATTGGTGGTTGAAAAACACCGTTGCGATCACAGCTAGGAGCGAGGGGTGTGCTTAGGAGCGGTTTTCGAGAGGAGAGCCAGGAGTGAGGGATGGGACGGGCGAGGTTATGAGTGGAAGGTACGTGAAGAGTTAGTAGAAATCGCGCTCGTGTGGGCAAGCTAGATGTGGCGGAGGTGAAGGGGAGTCGCTGAGCCTCAGTACCCCGAGGTCCTGGAGCGGCGGCAGCGGCGGCTAGAGCAGCAGCCGCAACAGCGAGCGGGACGGAGTTAGGACCGCTCGGAGCGCCCAGGTCTCGAGGTAGTATAAGGTTTGCAATCCTTCCACTTGCTGGCAGTTGCAGAAGATCTGCTTTTAAGTGAAACGTACTTGCCACCCCTCCAAGGGCTGCAGCTTCCCCCGGCTTGCTTCCTTCTCTTCCCAGGCCCTCCCTTGCGCTCACTCTTTGATTCGTACTCGCCCCTAAGTTTGCAGAGAGCTCGCTGCCGGCTCGGAGCCGGGTCCGGCCAGGAGCCGCGGGCGGGGTCGGGAAGCCAGTGAACAGCAATCCAGAAGCATCGTGGGCCATGTATATTTCATCAAATGGACTTCGGGTGCGTCGCGTCTCGCAACCATCAACGCTATGTGCAGTGACATTTCTGACTTGAGTGGAGGAATGCGCGAAGGAAGCCCGGACGAAATTGGTACTAGAGGATCTTCTTGGCGCCAATGCTAATTGTCCTGATTTATGTCCCTTCTGACTAAGCTCAACGTCTTCGTCTGAAATACAATGAAACCTGTGCCAAGCGGGGTAGAACCACCGGGCCGCTGGTTCTGATCCCCGGGAATCAGGAAATCGTCCTGCAGCTTAAAAAAATTAAAAAAAAAAAAAAAAAAAGGATAGAGGAAAAAATAGAAAAAAAAAAATCCCTCAGTAAAAGTTTAAGGCGAGAAGTGGCAGAGGCAGTGGCGCGAGGAGGCGCGGAGGAGAGCCGGCAAGCAGAGGACTGGGCTGGCAAGACCTCCCGAAGGCTGCGATTTCATTATTAATATCACTACATTTTTGGAGGGAGAGACACCTTTCTCATCTTCTCTTCCTCTCCGCCCGCCCCTATTCCCTCCCCCTCATCTACCTGTCAAAGTCACTGATCTTTTGCATTTCGGAAGAGGACGTCAACGGGAAGGAATTCCCCCTCTCGGCTAGGGCTCCGAGAGGGGGCTGCGCGCGGAGGCTCCCACCAGTCCCCGGGGCCGGAGGCGAAGGTAATTAAGCGGCGGGTAGTGGCGGCCGGGCGCGGGGCTTCGGGTCCGCTGGGTCTTCTGCAGCCGCCGGCCAGGCGCAACCTGGACCCCGGGGGGTGCGGCGGCGGGGACGCGGCGCTCGGGTCCACACCCCTAGCTCTCCCGCTCCGCCCGCTCTGAGGAGGCTCGGCGTAACAGCCGCCGCCCGCCCAGCGCCGCCCGGGGCTCCGCTGCCGAGGCCGCCGCCCGAGGCGCACCAGGCTGGGCTCGGCCGCCGCCCCGCGCCGTCGGCTGGGTTCCCGCCGGGCGCCTAGCGAACGGGCCTCACGGTGAGTGCCGCCGGCTTCCCCCTCCCGCCGCGACCCGCGCGTTCCGCCTTTGCCCCTCTCCCCGCCGGCTTCCTCCCTCCCTCCCTCCGACACCCCCCCCCCGCCCCCCCGGCCCGCCGCGCAATCCACGGGCGGGAGGGAAGGCTCCGGGTGGGCGAGGAACTTTGTGAAGCGCCTTGTGGAGGCAGCGCGCGCGCGCACACCCCGCACACTCTCACACCCAGACACAAGTCTTCCTGGTGTGCGCCCCGGGCAGGTTACATGTGTGTTTGTGCTGTACTCAGTGCCTGGACTCACAGATACACAGCTCGCTCTCCCCCCTCCCCACCCCCGACACCTGACCGCACACAACGCATCGGAGGGTTCTTTTTTCCTTTTTCTTCTTTCTTGCTTTGCCAGTTGTCCTTGCTTGGGGAAAAAACTTGCCCTCTTGCCGGCCCTGTGGAGCTGGTGGCCACACTGAGCTTTTGAAGTTCCTTTCTTTTAATCTCCTTTATTGGTGTGAGATTAAAGCATTACTATCCCATGTCGTGCAGCTGGGGAGAAGGGAAAATTGAAAGAGGGAAAGACTTGGTGTAGGAATGCTGTCTGGAATATTTTCTCAGGGGTTGATGGATTCGGCTAGAGACATTGAATTGCTCTCCTGTATGGATCTGTGGATATCTATATATAATACAAATAATACTGAATATTATTGGGCCCAAAATAACCAATTAAGTGATTCAGACACGGGAAAACTTAGATAAGAAAAGAAACTGCGCCCTCTGCTGTTTATTTTAGTAACCTCGCTCGGACTTTTTTTTTTTTTTTTTCTTTTTATCTTTTCCAGAAATCCACTCAGGAGGTTGTCATTTTACAGGGCAGGGGAGGAAAATTTCTAGCGGAGATTTTAAGCAACTTTATTTGGAAAAGCTGGAGGTAGCGTTTCCATCCTCGCATCGGGTATAGATTTCCAGAGAGTAGAGGCTTTTGTTTCCCACTTCCTCCCCCATTCTTCCCAGGGAATGGTAATGGAACCACTCATTATCATAACAGTTTGTCAAGCTTTGGAATGGAAAATTCTGAGTAAGATTCAAAATTCCACTAAACATATGGTGGATCTGGCAGTAGATTTGCTCTAGAAATAAGGCCCTATTTTATGACTGAAAATACTAAAAGTTTTCTTATCTTACAGAATTGGGGAACAAAACAGAAGAATCTTCTAATAAAATCATTTATTCAAATACACTTAATGGTTCAGCTTGTTAGAAAAAAGTTTTCCAGAAATTTTCTTTTTCGCAGTAGGGGCAAGGTTTTTCTGATTTGTCTAGTCCTTGAGATCATCTCTAAAAAAAACTTGGGGAATTAACAACCCCAGGTTTCATTAATTAAGTATTTTGAACTGTAACTTTGACTGCCTTAAATGCTCCCCATCCCTTTTCTCTTTGGCAAAGGAAAATCAGCTCCATAACTGTTCAAGATTCTTTTGGAAGATAAGTAACTTTCAGTTTTTCATTAAGATGAAATTTGGTTCTTTGCATGTGGATCAGCTTGCAAAGAAACAATGTCTCAAGTAGTTCACACAGCAGGTTGTCCTAGCTTAACATACCTAAGGGATCTATTTTCCTTTTCTTTTCTGGGTGCCATGAAATAAGGTCTATTTCACCACTGAAGACCAACATGAGGGAATTCAAAATTCCATATAGTTGGCTATTAATTTGGTGATACTTCCTATTGTGAAATTTTAAAAGGATAATCTTAATATTTTGTAAGAAAACAGTTGATCTTATATGCACATAAGGCTGTTTTTCCTATTTTTGTTTCGTCAGCTTTCACTGGGTAGGTGTGCTAAAATGATTCAGGTTAGGTTTTTTAGGAGGAGGCTAATGTATTTTGCTGTTTCCTTTTGTATATTTGTAAGTGGTGCATATACTTGTCTTTGCCTCTGTTATTATTCTGAAAAAACATCAAGTAGTAATGTTAAAAAAAAATTAAACTATTACACGTTTAGTTGATATGCTTTCTAACTGTTGTAAGGATTTGTAGAGAGTTTTAGAGTTACAAAAACACCAAGTCACTTGGAAAGAAATAAAATTTCATACAACTCAGAAAATTAATTGTATGTTAACAGAAAAACGTGTGTGTATGAATGTGTGTGTATAGGTCAGTAAGAGATTTAGCATACTTTTAAAAATAATTTTATCTTCAGAATCCAGAGTTTTGTTTCAAAACTTTAGGTGGGTGTAGATTTTCTCAAATATGTATTCGAAACCTTGGATTTCTGAACTTCTCTACATGACAATGAAAGATTTGTTGTTCTATATTAATGAAATAGCATATTTATTCTAGACTTAGCTGATTCTGAAATAATTTTACGTATTATCCCATCCCCAAACATCCTGCAAAATATATGCTATCTAATTTCCCTAATCATTAGTCTCTTGGTGAAAACAGAGATCTTCCAAATCCTAAGGTGTGTTATTTGGTTTTATTAAGAATCTCATGATAGGCAGTTGCTCATAATACCCAATCAAGTATGAGTAAAATATGCCAATGATATTGCAGTACATGTTAAATTCCTTATATCTTGAAAGGCAGTTAAAAGGATAGAAGCAAATTAAGATGACTCCCATCTCCCATTAAGACGACTAGAAAATGCTTTCTTCACAACAAATAAATGCAAAGAGCATTCAGTATATGTTAAGTATCTCATCTAGCCAATCTCGTTATGACAGTGTTGGAAGCTGCTAATTTTGATAGGTTATGGAATTTGGATATGTCTTTATCTCCTTATATTTTTCACTCAATGGAATATGATTATAGTCAATGTTCTTTTTGTTCCTTCCCATTCAGAAACATGCATATTTATAAAATTCTTAATGTCTATGAGGAATGAGTCAATAGCTGTCTATTTCAGGTGCCCCTGAAGAGCTGAGTATTTATGGAATAAATAGCCTACTATCACCACCCCCTCCTCCTAGCGAGATTATACAGTAAAACAAATGCCGAGAGCCAGCTAGAGTTAGTGGATTTACTGTCAATATTTTCCTCTCTGTTGATGAAATTGTCAGTTGTTTTTGGAATGTAATTGTCTATAGTTTTGATCATTGTTACTTCCATGTAATGTTTAGGAGGCTTCTTTTCTAATGAAAGAAAGGACCTGTGAAATACCTCCTGCAAAGTTAACCCAAAGTGGAAGGGAATTAGCTACAGAATCCTGGAAAAAAGATATGTTCCTTGTATGCAAAGCCATTTTATAGCCCATTTTAGTCCAGATCAGTAACATCTATCAACTTGAGGGCATGATGTAACTTTGTATTTTCACAGCGGCTTTGCAAATTTATATACCAGTCAGAGGTCTATGGAGTACTCATGGCATATTAATGGGTATTTCTATCAAAGAGGACTTCCCAGAACTTTAGTGCACAGGTAGAGATGATAGCACTATTTGATTACAGTGAGTTCCCAAGGTTCGCAAAGTAAAGAACTAGAACCGGGGCCGCGCACAGCTCTTCTGAAGCTGCTCACATTTACGTGATACAAACACCTGAGACAAATTCAAAGCCCACGTTACTTGGCAATTAGTTCAGTTATGGGCAAGAAGGGATTGGTTTAGTATATTAAATCCTCAAATATGTCATTGACTGTCCTTCTCATAATTGGTTTGCCTGGCTATTTGTTGTGATGACCTAGCTTTTAAGAAGCTATTGGTGATTTTAACCTAGTTGAAAGCATAGCCAGATGGGAACTGGTGCCATTAGGTAAGAGAGGTTAAGGGGTAAATAATATCCTATTTTAAAATCATTTTATTTTCTTTGAAAACTCCATAATTATACTTCAATAGAAAATTCCTGATTTTGACAGAGGCTTCTTTTCCATTGTGTGTCATGGAAGTTCACAGATTTAATTTCTTTCTAATTTTAAATTAAGAGAATTTTCTTTGAAATGTATGTGGCACGGAAAAGTAAGGCGATCCTAACGTGAAGGATCCGCACTAAGTGATGCTACAAACATAAAAGTTGGAATGAAATCAAATAATTACGTTAAAGAACAACTTAGTGACCCTCTCCTCCTGATCTGTAATATGCTGTGGTCAATATCTTTTTCTGTGTCAATGGGAGCTCATTAAATGTAAATTCTGCAGACTGACTGAGCCATGCCATATTAGTGCTTGCCAAAGCTTGAAAATTTTAATACATTAATAATATGTCTGTAATGTAATGGAAAACTGTTAATCACAACTGGTTATGTGCCAGAAATTTAAGCTATAATTGGCTGCTTCTTGTCAAGAATGTCTGTCGCACAGCCCTGCAACCGCCTAATATTCAAATGTCTTGCACTCCTTTGCATTTTTCTTTGTCAGTTTCCTAAATTCAATCAATGATGTAGTCCATAATTCTGTGTAATGACCATCATTATAATTCTGGTGTACTTTAATGAGAATTCGTTACACCGGGATTGCTGTTGTGTCAGGAAATAGTAACAGGTTCCCATACATTTCCCTAGTGTCCAAATTTTTAACATACATATATACGGTCATCCTTTATTTTGTGATTCAAGTGAGGCAAAAGGTGGATGAAGACAGTAGCCAAGAATAAATAGATTAGGGGGATAGTATTTATTGATTAAAAAATGTGACGATTAATCTCAGAGAATTCAAATATATACTTAAGGTCATATTTAAAAAATAATATTAAAAATTAGCTTGTAGTGCTCACTCATTTCAAACTCAAAGCAGTTCATTACAGGTCTTCAAGAGTGTGTGGTTCTTGATAAGTTGTTATGTATTTGAAACTAAGAATTTAAGTTAATAATTTCTGGTGTAGTAGATTTTACACTGCTTCAGTTATAAGGCCTACTTTCCCCTCCCCTTCATCCCCCCCCAAAAGTGTTTGTTCTTATTATAATAAAATAGTAAATGCAGTTGAAAAATGCATCTAGAAAATGTAAATTTATATTATTTTAATACTTTTCGGATTATTGTCAAAATGTCCGCTGTTTCTGAAAATATCAACTTAAATTACTAATGAATCCCAAAAAAGCAGAAGGCTGTAGTAGCCACAACACATGCTTCTCTGTGATTTTTTTTTTTTTTTATGGTTTAGATTTCAAAATGTACTCAACACTATATAGTCTTTACAAGGAAGTGGCAGATTCAAATCTGTAGTTTATACATGTTTAGACAAACTGCTAATTATTGCTTCATAGTAACTGAAATATTCAACACTTTTCCTAATAGAAAATATCACAAATTACAGCAGTATGATAACATTTTATGAATTGAATATAATGAAAATTGCACTTGTATCCATAAAGCAATTATTATAAATTACTTTGCTATGGAAACACAATTCAGCCATCTGTTGGCATTTCATAGTCTCTGTGGCTTAGTTCATTTTAAGATGGTACATTATTTAAATATAGTGAATTCCTTTTATAAGATTTTGTGAGGATAGTGAACTTCCATATTTAAACTGCTTAGTGTGAATTGAAGGGTCTATAATGGTATTTCCTAAAACTGTAGGCTTTTTTGTCCTTTTACATTTAAAAAATAGTTAATTATTGGGACTATGACAATATAAACCAACTAATTAAGCAAACACACTTTTCTTACACCTGGATTCCAAATATTATAGTTTGGATTTAGACAGTGATTTCTAAAGAGAAAAGTTGCCAGTTAAACTCACCAATGACTTGTACTCATAGTTATGTAGGCTGTATTATCAGTTAACCAGAAGTACTTTTAAACAGTAATTTTTATTTTCTCTTAGAATTAGTGCCATATTATTCTGCTTCATGGCCTGTTAACTCACCCTCAGCTCCTTTTATATGTGCATTTTAAATTGTGCGTTTTACTACAGAGCTTTTAGTTTTAAAGCAGCATATAATATTCGCCTTTGGGACAAATTCTCTTCTTCTGTTACAGAAAGTAACTGCAAATGCAGATGTAATAGCTATAAAAAAATATAAGAGAATAGAAAATTCTTACGAAAAGAAAATTTGTTCCTCTGGTTTTATTTTTGAATATTTTTTCAGGGAGCCAAGTTATCTTTACCACTAAATGCAACTAAACAAAAGATGCTAAATTCTTCCAATATAATGAGCAAATACAAAGGGACAGGCTCGTGCCAACAATGCCGGTTTTCACTCCAGTTAACAAAAGCTAAGAAATGTACAAGGAATTTGTAGATTTTTAGGGTCTCTTTGCTAAGAGACAAAAGGCATAGAAGTAGTTATCACTTCTTTGTCATTGTTATAAAAGCTCTCATTTCCCCCATTGTACTCCTGGAAGATTTTCCAGCACTGCAATATCTGAGACATGTTTAAATCTAGCTGCTTGCTCTCGGTTTTGTCAAGATGGAAATATAATTTTTGAAGCGAAAACCTGTAACTCACCTGGAACACAAACATCTGTCTTTGTTATGGAAGTGTTAAATCCTTCATTTCAAAATTCTCCCCAATGTGAATGATTTCTGTGGTTTGCTCATTCTAGCAAAGTAAAGGTTGTCCATATTACACCAATTTGCTTCATATTGCATCAAACCTCCCAAATGCCAACATATCATACATTTTGTAATGCATTGATTGTGGGACAATAACTCTTATTTTTATTGTTTCTAAAAGGGTGTTGGTGCCAGAAGAAAAGAATGATTGATGGGAAGCAGACACCGAGCTATAGACACTCATCCTTTTGCTTCAGATACTGATACCTCAGTGCGCCTGAGCAACCCTTATGAGCCGTGAGCATCTAGGATCACCCAGGGTTATTGGATGTACAATAGGAGAGCCATCATTTTGCTAAATCATTATCTGCTGCTGAACATCTTTTACAAAAACCAAACTAGACCCAAGTCTAATAGATACGTTCTAAGACAATGAAAAAGCTGCAAGTTGTTGCTAATGCCTAATGCACAAGTATGCTAGGTTTCCACCAAAGTCCTCAATATACCTGAACACGTGCAATATCCGAATCCTTCACTTTTAGTTTTGGAATCTACTTTGAAGTCTCATCTTCTTTTTTTTTTTTTTTTTTTTTTGTTAAAGATACAAACCTACCTACGTATAGACGTACATGTATATGTGAAATAGAGACCACAGATAAGCAAACCCGGCTTTTGTTACCACGAAGATTGCCAAGAATTTAGAGATGTATTTGTCAAGATTCCTGTCAATTCATGCCCTTTGGGTTACAGTGTCCTCAGTGATGCAGCCCTACCCTTTGGTGTGGGGACATTATGATGTGTGTAAGACTCAGATTTACACAGAAGAAGGGAAAGTTTGGGATTATATGGCCTGTCAGCCGGAATCCACAGACATGACAAAATATCTGAAAGTGAAACTGGATCCTCCGGACATTACCTGTGGAGACCCTCCTGAGACGTTCTGCGCAATGGTGAGACAACCTTTTTGAATAGAATATTTCATGTTAAGTGTGGGCATGTTGTATATGCACACAAATGTGTTAAGTGTAAAGACTCAACTCAGGTAATAAGCTGAATCTGCAAGTGGCAGATCTGTGCTAAACAGGCTAGCTTCATTCTCAGTGGAGGCCTGCACCACCTGGAATTACAGTTTGCACAGTGTGATCGATGCACTGGAACTTACCTTCCTGCAAACCAAAGGTTTCACTGAGACAAGTGTACTGAATATAAATTATAAAAAAAAAAAGTCCACTGAAGTTTAAATTTCAGCTTGGAGATTGGGAATATGATTAGGCTATATGTGATATCATAAGAATAAAACCCATTGGTAAACCAACTTTAAAAACACAAAGGTTTCTTCACATACATATTTAAATTAAGGCTAGTCCCATGTTCCATAGTTCAAGGCTAGAGTAGATGTCCTGGTTTTCCTCATCAGGAAACTGCTATGGTTTGGAAATCCTGGGTTAGGAGACCAGTGAGAAGGGAAGCAGAAGAGGAGACAGGGGCTAAAGCCTCATGAGAAGCTTTTCCAGAAGAGTCTTATTTGTCAACTTATGCAGCCTCTTGTTTACAAGGGTTGTGGTTTTCCATAGAAAAGTTTGGAATATGGAAAACATGTTTATTGAAAAAGTAATGATATGGAGCATACAAATTCAAATACTCTCCTTTTGATAAGCAAAGTTAGATAATTCGTTGTTTTCATAGTATATATAAGTCTTTTTCTGAGTGGAAAGGTAAATGGGATGTGAAAAGGTAATATAGGAGTGACAAATGGAATTTTCACTAGAGATGTTGCTGAAAATATACCCATAAGGTATTCGTAAAGAGTTTGGTGATTGAAATGATGTAAATCAATGTGCTAAAGAATTCAGACAGTGTGTTCATTTGGTTTATGTTGTTGTTGTCTTTTATTATAGGTGGTCTTTATTTGATACAGGAACTGTTGTGGTCCCATTTTTCACCACGTAACAGATGTAATCGTATGGCAGATTTTAATAGTATCCTTACCTGACTTTATTATCTTGAACTTGGCCTGGCATTTTCCGGATAGTAAAACTATTAATCAAAGTAGCACCTGTTCACAGTCCCTAGTGAGTTCAATTAGCATAAGATCATCTTAGACCTAACACTGTAGAAGAGGTTTTGTGATAGGAAACAGTTCTGAGCACTAAACAGTGCTTTCACCTAAAAGCTAAGGGCTTGCCATTTTTCAGAAGTGCCTTTGGGGACTGGTTTGAATTATAGTCTAAACCTGATTTTGCGGAGAGTGAGAAAAAGAGCTTGGCTGTTAGGTGTCACTATGACTAACGTGCTCTGAAAGACTAAATATTTCAAAGAGAGGACCGTCTCTCTGGGTAGCAGGTATGTGCTTTGCAAAGAAGTTGCCTTTTAGAAACCAGAGACTTCCAGAAGAGGAGTTTATTCAAACACGTTAGGAAAACTATAATAAATCTGTAAAAGAACAGGGACATTTTTTGGCTTTATATAAGGTTTTTAATAATCTCTCATAAAAGGTCAAATTTAAGATCTCATTGCAAATCTGGGGTGAAATTGCTGTTCAGGTGACAGGTTTGGCCCAGAACTCCTTAGCAGAGGATGAGTTCTGGGCCAAATCTTCGTATTATTAAGAACACTCTAACTCTATATATTGGTGTGCATGCACTTGTAGCAATATGCCTCTTCTGGAATTGTTTAATAATTTACAGATCTAAGTAAAATAGCAAAGATCCTTTTTCACAGTGCTGTTTGTACTTGCATAGGCCCTGTATGATGTGTTCAACATGTGATTTGAATGTGCAGCTTCCCTGGTGTCAGCCTCTGGCAAGAGAACGCTTGCTCAGCACTGCTTCTGTCCGTCATGTTGAAGGGTTTACTTGGGGTCTTTAGCATGCCTCTTTCTCCCATCCTGAGTGGGAAAGGGTGCATTATAGAACTTCTCATGCCTAACTTTTACAGTGACATGGTCTAAGGTCCTTAAACAAGCCAATTCCTACCAGTTTACTGGCTAAGTGATGTTAGAGACCAAAAGAGAAAAAAGTGAAAACGATATCCCTCAGCTTTCTCAAGTGCAGTAATATGTGTACTTTACATGTTTATGTGAAACTCCACAGGACTGTGTTTTAAAAGGCTACATTTTACTGTGATACAGGTATTCAGAAGTCTTGGTGGGTTTAAGTTTGTCATTGGACAGAATCGTTTTCCATGGGAGAGTGTGAGGTTTGTGAGATGTTACCTATCAATGCTTAATTTGGACTCCTTAATATACATTTGATTGGCATAACAGGTTTAATAATCTATACTTTAAATACATAGTTTGAGACTATTTGTATGCATATTATATACCAAGTCAAAGATAGTGACCTAATATAGCAGCATTTCCTCTCTGCAGTTTTGTATTTTCCATAAAACTCTTTAGTGTAAGGTTTCCTGACACAAGGCTGTAAAGGATGCTGTCATATCAGACCTGTTTAGGTGCTCCTTAGCCCGAGGTCTAATGGGAATCCATCAAGTCATTTGTGTTATGACTTTCACATTCTCCCCTCCTTGACACACGCATCCATACCTGCTCCCGCGGAGTCGTTATGGCCTATTACATCAGGGCAGCTGCCACATAAGCACAATCACTGCTTAGCCCTGATATGTAAATGTTTGCTGCAAAATGGTTTCAGTAATCACCTGCTCAGCTAGTGACACCCTTATTAGCTGTGACTACAGCAGTTCTGAGCACCGAGGGGACATTTGGTCAGAGAAATACCCTATAATTCCCATAGCCAATTTATCTTATATAAAGTTGAAGTTCATCGGCAATGCACTGAGAGTTTGTATTGCTGCTTTTTGCATTGCCTCCGTCATTATATGCCAGTGACCATCCATGAATGCTACATTTACTTTAGAGTGAAATTTTAGGGAAAAAGGACCACATGATTCCATTTAACAGCAGATCTCTGTTTATTAACCTGGATAGCCTACTTAATAACTCTTTAATATCTAGTGATTTTAAATTTTTGTATAGTAATAGTACCAGCATTTTAAACATTAGTTTTATGGGAGGTTCTGCCATTTCTACTTATGATAGTGAAATAGGGGAATAGAAATAGATATAGATATACACATATACATATATATGCATGAATTTTGTATATTGAGGCCATACATTTTCTTTTTAGTTTAATCTGATATATTCCTTGTAAGTTGTCGATGGCTAAAAGAACTCTGTTTTTGTTAAGGGGGAAGGATCTGAAGGGTAGAAGAGGGTTAAGCATTTTTTTTTAGGCTGACATAACATGTTAGTATAGATCATGTCCTTCCTTCAGCCACGTAAAAGCTTCAGGTAGCACAGCTTTGTCAGAAAACACAGACCATCTAGTGACTAGAATTTGTTTCAATTTGCATAAAGAGCAAATAGGATGATCTGAGCCTGTGTGTAAAGCTGAAGTGACAACACAAAGTTATGACTTGTTCTTTGTGTTTAGACAAACTTAGCTGTCATATCTCCACGCAACACCACAGTGGCTTAAAAATGGCAAAATTATCTGCAATTATCTCCAGCCTGCAGCTAATTTTCTGGATAAGTTAAACAAAAAGCTTTCAAAAGAAGCCTACAGACAGAAGAAGTCATGGGCGTTTGTACAATTTATGGCACAGAAGTGCTGATGTCGGTAGAAATGTGAGCCCTGGAGTGCACCTATGGATTTCAGAGCCAATCAAATCTAAATTAGGAAACAAAGATTATTAAAAAGTCTTCTGTGCATGTAATTTTGCCATAATATTCTGAGGTGGACATTAAATGCTTCCCGTGGAGACCTTTGGCATAATTAATGCAGCACGCCTTTAATTACGTGTAGACTCATATTACTAAAAAATGGAGAAAATAAAGCACTCTGAGGTGTAGTTAACAATACCCTAGTTATGTTTACTGAGATAATTAAAAGAAAGGGTATAATTTTTCTAAATAAAATGTCAGAATTTGAAATGAAAATGGATTTTCTTTAGGAAATGTACTAATGTGTGCCTGTGCTCTTGATAGGCATTTATTCAAGCACCATAGCAGGTCTATTAGTGATCATTCCATATTGTGCTATTTCCAGATAGACTCCTATTAAGAAAAACATTTTTAATTACTGTAAGCATTGTGGATAGAGCATATTTCATTATGTTCAAATGGAATTTACAAAAGTTGTACAAAGCCTTCATGTTTTATAATTTTAAAGGAACCCAGTGGTATGAATGAGTGGTGACGCATAGTCTCAGGGCTATCTATAACTTACATTTCTGATTTGGCATCGGCTCAGGTTGCGATCTGGTGGCTATCAGGTGGCTTTTGAGAAGTTAATTTGATAAATTTAGTTACGTTTTCAATGTCAAGGCATTAATATCAATTTTCCAAAAACTGGAAATGACATTGATTTACATAATAATCAAATAATCCTGCACTCTGTTCACGTGAAACATAATTTAATAAATGAATGAAGTTTTAATAACAGTGACATCTTTCATTTGAATTGATTTATCCCTTAATTATGCCAGAATGGAATTTTTAAAAATCTTCAGTTCCTTCATTATTAACACTTCATTGTTATTTAGTTCATTATTTAGACTTACTTCTTAGAAAAGTTTAATTTATGTTTGCAGTGAATTAAGTTCCACAGAGATCAATCTTTCTCATATGTCACTATATCAAGTATTCCCTTGTTAAGGAGCAAACAGTAGCTCCTTATTATCTATTACATCAAGTCTAAAGAACTCTACCTGGTTTTTAAATCTGAGTGTTTACAACCTTATTTCCCATTACTTCCCATCAGGACCCAATGGCATTTCCAAGGGATTTAAGACTAGCAGTCTCATTGGAAGGGGACGACTGGATTTGGGTCGAGGCTGCATTGGCATAGCATGCATGGTTTATGCAGGAGGCCTTGAGAGGGAGCTGCTAAATATTATGGTGGGGCTAACCAAACTTAAAACCACCTCATGTCATTCATTGTTCCCAGACAGTGTTCTTTGTGTGCACGAGTACCCTTGTCTCTGTTGAGCTAATGCACAAATATTACTATAGACTACTGTATGCAGTGTGAAGTGAACAGAACATATAGCACGTGCAAAACCTGGTGGTGGTGGTGAGAATCAAACTCAAATAACATATGGTCCCTGCCCGCAAAGGAAGTAAAAAAGAGTCCTAAGCAAAATTAATATGAAGTGGTGTGTAGACAGAGGATGGGGACGAGGACGTAGAGGTAAGACCAGCACTCATGGTTTAAAGGTGAAACATTATTTTGCTGCATATTAAAGAGCCACTTGGAAAATATTGTCTGGTAGGCAAGTGCCTGATGTTAAACTGTGTCTGAAGAAGACAAGAAAAAAGGCTGGGTGCAGCAGATGGACCCACAGCATTTAAATGACAGCCTAGTGGCCTGGTTAATGGTAGATTGACACCTTATATCTGGCAAGATGGAAGAGGAACAAAAATTCATAGAACCTGATGAGTTAGACCTGTATATATATGTATTTCTCAACTTAGGAGATGCTGAAGTATGCTGCATAAGATAAGCATGGCTCATATACCTGGCGCTCCAACTTTACACAAAGATTAGGAGGAGCATTTAACTGAATGCACAAATACAAGATTTTAAAGGTGAAACATGAGACTTCAACATAATTACTGCCTTGTAGTGGACTACTTTGAATTACCTCCTTCAGTTCCCCAAGAGGTAGCCTTGTCTGCTCTAGAGGAATATCACTTGAAAATATGAGAACTAGTGTCCTAAAAAACCCATAGTCTCTCTGGATTGTTTTGGGGTCTCTCAGGCATATTCTGTAAACTTTTGGTGGTGGTGGTGGGGTTTGTTCTGCTTAGCTCTGGAACTGTACGTGGGTCTTAGTCTGGCATCTTGATCCAGATGACGTTAATGACTAGTGTCATCACACAAGAAGTCCCTCGTCTCATGTTTTTCTCTACCAGGAGAAGCAGAAGACATTCCTCTTGCCTGGAATAGTCTCCACTTACCCCAATTCCACCCATCCTTCAAGGTCTGTGTCGAGTTAGTTTCTCTGTATACTTCCTGCCAATTTCAGCTCTTATCATTCTCTTGACCTTTTAACTATGTGATTAAAATATATGCCTATCTATCTACTCTACTATACTGTACCATTTAGCACTTCATTACATCTTATTGATTTATGTACCCACATACACATATGTTTCATGTGTTTACCTTATCCTGACTCTTGGTCTGGATCACTACCCTTTAAGTGAGATAATATGTGAGACAGCCTCCTGTACTCTCTGATGCAGAGTAGGAGCTCAACAGAATCTATGTGTTATATTGCTTTCCTACCTTACAGCATTTATCATATTTCTAGGCAACAAATAAATAATAACATGTTTTTAACTGATTAATTGATCAGTTGATTGAATATAGTATTTGATTTTCTGGAATGTTTTCTATTTCTCGAGGACTTTTATCATGTATCTGGTTTTTCCCTCTGTAAATTAAGAGACAACTAGAAAAATTTAGCTAATCCATTTGGGCAGCTTATAATGATGTTCTCAAACGAGAGGTGGGAGAGAAAAATCTACTCTGAGTTTCAACACTGAAAGTATGTATGAAGGATTCTTTTTTCCATTTCTAATTGAATCTTTTAAAAAATATTTTTCCAAGTAAAAAATTTGGAAAAGATGAAAAACCTAACACTCAACATTGAAATCATTTTGTCATATTTCTTAAAAGTCTCTCTCCCTAAATATTTGGCTGGCCAAAAAGTTTGTTCTTTTTGGCCAACCCAATATAATATACATTTTGTTTTACAAAATTGGAATCATAGAATCATCAGATATAATTTTTCATCTTTTTTCATTTACTACTATAGCTTTATCATTTACTTAGGTCATTTATATGTGCTTAGAGAATATGATTTGATAGCTATAAATATCCTATTATATGGATATATAATATTTTATTTAATTATGCTCCTACCTTGATTACTTGGTGTTATTTTCATTTCATTTTTTTTCTATTGGTTATAATGCTTTGATGAACATGTATCAGTATAGTTTTCTTTGTTAAACCTACCCTTCTTCTCCCATATTCCAAACCTCCCATATTAAATGCACATGTTTTTAGGATGGTGAGCTCATCATATTGACTTTAGTTGAGGCTAAAGGGTTGGGCTGTATTCTTTTGCTCTCAAGGGTGGAATCCTACTGAATGGAAGGGGCATTCTCTGTGTGAATCTTGGGGAAAAAGGTGTTGGGCTTAAACCAAGATGTAGGACTTAAGCAGGCCCCCTCTCAGTGGGCCTTGTTCTCTTTTGTCTGGACTTGGGAGAGCTTCTGGAGGTAGAAGGAAGACAGCTTCTGCCACATGGTAGAGAGCAAAGTCAGGAGACCTCTTTGGGAGCAACAAGCTGAAGATGAGCAAATTACACCTTGTAGACTATACCTGTGGCTTTAAAACTTGCTTTAAGTTGATCCACAGTGAGAAATACATTTTATATTGGAACACAGTAAACACACACTTATCCACACACACACAACAAAAATAAAAGCTTTGCAGAACAGTCCTTACCCTTTTATATGTGCTATGCCCTCTGATATTTTTTTTCCTTTATATTCCTTTTTCTTCTTTAACAAATAATTGAAAATTACATATTGATGGTTGTGTACAAATTATAAGGAGCATTGTTTTTGAACCTTGCATAAATGGAAAAATAGTGTACACATTATTATATAGCTTCTTTCTTTTAAATTTAACATTATATTTTTGAGATATACTGCTTTGTAGTATTCTACCCTATGGATATTTCTTTGATCAATCTTCTATTTATAGACATTTAGGTTGTTTGGTTTTTATACTTTAAGGCTCTTAACTGGTGTTAAACTGTCCATCAGAAAGATAGTTTATCTATACTTCCTCTAGCGTTTTATGAAATGCCCTAGTAGCTAGATCCTCATCAATACTGGGCATTATATTCTTTTTTAAAAAATTGATTGATTGATTGATTGATTGATTGCCGCATTGGGTCCTTGTTGCTGCGCGCGGGCTTTCTCTAGTTGCGGCGAGCCGGGGCTTGTTGCTGCGCGTGGGCTTTCTCTAGCTGCGGCGAGCTGGAGCTACTCTTAGTTGCGGTGCGCGGGCTTCTCACTGCAGTGGCTTCTCTTGTTGTGGAGCATGGGCTCTAGGCGCGCGGGCTTCAGTAGTTGCGGCTCACGGGCTCTAGAGCGCAGGCTCAGTAGTTGTGGCACACGGGCTTAGTTGCTCCTTGGCATGTGGGATCTTCCCAAACCAGGGCTCGAACCCTTGTCCCCTGCATTGGCAGGCAGATTCTTAACCTCTGTGCCACCAGGGAAGCCCCTGGACATTATATTCTTAAATTTTCTTCTGATATAAGGCCTTAGCAGATAAATTACATAGTTTACCAAAAAGGATATTGATGAAATTATCCTTATTCCCACCACCTTTTCTGCTAAGATAATAATTTTTAAAATTTGGCATTGATATACAAACATATTGGAAGGGGAAAATGACATTTCATTTTTAAAGATGTATTTATTTGCTTATTGAAAAAATTGAGTTTTTAAATATGTTTCTTGGCCATTTAAATTTTCTTATTCCTAACTGTAGTAGTTTTACTCCTCTGTACTTTTTGCCCCTTTTTTAACTTTTCTACTGAAGCCAACAGTTAAGTTAAAAGATATATATTTGGGCCTTTTAAACAGACACCATTGTTTGTCAGTTGATCAAGTTCAAAAATGAGTATCCTTTCTTCCAGAGGAATAGGTCTTGTTTCAGAGACTTTTCCACACCCTTCATTTTGTGGAAATTTTACGTAATCTTGCACTGGGTTTTGGTGGCATGGGGGCTGTCATCTCAGGGCTAGGAAATATTCATCTGAGTGCCCCCTCAAGTCTTTTGTTTCTAATATAAAAACTTTGAGAAGTTGTCATTTACCCTCAGTAAAGTGTTCCTTTTCACTTAGAATCAGTCTTTTGGGAGAAGTTGCATACTGAAACATATTCCTTGTATAAAGTGGCTGGTGTGAAATCTGCTTTGGTTTTAATTCACCAGACCAATGGGCAGACTAGCTTTTCATGTGCCATTTTTAGATTTCAGAATTTTCTTGCTTACAAAAGGGGGAAAGGATGAAAGTTGTTTCACACAGCATCATACTGGAAAAGAACTTACTGAGATTGGCAGGTTGTAAGTTTCTTCTCATCTTTCTGGGAATAGATAGATTCTCATAGTATCAGTTCCATGAAAATTAAAGACGCGAGCTGAGGAAGAAACCAAAATTGGTTTTCAATTTTTGACCTACTTTGGAACTGACTTCTAAAATATTAAATGATGTATTGAGCTGGATGCTGTTTTAGCACAAAGAAATAGCCCTTTTGTTCCAGAGGGTTGATGTCCTTTGAGAGGTCCAGCAGCTGACATTATCATCAAGTCATGTCTGAACAATGCTTTTTCACCATTACATATAACTTTTTGTTTGTTTTCTGTTGCTCTCTTTCCTTCTTGGAAATGATAAAATGAAGATATCAAATACACTTCCAAGCAACCCTCTCTCAAGGGAGAGGAGAATCCAATATATGTGGTCAGTACAAATTGCAGAAGAGGTTGTGTGCATGACAAAGAAAATGAGCTGGTGGCCACTCTGAGGTTGGTTGTGATGCCTGGACCATGCCACATGGATTTTGGTTTCAAAATTTAGAAAAACTAATCTTACATGTGGTGTTAGGAAGCATTGTCACTAACGTGTCTACTGTCTGGCTCAGGATAATGTTGTATTTAGCCATCACCAGGGTCACTTTAACAGTGCCTAGCACAGTGTAAAGCACATAATATTGCTTAATGCACACTTGTTGAATTGAACTTGTGGAATATTTCTACAAATAATGTCATTTATTGAGAACTTTCCTGGTGTCATGCACTGTACTAAACACTTGGCCTTTGTTAGTTCATGTAAACCTCAATCTTATCATTATCTTTATTTAATGGGTGAAGTAATTAAAGCAGTAGGTTAAGTAACTTTTCCAACTAAGTAGCGGGAATAGGATAAATCCAGGCAATCTGACAGACATGTCCTACTTTTACACTATACTATAAATTACCCTCTAATTTTATGTGTAGCCTGTGGAATAAAACCATCACAAAAACCTTTTTAAAATCACATTTATTATTTGGATTTTGAGCTACAATACTATGATTTTGTTATCTAAAAAGCCTTTTATCTAAGATAACCTCAGAAAATTGGATTCTCTAAACAGAGTGTATGGAATGTTGGAAATGCAAGTTATGTGATGAGTGTCTTCATTCGGGGATAAGAGAACCAATCAACTGTGTTTGTTTCCATTCCTGCTTTCATTTCCATTAACGTGTTCATGTAAATGGAAGTAAGCTGTTAAAAATCATAGAGAGCGGAGTACATATTGTATTCACCATCTAAAACCAGAATAATAAGTCAGCAACTGTTGGCTAGTTAACAAAATCATATTCTTGTGGGTGAAGTGTTGAGAAAAGTAGTTAGCGTGATACTTTTGATTTTTTTTTTTTTTACACTATCAATAACAACTGTTATCATATAGCCAACTGCCTCCATGCTGTCTCTACTTGGATGTCTAGTAGGCATTTTAAACTTCACATGTTTATTATAGAACTCTTGATTTCTTCTTCCCAAATCTATTCTGACTCTGGTCTTTCCCATATCTATAAATGGCAGCTTATATTTATCTAGTTGCTCAAGACGAAAAATCTAGGAATCCTCCTTAACTCCTTTATGTCTCTCAACACACATATCAACCAATTCTGTTAGCTAAACCTTCAAAATATATCCCAAATCAGACCACTTTTCATCGTCTCCACTGCTAACTACCAGCTATATCTCTAGGTTGCACTCCTGCAGTATCTCCTAACTGGTCTCCTTGCTTCCCACATTTGCCCTATTATCAAATTCACATAAGTTTTATAATATTATAATATAAAACTTTATAATGTGTGAATATTATAGTGTAAATATATTATATATATAGACAGTGTAATTATATTATGTAAATATACATACATAAAATTTTAAAAATCTGTCAGATCTTTTCCTTGTTTAATTTCCTCTCATATTTTTTGTGTCCCACTGAGAATTAAATCTAAACCATTACCACTGCCTGAAAGCTCCTGTGTAATCTGGTCCCTGAATACCTCTCTGATCTCTGCTCGGATCACTCCCACCTTGCTCAGTCCTCTCTACCTGCCTGCTTGATGTTCTTCATTAAACGTAGTTTATTCTTGCCTTGTTTGGACCCATGTTCTCAATATCTTCCCAGAGCTCATTACTGCCTTTTGTTAGGTCTCTGCTTAAAAACCTTTCTCATCTGACCACCTTATCTAAAATCACATCTCCTCCACACCCTTTATCCATTTATCCTGAGCCTGCTTAGTTTTTCTTCACTGAATTTATTATGGAGTGATGTTCAAACTAATTAACAACTGGGGCAGCACCAACACTGACCAATCAGAAGAGATGTCAATGGTTACACTTTACTGGGTACCTTCTGACTGAATATCAGTTATAACTGCCTGATATTTATTACGTTATATACTACTCCTTTATTTATATCTCTTTTCTCCTCCCCAATACAAGCACCAAAGAGCAAGAACGTTGTCTTGTACCTGCCTATAGTAGGGGTCAATAAATATTTGTTGAATGAACAAATGAAGTGCTAAAAGCAGATATGTTAATTTGATCATAATATTCATATCAAAGATTATAGCTGTAATACATACATGGTCTTTGGGATATATAGGCTGCTTTGGAGGTCCTTGATCTTGAGGGTATTACAAAAATTTTTTTCAGTTTTTTAAAAAATATTTAAAGTACATAAACAATATAACAAATACATGTACCACTACCACTTAAAATTAACGGTGGTAGCATATTGTTTTTGTTAAGCTTTATAAAAAAGAAACATTACTAAGTTGAAATCATCTTTGTCTCCATGGCCTGACCCATTTCTTGCCTCCCTCTCCCAGAGGGAACCAGTGTCATAAATTTGCTATGTTTCCTTCTAGTCTACCTTTTAATATTTTTTATACCAAGCTTGTATGTTCATAAACAATATATAGTTTTGATTTGGGACTTTTTAAATGTTACCATCCTGAAGAATCTATTCTGTAACTTGCTTTTTTATTCAACAATGTTTTTGTAAATTATCCATTTGATCTGTATGATCTTGTTCATCCATATAAAAAATATATATTCCATTGTATAAATACATTCTTCATTAGTGGTAATTTAGGAAGTTCTTTTTTTTTTAGTTTTCTATAATTACAAGCCACTCAACAGTAAAAAATTTTTGTACCCATATCTTGATGCATATGAACAAGAGTTTTGTTTTTCCCAAGATATACACCCAGTAGCCAATCTGTTGGTTTATAAAGTATGGCATTTTCATCAAATATAGTTGCACCCTTTACATTCCTACCAACAGTTTATAAGGATTCTCCTCTCTAAGTTTTGTTTTGTCTTGTTTACTGATATGCTTCCTCTTATTGTGTATTGAAAAAAAGTTTAAGAAATCATGTTTCTCTTATCGCCTTAGACGTCAGGACACTCACAGTTCGATTTAATGATCTATTGTCGCCACCATAATTCACTCAGGATTTTTAATAGAACTCTGTGTACCATGACTCTTAATCTCTCATCTTTTAAAAAATTAATGGTAAATCAGTTGGATATTGTATGAGCATCACTAATAAATATTCATAATTATGGATCAATAGGAAGAAACAAAATTTATAGAAATAAATATTGAGCCAAACTATAAGCTAACTTCTTTGACTAGATTTTTATACAGAAGGCAACAAATTTTAAGAGTGGCATCTTCCACCTAAATTGAAACGTATACTCTGATCTGTACAACTTATACAAAAATCACAGTTTAAAAAATGATTTTTAATATTTAGCTGTATGTAATTTTTTCCCCCCCAAATCACTGTCTTCATTACTGGACTGTAACAATAGCCTTATAGTGCTTTTAAACTGGAAGTCTCCTTGCTTACTTTGCAGATGATATATAAATATTGCCTCATCCATCACCGGAATGGCTTGTTTCCTAGATGAAAAACTGAGGGTGATGTGTAACAGTAATAAATTTGGACAACACGGGAAGGGTTCCATTTCCAATTAAAACCACAGCCAGGAAGTTTCCATTTAGGCTGACAGTGTAGGTAGATCAGTACACATTTTGTTCATTTGTTTGTTTGTTGCAAATTGGGATTGTTTTAGGAGTAACAACAGTAAAGGAGTAGCTTCATACTACTAAGAAAAGGCCAGTTGCCCTTTCTAGATAGGAGGTTTCCAGGATCATTGGGTCTTGGGAATTTTTTAATTACTTAAAATTAATTAATTAGTTAATTAATATTTGTTGAAGTGTAGTTGATGTACAATATTTTGTTAGTTTCAGGTGCAGGGGTCTTGGACATTTAGAACCAGGTATTCCGAAGTGGAGTTCTGTAACTTCGGAAAGTGCATGCCGTTAGAGATATTTTATTTGGATTCAAACAGTTCTCATGGTTCAAGTTCTAACTTAATCAAGTAATTTCAGTTCTTTGGTCAAGTTCCAACTTAATCAAGTTATTTCACTTCTTTGTTCTGAGCAACAGTAGGATAAAGATGTACTTAACACGGCTCCCGTCACATAGGAAGCGCTCAATAAATGTTAATCATCTTTATCATTGTGATTATCATTTCCATTGGTAAAAAGTTGAAGTCATTCTGATTCTCATTTCCTGCTTTGAGAGCATCTTCTGAATATTTTCCCTTTAGTTTTCCTTTTTGTGAATTGCCTGGCTTTTCCTAATGTTACTAATGGCATCTAATAACTAACTGTGAGGTTCTGGCTCCAAGCCAGGTATTTAAAGTCAAAATAATTTCACAACTGTAGTTTTGAAGTAAATGAAATGTATTCTGAATAACACAGTATTAAAATAATTATTCATGGATGCAATGGCATTTACACTGAGATTATAATGGATCAATGTTTTAACAACTGCACTAGACATGCCTAGCAGCAGCTTAGTAACTCCTTATAAAAACAAAAAAATGTTAAAATAAATAACTGTGAGAAGATAAATAAAACTTATTTTATTAATAAAATATTGGAATGGGCTCAATGTGTTGGCTGTCATGGAGGCCTAGAAGTGAAAGAGAGAAATTTTAGTATGGGAAATGGAAATGCCAGGTCCTAAATCAACTTTTCTGACTGCTGTATCATCATGTTATCCCCTTCCTCAAAAGCATCCAGTGTATCTCCATCACAGTCCTGATCAACAAGACAAAACATTGTTCATTGCAGCATTATTTATAGTAGCCAAGATGGAATCTGTCTTTGTTATCACAAGACTAGAAATCTAACCCCTAACCCCTTTTCCTCATTGAAACTATTTTTAAAGGCAATTTGACAACAAGATTTCTTAGACATGCAACTGCCCAGTTATACTAGGTAGTTATCCTTACCAATACATTTTAACACTTCATCTTGTAATTATTGGTTACTTGTCTCCCTCCACACTGGATTGGAAGCTCCTTGAAGACAGGGAGGGAAGGAACCTTGTTCTCCCTTATATCCCCAGCAATTAGTTTAATGCCTGATACACAGTGGGCCCTTAATATATAGCGGTGGAATGAAGAGTCCTAGCAGTCTGCTTTCCTACATCTCTGCTCTCTCCACTTTTACTTTTTTGTTACTGTCCCTCAATTATCTTTTCTGCCACTTCAATTCTTGTTTTCACTGTCTTTGCCATTATTTATGGTATCTAAGTAACCTCGTGCATAATCTGGCAGAAGGTGACCCTCGGGGATATCTTGTGGGAGTATTTAGTTCTTTAACATAGTGGTGTTCTTTCCAGTTAGTTAGTTCAATACTCTGAGTGTTAATGGAATTCCTTGCTCTGCAGTGCCCTGTGTGGGGCATAATGGGAGATAACAATGATAGGCTAGCTTTTGCCTTTAAGCAGCCTTACAAAGTAAACAACTATTTACAAAGAAGAAGAAAATAAATGCTATGCTAGAGCTATATATAAAGAGCTATGGGAACACAGACGGATAGCTTCATAAAGGAGATGAGATGGTCTTTGAGCTGAGCTTTGAGGGAAGAGTAAACTGGTCTGATATGGAAGAAGAAAGAGAAGGACATTCCAGCTTAAGGAAACAAGCAAAGCCTTGTCTTTAGCTTTCCTTTTAAACTAATTTCCTTTTGTGGCTCTGTCTCAACAGTAATAAATGTTATGATTGTGCCATCCATGAATAAATCTGTTCAGCTGTCCTTATGTTTCCCAGTACATGATACTGTAATGTTTTTTATACTTGGCATAATCTCCTACTCTCTAGTCTATCAATCATTAAACACAATCATGTAGGTAAAGGTACTTTATAAAAGACAAAGTATAAAATAGGGGAAAGTGCTACACAAAGGTGCTGTAGTTCTTATTACATATTTATTTGCAAGCTCAGTGGTCACAAATCTTAGGTACTTAACAGAGCATATAGGGATTCAATTCAATACATATTTATTGAAGCCTAACCAAGTAATTTTGAACAGAAAGATCACAATGAACATAGAATTCAAATACAAGCAACTTAACCTGGCTTATGTCCATAGCTTAGATACTCAGAGTGTCTTCCATAATCCTAGCCCAAACCTCAGTTTCCTTCTCCCAAAATACTGATTTGAGACTATATGACATTTTCACTGGCACACTGGATTATTGGTTTTACCATTGATTTCCATTAAAAAATGTTTATAAAACTGCTTGAATGCCCTTTTATTTTATCTGCTCTTCAGTGTTCCAGAACAGATCTTCATAACTCCATGAGCCTGCCTACTGCCATCCTTAGAGTGGCATGAATTTATGCATGATCACCAAGAAGAACTTTATTCTAAAGAGTCTATCCATAAATGGCAGAACATCAATATTGCATTTTCCCACTTTACTAAATAGGTAGGCTGTATAGTATAAATTATATATAATTAATTATGATCAATGTTAAAATTCCTAAGGAGTCTAAAGTTCAAATCCCAACTTTATTATACTAATAATTCATATTTGTATAAAAATAACTTAAAAATAGTTTCATACATCTTGAGTCATGTTATAATAATGTATAGGTGAAAAACCCCATTTTACAAATGGGGAAGCTGAGATTTTAAAAAGGTTGAATGACTTGCTCTCAGTCATAATAATAAGTGGTAGATGTTGGATTATCACACGTTTATAAGGCTTCTTCTTTCTTTATTTTCTTTAATGGAAATCCACAATCATCATAGAAAACCATAGATTAGGTTCTCATTTCCACTTTAGAGTAATGTCAAGGAATAAAGGACCTCAGCACTAGATTGTATTATAATATAAATAATTTCAGGAAGCTCTACATTCATGTTTATAAGTGGTTATTGATCTATGAAATAAGACACTACATCCAGGATAGTATTTTTCTGATTATGCAAATCCTGGGTTTTTTTTTATTATTATTATGGACAGTTTAAAATCTTTCTCTCTGTAGAAAGTTGCAATATCTTTACTTTAACTTGACATGTGATTCTGTCTATACCGGTTCATGAGCATCTCTGCTCCCTTAAGGAAAATACAAGTGGAACGACTTTGAGGTAATGTTTACCAAGGTCAACAAAATAAGCCCAGTAGTAAATCTGTTTTAAAATAATCCTCTTTTGAATTGCATCCTGGAGGAACATAAGAACAAGCACATTGTGTACTTTTTTTCATATCTGTAGCAGTTTCTTTGATCTCTCTCCTATTTGGCTCAATCCTCCAAAGTTGGGACAGGTCTGTCAGTCTCTTGACCATGGAGGGGCAACTCATAGAAACCACCTAGCAACAAAATCTCCAGAAATACCTTGAAATCACTGGCTATTGTGTGTGTGTGTGTGTGCGCGTGTGTGATCTCATGACATTCTAAAAAATTGATCAAATTGGTCACTAATTTCATATGTGCACCATATTCTTGACAGACTGAAATTTCCCAAAGCCATCACAAAGTCCTCCTTATGCAGGCTAGCCTTCTTTTCCAACCAAACCTGTACCCACAGATTTGGGTGCATATAGTGAAAATAAAACTATCCATTTCAAACAGTTTAATCTACACATGTATTATTTGAGTCTGTAGTCTGTGTATCAAACTGGTCTCTTGAGTATATAGATTTTATAAAGAGTGGTGAGAGTATTTTGGAGCTTTGTGATACACAGTGCGCATGTTCTTTTGATAATGAAAGTCTATGAGGTGTGCATTTCTATAAGATCTTGGCCACCTGGGAGAAGCAAGCTTGTACTTGAGCAGGGATTCAAGGATGTTTAGATGGAGACTTACTAGTTCTGATAGGACTAGCCCTTGGCCAAGCTCCGAGTTAGCAACATTCCATTTACTGCCTACTCCTCGCCTGGTCCTTATAGCTCTCCTTGCGGGTAGCATCCTCTCAGTGCATCAGGAGGGAGTAGGGGACCTCTAATGGCAAAGGCCTTAGTAGGAATAATTTATGCTGTTACTCCTTCTAGAAATGTCTGCATTATTAATAGGATCTCACAAAGAAGTGAATGGCTATCTTACAATGCAGTTTGAAATGGTGAGGTATGTATTTTAGGGCAAGGAGTACCTTCTGCTTTTTCTTCTCTCTAATACAACAGCCAGGACACCTTGCACCAGCCTGCTGTATCAGAGTTCAACCAGAGAAGCAGAACTTGTAGGAGATACGTATTAAGAAATGCATTGCAGCAAGGAATTGGCTTATGCAATTATTGGCCTAGGCAAGTTAAAAATCATAAGGCAGTCTGTCAGGAAGGGCGTGCAAGAACTCTCAGGCATGTTCTGAAGCTGATGTCCAAAGACAGAATTTCTTCTTCAGAGAAACCTTGGCTTTGCTCTTAAGGCCTTTCAACTGATTGAATCTGCCCCACCCAGATTATCTAGGATAATCTCTCTTACTTAAAGTCAACTCATTATGGACTTTAATTACATCTATAAAATACCTTCACAGCAACTCCTAGATTAGTGTTTGAATAGTTGGTGGCCATTGCCTAGTGAGTTGACACATCATCACATTGGCTCTTTAGAAATACTAAGAAAACCATTTTCAGAGTATTTAGCTATTTAGGTTTCTTACATAAGTATATACTTTAAGACCTAAAGGAAGTGAAATTGAAAGGATATTAGAACCTAAGGAAGATAAATAAATTATTTCTTAACCATAATTCAAAAAGAGTCATGTACCACAATGTTCACTGCAGCACTATTTACAATAGCCAGGACATGGAAGCAACCTAAGTGTCCATCAACAGAAGAATGGATAAAGAAGATGTGGCACATATATACAATGGAATATTACTCAGCCATAAAAAGAAACGAAATTGAGTTATTTGTAGTGAGGTGGGTGGACCTAAAGTCTGTCATACAGAGTGAAGTAAGTCAGAGAAAAACAAATACGATATGCTAACACATATATATGGAATCTAAGAAAAAAAAAATGTTCTGAAGAACCTAGGGGCAAGACAGGAATAAAGATGCAGATGTAGAGAATGGACTTGAGGACACGGGGAGGGGGAAGGGTAAGCTGGGACGAAGTAAGAGAGTGGTATGGACATATATACACTACCAAATGTAAAATAGATAGCTAGTGGGAAGCAGCCACATAGCACAGGGAGATCAGCTCGGTGCTTTGTGACCACCTAGAGGGGTGGGATGGGGTGGGGGGGAGATGCAAGAGGGAGGAGATATGGGGATATATGTATATGTATGGCTGATTCACTTTGTTATAAAGCAGAAAACTAACACACCATTGTAGAGCAATTATACTCCAATAAAAATATTAAAAAAAATTATTTTTTTCTTGGGCCATGTCTATGTCATGCTTCAAAATTCTAATGTGTGACAAATTTCGGTACCCAGGCAATATTTGTTTATCCTTATGATCATCTTGTGGATGATGATTTAATAGGATAATTATAATTAGCAGTCATAATGAATGACAAATCAACTAATTATAAGCAAAAATTATTGTTACTGCTGATACTGGTAAAAAAGCAATTATTTAAATGGCAGGTATAGTATCATTAAGGTTAATAACCAGATACAAAACTAAACATAATTAATTGATGCTGATCATCAAAACAAGTTGGAAATGAATTAACTGGATGTATCATTTGGTATCATTTATGCTTTCTTTTAAAAGCAGCTATTATAGGTCAGGTTTAGAAAACACATTATAATTGATCAAGTTACCATTGCTGACCCCCAAATCAAATTTAGGTAATGATTTTTCACATTAGGGGGTATATTTAGGCTCACAATTCTCTTTCCTCTTCTTGGAACTCTTCAGTAAGAATAGGATATTAATAATGGAGCCATTATTACTTGTAGCACCATACAAATATTTAGTGTCCCAACCCATAATTTAATAAGACAAAATTTAATAGTGTTGAAATCTAGCCCTTAGTTTGTGATAAAATGAGATTGACTGGTCTTATTTTCTCAGTTCCAAACCAGATACCTTTTTCAGCATGACATTTTCTGTATTTCAAATCAATAGCACCCTCTGTGCTCTCTTTAATATTTAAAAATATTAATGGCTGAGTTTTTGATGTTTAAAAATGCTCAGTAAAATTTTAAGTTTTTTTTTTTCATTTTTTAATTGTGTATATGTTTAGCTATAAGACTTCCTAATTTTCTCTATCCATTCTGTACCAGTTCTGAGTTTTGGACTTAGGTTCCGTCCATCTTCCAGCAAACAGCTTTTCTCCTCTCCTTGGCCTTTTACCCTCTTCTCAAAGCCATTGGCAGAAGGCACTGAAAGGAGATTGAAGACTTGAGATTAAGATTTTTCCTCCCTCCAGGTGTCTGGCTGACTCAAAGACACTGGGTTTGTTTTGGTCTCAGCAGCTTGCACTGGTCTGCCTCTGTGTGTCCCAGCATTGGCTCAGAGGCTTCCTGGCTGTCTTGTGCCAAGCCCCCATGGGGCTCTGTGACTACTGTTATCCTAGCATAAGTCACTAAACACCTGCTGCATTTACCATTCTAAATTCCATTTCCCCATGCCTCATAAACATAACTGCCCATCTACCCTCTGAAAACGCACAGCATTATTTATTTGCTTTAGTTGCTGTGTGCTATTCAGATAACCCTGACTGTAAGACAAGCATCTTGCTCCTTGCTTGTTTAATCCTCAGACAACAGTATGAGGTAGGTATTACTGTCCTTGTTTTACACTTGAGCACACTGAGACTCAGAGATGTCAAATAACTTTGCCTATCATGACAAAGCTAATGAAGGACTGAGGTGGGATCCATCCCTAATTCCAAAACCTGTACTCTGCCAAGGGAAATTTTGGAGACCCTATAATAATATATTAACAACTATCTTCTATTGAGCACCTACTATGGGTCAGGCACTGTTGTAAGAACTTTTAAATCTGTTAACTCACAACAGCTCTAATAATTAGCTACTCTTATGGCCCCTTTTTTCAAATGAGGAAGGTGGGGCACAGAAAAGTTATATAATTACCCAAAGTCACACAACTAGCAAAAATCTTGGCAGTCTGGTTTTAGATTCCTGATATTTAACCTGTATGCCGTAATGTATGAAGTCAGAACTCCAGAATCCAAGACTTGAAATCGTCTTAACTATGCTGTCACTAGGAAAGAAAAGTGAACACTCTTTGGTTAAGGCGTTCTTGGAATGTACAATATTGGCTATGCTTTTAGAAGTTGTCTTGAAAGGAAATGGAATTTTTGTGGAATCAAACTGATTAAGGGTTTGTCTTAAATTGTAAACTGCTTGTCCCATGTCCTTGCACTAGGGACTCTCATAAATGTAAATTCACTAATTTATACTTGAAAAATACAAACACCTACCATTTTAAAAAGCGATGGGTACTTGGTTGGATGTTTATAGCGTGTGAAAATAATTTTTCTAGGCAAACTCTATGGTAGAGAATTTGGTAGTATCCTTCTGCAATCTGTGTGCTGTGAACTTGACTCTTGAGAACTGCTGCCTTTTTAGAGAAATCACCTCATTCTGAACAGAGGACTTTTCTGTTTCCAGATTGGTATGAGATTGGTACAGGAAAGCTCCATAATAAATTAACTGGTCCCCAAAGAACATCATAATGGCTCTGTAGTAGGAACTGAAATTATACTTTACTTCCAAGCCATTATGTGATATTTGTCAAAGAATCAAGCAGCAGTGCTTCAAAGATTTATTGAGATATACCCAGCCTGGATGAATTTTTTTCAGTGCACCTTAAAACCTCTTCCTAATTCTCTATTCTAGAAGTCTCTTTCATTTTCTGCTTTATTCCTTTTCCCCTTTATGCTCTTGTTTTTATTTCTAGGGTTGGATACAGTCTAGTCTGTGGTACAGAAAGACTTGTGATCCTTTAGAAATACCAATTTCAAAGCCCTGGTTGAAAGGGATTGGTGTTCCTATTTTTCAGTAATAGATAAATTGAGTAAGCTGGTACATTTTTTTGCTTGGGGCAAGGAGGCCGAGAAGTGAGCCAAAGCTTCTTTGACAACAAAATATGATCCACAACACTTAGCTTTGCCCAGAAAATTATATACTAAACCTAGCACCCTTCAATAATGCCCCAGCACACCTGATACTGAAGGTTTTACAGCTCTCTGGATCTTAAGGAAGATCATACCCATCTAATGAAAGCAGTGTGAGGTGTTGAAGAAGTTCATATTTAGAGCAGTGAAAAACGGTGAGAAAAAAAATTGTAACCCTTTATTCTTGTCCACCATTCTGAGAGAGGTAAGCAAATCTTAAACCTCAAAAGATTTCATGAAGAAAAGGCTTCAGTGCCACATTGAATGTTTATTCCCAGTTAGTCCTGGAAGAAAGATTTGAGTTTTAGAGTTCCATTTCTGTAGATAATTTAAGTTCCATTCTAATTCCTTCAGAATTTTCTGATCTTGATTAATCAATGCATTATACTAGTCAATACTAAATTGGAAGAGGAAAATTGAGTCCTGTTCAGGATTAATGTGGCATAAAAAGTAATATGTACTATATCCCACTGCAGAAAGATATGTCAGGATTGTTTGTATTTAATATTGAGATTTTAGTCTTTTGAACAAACAGAAACTATAATTTTAGTCAAATCACCAAAACAGTACTTGAGTAGTATCTGGGTTTGAATCATCTATATTTAATAATGGCATTTATTATTTCATGACACATTTTATTTCTGTTCTTCACAATAACCCTATGAGGTATCAATCATTATCCCCAATGTATAGATGATAAAAAAGAATCAAAGGAGTTCAGTAATTTGTCCAGGGACACAATGCTGGTGTCTGAGCTGAATTTCCACTATGGAATCTAGCATTTTTGGCTGGGTGCTTGTCCATTAGTTTACTGTGCTAAACTATGCATGTCTTCTTGCTATTTTTTTTTTAATTCTTTGCTTTCTTGTCCCTCTCCTTCTTCTCTGACCATTTTTAGAAGGCTTTTAGTTCTCCTGTAGAAGCTATAAGTCTATTTTTATTAATAAAGCTTTCCCTAACCATCTCCCACCCTCCCTGAAAGTCTGATTTTTATGACCTCCCAAAGTGCTCCAGTAACATCCTGTTTATGCCTGTGATAGCATTTACTACACTGTACTATGATCTCCTGTTTGCTTGTGCAGTTCATCTAATAGAGCAAGGATCTCATTCTCTATCTACATTATAACTTCCTGGGGTGTTTTTAAGAAATGCCCATGTTTGGGACCTACCTTTGAAGATGAAGTTCACAGAATTTTTTAAAGTGCCCAGGTAATTTTGATTCAAGTGCAGAATTGAGAACTAAATATTAACCTATAAATTCTTCAAGGGCGAGGATAATTCAACCATATTCCCAAAATTTAGTACCATCCCTGTTACATAACAGATACTTAATAAATAGTGGTTGGCTGAATGAGTGAATGAATGAATGAATGAAATTTAAAATGCTGACTTACTATGATTTTTGCAACATAAATATTTATTTGATTAATATATGGTTGATGAATGTGTGAGTGCCGGAATATCTTTAAGTATTTAAGAGCAATTATAATACTAGCTTCAAATTCAGGTAGTGCTTTCTGATTTTCAGAAGTAAGCTGTAATTGCCTAGCAAACCTCAGCACACTGGCTCTTCTAGGATGCTTCCTAAGAACGCCAAATTCAAGAAAAAGCAGTTTACTGGGATGAATGAAGTGCAACAATAGTGCAATCAGAATGTGAGGTTTCTTTGCAAGTCTATCCTGGGATTTGAAGGACCTTTACCTACTGGTGTGTTATATGCTGCTCAACTTCTATGTCAGGAAGCAAGAGGCATTTTAGAATTCAACAACCTGCAGAGGCATCCTGGCATCAGCACACAGCAGACTACTGCCTTGGGCAACTTAATAGGAGAAATTGATTCTTACCCTAGGTAGCCATCAGGATATTACTAGATTTCTTAGAGCAATAAGAACGTTAAGTGGGGTTTCCAGGACTGTAATATATCCTTCAGGTCTCATTTCAATGGCAATCAATGCTCATAATCCTTCTTCCAAAACACTGGAAAACATGCTGGTATAATTAATGTCACTGAGGTACTGTTTTTCCCTTTGCTTTCTGTTTTTTTTTTCCCCCTAAGAAAGTTAGGCAGGTTATAAGACAGATGTCTTCTATGAAAAGCTATTACATAAGTTGAAACAAAAGGCTAGTCTCTAATAATTGCGGTGTGTTGGGGGACAATGAGTAAATTTGCTTGAATGAGGTCAATCATAGAAATTCTTTAGGGCACCATATTTCAACTTGGCATGCAAATTCCAAACTCATTTACCCTATGCATGGTGAGAACCACAAGTATTTCTAAGGCCAGTTTTGTAAAGATTCATAAATTTGTCAGTTGGTTATGTCTCTGCATGTGATCATAAGTAATTTTAGTGTTGACAAGTACAGATTCTTGCTGGGGGGTGTTTGAAATTAAATTCAGCAATCCAGGACAAATCAATAGCTACTTATTGAGGGCCCACTGTTTTCAAGGCTGGACACTTAGAGGGGAAGGAAGTTGAGTAAGACAAGTTTCCTACCCTCAAGGAACTTTCTGTTGGGTAGGAAAAGTGTAGCTTTTGATCGTAAAATAAAGTCTTGTTGCAAAGAAACTAATGGTTTATAGAGAAACACAATGGTAGGGGAGCTTGATTTATCAAAAGTTAAGTGGTTGCCCATTCCCTGTGGATGCCCTTTTTTTTCCTACATAACTGCTATCAACAACTCTTGATACGGGAGGTATTGGAAAAAAATATGATGCATACATTATTTCTTTCTGAAATTGAAGGAAAAATCACTATGCATTTCCATAGACATGAAAAGCATACTTTTACCCTAAGTATCTGAATCCAAGATTCTTTGAAGAAAGAATTTCACTGAATTAGCCCTTATAAATAACACAGCTGTGTGGATCCTCAACTAAGGAATGCAAAGATTGCCTATACTTAAGGTGGTTATGATTTAACGACTTAACAATTTTTCGACTTTACAATGGTGCAAAAGCAATACGTACTCAGTAGAAACCGTACTTCAGATTTTGAATTTTTATCTTTTCCCAGCTCGTGATGTGAGGTAGGATACTCTCTCGTGATGCTGGGCAGAGGCAGCAAGCTGCAGCTCCCAGTCAGCCACGGGATCACAAGGGTAAACAACCAATACACTATAACCACCCAGTATCCACACAGCCATTCTGTGTTTCACATTCTGTACAGTATTCGATAAATTATATGAAATATTCAACACTTGATTATAAAATAGGCTTTGCGTTAGATAATTTTGCCCAAGTGTAGGCTAATGTTAAGTGCTCCGAGCACATTTAAGGTAGGCTAGGCTAAGCTCTGGTGTTCGGTAGGTTAGGTGTGTTAAATGCATTTTCAACTTACGACATTTTCAACTTACAATGGATTTATCAGGACATAACCTCATTGTAAATTGAGGGAGATCCATACTCATTTGATTAGCAAAGTACAAATCTTAACATCATCATTATGTGCATTAGCTGACGGGAATGAACTATATATGCTCTTATTGTAAGGCTTAAGGATCTTATCTGAATTGAGGTGTATTGAAAATTTGCAGGTTAAATACAATGCTGCATTCACTAAAATGGATAAACAGAGAATACTTTTTTCACAGTCTATATTTGGAAAGGTTTCTGATTTTCATTTACCACATCCAGGTTACCGAAAATGCTGCCATTTCCTCCTAACTGGTTCTTTCATTCAGTCCTTATTGCCATTTGCCTTGTTTGGTGCCTTTTTACCTCTCATTTGAACAAATGTACATAGTCTAAGGCAGAGTTCCTCAGCCTCAGCACAAGTGACGTTTTGGGCCAGGTAGTTCCTTATTGTAGGTGGCTATTCTGTACATTATAGGATGTTGAGCGGCACGCCTGGCCTCTACTTACTAGATGCCAGTAGCACACACCTCCAGTTGTGACAAACAAAAGTATCTCCAGACATTGCCGAATGTCCCTGGGGGCAAAGTTGCCCCAGTTGAGAACCTCTTGTGTAAGGCAGTTTCTTAAGTTTTCTTCCACAGTCTCTCCTCTATTCATGATAGCTGCCATTTTAATGGTTCTAAGCCTTGCTTTTATTATGTCACTCCCATGCCCCCAAACTTCCAATGACTTTTTACCCTCATATTCAGACCTTTTTATCACCCTTATCCCTGTCTTTTTGTTTCATTTTTAACAAAGTACTAGTGTACATGTTAACAAATTAAAGAGCACAGAAGAGTGATGAAAAGCAAGTCTCCTGCTCTACTTCTCCCTACAGTCTCTGGTTTACTTCTAGCAGTTTTCTCCAAAACGCTAGATATAGTTATACTCCTGTTTATTTGACTTAGCAATTTTAGGCAACATCTGTTGGCTTTCTGTTTTGAAGTTGGGGTTGTAGCTCAGTTATGTAATTTGCCATTTTCCCTCCCTTCTTTCCATTTTTTGACATTGAGGTGATCATTTGTAATCATATATGGTATCCTTTAAAAAATAATATATTATTGGTCAGTCAACTCTCAGTCAACTCTCAGAACCGCAATGTACCCTCTGAAGCTGGGTGGGACTAGAGACACTGTTGATAATATCTTTCAACCCTTCCACATAGTAAGATGAGACCTTCATTGCTTTTGCTTTTTCTTCCCCTCTTCCACTTTCTGTCAGCTATACTTTTATTTACATTACCATTTACAATGTAGACATTTTCATTCAGTCTTGCAAATAAAACCAAGCTTCTGTGCTTTGTTCTCAGACTGACTCTTTAAGTTGAAAGCCAGTAAGCCAAATTTACATTATTATGATTATGCAAATATTTTTCAATGCGAGGTCAAGTAGAGAGCTATAATTTTATTTTCTTCTCTATAGGTCCAATGTCATGATCTTTGTATCACTTGAAGGAGAATGATCAGTGTCAATGTCAGATAAATTCTTTCTTCAACTCTCATCAACTGTGAAAGATCACACCATATTTTACATTAATTCATAAATAGCCTGTATCTTTCTTGTGAGTTTTTATTTGTCTTGTTTCTTGTAGTATTTGCCTATTTTTATTCATCATATTCTTACATTTATCATGTCTATCTCTTTCCCCACATGCTCAGCCCTGTGCTTGGGGATTCCCTTCATTGTTTTTTCTAGGTGGGACCCATAGTTTTCTGGATCCCATGTCTTTCTAATTTTTGTTTTATCTTCCTTTTGCTAGGGTATAGGTTCAAGTAACTTACAAGAAAAAGCATACAGGGAGTAAACTTTGTATGGGTCCTTGTGTAATGAAATATTTCCCTCACCTTGGTTGATAGATTGAGCATAGACTTCTAAGTTAAAAAATATTTTTGTTCACAATTCTAAAGGTACAGTTAGACTCAGTCCTGCTGAAAAAACATACTTTTTTTCTTTTTTAGATGACATATTTTTGCTCTCTTATATTTGTTGTCACTATATTAGGCCATGGTCACATACAACCCCCAAATCTCAGTGACTTGCAACAAGTTAGCTGTCGGTTGGCTCTAACTTGGCCTCATAAGTCTTCTTAAGTATAGGATGTAGACTAAAGGAATAGCTCCTAGCTGGTAATACTCACTTCTTGACAAGAGAAAGGAGTTATGGTAGAACTAAATGTTGACACTTAAAGCTTCTGCTTATGTTATTTCCATTCACTTTCCAAGATAGTCACATGTCAATCCCTGACACCAACTGAACAGGAAACATTCCCTCCAAGCCTCCTCCTTCTGTAGCCCCATGCTTCCCACAGGGAGGAGTCCCAGGGAGGGTCCTCAAGGGATGGGGAACAGTGAATAAGTAGGACCAGTAATACAATGTACCACACTCTGGGAAGATTTCAGGACTTTCTTTTTATTCTTGGTGTTCTGAAAATTTATGATGATCTATCCAGATGGTTCTTTTATTCATCTGCTGTTCTGGGCACTTGGTGGATCCTTCCAATCCAAAAGACTCATTCCCTTCTTGTGGGAAGATTCCTCAATTATCTCTTTAGTAACTTCTCCTTCCTGTTCTTCACTCATTCTTCTAGAAATTAAACTGCATGAATTACATGTATCTTTTATCTTTTTATTTTTGTCAATAAAACATGTACGCCATTATTTTAGCTTTTTGCTCTATGATATTTTTCCAGGCATTTATTTTCAATTAATTTTCTAGAAAATTGGCAATAATAAATTGTTGTTTTGATTGTTTTTTACTCAAAATATTTTGTTCTTGTTTTATGAATATAAAATATTCTTGAATTTCTGAGATGAATTGTATTATGTTCTTTTCTGTTTCCTGAATTATTTCCATTTCTCTCAAGCTGTACTTTTCTGCTTGTTTATCTTAGTTCTCTTTTCAAGGGTTTCTGACTAGAAGCACTGTGAGGAAATAAAGTCTAGTTTGGCTTTAGGAAGTAGCAAGTCAGGCACTGACTGTTCCATATGCAAGAATGCAAAGGCTCCACTTTGAGGTTCCAGTATCCACATAGGAGCCTTATCTTTGCCCAGTTGACTCAAGGTCCTTTGTAATTCTTTCCACCTACACTCCAGAGAGTGCTTTACATTTTCCTGTCTAAAGACAAGAATATGGATTGATATCCACCCTTAGCAACAATATAGGAATTGTGTTAAAATATATGCTTCTCTTTGAAGAGCCCATTAAGAAATGAAAATGTATTTGCATTTCTATAAGGTTGTGAATTTCATGCAGTTTGTATTTTATACTGGTAATGAAGACTCAGTCAACCCTTTAACTTAGTAGGCGTAATAATTAAGCTGGTCTGGCTTCTCTGTGCTCCTTCCCAATGTCAATGTGAATATTACATGATTTGATGAAGGGCCCTAGAGCACAAGCTTTCCGTTTTTTGAAATCTAAAGTTAAAGGTAATGCAGTTTACATCAAGAAGCAGTAAACACATATAAACATAAACGTGCATTTAACTAAAATGCATACCATGTACAGAGCAATTTTATATTTTCTTTTTTGTTTCAGGTTTAAAAATTCTGATCTAGACTTACAAAACTTGTTTTATGACTCACTAATCATTTCATAGTGTGAAAAACAGCACTATAGGACACGGTCCTAAGAATTAAATAAAAATGGTCTCTGGGTTTTCAAATAAATGTCACAAAATCCCTTCTCTGAAATTATTTTCATGATTTTTTAACATAATTTGAAAACTCAAGAGTCTTATGTGTATTTAATATAACAATTCTTAGCAAGCTTTATTATCTGGGTATTTTCTCCAGATGGCATGGAATTTACAACATATCTCAAACAATTTTCATAAAAAAGGTTTAAGCATTATTGCTTGATTTTGGTCCACTTTTGTATTTTGAAGTCCTCCTAAAGATGGCTAGAAACAAATAGCCCAAAGACTGTGCTGCAGATGCCCCGTTGGCAGGTGGCTGCTCATGCCTAAAGCTCTCCTTAATATTTTGGTGAAAAATAGTGTATCACCCTTGCACAAGATTAGTCGAGCACTCTTTAAGATTGATTAAAATCTGGAACTGGCAGAGAAAGGGATTCAACAAAAAACATGAGGCAAGTACAGTTATATTATACAGAAAAAGAATTCTGTATTCAGAACTGCTTTCTTAGAAAAGTAGAGACATGGCAGTGAATTCTAAATCAAAAATACATTTCAGTGAAATAACCCATGACTGAAAAGTAACTGTGAGCACACCCATGGTTAACATCAATTGATTATGTGTTGAGTAAATGAGGGTTTGTTTTCAATTGTTATTTGGGGAATTGAGTACCTTTCAAGTAGCTAGAAAGTTACATAAAGAACACAGTTTTAAGTGGGTTCTGTTATGCTACTGAAAAATCTTAAGTGTTGGTTAACTTGTATGAAAGAGAATGTGAAATACTCCTAGGTTTTTTTTTTTCTTCACTGTGGGTAGGAAGAAAGATGCCTTTTTAAAGTTTTCCAGAACCCTTCCAAAAAGGTGTTGTTGAGGATTCCTTTAAGTAATAGCCACACAAATAATCACAGATTACAGTATCATACAACTCCATTAACTAGGTGAAGGAAAATTGCAACATTTTCATTTTAATGAGATGTCAGTTCCCTCCCTTGCTGTGCCATGCATCTTAATGTCCTTGTTGTCTGCACTGACTTGGGGCTCCAAGGCTCTGTCATTACTTGGCAATTCCTTTCTCTAATTTCTTGTGACACAGGATCCTTAAATCCACAAGAAATGTGAGGTGAGGCAGAGAGAATTCCTCCAGACTGACTTGCTATATGCAGAACATTCATTTGCATTATTCATTAGATAAGAGCACTGATTTGCATCTCATTCTGGTTGTCTCCTTTAGGTGAAAAAATACTGGAGAACTCTCCATATTCCCCCAATTTTTTATAATAATAATAATTATTAGGGGAATTAAGCTTGATTGCTATCCTAGATTTTGTCCTGCACCATCTGCAATTTCTCTTAAAAAAAAAAAACCCACACCCTAAACACTTCCAGATCCCCAAACCAATGCGCATTTTCCCCTTTCTGTTTAAAATATTTGAAGCTTTAACATTTGATGAAAGATCTGAATACATAAATATATTTTATTGAAATGCAAAATGAGACATTTATTTATGATCTATATCTTACATTAGGAATGGGAAGGAGGAGGGGGTGGAAAAAAATTTATAGGCACAAGTACGTCTCCCCAAATCTCATTTTAGAAAAATTTCTTAGCAACAGAAACATGCCACAAATTAGAAGATACTGCCGGTAATAAATTCTTCCCTTTTTGGTGGTCAAATCCAAGTGATGAAAATTTGCTTTTTATTTTCTCTTCAGAAGCAATGACCAATTAAGATTATAGCCCCATCATTATCAAAAAAGTACTCAGGGATGTTCTACTAAGTGGGTAGAGGTCTGTGTTGGTCTCAAGAGCTCCTGTGTTAGGTACAAGAAAAATAATAAAATATCCTTCTTTTCTTGGTCTGTATTCTCAATTCCCCAAGGTTGCAGTAAACTTCCCAGCACTTGCCAGTTCCTTGGCACAGGTGTTGTAGGGCTTTATTTATGTTCTCTAGAAATTTTCTGGGATTATGAGGTATGAGCTCTACAGGAGACTCTGATCTGCAGTTGCATGTTCAATTGGAACCACTGGTGCATTGACAGAGGAGAAGCAGGACATCGTGTGCATGGCAGCCTTCTTTATCCTTCTCAAGAGAGAAGGGAGCAGAGGAGTCAGAGACGAAGTCTTCTCCCTGCTGATTTGTTGCAGTTCGGTTGCCCCCTGAATAAATGATGGTATTCTATTGAAGGTTGCAGCGAATCTAGTGTCACAGATCAATCACATCCAAAAATGAAATAGAATTCCTGTGGTATTAAGGTGACATTGTAACTAGAAACATGGTGTCTGGCAGGCTGGGATGGTTTGTTTTGAATAGAGGTTTTTACAAATTGCACATTGTTTCATCAACACAGGTAACAGAAGATTGAATCGATTCTTTCGCTCTGCCTTTTCATATCTCCCAAAGGCTTTAATTCACTCGTGGAAGAGATCATCACTAACATTTATTATCCTTGTTCATGAGGTACCCCCCCCACACAACTGCTGTTTATTCTCGTCTGGTTCCTGTGATTAATGCTGTGATGCAAAACAACTACTTCTGTTCTTTATGGCCGAGTCTGTCACACTGCAATGTTTAAGGCTTTTTGGCATCCTCCTAAGGAACACCATTTTTGAAATAGCCCTCATTTGTATCGGACTGACTCTGGAATCCAATCCAAGGTTTGATTTTTGGCCAGTGACCGGCTAGGTCAACTTCAAATTGTGTTTTTCTTGCAAGAGTGATTGTTTAAAGATATTTTTCCACTTCAAGCACTCAGTTCTTTTTTTCAAATAATAAAGTTCTTTTTCACTTATTTAATTAGGGCCAAGTGGTGACCTTTCAAAGTAACAAACATTAATATTAAAAATTTGGGGCAGCTTATGCTTAGTTGTATCAGTTTTGGGTGATCATGCCATTTGGAGGACAACAATCTTTTGTTTTTGTTAACGTCTTAATGGGCCTGTAATGCCACACTTTATAAACAGTGTTGCTGGTGAGCTGTTTCCATTATAGAAGTCTTATTGTGGTTTCAGAATCCTGAATGAATTAAGGAGATTACATTTGAATGTCACACACATTCCAAAAATAACATGGCCAAAAGACAACTGCGATTTTCCATCTCCCTCAATTCCTCTCCCTCCCCCCAAAACTATCTCTGATCATCTCAGCAAGTGGTATCACCTTTCCCCCATTTGCCTAAGCCAAAACCTGGTAGTCATCCTTGATCCCCTCTTACTCTTATCCTTGTGATCAGATTACTATTGCTGTATAACAAACCACCTCAGAATTCAGTGGCAGGAAGTAAAGAAGAGTGGTGAATGGGATGAAAGATATTGTTGTAGCCATCTTCGGTAAATACTATCAACCACTGTTCACCCTTTGTCCATAACTATTCACATCCTTTTTGCATGCAAAATACACCAGATCCCTCCCTCAAAATTCCCAAAGTCTCTTCTTACTACTTTAAGTCTGGGATGTTGTCATACAGATCAGATCCAGGGGCCAGGGAGGCTCTGTGGATACAGTTCTTCTAGCATGTTTCTCCTCAATCTCTAAAGAGCTGTGGCTAGAAGATTCCAATTATCTTTCTCCCATATACCCAACACAACATGCAATGGGGTCAGGCATAGGATAACAACTGCAAACATTCCTGTTAAAAAAAAAAAAGGGGGGGAGGAGGAATGGGAGGCCACAGCTGTCACTGTTCAATGGCAGTTCTGAAATTCAGTTGGGCACGTCTTGTTGGTCCCTTAGTAAGGGCTCAGATCTACTCCCAAGCAGCTGTTTTCCCCAGCTGTAAAATCTACCTTTTCCAGCATTTGGCTTCACTCCCTGTGTTATTCTGTCTTTTCCATAAGAAATAACCCACATTTGCAGCTGAGTAGTTTTCTCTTACTGCTCCTTACCCAAAGTAGTTCATGGGTCCAAAGACCCCACCCCCTTCATTTTATGGTGTATCTCCAACCCTTTCAGTCCAAGCTGATGCAGTTCCTTTAACACTTTTGGGCTTCCTGTATATCAATCCACTCCATTAGACAAAAGATACACCCTGAAATCTCTTCAGTATCTGTAGGGCAAAGCCCTTAAGAGTTTAGGTGCCTATTGTTTAAAAAGGGATGCCCTTAAATCCAGAAGGCTTCGTATGTATTTGAAAGGTTCATGAGGCACCATCTTAAATCTTTCTGAAGTTTTAATGAAAGATTTTACAATCACAGTCTTCTCTTCATCCTAGCATCGAAACATTTTCCTAACAAGCCTGGATTTGATCTTTGCACTGAGGCCCTTTCTCACTTTGAGAATCTTCTGCAGGGAAACACTGAATGAACAATTAAAAAAAAAAAACAGCAAGACCTTTTATATTTCCATTAAAGCTTGCTTAAAAGCTGACCAATTCCTTTTTCTTTATATCTCTCTAACTATGTCTTACACATTGTTGAAAGAAACAGATTAGCACTTTCAATATTCTGCCTAAAAAATGTCCTTAGCCAAATCTGCCAGTTTATTAAGCATATTTTTCATTTTCTGTATCAATGTAGCCAATGGGATTGCCAAACTTTCTGCCATACATGACAAATATCAGTTTTCTCACTAGCCTCCAATAACAGTTTCTTCCCTCTCATCCCAGCTTTCACCAAAGTCTCCCTAAGGCCTTTCTCGCTTTCGCTGACCTCCTTCACTAGCTTTACTAGCTTTCATTTACTTTTACCAACTGTCTCTTTAAGGTCCTTCCTGCTTCTTCCCACTGCCCAGTTCCAAAGCCAGTACCACATGTTTTAGGCTTTTGATTTGGCAGAACTCCATTCTGGTACCAAATTTCTGTTCAACTTGCTATTTCTGCAAAAGTAACCACCACACAATTTAGTGGCACAAATTATCTTTTTATGATGTATAAAGATTCTGTTGATCAGGAATTTAGACAAGGTACAATAAGGATGGCTTTTCTCTATTCTACAATTTCTAGGGTCTTAGCTGGTAGAACTCAACAGCTGGGGGTCAGTTCAACAGCTGGAGCCAGAATTATCTCGAGGTGTCTTCACTCACATGTCTGGCAGTTGACACTGACTGTCAGTAGCCCAACCTCAGCTTGGGATATTCGCTGAAGCACCTTCATGTGACCTATGTGACCTGGGCTTTCTCACTGTGTGATGGACTCAGAGTTTACTGCATTGAAGCTCAGACACTGCAAAGCAAGTGTCACAGCAGACAAAGTGTGTATTAGTTTCCTGCTACTACGGTAACAATATGCCACAAACTGGCTGAAAACAGAAATCTGTTGTCTTGCCGTTCTGGAGGCTAGAGGTCTGAAATAAAGGTGTTGGCATGGCTGTACTCCTGAAGCCTCTAGGAAAGAGTCCTTCCTCTCCTCTTCCTAGCTTCTGGTGGTTGCCAGCAATCCTTCACGTTCCTTGTCTTCCAACTGCATCCCTCCAATTTCTGCCTCTCTTGTCACATGGCCTTCTTTCCTCTGTATCGGTGTCTGTGTGTCCCCTCCTCTTTTTATAAGGAAACTAGTCATATTGGAATTAGGGTCCACCCTAATCTACCGTGTCCTTATTTTTACTAATTGCATCTGCAAAGACCCTATTTCTAAATAATGTCACTATCTGAATTTTGGGGGGACACTATTTAACCCACTGCAAGTTGGAAATTGCACTGTCTCTGTAACCTAGCCTTGGAAGTTACGTAGCGTCATTTGCACCGTGCTCCAGTTGGTTGAAGCAGTGCATGATTGTGCATGAAGCACAGTCATGCCCAGGTTTAAGAGGAGGAGAGTTAGATTCTACTTATTGATGCAGGACTTTCAGGGTCACAGCGTAGAAGAATGCGGGATATAAAGTGTTTTCGTGTTCATCTTTGAAAAATGCAGTCTGCCATACCCTTACCCAGTCCGTGACCAAATTCTATTGATTCTGCTTCCAAAATATATTTCACATCTGTTCGCTTACCTCCTTTGCCACCCACTCATGCAAAGCACCATAATTTCTCATCTGAATTATTGCATTAGACTCTTATCCAATCTTTCTGTACCCACTTTTGCCTCTTCTAACCCATTCACCACCAAGCTGCAAGAAAAGAGGTATTAAAACTATAAATTGACTCTTATCACGCTCTTTTTAAATCTCTTTGGAGGCTGCCAGTTGCATGTACAATACAATCTAGATGCCTCCCAAAAGCCTAAAAGGCCCTGCAAAATCTTTGTCTTTCCAACTGCCTCAATGAAAATGTATGCCACCTTTTTCTTCTTCATGTACTGGTCTCTGGTCACTCAGGCCTTCTAACAGTTCTTGGACCAACCCAACCATGTATGCACCTCAAAGACTTTACACTTTATGCTTTCTTCTGCCTGGAAATCTCTTTCTTTGGTTCTTCATTAGGCTCACATTTGACATACTCTAAGTTTTATTTTAAGTGCTACCTCTTCAGATAGTAATGATAATAATAATTATAGCTAACATTCTTTTAAGTTAGCTTACAAAATTTTCCAGGCCTTAGAGGTAATTGTTCTATCTGGATTATTTTTTTTAAATCCTTATAACACCCTGTAAAAGAGGTTCTATTGTCATTCTTATTTTATAGACAAGAAAACTGAGATTTTATATGATGTCCCCAAATTCATACTACCATGTGCTGTATAATGTATACCATGTACTGTAGAGTTTAGAATTATACTCAGGACTCTGAGACTGCCCTTTCAACCGCTGGACCCTGCTGCCTCTACAGAAAGCCTCATTCTTTATTTTATTCTAAGTCATAGCACCTATTTCTTTTCTTCATTTTGTTGATCATTCTCTATAGTTAAGAAAATATATATATACTTATTTATTGCCTATCTTTCCAACTAGTATTAAAAAATTTTTGTTGTTCATAGCTGTATCTCACCACCCACACAGTGCATGGCACATAGTAGATACTTACTTAGTATTTGATGAATAAGTGTAGTGATGTGTTGATAAATATTTAACCACCAGTTTTGGGTGGGGGATGTGGATTCATTGTACATTTTTTTAAATTTCCATACTCCCACCTCAGAGCTGATTTCAAGCTGCAAACAGTTTAATAGCTGACTCACAAGATTCCTGAAAACTAGGCTCTAGCATAGCACTGAATGAATGAATGTTGCAAAGAACTGAGCAGCTAACCTACAGTAACTGGTTTTCAAGGGGGCAGGAGGTATCCTCTCCATAAGCCCTTGTGGTTTTAGCTCGAAACAGATCAAACACGTTTGTGAGGGTTCAGAGCATAGCTGCTATCAGAGCTGCAAAAGGGTAATGAAGAGTTAACACTGCATCAGAGATACTAAATATCTCTACAGCAATGTAGTGAGAAACATGGAGACCAGATACTGTCATTTCTTCATCTTTTTTCACTGCCTCAGGTGTTGGCAAGGACACGTATGATTCAGAAGCAAGGGCAGGATGACTTTGTTTTATCCTTTACAGGGAAAGGATGGCTGGGATTGGAGCAGAAAGGAGTGAACAGAAAGGAGAAGGGGGGGAGTTGAAGTCATCAGTATTTCACATTAGGTGTAAAAATGCTCAGTTATAGCTTTGGCTAGGGACAGAAATTTCCTTGAGAATATTTGTGACAGTTTTATGCTGAATGATTATGCAGAAGACTGATTTATGATTGGTTATTTACCTCTGTATGTAATATGGAATGACATTATTTTTTAAATCACTATATGCCACTCAGCATTGCTGACAACATCTTATTTGACAGTTCTTAATTATAAAAATACCACTTGAATTTTTTGATCAGCAGTGCCATGCTTGTGTGAATCTAGCAATAGATCTGAATAAATCTGTAACATTTGGTGGGACTGTATTTATCACATTAGGTATGAAAGTCTTGACATCATGTTGGCTGGCCACAGGATGGTAAGACCAGGGGCGATGCTTAGATGTCTCAGTCACGGCCAGGATGTAATATGTCTCTTATTTAACTGACAGGTCTATACTTTGGCCCTGTAGCTTTCAGTCCCTTCACACTCTGCATAAGTAATACCTCCTATTATGCACATTCACTCAGGGATTTTGAATGAATAATCTCTAAAATACTCTCCTTGCCACTCCAGGATCCATAGTTTTAAAAGTGCATGTGTAATTAATTTTGCTTTAGAATTTCAAATTAATACCAAGAGAAATGCCTTTCTCTTTATTAATTTCTGGGTGTGAGTCTAAAGAAAACAGCAACCACTTTTCTTGGAATCACATAAATAATATTGGAGTAAGACTGTCTCGGTTGGAGACAAAAACATTATATTTGTGTCTCATGGTAATCTATCCTTTGGTTAATGGACCCAGAACCCTCTAGACAGTTCAAAAGTCCACATAACAGAGCAAAATTTTGCATTAGGATTCCAGACTTAGCTGAAAAATGTGAAAAATCAGATGCAGCCGAAGAGTTCCCTATTGATTACAAATGTGAGATCAAGAGTAAGTTATTTCATCTAAGGCGACATTTATTTAAATTTAAAATGGTCCTTCCTGGTAATCTCATTTTGGTTAGTGGCATACAAATCAATGAAATTTTTAAGAGTATTAATTCCATTCCATTTGAGGGGCTTCCTGTGACAGAATGGGCATTGATATCCAGTCATATTTTGGGGTGTCTAAGGGTTTGCGTGAATTTAGAAATGCAAATGAAGCTTGAGGACAAAATTGTACGTAACTCTTAGTTTTTTTAAAAAAAGAAAATAAATAACTAGTAGTCTCTAAAGATAAAAATGGAAATCAGAATTCCCAGTCCTGTCAAATTACTCTTTGCTGCTCAAATATCTTTGACTCAATTTTGTTCCTCTACCATTTGAGCATAGTACTCTAATAGCTGTAGACGGGTTCATAAAATGTTTCAATATTTCTACAGTCTTAAAAAGGACCTTTTAGGCATGTAATTTGTCAGTTGTCCAGTATCATACCTGGTATAAGAATCCCCTATAGATCACCCCAGACAGATAGACAGTTCTAGTAGTTCCCCAAACATCTAAACTGGAAAGTTCTTAATGTCCTAAGACAGTTGTAGTGAACACCTATGGCCTAGCAGGTAAATACAAGTCAAAAGTTAAAAAACAAATTGCCTTATTTGAACAGGTATTTGTGCACCAGTGTTCATAGCAGCTTTATTTGCAATAGCTAAAATGTGGAAACAACCCGAATGTCCACTGACAGAGAAATGGATAAACAAACTGTGGTATATATATACAGTGGAATATTACTCAGACTTAAAAAGGAATGAGATTCTGATACATGCTACAACATGGATGAACCTTTAAGATATTATGCTAAATAAAATAAGCCAGATGAAAAAGGACAGATATTCTATCATTCCACTTATGTGAGGTATCTAGAATAGTCAAATTCATGGAGACAGAAAGTAGAAGGGTGGTTGCCAGGGGCTGGGAGAAAGGGGTACTAGGGAGCTTCTGTTTAATGGATACAAAGTTTCAGTTTGGGAAGATTAAAAAGTTTTGGGGATAGATAGTGGTGATGATTGCACAACAATGTGATGTACTTATTAATTCCATTGAACTGTACACTTGAAAATGGTTTAAATGGTAAATTTTGTATTGTGTGTATATTTTCCTACCATTAAAACCAACAACAACAACAAGAAATGAGGTGCCTTGGAAGAAGTCAGGAGTCCATGAGCATCTTTCTGTACTTTCTCACTCTCTAATTGGTCTGTGCCCCTGTTTGTCTGACTCCTACGTTTTGCAGCTGGCCTCCTTCTTTTCACACAGCCATCCTGGATGGATGAGCTCCTCAGTGTCTCCTATGAGGAAAGTGGATGGACTTTTGAGAGCCTTATCCCAAGGGATGACTTCAGCGCTAATGTATTTCACTCTTTTTCCCCAGGAGTCATCTCCTGACCTCCAGGCCCCAAATTCCAACTGCTGGCCATAAAAGCCAGTGTCTGCGGGTTGGCCCCGCCCTCCTCATTTCAACTGAGCGCCCTAGAGACACACATATTAGCCTGTAATCTCCCTCCCTTGTCTTGTATTTGCCGTTTTTCTGGCACATCTTCTTCTATCTTCTTTTTCTTTTATTTCCAAAATGTGTGTTTAGTTTTAAAGTTTAAGATACAATTGCTCTTCCTGAATGGGTGAAATGGTCTTTGTTACAATTGCTGTTCCATATATGAGTATATCCTGCATGCTCAGAAGTTACCAGGGATGCCATGGGATTTGATTCTAATGTTCACTTTAATTCAGTTGGCTCATATTAGACAATAAAATCTGACTAATTCTGAATAATGGAAGTTAGACTATAGTAGTTTCTTGAAAAATGAGAACCATTGACTATTTTTTAAAAGAATTAAACTTTCTTCCTTTTAAATGATTTTTTAATTGAAGTATAGTTGATTTACAATGTTGTGTTCATTTCTGCTGTACAGCAAAGTGACTCAGTTTTATATATATATATATTCTTTTTTTTATATCCTTTTCCATTCTCTTACATTTCTCTGTGCTATACAGTAGAACCTTGTTGTTTATCCATTCTATATGTAATAGCTTACATCTGCTAACCTCAACCTCCCACTCCATCCCTCCCCACCCCCTCTTCCCCTTGGCAACCACAAGTCTGTTCTCTATACCTGTGAGTCTGTTTCTGTTTCGTAAATTTTCTTCTTTTTAAATTCCATGTGTATCATAAACAAATAGGTAAAATGAGATAAGATATTGGAGGATTATAATCAGACTGGCATTATAATGTATAACAAATGCACTTAAATATATACTAATGTTTAGCTGTTAAATTCAGAAATTAAAAGTACCTTGATAAGGGGCTAAATTGTCCTTTCCTTTGGATGGTAGGATAACTTTCTTGAATGGTAGGATGATTTTCTCTCCTGTTATTTTTCTCACCTCTCTGAGCCCTCTTTCCACAACTTCTGGACTTTTGTTGCCTCTCAATATTATATGTTTTGCTTACTGCTCTTTGCTTTTCTCATGGTCTTTCTGATTTCAAGTTCCGCCTAGTTGCAGCTGTTTCTTCAACTTTTTTTGTGCTCTCCAAGCCGGGGTTGACCTGGAAACTAATAACCGTTTGTCAGAGTTTCTGTGGGAAAAATGCCTTCCAAATGCTAAATAGCTGCCTTACAAACTTTGTGACATAGCCCTTATGCAAGCTGTGGTCTTCTTACATTCAAATTTGTTGAGGTTTCTCTGCAAATTTAAAGAAAATTTACACTGTTTTCCATAAGTGCTTAGGGAAAATGAAAGTGTAGTGAAAACGTATGTACTTTAGAGTTAGGCAGATCTGGATTTGAATTCCACTGCAACCATTTATTTTTTTCTGTGTTAATGGATAGTTTAAGCCTCAGTTTCCTCATCTATAACATGAAGATAAATCCTCCTATGTGCCTGTGTCAGGAGCTTAGGTTTGCCAGATAAAATACAGGACACTTAGTTAAGTTTGAATTCCATAAAAACAATGAATATTTTTCTATAAACATTTTCAATACATAAAGTTTTAGTATGGAATTTTTCATTGTTCATCTGAAACTCAAGTTTAACTGAGCATGCTGTATTAGCATTTGCTAAGTCTGGCAAACCTACAAGGGGCACTAGTATATATGTGATACCCATATATGTGTGATATAGAAAATGTGGGATTCCTTCTGCAGCCCTTAGCTACAGTGGTCAGCTCTGCTGAAACTAAGTAGGTCTCTGCTTGCTTACTGCTACTCCCAAATGCTACCCTCTGCCTCAGCAAATTACATAATCACAGAGTCCCACCACAAACAATCTAATGAGAAATCACAATAGTGGTCACTTTGGGATTTTGTTCTTCAGAAACTGTATGATAGATGAAGTGATTTTTAACACTCAATTTAATAATATGATGATATCTTTGAAGTTCAGCATAATATATAAGAATAGGTAGACAATATTTAAAATCATCTACTATTAGATATGGAAGGGACTTAAGAGACCATCTTGGCTACTCTTTTTTATACCAATAAGGAGCCTGACCCCCGGAGAGTTCGACAGATTTGGCTGAGCCCAGGCTGGAATTTCAGCCCCCTGACTTCAGCATCAGCCAGGTTTTCTCCTACAGAGTTTCTCCTGCAGTGTTTCCTATCTAATCCCTGCCATGACTTATTACAATACACTTGCATGCAGTGACAGGGTAGGATCCGTTTCATTTTCTCTGTGTAGCGCCTTGCCCAGGATCGTTTGGAGGTATGGATGTAATTGATAATTTGGTGCACCATAGCATGTAAACATTGCTATCAACTTTGCCACTGCATTTTTAATCATAAACTCATCTCTATTAAAATACTTTTGTATGCATTAAACTGGGTCACTTAATGTGATTATACAAAAATAATGACCTTATTCCCAGACTCTTATAAATAATACACGTTTTTTCCCATTCTCAAGGTACAGTGATATATTGTTGTTATCAAAGGTAGATTATAGTATGACTTTCATCACTACAGCTTATTTAGTTATTCTTCATTTTCAGTAACTTAGTAAAATTAAATTATTCTTGGTTCAAACAAATTCTAAAAATGACATCTGTGGAACAATTGGAAATTTGAACATTGGCTTTAAAGTGATGTTAAAAATTATTAATAATTCTTTAGGTGTGATAATGGTATTGTAGTTAAATTTAGATACACATGCTGATATGCCTATGAATGTGCTCTTGGATTAGTTTCAAAACTGTGCTATGAGAAGAGGCAAGATTAGGTAGGGAATAGATAAAACAAGATTAGCCAGGAGATAATTGTTGAAGGTGGATGATAGGTACAAGGAGCTTTCATCATGCTATTCTGTCTGCTTTTATATATGCTTGAAATTTTCCATAATAGCAAGTTTAAAACTATATTCCTGATTCCCAAACTCTAGTCTGATTATACAGAGTTTAAATAAGATTATATCACATGAAATCAAAGATTTTAATGCTCATATTTAAGGGACAGAAATAACATTTGTCTTCAAGTCCAGTACTTGTTGGCTTATTTTTTTCACTCTATTCATTTGAGAGAGTCATATAATAGAAAGAACTTAAAACTGGGAACTCAGAGAGTCTAATTCTAGCAGCTCTCTGCCTTTTGTTATTTGTGTGACCTCAGGCAAGATACTTAATCTCTTTGGGCCTCAGTTTTCTCATTATGTAAAATGAGAACATTGCACTCTGGTCTCCTGGGGCATTCAGCTCTGAAATTGTTTGACATGATATCATACTCAGGCTTTCCAAATCTACCATTAAGCTGGCTCACGGTGTCTTTTACCTTTATTCTCTCCCTATTAATGGAATAATGGGCTACATTCTGGGGACAACTGATTTTAACATAAAGATATTAGGAATGTGATACAAAATATTGTATGCTTCCTATGGATCTCCTGTATATGCATTTATTATTTAAGTCCTTCTGAAATGAGCTGATATTTCTATCGGTATTACCTACTGGACAAGTTATAGAAATTATTTCCCACTTTGAAAAGTTGAACAATGTTCTTGGTGTGGTGCTAATATAAACTCTTTCAAAATTCAAAGGGTGCACCTTTATTTTAGGATTCAAGATTTTTAAAAATAATACCGTATTTACTCTCTCTGTATGATTTCATGATTTTATTACCTTCAGTTATATCCCCAGCCTTCTATATGAAATCTTTTATATATTCTCATGTGGCAAGACATTGTCCTCTTCACCAATTTTATTGTTTCTTTTTTGAACTGTCCCTAATTCCACAGTCTGGCATACATTATGCATGTTGTGTTTATAACATTTTTTTTTCAAACAAAGGTAATATTTTGAATATGTGAAGTGCAACTCTAACTCACTTCAGGCCTATGTATTTGTAACTTCTCCCCAAGAATTTAATTTCATTGCAGTCCTGTAATCATTGCAAAACATCTTCTTATGAAAAATATGCATTGGGTACTACTTTATAGTAATGCTAAATATATTATTTCAGTGTCACATCAGAATTCATCCTTTCAACAAATGTTTAATGAATGTTTTCTAGGTGTGTTAATTTTGAAAAAGGATCTCGAAGGAAAGAAGGCTTAGAACAAATTACCAGAGGACACAGATTTCCAATTTTAAACTGATTTTATTCCTCAGAAAATGTTACTAAAAGACACTTACTTATTCATACACACAGTCCTCCTCTTGCACAGATACTTCAAAATTACCATAATTAATTCAGAGTCCCAACTCTGGCCCCCATAGAGAGAAGTGACTATTTCAGTGGAGGCCATAATGGAATATCCTTACAAAATCCATTATCACCACTTTTTAAAACAAATCCTCTCCGCTTACTCAGTATCTTTGCAATAATCCATTTTATCAATCAATAGCCTTCTGGACCAGGATTTGTTTGTTTGATCTCTGTGAAACGATGATACTTCCTCTCAGGACTAACTTCTGTTTGACGTTGGTAGATTGTGGGGACTTTCACAACCTGTTCGAAGTACTTGAAATGACAAGTAATAAGATCCATTCCTTCTTTAGTCAGATATGTACTTCAGTAAACACGTCAGGTTCCCAGACACTGTTCTTGTAAGGATTCCTTTCATTTACTCTCATCTCTGACTGAGAGATGAGAGTGTGGGCTTCTTTGTTAACTAACTCATACATTCATTAGTTCATAAACATTTTTTTTGAGAATCCACTGTGTGCTAGGTAAGTGCAAGAGTGACAAAGATAACCTTAGCAACCCTCATTTTCAAAATAATGTATTTTGAAATCTGGCAATTCATGGTAGCATGTCAATTAATAATCATATGCTATGTGGTTGAGTTAGAACAGTACATGATCTTACTCGTGTCTTTGGTTTCTTTCTTTCTTTCCTTTTTTTTAATGTTAATTTTATTGGAGTATAGTTGATTTACAGTGTTGTGTTAGTTTCAGGTGTACAACAAAGTGATTCAGTTATACATATACATAAATTGATTCTTTTATAGATTCTTTTCTCATATAGGTTATGGCAGAATATTGAGTGGAGTTCCCTGTGCTATATGGGAGGTCCTTTTTTATCTATCTTATATATAATAGTGTGTGTATGTTCATCCCAAGCTCCTGATTTATCCCTCCCCCTTTGATTTCTTTCTGAGGATACATACATGAGGGTATTTTCATGAGGATTCCCATCAGTACATTAGAAGGTGTGTCCAGGAGAGAGTTTTCAGCAGATCCTTCTCCTTTCTTGGCCTACTCTTTGAACTTTTGTTTCATTGTCTTTTTAATACTCTTTGATGAGGCAACTTTTCAAAGCCTTTTTAACGTTAAAATAATTTAGGGCTACTGGTTGTCCCTTGTTCAAGCAGTTCTCTGCTTCTTCACATAACTTGTTGATGTGAATGAAGGGGCACGATTTCTCCTATCAAAAATAAATTGCTTTTCCTTCATGAACTTTTCCTATCACTGCCTAATGTAACAGTGTCTGTTTTCTGTCTCAAGAGTTTTTCCCTGTTTCATGTAAATAGAATCAATCATATAGTACGTAATATTTTGAGATTGGCTTCATTCACTTATAGTAATAATGCCTTTTGATATTCATCATGTGGAGATACATCTAAAGGATCTTAATTACAAAAATATCAACCCAAATTTAAAATTATTCAATATACACTATTTTTGAATGAAAAAGATCTTAGATCCCCACCCTCTGACCTTCCAGTCCCCTCTTTTTCTTGCTACTGTTGTCTAGAATTTTAATTCTACGCTTTAAACATAATATTTCTTTGTTTTTGAAAGGAATTTAATTTAGCAAGAAAGTTTGCCGCTTCCTTTGATCACTTTTCTCTATATATTTGTGTCCTTCCATCCCTCTGCATTTGTTAATTACTTTTTAACTGAAGTACTTTCCTTAATAATTCTTTCAACAAGAGTCTGTGAGTACTAATTTCTCTCAGCCTGTGTCTTTTTTTCTATATATCTTTATTTTGTTTTTTGTGCTTTTTTAATATATTTATTTATTTATTTTTGGCTGTGTTGGGTCTTTGTTGCTGTGCACAGGCTTTCTCTAGTTGCAGCGAACGGGGGCTACTCTTCACTGCGGTGAGCGGGCTTCTCATTGTGTTGGCTTCTCTTGCTGTGGAGCACGGGCTCTAGGCACACAGGCTTCAGTAGTTGTGACACGTGGGCTCAGTAGTTGTGGCTCATGGGCTCTAGAGTGCAGGCTCAGTAGTTGTGGCACACGGGCTTAGTTGCTTTTCCCGGACCAGGGCTCAAACCCGTGTCCCCTGCATTGGTAGGCAGATTCTTAACCACTGCACCACCAGGGAAATCCCTCTATATAGCTTTAGAATAGTAGTGTGCTCAGAGATAGAATTTCACATTGACCTTTATTTTTCTGCCCATTTTTAAAGGATATTTTCTATTGTCTTAGGTGCAATAATACCTGTTGTTGCTAATGAAATTTTATTGCAAATTTTATCAATATTGGTTGTGGGGTTTTTTTGGTAATCAATTTTTCTCTCTGGAAGATTTATATATGTAAATATATATATGCATATACATATGCATGTATATATTCTTCATGAAGTTTCAATAAGCTCTATTTAAGTACAGTTTTGCTTTATTTTTAGTTTTTCAGCTTGGCCTTTGCTATATATTCTCAGTCTGAGAATATCTATTTTTTCTGGGAATATATATTTTTGTTCAGTTTTGGAAATTTTTATCCATTCCCTTTATTCTATGCTTTGAATTCATTTTTTTTGAGGTATACTTGACAGTCTTAACTGATCTCCTATGTCTCTTAACTGCTTTTTCATATGTTTTAAAATAACTTTATCTTCTGCATTGCTTTTGGGTGAATTTCTCAATACCATGTTTCAGTTCACTAACTCTTGTCATTGGCTATCAAAAGTCTAAAGTTTATTCCACTAAATGAGCTTATTTTAAAAAATTAATATCTTTATTTTTCATATCAAGACCTAGAGTCTGTCATACAGAGTGAAGTAAGTCAGAAAGAGAAAATCAAATACCGTATGCTAATACATATATATGGAATCTAAAAAAAAAAATGGTTCTGAAGAACCTAGGGGCAGGACAGGAATAAAGACACAGACATAGAGAATGGACTTGAGGACACGGGGAGGGGGAAGGGTAAGCTGGGCACGAAGTGAGAGAGTGGCATGGACATATATACACTACCAAATGTAAAATAGATAGCTAGTGTGGAAGCAGCCACATAGCACAGGGAGATCAGCTCGGTGCTTTGTGACCATCTAGAGGGGTGGGATAGGGAGGGTGGGAGGGAGGGAGACGCAAGAGGGAGGGGATATGGGGATATATGTATACATATAGCTGATTCACTTTGTTATACAGCAGAAACTAACACAACATTATAAAGCAATTATACTCCAATAAAGATATTTAAAAAAAAGAGTTCTAATCTACTTACTCTTCTTAGCTACTTGTTTGTGTTTTTTATATAGTTTTATTTTTGATGCTATTGCTCCCATATATCTCTTTGAAAATCCTAAACATTTTTATGTTGAAGTTATCAGATGCTCCTGTTATTTTCATTTCATTTGGAGTAAGTTTCTTTCCCATTTGTTGATTCTTTGGTTGGAAATTTTAGCATTAATTGTCATCACCTGTTTTAGAGTTTTGGCTTGAGGATGATGGTAGATAGAGAAGGTCACAAATTGTTTGAAACTACTTCCATTCTCTGGTGGATCTATCTCTCTTCTTTAATTTGGCGGGATCTGTAACTATTTTGACCAAGACACAAGGTGGTGATACTGAGCCAGTTTCTGGGCCTTCCTATCTCTTGGAACAGTCCCTTTACATTCCCTGAGCCACTTTGAAAGAAGACCAACTACCATATAAATGACCATGTGGAAAGGCCCTGAGACTACATGGAGAGGGAGAGGGGCCCAGTTGATCCTGACTTACCAGCTGTCTCTACTAATGAACCAGGCTTGTGAGGGAAGTTATCTCTAACCCTCTAGATCACCTTAGCCACCACCTGAATATCATCAAATGATCATAATTGACACCAGGTGCAGGTGGAGCAGAGGAGTCACTCAGCTGAGGCCTGTTCAAATTTCTGACCCACAAATTTGAGATACAATAAAATGATAATTGGATTAAGCCAAAGTTTTCTCATGCATACTTTGTTACACAGCAATAGATAATGGAAACAGTGGCCTTATCTTGAATCTACCTCTTTTCCTGCCTCCTACCCATTCTCCCATAATCTCTGTACATACTCAGCCTGACTACTAGTTTTGGGATGCTCTACTAAATTCCCCATTCCTCCAGTACAGGAGTAGACTTCAGGATTTCTGTCTGCCTGTGATCCTGGATACCTGGCAGTTGGAGTCAACTGAGCCAAAAGCAGCTTGTCCCAGGTCCTGGCTTCCATGCTGTCCTTCTGACTCCTTAGGTCCTCCACTCCATATACGCACCAGCTTTTATTCCTGAGCCACCCTTCAAACTGGAGGGAGCCATGTTTGACTGTGGTTTCTTATGGTGTGTGGGCACTTTTAGTTCCACCTACCACAGGAAAGCTGACTTCCCGGTTATGTTTTCTGTTCTCCAGACTTGAAGCCCAGTAGACTTTCAGATTTAGCCCCATTTAGTGTAGTGTGTTTTTCAATTCTGACCATAGGAATTTTGCTTATTTGGGAGCTTAGCCATGTCTCTCTTTCATTCTCTTATTTTTTTTTTTTTTCTTTTGTCTATCACAGTGATTTTTTTTCATTTTTTTAAAATGAACTTTTTATTTTAGAATAAGTTTAGATTTACAGAAAAATTGTAAACATGGTAGTTTCTATATATCCATATCCAGTTTCCACTATTATTAACAGCTTAAATTAGTAAGATAAATTCCTCAGAACTAATGAAGCAGTGTTAATATTTAGTTATTGACTAAAGTTCATACTTTATTCAGATTTTCTTAGTTTTTACCTAACATCCTTGTTCAGTTCCAGGATCCCATCCAGGATCCCACATTACATTTAGCTGTCATACCTCTGTAAGCTCCTCTTGGCTGTGACTATTTCTGACTTCCTTAATTTTTATAGTAATCTCATTTTTTTGTTTTTTTTATTTTTATATTTTTTATTTTTGGCTGTGTTGGGTCTTCGTTTCTGTGCGAGGGCTTCCTCTAGTTGTGGCAAGCGAGGGCCACTCTTCATCGCGGTGCATGGGCCTCTCACTATCGCGGCGTCTCTTGTTGCGGAGCACAGGCTCCAGACGTGCAGGCTCAGTAGTTGTGGCTCACGGGCCTAGTTGCTCCGCAGCATGTGGGATCTTCCCAGACCAGGGCTCGAACCTGTGTCCCCTGCATTAGCAGGCAGATTCTCAACCGCTGCACCACCAAGGACGACTTCCTTTGTTTTTGATGACCTTGACAGTCTGAGGAATACCGGTTAGGTATTTCGTAGAATGTCCCTCTATTAGGATTTGCTTGGTGTGTTTCTCATTATTAGACTGAGGTTATGTGTTTTGGGGAGGAAGACCACAGGGATAAAATACCATTCTCCTTACATCATATCAAAGGTACATACAATACTATCCACATGACTTACCACTGTTGTTGTTAACCTTGACCATTTGGCTGAAGTAGTATTTGTTAGATTCCTCTACTATATTCTTTGCTCCCTCTTTTTATACTGTACTCTTTGGAAGAAAGTTAGGCATCGTCCTTTCTTAAGGAGCAGGAATTATGTTTCACTTCCTTGAGGGTGAAGTATTTACATAAATTGTTCCAACTTTGACCACTGGGAGCTCTTGGCTCCTGGGTCCCATTGACATACACCCATCATTGTGTGTGTGTGTGTGTGTGTGTGTGTGTGTGTGAGCATTTCTTTACTTTCTGCCAACACAGGGTGCTCTAGGCTCACCTTGTATATTTCCTTCCCCAATACTAGAATCAACCATTTCCTCAAACAACCCTGGTTCCTTTTATTGGAGAATGGTATTAGAAATGAAGATCTGGGTGCTAAGGTGTGCTTGTTGCTACTGGCGTGTTATTGCTTCAAGGCCTTCCCAGCTGATAGAACAATGAAATTGTTGTGTGTATACTAACCCCTGTTATACATATATGTATAACTATTTCTGTAGAAAGCCATCTTATCTATTTTAAGCTAAACATGACTTCATACTCACGTCTGCAGTTCTAATCTATTAACACATGAATCATTCTAGCACTGTCCCATTGCTTGTCTGTGACCTCCCACTAAAACAGTGAGAAACCTGACTCCCACTACTTGATATCTGCTTTCTGAATTTTTGAATTCTAGGGTACCAGTATAGTGGTTTCAGAATATCTAGCATTTCTATTTACTTCTTTCTTAGAGTTTACTCTCTCTGCCTACATTGCCTATCTGTTTTTGCATGTTGTCTTCTTTTTCTATTAGAGCTCTTAATACAACAATCATAGTTACTTAAATTCCCTGTCTGATAATTCCCTGTCATATCTGAGTTGGATTCTAATGCTTCCTTTGTCTCTTCAGATTGTGTTCTGCCTTTGCTTTTGGTATGCCTTGTGATTTTCTTTGTTGAAAGCCAGATTTGTTGTACTGGGTAATAAGAATTGAGGTAAATAGGCCTTTAGTGTGATATTTATATTAATCTGGCTAGGACTTGGCCTGTGTTTAATGTTTGCTGTAGCACTAGGTACTAGAGGCTTCAGATTCCTTTAGTATCCTTGTTTCTGTTTTCCCTCTTAACTTTGGGCTTCCCTAACTACTTCTCTTCGGAGAGAAGCCGTATCTTCGAGATCTTTGAACCATGATCCCCTGTTATACTGGAGCCCTTCTGGTGTGACAGTAAGGTGTCAGGGAAAGGGAGCATTCTATAATCTTCTGATTACATCTCTGTCTTTTGGTGGACAGGTCTTTTGGGGCTGTGACCTTCAGAAATGTTTTTCCCATGGCGTAGCTTCCTGCCCACCCCTGCCCCCACTCTTACCTCTTGCTCCATTCCCTGTCCACAGTATTCCCAGTTCTTCTGTTAGATGAACTAGGACCTTTAGAGGGGGCTGGAGTGGATAGAATACCCTTCTTCCAGCCGGGATAATGCTCAGACATCTTTTTCTGAATATTAAGTCTTTCACAGAGAAGACTCTGGGCCCCTTGCACAAAGATTGTCTTCTCTTCCCTCTACAGAGTCATATAGGAATCTTTGGAGTGAGAGCCTGGTGCGGTGACTGGAGATAAAGCGCATGGATGTGTGGGCACACACCCACTAAGGCTTTGACTATAGAAGTGCCTCACTCTTACGTTAGTCCACACTCAGCCTCCAGCAATCCGTCAGCAATCCCTTTTAAGTGTTCCTATCAGTTCATGACCTCAGAGGCTTCTGCTGCAGGTGTGTAGATCTCAACTGTCTCTCTCTCGATGCGACTGTCTCCCGAAACTTCAGGGTGGTGGTTTGCCGTGCAACGTCAGTTCTCTGATGGATCCAAGAAGTCAATGGTTTGCAATTTATTCAGTGTTTCCTTTTTGTAAAGATGGGAGTGATGACTTCCAGGCTCGTTGTATGTCAGAGCTAAAACCAGAAGTTGCTCATGCCTTTTTAAAAAAATGTTTATAATAATTATTATAATGTATCTGTTATGTTCAGTGTTTGGACCAGGATGCGGAGAGTGAAATTAAAATGCCCCCTTGACCACAAATCCTGAATACTTTCTTTATAATTCCCTTTCAGTATATAAAACAAGCTTCTTGCTAAACTGTTTTATCAGTCTAATATATATACGCAGAAATTTACACACATCATAAGTGTACATACAGAACAATGAATTTTCACAAACTGCAAGTCACCTGTACAACTAGTGCCAAATGAAGAAACAGAACATTACACCATGACCAGAAACACCTCTCATGCCCCTTTCAACTGCCCTTTACACTTTACTAATTGCCACTAATCCCCAAAAGGTAGCTACTCTACTGATTTCTTCCAGCACAAACTACTTTGGCTGGTTTTAGAACTTCATATAAATGAAATCATACAGTATGCACTCTTTTCATAATGTTATACTTGTTTGGTGTAACATTACGTTTTTTAGAGTTATCTGCCTATTGTATATAGTTGAGATTGTTTGTTCTCATTGTGTGACTATATAACAATTTATTTGTCCATTCAGGGTGAATGAAGATTTGGGTAATTTCCAGGGCTGTTGGAACTTTCAAATATGTGCTTTTTGGTGAACACGTGTATGTGTTTCCCTTAGATATATACCTAGTAGTGTAAATGCTGGGTTATAACTTATTCTTACTTCAGGCTTTCCTAGGCACTGATAAGCAGTTTTCTGAAGTGGCTGCCCTGTCCTGCCTCATCCCCCAGCCCCACCCCCATCAATAACCCCCTGCAGGGCATGAAGGTTCTGGGTGCTCCACATTCTCACCAACATTCAGTATCTCACGTCTTCTTCACTTTTGCTGTTCTAGAGTGTGTAGTGGTATTTCACTGTGGTTTTAATTTTCTTTTCCCTGATGAGTAACAAAGTCGAGCATTTTGTTTTCTGGCCATTTGAAGGTACCGTTTATTATGGTGATTTTTTTTTTTTTTTTTTTTTTTTATTTATTGGCTGTGTTGGTTCTTCCTGCTGCGCGTGGGCTTTTCTCTAGTTGCAGAGAGCGGGGGCTACTCTTTGTTGCGGTGCGTGGGCTTCTCACCGCGGTGGCTTCTCTTGTTGCAGCGCACGGACTCGAGGCACACAGGCTTCAATAGTTGCGGCACGTGGGCTCAGTAGTTGTGGCACACGGGCTTAGTTGCTCCACAGCATGTGGGATCTTCCCGGACCAGGGCTCGAACCCGTGTCCCCTGCGTTGGCAGGCGGATTCTTAACCACTGCGCCACCAAGGAAGCCCCCTATTATGGTGATTTTTTAATCAAGTCTATCTTACCAGTTAGACTGGGAGTTCTTTCTAGGCAAGGCTCCTATCGTTCACCTTTGCATCTCTCAAAATCTGCCAGTACTTCTCTTTTAAGTTGCCGTTCACCCAGCGTTACGTAGATGCCTGCTTAATGGAATGAATGTACGGAGCTTTCAGCTTTTCGTCCTGAACTGGTACCTTGTAGCCACCTCAAGGATTATTCCTGGAGCATCAAGTATGTAAGTTTTAGATTTTAAGCATTTAAAAAAATCTTAATAGGTATCTTTTCAGTGCCTAGTATGTATTGGGTACTGTGTAAGGCTGTGTTGGGAGAAAGTGTATTAGTGAATTCAGAGATAATTCTTATGCTCGGGAAGCTTTTAGACCATGTGCCAGCCTAGATTAAGTGCTGGTTTTGGATGAGTCCTCCTTTAATAAAAGGTCTTGGTTTCTCTCCCCTCCCTGCACCCGCTCCCTGGTGTAACTGGATGAGCAGAAGCTGATATGCAGCGCTTTAAGGATATGAACGTGTAGGCTACTTTGAAATTTGCTCTTGAGAGATTTCTGCCTAGTAATTTTCTAGAAGGAAGAAAAAGATTTTTCACTGACATTTTTTTCAAAAGTGGTATGAAGCATGTTTTGGAGATGAAAACATCCAATTACTTGGTTCCTAATTTCTCAGGAATCCTGGCCAGTCACAAGTGTCAGTGTAGGTTTTATGAAAGAAATCCTCTTCCCTGTCTGACACAGCTTTCTTTATCCTCTGTAATAGCAGAACTGCAGCCTCCACTCTGAAGAGACACTCTTCTTAGCAGTAACTATGACACCTAGAGATTTCATTTCGCCTCAAACACTTTCCCATTTTCCTCCCATATCTGTGAAAAACTCCTCTATGGAATCAGATACTTTATGCAGTAGGTATACACACTGAAAAAAATGACTTTTAGATTGTGGATAGCCACTTCCCAAAGGAAGAATATTGTAACTGTGAAGGAGATGGCACAAAGCCAAATTTTTCATGGTGCTTTGCAGGAGATCTTACTGTGCACTTATTTTTAAGAATCTCTTCATTCTGCTTTCCCTTTTGATCAACTTCTGCTCCAGATATAAAGGAGAAAAATGGACTCTTCCATGGAGAAACTGTACATATGTTTAGTATCTGGGGTATAAGGATTGACTGTTTTCTTCTTGTTTTTCTTTAAATAGTCAAACTGCTTCAAAACTCTTTGCCCTTTGAAGATGAGGTGACATGCGTATCAACAGTTATTATAATTCTGGTTCCAGTGACTCTGCTGCAGTTGCCTCTGGTACCCACAGAAGCATGGTTTCTGCAGGGCACCCCACCTCCCTACTTTTTTACCACCCTGGGGACAGAGCTGATGCTGAAGTGCTCTGTGTCCTCTGGAGACACAAAGCGTTAAGGTCATACTTTGATTCATGCGGAAGTGGGGAGAATGCTTCTTTGCTCACTTCAGTGTTCACATTTATCAAATATGTCCCAAAGCAACACAGGAGGAAACTCATTTTCCATCTGTCACCCCATCCCAGAGGGCTGGCTGGGAGACATATGCAAGCGTCCAGCCCCAGGCTGCACTCAGACTCATGTCCCCCTTCCAGCACCAAGGCTTTCTTCCTGGATTAAGCTTATCTGCTCTACTCTCCCTTCCCTTAGCTGGAGTCCCTTCTAGGAGGAGCTTTAGTCTCTCAGGTGGGTGGGCTTTTGTAGGGGCTTATCCTCCAGTTCATCTGACAGACATGCCTGCTCTCAACAATGCCCACAGCTTCTAGGGCTCTTTCTGGAACCCCGCACCACTACTGCCCCCATTCCCCTGCCCACATACCACAGCATATATTTGTGAGATTCCTTCTGTAACCAGTAAGTACAACGATTTGGAGGAAATAGAGAACATTCCCAGTTATCCAGGACCCAAACAAATAAAGCTTAAATTTTACATTTTGTGTTCAAAGGTTTCTTTCCTTGGTTTCTGAGATTCCAACTCTTTTGTTACTTTTTAAAACCTTCTGCTTCCTTTTTTTTGGTCTTCATTGCATTCACTTTTTCCTCACTCTATTTAACTGCAAACACGCCTCATGGCATTGACCCTGAGTCCTTGCTCCTCTATTCTGGCCTGCCCCCATTTGAAACCTTTACCTGTTGCTGTGATTATCCTGATGCAGCAATTAACCCATTCTCTTTTGGTCGGTCACAAATTTTGACCTTTTTGGTGCATTCAGTGAATGTCTTTTGAGAGACTCCTATATGCCAAGCACTGTAGTTATGGTGGATGTGCCTCTCAAGGGAGACAGAAAAGGAAGCACATCATGATATAGTGGTGACTTCAGATAGCAGTATGTGAGAGGTGGGAAAGCAGCATCTCTGGGGGTGACTCAACGTGGAAAGGTAAGGAAAGTCTTCTTGCGCTGGCTGTTGCTTTTCCTCTGCTCAGCACTCATTCATTCCTCACATTGTCCTGGTAACAGCCTCTGACATATGACCTTGGTCCAGCCAGTTAGGGCACTCTATTCTGCCTTACACAACAGTAGGTCCAGGAATAGACGTATGACCTATATTGGGCTAATGAAGGCATTTCTCAGCTAAACCTAGTGCTCTTTAAGGGTCTTTGATGTCTGGAGTAGTGCTGGGTGAATTGGAGGAGCATCATATAAGCCAGTTATATGTGGCCTTCACCTCTGCTGGAATTCTGTCTCACCCCGACTTTGTCTGCCAGAATTCCATTAATACATCCTTAAGAGGTAGTTCAAATTTTGTCTCATTTAAGCCCCAGACTGAATTAGTCATTCTCTTTCCATATATATTATATGTAATATATATGCTCTAATATATAATCTGTACCTGAGCATGCATATGTAAATATACATCTATATTTGAGCATGTCTCAGTTGTAATATCTCTCTAATACTCTAATCCAGCATCTTCAATAATACATATAAGAGACAAGCACGTTCATTTTAATATTCTGAAATCACCACGCCCAGTGCAATTACCACTTGACCCTTGAAAAGATTTTTGCAGACAAGAGGATCTCATGTTTGCATCCATGGAGTCCTATTAGCATGTTGCAGCGTGAGGATAGAAGGTTGAGCTCATCCAGGGAATAAGCCCATCAGCTGACAGAAGGCAGGTGATAAGATCTCTCAGCAGATTAAAAAGGGAAGGGCAGCAACTCGTTAGGAAACACAGAGATATCTGCTTAATTACTTGAAAAATGTCTGAGGCAGTACATTTTATGACACCTGGAGGGTATAAACATGCCCATAAGTTTAATTAATTTTCTTTCTTCTTTCATTGCACCTGTATGGCCTAAAGGAAAAGAAGTCTAATGAAACTACAACCAAGCACTTCTGCTGGACTTCCACAATTCATTTGGGCAATATTCAGAAAATGAAATACTGAATTTCCTATCAGTTTATGGGGAGAAATGTATTTGGAAAAATGCAGCCCAGCAGTGAAATTATACCTATGTCAAATTGTGATCAATGGCTCCCTCAGCTTTATTTCCAAAAAGAACCTAAATCTCTTTATAGATATATTAAAATATATTTAATACTCATAAATCTCTAAGGAGAAAATCAGCGTGAGATATTATCGTTTTCTTGGAGGAAAATGTTATATGAGAACTAGAAGGCTTAGGGGTTGGTCAAACCTTCTAAGCAAATAATCCCATTTGCTCTCTATTACAGTAGCATAACCCACACATTTTTGTTAAAAATCTTTAAGTTTATGATATTATTTTATAAGTTACAAACAGTAGTAATGAGTATGCTTGAATACCCATTTTAATAATATTATATCATTTAATGAGTGCTATTTGCCAGAGACTAGTACTTTCTATATCTTATCTTGAATCCTCATGACAACATTGCAAGGAAAGGATTATCCCTTTCAGAATGACTCCCTAAGAGATAAGAGACTTATTCAAGGTCACATAGCTAGTGAGCGTTGAAACTTGGATTCAAAACCAGATTCTTTTGGCTCCAAAATCTGTGCTTATTTAAGTTTGTTATATGAACAGTAGTGTGAAGCCATTTTTCTCCTTGTTAACTCGGTGTCACTGAACATATGAAAAGTCCATAGACATACCTTATTTTCATAAAAGAATCTTGACATTATTGAGCTTTGAGTAGTGAATTATTCATTGGAGCTTCTGGACTTAGCCTGCTTTCTCAAGAATTTACAGAAGAAAACTCCAACTGTGTATGATTCCATTTAACTTAATATATACTGTGTCCACTTGTTCCTACAGTAAGCAAGAAAGGGCTTCTTACTTGTACGGTATAGAGGGAAAGGAAAACATTGCATATTGAGCACCTACTATGTGCCCATTATATGCTCAGCCTTTTGCATGTATTAACTCAGAGCAAGTGGGTGATGGAGGTGACCACTGAGAGGCAATGCCCACTGGGAACACCCCAAGGTAATGCTCCCTCTTACCTTGGAATTCTGCTTTTAAAAGTCACTGTGGTAAGCGCCAAGCTTCACAGCCAAACATATTTTGGGGTCATTTGAAAATTGCTATTAGATAAAAGTGAAATGAAATATTTTTATTTAGCTGTCATTGTCATGAAATACCATAGTGCTGTTTTCAGTTTTAATCTCTTGTAATTTCATTGACTGTTAATGTTTAGTGGGCTCATAAACTAATTTGAATCGATCTGATTCTGCGCAATCAAGCCCATTACACTTGTCTCAGTTTTTTGCATCATGGCTCTAACATCTGGAAGCTATGAAAAGCACAACAGCCTGTCTAAAGAGACTGCCACAAGAAATCATGTTAAAGGACATATGATTAAGACTTGGCTAACCATCGGCACTAAAGCTCCAGCCATGCTTTCTCAGTTTCTGTATTTCACATCCCAGAAAACATACAGGCCTAGGGATGGAGCATGTGTGGAAGGCAGCTCCCAAAGCCCTACTTGGGAATTGCTTTTCCCAAAACGCATTCTTTTCTAGGTACCCACTAAGCCCTCCCTGCCTCCCCCGCTCCCTCCCTTCGCTTGATTTATCCTCCAGTCCTGTTATTAAATTAGCTATGACTAGTTCCTCAGTGACATTTTGGACCTAATTAGGTCTAGCTGACAAATTCCTGTGGCAGAGTCAGAAATAACTTTTGTATTCAAATTCTCGACCATCATGCATGTCTCAGTATGACTCCATGCCTTTGTGCTTTTTCTAATCATTATTCTTTGAAGAAGCTAGTAAGCAAGTAATTCTGCCTTTGAAAGTGGGACATTTAAAAAAGAGCCAGCCTGAAACTTTATGCCAGCCATAGCAAGGGGGAATTAAGGTACCAGATTCATTCACATTTTTTGCATACATTTTAAACCTTGATTTAGATTAACATATGTTTGCATTTCTTGCCATTTAAAATATATCCTTTATACATGGTGCCAGCTTTTGTGGATTACATGGCTTAAAGGTGGCGGGAATGGTCTTTGCAGTCAGACTGCCTGCCCTGACTCCACCACTTAGCTAACAGTGTGACCTTGGGAAATTCTCAACCTCCTTAGCCTGATTCCTCATTTGTCAGGCTGTATCTCATAAGATTCTTGTGAACATTAAAAGACTTAAAGAATTATAACAATACGTGGCACAAGGTGTGTGCTGAACAAATTTTATTTATTATTGTAACTATGCAGTTGTTAGTTCTTAAAATAGCATTCTTATTCACAATCAAGTGCTATCTTCCTGTTGTGGAAAAGAAAAATATATAGAAAAGGCGTAAAAGTGACATATATTGATATTTCCCTTGAGCCTACCACTAAGAGGCAATCTGTGTTACCATTTTCATCTGTTTTATTCCAGTTTCTAACTTAAACTCTTCCACTTATTATCAGTGTAACCTTGAGCAAGTCACTTAACTTTTCTAAACCTTGGTTACCATGTCTGTAAAATGAAGATGTTTATAACACCTACTTCAAAGGATTATTGTGACGATTAATTGAGATAGCACATGTAAACTGCTTAGCTGGGTACTTGGCCTATGTTTAGGTTGAAACACCTGAATTGCCAATATTCACCATTTTTGACCCATGAAAAAGGCAATTTCATTCAGTTCAACCTAATGCGAAGAGTTCAATATATATTAGCTTTCATGATAAGGCTGTGTGGGGTTGTGTTGATATACAAATGATTACCCTAGGGCCTCAGCCCACAGGGAGGCCACAGTCCTGTAGGCAAGAGAAAATATTCACTTAAAATCAAGCAAGCAAATAAACATCTCTAATGCAAAACTGGTGTATGCCCTAACACAGGCACATGTTCAGTAGTAGTCGATTGCAGTGGAGGTAGACCACAGTGTCTGGAAAGCTTCAGGGCAGCTATGTGGTAAAGGTGATATCTGAGCTGGGCTTTGAGACATGCCCAGTGTCTCCACCTACCAAAATGCAAGGAAAGGGCATTTTAGGTAGAGAGAACATTTGGAGCAAAGAAAGAGCAGTAGCTACATACACAGTATGTCATTCATTTGGTCAGAACATAAGGTGCGTGAGGACTGGAGGTCCTCACTGAGCACAGGACCAGGCCCTTGGCTGGCACCTGGTACACACTTGACCCTGTGCATACTGTTTCTCAGGTCACCCACCAAGTCTGGACCGCATCCCTCCTGGGGACTTGCATGGTGACCTGTACTTCCAACACGCTAACACTTCTACTTTTCATTTTAACTGTCTGTTCCTCTATACCTGCCTCCTAACCCCTCCAGAATGAAAGCTCTGGCAGGTGAGGACTATATAACTTACTGGTTGAAAGCGGGTTGAGAGATATGTATAAACCTGCTTCTGAATCCTGGTTCTGCCATTTAGAACTTGAGTGACTTTGGATGAGTTGCTTCATCCAGCTCTCAGCATCCTCATCTGTATAATGGGGATAATAACAAAGCCTAATATCTAAGATGGTTATGAGAATTAAATGGCTTAGCATAGGTATAGTTCTTAGCGTAGGACCTGGAATGTAATGGAAGCATCATAAGCATTCATTAAAATTTTGCTCTTGGTCACAGTCATACCCCTAGAATCCCGCACAATCATGCACTACCAAGCACATAATAAGCGTGCCAACTATTGCCAGATGATTGAAAAATGCCCATGGACGTGAATAAGATGTGGGTGAAGAAAACATGTCCAGACATGTAGGATGGCCTCTTCAACTTGGGATATAAAGTGGCAAAAATAATATTCAAAATATCCAAGTAGTAAAGTAATATATTTGATAAGTCAGATATTAAATATAGCATACTCTTTTTATTGTCTAAGGAAGTTAATGATACATCATGTAAATTTCTTACCTAGTCATGTTATTTGTAATACATTTCATTTGTAAAATTATTCCAATAATTTCCAAATAGTGTATTGACTAGTGCGCTGGTTCTGATCTTCCATTTGATACTTTTGCCAGCAGCTAAATGATTAACCCTGTTTGCTCTGTGACTTGACATGGGGAACTACATCAGATTTCCAACAACTTTCTATGAACTGATAGCCATTAAGTGATTGGGGATGAAGAATGTTGTAGTGATAAAAGCCAATAGAACACAGTCACTTACCTAATTTAGAGGAGGGGGTAGGTGATTGGGCAGATTCCATCTATGGCCTGAGTCTGGGGAATGGGAAGACCAATGGTGCTTTTTAGAATAGGAGCAAAAGAAGTGGTGGGTGAGAAAAGATGATTATCAGAATTCATTTTGGGGCGCACTGAGTTATAGGTATAGTAGAAAGCTCAAAATTTAGTCCTGCAACTCAGAAAGAAACTGAAGATGTAAGATGGGCTTTAATTTCATTTTAAGAGAAGGGACTCTTGAGTCAGTGCCTCTCTAACTTCAGCATACTTTGGAATAACCTGCAGGTGATGTTAAAAGGCAGGCTCCTGGGTCTTATCTCTCCAGATGCTGATCAATAGGGTAGGTCTGGAGAGGAACCAAAGAATATGCAGTTTGAAAAATTAGCTTAAATGACTCCACTGTGACTTTGGACACGTCATTTATTCTGAATTTCAGTTTTTGCCCTTAATAAATGGGAAAAATATCTAACTTTGGTATGGTAGAAAGGAGGAGAGAAAGTGCAAGGAAAGCAGCTTGTGATGCAGACGGCTCATAAGTAGGCTGTAGGTTGGAAATTGTGTGTATTGGGGGGGTGGGGTCATGTAAATTGAGGAAGTAAAGAGTTTCTGGGAGGAAGTATGGTCATCACATTGTATCCTGTACAGTATTGCAAGTTGGTCAAGAAAGGAGAGAAATGAGAAAAGACTGCTGAATTTAACAAGTGGAAGTCATGGATGAGAGAATTGTTTACATGGACAAGAGACTAGAGAGTGAGGGGATTGAGAGGAGGGTAATGAGTGTCCTTTACTGGTTCAAGAATATAAGAATTTTTAATGACATGGAAAAACACTAGTTATGTGTTCTTAAGTAAGATATAGTATAAATCGGAATGACCCTATTTTTTGTTTAAGAAACATTTGTATGCACGCATAAAGGGTAGATGGATATGTTCTAAAATGATGCATAGGTTATATCTAGGTAGTTGCATTAGGGTGATAATTTCATCCTTTGGCTTAACTGTATTTGCTAACTTGTCTATAACTGATATATCGGTTATAACAAAAAATAAAATAATAAACATTGTTCTTGAATGATGTGAATGGACTGAGAAAGATTGGTATCTCTGGGGGTAATGGGACTGAAAAAAAGGGCTTTATTGTTTAAGATCGGAGGATATTTTTCTTGCTTGTTACACAAGGTAGAGGCAGAGTGAGGTGGGGATAAAATCCTGGGAGAATCAATTTGGGATTTTGTCAGATTAAGGGGTGAGCCCTTGGAATGGAGAAGGCAGTCATCTTATGAAAGAATGGGGAAAGAATTGATGAAAATAATAATGACAGCCTGTGGAATAAAGGTATTATTTACATGGGAATTTTGAAAACGTTAGTTCCGTTGTTTTGAGATGCTTTTATTAGATACCAAAGTTATGGATTTGATCCCTAATAGGCCAGTTAACTTCTTCCCATTTCTATAGGCTAAATAATTTAACGTTAGACTCCTGTTTTATAGAAAGATGTCTAGGGTCATAGGGATGACGTGCAAGAGAGGATGCATGGGTCTCTGAAAACGTACTGGCATCATGCAAGGAAATCTCATGGATTTGCAGTTGCCGAAGTGCTCTAGTCTGACATAGCACCTAACATTACCTGAAGATCTGATGAGTCTGGGTTTGAGAATATAAAACCCCAAACCGAGGATCATGTTCTGGGGGCTGCTCTCCCTGAAAAGGTCTGCCATCACATGTTTGCCTATCGAGATCTAAGAAACACGTTTTCAAGAAAATTGATTCTTATCTGGACACTTACATGCATTGGTCACTGATTTCTAAGACTGGTAATTTAGGACACATCTCCAAAGTAATGAGTCTCAGTTTCCTGGACATCAGACTGTTTCACCCTCTCTGCACCCTCACCACACAGAGAACTCATCAAGAGGACGGTGAAGTACAGTCCCCTGAGAAGCAGTTGTTTGGGTAGCTTCTGTGGTCAGACATTTGTTGGTCCATAAAGATTTTACTAAATAGGATTTGATTCAGTTTCCCTGCCTAGAATGCTGCAGTGTTAAGCACTCCCTGCTGGATTACTCTCTGCTTTTTCTTTTGAGGTATTACATGGTATTTAACAGAAGCTGCAGGATTGCAGTATGTTCATTTAATTATGCAAGAATAATGAGAAATTAAATTGCATCCTAGTTCACATTTTACAACTAAGGCAGCATCTATTGCACTTAAAAATACGAATGTTTATGTCAGAAAAAATCTAGTTTGAGAACCACCTGTGTGAATTGTTAGCTCTGAGACTTGAAGGCTTAGTTTCTCATGTGTTGTATGGTAGTCACTTGCTTTATAAGGTTATAGTGGGTAGTAAATGGATAATGCATATTTTTCCATCAGTATCAACCTAGCATATAGTAAATGTTTAATAAATGTTGACTACTGCTTCTACTGCTACTATTACTCTTAGCCATGTACCCAGTAGTCCATGTACCCAGAGGATATCTCTAAAGAAGAAGATTGTCCCAAGGGAAAACACTAATTTATCATTTAACCAGAATATGAGATTTAGATGGGATGAAATTGGAAGACTTAGCAATTTCCCTTTAGTGATCAAAGATTCTGAATAAGAGCTTGACCTTAGAAAGGGGCTCTCAAGGGCAGTTCTGGGATCAGCAGGTATCACAGTTATAGGATATCACAGGATATGGACATCCATCTGATAGGTCAAAGGCAGGTGAGAAGCACCTGTTCACAGGACAAAGGAAAATGGCGTGAAAATTTCAAAAAACAAACAAAAAACGTGCCTGTCTTCAGTGATAGGTTCTGAGTGAAAAATATATAAATATGCATGTGCAAGCCTTTTAGAGAGTTAAGACAACGTGGATTAAGGCTTCACACATGGTTTTGGAATTAAACACATCTAGATTTGAATCCCAGCTAAATCACGTTACTAGCTGTGAGCCTCTGAGCAAGATATGTAAACTATATAAACCATATCTTCCTCCTTTTGTGGGAATTAATTTAGATACTGAAAGCAAATTGGCAGAGAGCATGGCATGAGGTAAGTAATAAATATGTGTTTGTTGTATTTATGGAAAATTTGACATTGGTGTGTATCCAGGCAGGCAAAATCTTTCTATCCCAAGGAAGTTCTCATGTGCATCCAGATAAAATTGAGAATTTGTGTTCTAATCCTCAATTACTCTATTGATATAGAAATTTGAATAATCCGGAGTGTTTTTTATAGAACCCCTTCTAAATAATTAACATTTTAATTAGTTAAATAGCCACCAGCGACAGTGGACAACCACAGACTGAAGAAGTACATGTGAAAAGGCGATAGAGACCACCCTTTGTGGAACCAGTACTGTTCTAAGCACCTGGCAAATAATGTTTGATGCAAACCTCACATCAACGCTTTAAGATAGGCAAATATCATCTGCATTTTATAGACAAATGAAATGAGATTCAGAGAGATGAAGTATCTTGTCCAAAGTTATGCCGCTTGTGAGAGGGAGGGCAGGATTTAAACTGGAGCCTGTTGTCTTTAAAGCCACTTTTTATCCAGTGTCAGCTGTGTAGCATATACAAATGTAATATATTATGACTATATGATGATGTCCTAGTGAACTCTGTGAATCTTAATTTGACTGAATTGATCCCAGATGTTAAATGCTAAATGTGATGCACTGTTCTAGGGTTTTCCCCCCCTGCTATTCAAATGCAGTCATTAACACAGGAAGTAAAATGTTGCATTTGAGATAAATGCCACGTTCATATTCCTTTTTCGCTCTCTCATTGTGTAAGGGAAGAATTTTGCCATTAATGTGGCAAAAGTTTTATTTCTCAGGAATAGAACACGTGTAGATTCACATGCCTCCAGGGCAATCTTGTACAGATGTGTTCAGTACGCAGCAGGCGCACAAATGGCAGTTTCCTACCTAACCGTATTTCTAGCAACTTTACTTTCCTTGTAACCTAAAGTGGTTTCTCCAGGCCACATCAGCCTAGGGGTGAAATACAGGGTAACAAACACTATATTTCCTTGACTGTCTGCCCATTCATTATTGTGTGTCCCCCATCACCCTGTAAAGATTTCTTCAGTTATTCCAAGGAGATTTTCTCACAGTCTTCTCAGATACCAGAGACTGTTAGCTGCTTTCCTCCTTGTGTGTTCTAACTTCCCGAGGTGATGGCACCTTGGAGGCCTGTGATGTCTCTGAAGCTGCCTTCATGCTTGGTGCCTCCAAGCAAACACGTGGAGTGTTAAGGATGCTGCTTACGAAGAAGCACTGATGGTTGGTTATGTTCTTTAGAAATCCTGAAGCCTCAAATCTACTTCTGAATTTTTTGAGTAATAGGGAAAACCCAGTTCTCCACTTGAAGATTTTGCTCCATAAACTGTAGTGGATCTGAGTAGGGATGTGGGTCCAACTTCCTCCTCCCTGGGTCTAAAGTTTCAGCCCTTCCGTCAGGTTGCAGTGTGACCATGGGCAATTGCTTAATCTCCCTTTGCCTGGGTTTCTTCATCTGTAAAGCAGGGCTAACAATAGTACTTAACCTCATAGGGTTGTACCTGGTCCAGAGTGAGGGCTCAGTAAATTTGGCCACTGTTACTGTGATATAAGTACCTAAACCAAACTGGCTCAGGTGTCCAGGAGAGCACAGAGATTTTAATCTGCTCTTTCAGTTTGTGCATATAGCTTCTCTCCCTAGGACTCAGCCATGAGCTAGAGGATACCATGAGTAGTAAGCTCTTGGCTTTATTCAGAAATGCCCTGCTCTCTAATTATGTGGCACTAACCTCAAATTATGTTCATGTGCCTTATTATTCGTTTCTTAGGATTCACTCTTGCCTAGCTAGCTCCCCAGTCCCTCAAGCAAATCACTTCTGTTGGGACTGTTCCAGCAGGCATCCAAATAGACCAAGATATGTCTGTGTTTTTGAACTTTTGGCTAGAGTTACTTTTGGCTCAAGTCGCAAACCAGCATGTTCTCTCTCTCTCTCTCTCTCTTTCTCTCTCTCTCTCTCACAAACACATATTTTTTCAGCATCAGAAACTTTCCGTTATAATTTGCTTGTAAAACTAACTCTGGTATGCTTGACTCCTTCTTCTTAAATCTCTTTCAAAGATACTTTGTCACTGGAGTTTCAGTAGAACATCATTGTGAGATGATAGTCTTTTACATGAATCCTCCCAAATAATCTTTCAATGATGTTAACTGGTTCTTCTTGAATTACCTGAAGCCAGAATTCAAGACTAATGGAAACATTTACTTTAGTAGTTTATTAAAAACGCCTATTTATATGACTTCTAGATAGCAATCATCTATACTTCCTTTATTCTTATTCAAATACTGTATAAGTATCAGGCAATCCACACAAGCTATTCTTGCATCAACTTTAAAACATTAATTTTGCTTTTGCTAGATGAGATTTGAATCACAAGGATTCTTTTCTAAATGTAAAATTAAAACAACACCTCCAAGACAAAAACAGCATTATCCCTTTCACTGATAACTCATTTAAGTTTAGGCATTAATCTCTTTCTCTTCTCTCTTTCTCACTTTCTTGATTTTTCTTAATATTGAAATACTGATCAGTGCTTGCTTTTTACATACCAGGAAATTTTAAATCTGTGAGATCAGACTCCATTGTTATTTTGTGGACTATAAAATCCATTTATACAATCTCTTTTGACCTAACACATCAACAAAATTTCTATCTTCGTCATACTAAACTCCTTGCATGTTTACAGAAAGTCAGATACTCCTGTGAAAGCATGGCTGTAATTTCCACATTAGGTTATCCCAGACACTAAGAGTCATCACATCTTCCTAGACGCTGAGAAACAACAATAATACTTACTATCATTGACTGAGTGACTACTACACGACATCAACTGGGCTAAGCAGTTTACAGTAACCTCAAATAAACTAATAAGGCAGATAGTGTTATTATTCTAGTTTTATGCATAAGGAAACTGAGGATCAGGGAAGTTAAATATGGCACTGGCATCTTTCATGTTGAGATGTTGATAGTTTTCTAATTCTGATATAAGGCGATGAGGCCTGGACCAACCAAAAACAGCATCATCAGCCAGTGAGGAGTATCTTTTGATATAATGGGTATGTGAACACAGTGGCCCGACCACGTGTGTAATGAATGAGGTCCTATGCTGTATGTGGTCAGCCCACCAGGTGGGGAAGCATTGCTCTCCCAGCACATCTCTGTTTGGCTGATCAGTGTTCACAACATCCAAGTTACTGCTGTCAGTCAAGCGAGGACTTCCTTCTAAGCAGGAAACTGGTGAAAATGCCTGAGGATGCAATGAAACAAAGCCTCAGACTGGCTTCATGCTAGATGAAAGAGCTGCACAGCAAGCCCATCAAGGTACTGTACAGATTAGATCTGCTCATATCAAGCAAAGACTTTGGGCTGGCAGCAAGTCTAAGAGAGTGGAAATGTTTCAAATGAAGAAGGGGTTTTTGGCTAGCAGCCCCATTTTGGATTGATAGCCTCACTACTAATTGATTGAAGGACAGTCAGTTCTGTGCTCAATACGTATATGCCCTCAGTTGATCCAGCATTGGCCTTTTCATCCACATCTTATACACTTGATGTCATTTTCTCATCAAGTATGCCTTCTTTGAAAAATAGAAGACAGCAAGCAATACAAAAGCTGGAAGGAGAAGATTTCTTCACTGCCCTCTCAGGCTCTTAATCCTGTCTGTCCTGAGTGACTTATTTATCCTGTAAGAATTTTGATGTGTTTAGTACATTTCAAAGTTGTTTTCATTTATTTTTAAATGAGAACTTCTGAAAAGGATTCTGTTCTGAAAGAAGAAACAATTGGGAAAAGGCTTAGAGGTAGAGGTGCTAGTGTGTTAGTCTGCTCTGTGGGGACTGGGGAAACTGATCCCTATAATATCTATCTTCCCTTCCCACTTCTCAAAAGTTTGCTATGCCATGACAGTTTGCAGAAACTTCAAATTTTTTTTTTTGTTTTTTTTTTTTTTTTGTCTTAAAAAGTATTCTTTTCAGAGTCCCAACTGATTCCTTCACATAAGTCATAGTGTCATGTATTTCTGCATTTACTGTGAATTCTATTGGAAATGATGACGATCCTCTGAGAAGGGGCTGGAAAAAAATGTGGTGGTTTAATGCATTTTCCCTCAGAGTTGCTCAACACCTGTACACCTATGGGAATATGTTAATGACCCTGAAAAGCGAATTTGTTTCTGAAGAAACACTGTTCTGTGGTCTCTGGGAATTTGTTTTTTTTTCGTAGAGATGGCAAAGACTGGTCCTAGAATTCTTCACTAAGGCAAAATGCGGAATACAAATTGAGCAAACTGAGAATGAAATATATGTGATAATACTAGTACTAATCCTAAAATGTGTAGTTTCTTTTTATTATTATTTTTCGCTGGATTATTGTACCTGTTTATTGTATTAATTTTATAAGCACTTATAAAATAGTTATGAAAGCTTGAATCCTTAAGAAATAAATGACATCACAAGACATTTTTACTTCTGGACATCCCTAGGCCTAACAGTGATATAAAGTGCCAGTATTATTGTGGGAAGAAAAGATAACTACGGTGCTCTTTACTTCAGGTTGCAGTCAGCCCACCGATGGACTGTCTACATCAGACAGAATACTAGAAAGTCTGCAGTCCTTGCAGGATTTGTTCCATGTGTAAGACCAGGGAGAGCTCTAGGAGAATAACTAGGCTGAAGAGTGGGTACAGGGCAGCTGGAAGCTGGACATTTTTAAGGTTCTGGAAAGACTGAGTCGATAGAGTCGCATTTGAATGCTGACTCTGTATATCTTAGCTAAACAAATGCTCTAAAATTCTGTTTCCCCACCTTATTTTCCTTTTCCTTTTTGACTTTAAGTATGTTTCCTCATATTTAAAATGGGAGTATTGATAATAATATTCCTGATGTATTTCTGTGATCTTCAAATCATGCACTATATAGCAATGTGGTTTTTAAACTGTATCAAGAAAGTGAGTTATTATTTCTAGGTCTGCCAAAAACTGAACATAGTTTAATGCTCAGAGCCTAGGAATACAGAGTAGCTGGCATCATTTGACTTACTCTTTGGCCTTGATAGACAACACAGCCCCATGATACAGTTATTAATCAGTTTCAAAGATGAGTGAGTTTAGCTTTCCTTGTACCACATGGAATTCTTCCTGGAATGGATAACTTTTAATGTGTTATCCATGTTATCCATTTTGACTTCCAGTGGATGAAAGAGGTATTGTGGTAGAGTGGGTGCAAGCTTGGACTTTGGGGTCAGAAAAAGATTAGTTTGAAGCCAGGCTCTCATAATTATTAAATGTATGACAAAGTACTCGACTCTCAGACCTTAGTTTCCTCACATGTAGAACAAAGGTAAATATTCCTATCTTCTCGATTTTTTAAAGAGATATTGTGCATAAACTACCTGTACAGCAAAAGATGAATACAGTGACCATACGGCCGTTACGATGAGCATAAAAGTTCATTCCAGTTAGTAAGCTCAGATGCTGGCGTAAACAGCCAGAGGTGCCCACCACTCTACCCAGTGGTGGCCTCTCAGTCCTGGATATGGCCTTCCAGGATCTCTTGAAAAGTGCCAAGAACACGTGAACAGGCTTTGGAGTTAAACAGCTTGGCTTCAACTCCTGATTGCCATTTACCACTGGTAAATAGTGGTTAATTCAGATAAGGGATTTATGTTGAGTATAGTTCTGTGTGTCTCTCCAACAGACTCCATACTTTTCTAGGATTATTCATTATATCTTAGGGCTAATTCATCTCACATGGCTAATCATTAGCTCCTTGTGATATTAGTTCATTAAGTTATCATACATTATGAAATTAATTACAATTCTGATAACTTCATCGCTTATTAAATTACAGTACCTTTCACAGAGGACAGGTAAATAAACAGTGGTACTTGTCCAGTTCAGGCCAGTGAGGTGTACAGATTGAAGGAGGGCAAGCTCCCAGTATCTGTTAGTTGGCCCTCAATGGCATTTGTTCTTTCTCCACTATCTTGGACACTGCTAAGCCGTGGAAGGCATACTGTCGCCAAAGAGAATGAAATGAAATTAATATGTGGCTATAATAGAAGAAACACATGTAGCCCATAGATTGACCCCTTCATTAGGAATCCTCAAATGAGATCAGTCTAGAGACTCACCAGGCATTTCCCTTATATCTGTGGTAATTTGTACTGTGGATGATTTTCTGGAGAAGGAAAGAACAGGAAAGACCTCTTGATTCAGAAACTCTGGCTATCACCCTGGTATTGTGTGAACATTCAACAGACCAAATTCCAGGATTAGTCTCATTTGGTCTTTATTCCTGTTGAGTCAAGGTGAATAGAATAAAGGGCTACCATATGTAACCTTCTTCGTTTCCTAGCTACTAAAACATTTCAAGGTCAGATCCTTTTTACCGTAATAATATCTTTTCAAGTGAAGGAAAGTACAGATCCAAAAAGGCAACATATGAAAGATACTTGTTGCAGAATGGAGTTCTTTATATGTGAAAAGAAATCAACACAATGTTGTTTGTACCCCATGCTTAGAGAAACTCTCAAATGTCTCTGCTTAAATCAGTTTTCTCCTACTTCAGTGGAAACCAGAAGCTCTGGATCTTGTGCCTTCCCTCGTTTCTCCCTTATCTTTCTTTCTTTTTTTTTTTTTTTAAACATCTTTATTGGAGTATAATTGCTTTACAATGTTGTGTTAGTTTCTGCTGTATAACAAAGTGAATCAGCTATACACGTACATATATCCCTATATCCCCTCCCTTTTGCATCTCCCTCCCACCCTCCCTATCCCACCCCTCTAGGTGGTCACAAAGCACTGAGCTGATCTCCCTGTGCCATGTAGCTGCTTCCCACTAGCTATCTATTTTACATTTGATAGTGTATATATGTCAATGCTACTATCTCACTTCGTCCCAGCTTACCCTTCCCCCTCCCCGTGTCCTAAAGGTCATTCTCTATGTCTGCATCTTTATTCCTGTCCTGCCCCCTAGAGAAATGGAAATAAAAACAAAAATAAACAAATGGGACCTAATGAAACTTAAAAGCTTTTGTACAGCAAAGGAAACCATAAACAAGACGAAAGGCAATCCTCAGAACGGGAGAAAATATTTGCAAACGAAACAATTCTCCCTTTTCTTTTAATAAATATTCTTGTGTTCTCTCACCCACTAATTAGTGTTACCATGTGCCTATATTGCTAACAGTTTAAAGAGAGCAGTTCCTTTGAAAATATAATCTCCTTTTAAATGCATCATCATTTTGAAGTGGTCTCATAAATTTTGTTGCTGATTTGGGATCTTAAACGGTGTATTTATTTATATTAAAGTCTGCCTGCTGTTCATCTTGAAGATATTATATTTGTATAGTTAACAGAAGTAATGAGCCAAATTTAATTTTCTTTCTACTCTGGAATGCTTTGCATCTTGTAATCACCATTGACTGCCTACTTACGAGTCAGAATCAGTGAAAGGAGTAGATGTAAAATTGCCCAATCTCATGTTTTATAATAGTCTAGTCAAAATGGAGGGTGGTACTAATAGCATTCAGCTGCATAGACATTATCTGATAATGACAGTACGTATAGCTCAGACTACAGAGGAACAAATTAAAGTTGGAAGCTCAAATATTGGACTTTATTTTGTTTAGAATGAAGTTTATGCACAAATCTCATCGGAATATGTGTTTTACTGTTTTGTGGAAATAATATAATTTTTATTAACTTTTAATCATTTTGATTGCATTTACTTTCAGAGACCACTAACACTGTTTTACCTTTGTTTCAGGATGGTATGTGGTATAACTGGTGCATTTGCCTAAAATCCATAAATATGAGATTATGAAAACATTTAAGCATACAGACCTGTGCTGAGAATAACAACTTTCAATTTCAGATTTGTATAAATCAGCAAAACCCCTGGAGATAAAAGATAAGAAATATTACTAGGCAGTCAGAGACTTAGTCCATTACTTTTAAGCATTTGCACTTCTCTGTTTATTGAGCATTATGGGTCTCAGAATATAATTTCATTGAGCTTAAATATTTCTGAAATGATTGTTGTTTTATGTGGAGTCTTTTAAACTCAGGCATCCCACTGGGGCTAGCCTTTGGATCATTCAGTGATATTCAAAATCTTAGGTCCTTAAGCAAGCATCCTTGATTATGGCTTTAAAAAAGAAATGCAATGTGTACAGTTTCAAAACCCATCTAAAAAGCTGTACTGAGAAAATCAATCTTAACAATTGATAAATTACATCCCCTATTGGAAAAGAAATGTGCTCATGGCATTTTGGAAAACATTCTGCATGGTAGTCAAGTTCTTTTAGTGAGTTCCCTGACAATCGTGGTCTTTTACTATTCTCTACACCTAGAAGCGAGAACTCCTCCCCAGACAGCTTTCAAATACAGTGGTTAGGGAGTGCACATGGAATGGAAACCTTGTTTGTAGATTTTGATTATGGATTAATTACTTAATTGTCTGTTGCCTGTTTAGGGTGGTTAATGGATACGAACATTTGATTTTTGACATTTTTTCCCACTCTTTTGCTCCCTTTTATATTGAGTTCTCCTCACTGGAAGCCATGTAATGAGAATCACCTTTCCATCTCATGTTCCTGCCTTTACTGTTGTCTATTCCATAGCAGTATAAGATTTTTGTTTTGGAGCAAGAGGTGCATTAGATCGAAGGGCAAAGAACTACCTGCACTAATTTTGCTCGTGTTGTTCTGTAACTCTCTACTCTGGAGATAGGCCTTTTGGTAAATGATTTTTACCTTTATATAGGATGAAAATTGGTAATAGAGAAAGAATAACTTATAAACTTGATAACAATGAAATAATGGTCTGGAGATGTTGAGATGCTCAAGAAAGCTTTTTCACTTTTTTTTCAGACATATATGGTTAATGAAAATCATATTTAATACTTACTGTATTCTTACCCTTTGCCAAGCACTGTTCTAAATGCTGTATGTGCTGCCTCTTTTGATCTGCACAGCTATTCCATAAGCTATTTTGCCTTATTGTACAAATAAGGAAACTGGTGCCCAGAGAGGTTAAGTAACATGCTTAAGGTGATACTGAAAAATGACAGAGACAATATTTGAATCTCTCCTTGACTCCCTCTTAACAACACACTCTAATTCCCAGGAAAGCCCAAGATCAATTGGTCCCCATGGACAAAACATTGACAGTCAGGAATTACCACCTTCCATTGGATAAAGGCTAATGCTTAAAATGAGGAGGCTGGTAGTGAACCCATAGCTTCCAAATTTGTCAGCATTGGAACTGCTCATGCAGTATCGAGCCTCATGTGTGAGACAGGGAGGCAGGATGCAAAGAAGTGGGGCAGGGCCTCCAACAGAGCACCGGGGATTAGCACAAATGAAAATTGCCCTTGGGAAATAACAGCTAAATGTTACTGAGCACTCTGTGTGCTAGACCCAATGTAATGCAATGCCTTATTTAATGTTAGCATCTTATAATTATTCCAGTTTTATCAATGCGGCAACTGGGGTTTAAAATGGTTAGGCAATTTCCCCAGGGTTACATAGCTGCTGAATGACAATAGCAGAACCCAAACTCAATTTGTCTGAATTCGGAGGTCATTGCTCTAGGACTTCTGGTTTAGCTCTCACATGTAAAGAGTTTAGAAGTCATCACTCCTGTCCTTACAAGAAAAACCTGGACAAACTGAAAATCAGTGAGTTCTCTTGGACCCATAAGAGATGAGGTTACTAGGAAAATCACCACCCTCAAATCTAGAAAGACAGGCTCATTCAGGGAGAAACATGTAAGACTGCATACCTGCAGTAGAAGCCACTGGAGTCATAAACTGGTAGAAACACTTCAAAATAATAATTCTGATGAATTACTGGATGCTGAGTGTGGACTAGCATGAGTGTGAGAAATTCTGAGGGACCTCAGCCTCAGAGAGTCCCTAGCACATCCATGGGCTTTACCTCCAGAAATCCCACCAGGTTCTCATGATGAACGTTTCATCATTACTCTGGCAAAGAGTGATTCTTGTGAAATAAGCCCAGAGCTTTCTTCATAACAAAACTTTCTTCATAACAAAAACTTAACAAGACTTTTTCAGGGCTTTATCTGTGGCCCAGCTAAGGAAAGGGCATTCTTCCCATTCCAGATCCCTCTAGCCTTCCAGTCACATCCGAACTTGTCCACAGAGGTCATGTCTTCAAGGAAATATATTGGGAACACCGCAACCAGGGAAGGATATAGGGGGAAGGGGAGAAAGTAAGATATGTCACTGGAGTGACTTTGGTTAAGACCATAGCCCCAGTAGGAAGGACCTACTAAGACACTGAGATGTAATTGGAAGATTATAGATTACTCCCCCTCTACCACACCTTACCACCACACCCACAGGGCCCCGGTATAAGAACTCTGGATTTCAAGTGAAAAACTGTAAGACTCAGGCTCTCAGAGTGAAGATGGAAGACCAAGCCCATGATATCTATATATATTTTACACACACACACATTTACACACACATACACACCTGCAGAAAACATTAAACATAGCCCAACTTTTAGCCAGATTAACATAAATCCTCAAACTAAAGATTGATTTATGTCAGTTCCTGTTCCTGATACAATATATCCATCTTTCAGCAAAAAATTACAAGGCATGCCAAAAAGCAAGGACAAACAGTCTGAAGAGACAAAGCATTCATCAGAAACAGACTCAAATATAACACAAATGTTGGAATTATCAAACAAGGAATTTAAAATAAATATGATTGATATGTTAGGTACCCTAATGGAAAAGTAGACAACATGTAAGAACAGATGGTAGAGCAGTCAGAATAATGCCCTCCTTCCTTGCCAAGGTGGCCACATTATAATCCCCAGAAACTATGACTATATTATCTTAAATGGCAAAAAGAAGTTTGAAGATGTCTTTAAGTTAAGGGCCTTGAGATAGATTATCATGGATTATCCGGGGGGGCCCAGTATAATCACAAGCGTCCTAAAAAGTGGAAGAGGAAGGCAAAAGAGGAAGTCAGAGTGATGCAATGTGAGAAGGACTCAACTACCATTGCTAACTTTAAATATGGAGGAAGGAGGCAATGAGCCAAGGAATGAAGACAGCTCCTAGAAGCTGGAAAAGGTAAGGAAATGGATTATTTCCTAGAGCCTCCAGAAGGTAATGCATTTCTTCCTACACCTTGATTTCAGCCCAGTGGGACGTGTGTTGTACTTTGAAGATATGGAACTGTATGATAATAAGTGTGTGTTGTTTTTGGCAACTAAGTTTGATATAATTTGTTAAGGCAACCATAGAATACTAATGCAGGTGGGTAATGTAAGCAGAGGGATGGAAGACTCTAAGAAAATCAAAGGAAAAGCTGGAAATCAAAAACACTGTAACAAAAATGAAGAATACTTTTGATGGGCTCATCGGTAGACTTGGCCTGCCTGAGGAAAGAATCCGTGAGCTTGAAGGTAAGTCAATAAAAGCTTCCCAAATTGGAATGCAAGGGAAAAAAATGAATGAATGAAAAAAAAACCCAAAACACAGAACAGAACATCCCAAAAAGTGTGGGACCTTTTCAAAAGGTGTGACACATGCATATTTGGAATAACAGAAGGGAAGAAAGTAAAGAAAAAGATCTGAAGAAATATTCGAAGTAGTAATTGCTGAACATGTTCCAAAATTAATGACACACAATAGATCCAGGAATCTGAGAACACCAGGTAGGATAAATACCAAACACACACACACACACACACACATACACACATATGTAGGCATATTATGTTCAAACTGCAGTAGGTCAGAGACAGAGAAAATCTTGAAAGAAAGCAGGGGGATAAATACTGTTAGCTATAGAGGAACAAGTATAAGAATTGCAGTGGTCTTCTGGTCAGAAATCATGCAAGCCAGCAGAATATGGAGTGAAGTATTTAGTGTTGAAAGAAAAAGCAATCCACCAAACTAGAATTCTATATCCATCAAAATTATTCTTCAGAAATAAAGGGTAAATGAACACTTTCTCAGACAAACAAAAACCGCGAGAACTCATCACTAACTGATTTGTCCCGTAAGAAATGTTAAAAGAAGTTCTTTAGGGAAGAAGGAAGATGACATAGGTCAGAAATTTGGATCTGCATAAAAAAAGAAGGCCATTAGGGAAGGAATAAATAAAGGTAAAATAAAGTTTTTTAGTTTTCTTATTCTTAATTAATCCAAAAGATAACTTTAAAGTAATAATAGCAACAATGAACTGTGTGATTATAGTATATGGACCAGTGAAATGAAGACAGCAGTGTTACAAGGGATAAAGCATACGGATGATAATCCAGACAGGTAGGGGGCTTGAAGAACCTATTCAGATTGTAGTCAGAACAGAAAAGATTGCTGGAAGCCCCTGCATGTCATTTAGGTCCAAGGATGACTTATAATGCTCACTATGTTCCAGGCACGTAACATTAGGGATAAAAAGATGAATAAGTGTGGCCCATACATTTAAAAAGCTATAGTTAAGCAAGAGACATAGACAAATAAATGACTATAATCTAGGTCATTCATTTGTTCAATACATATTTCTTGAGCACCTACTCTATACTAGGCAAAGTAATAAGTGCCAGAATGAAGAAGTGTAGAAGTGCTATGAAATCACAGTGAGCGGGCTAATAGTCATGTCTAGGGTTGTGAAGCAAATCTACATGAGAGTTAGGACTGGAAGGAGAAATAGAACATTGCAGGTAAGAACCTGAACAAGCAACATGAATGGCAGACGTGGAGCATTAGCAATTTCTGACTTAGTAAATTATATGAATGTTTCATACTCTGTCTCAAATCAGTCCCAAAGATTAAATAGCTCAGGGCCCAAGGACTAGCTCAGACAATAAGAAACACTAGATTAGAATAGAAATGAAAGAGTGGGGCAGGAACTAACATACCATAATCTGACCTACTCATCTTGATACTACGTTTTTTTGTTTTGTTTTTAAATGAACACCCTGCGATGGAACCAAATTAAAATTTTTGATCCTGGAGTAGGAAGTCTATTTCCTGAGGAACGTGAACTCTTGGCCAGAGAGTGCGCCCTGTCCTGAAAGCCACGGTGATGATAAAGAGTTCCTCAGTTGTGTAGACTGAAATCCAATCAAATGAGAGTTATTAGTCCTGTTAGGCCAGAGACTGAAACGGGTGTGTGACCATTGGAGCCATGGTGTTCAGAGGTACTGGAGAGAGAGAAAGAACCCACTGATGACATGATGATTTGGTTGGGTTAGAGTTGGGGTAGGATAGGAGCATTAGATTAAGACCCATTGATCTGGGACAGATGGTTAAAGGATGAAAATTACATTTGATTTTGTGGAAGAAGAGCTCAATAGAAGAGGAATCATCAAGGAAACGGAGTCCAGCCTACGGAATACTAAGATTTCTAGAACTGTGCTGTCCAATAACATGGTCACTATTTAAATTGAAGTTAATCAAAATTACATAAAGTGAAACACTCAGGTCCTCAATTGCACTAGTCTTATTTCGAGTGCTCTCATGTGCCTAGTGGCTACCATGTTGAACAGCACAGAAATCAAACATTTCCATCACTGCAGAAAGATCTGTTAGATAGTAGTGTTCTAAAGTGTGTGGGAGGTTATGATACATCAGAAATGCAGTTTGATATCTTCCAGAAACAACTGCAGAGCAGCTTTTAAAATTTTTTTTAAATTTTGCCAGTGAGGATAAGAAAGGTCTTGCAGTATACTTATCCAACTCTGCCAACAAATATTTGTATGGATGTTTGTCCCTTTTAAATAGAATGAAATATCCTCATTTTTACAGATTAGGAAATTTCGTGAAGTCAAGTCACTTCACACTAGTAGTAAATGGCATAATCAGGAGTTTAAGGCAGGCTGCTTAACTCCAGAGTCTGTTCACTTGACCTTTGCACTCCAAGACACCCCAGAAGGCCAGATCCAGGACCAAGAGGCCACCAGTGGGCACTGGAGTGGGCACCTCTGGCTGTTTAGAGCCAGCATCTGAGCTTAGTAGGGAAAGTGTCCATTCTCCTTGGGCAACAGCAGTTGTTAGATATTTTGTAATATTACTGTTGCCTAAAAATTTGTATATTAATGTACACCTTCTTGATCTTTGCAAAAAATTACGTGCATTTAATGCTTTTCATTAATACCCAGCTAACCATTGGTTTTCATGAGTCTAATTGGCTTTTCATTGTTTAGTTAGTGAAAAAAAGTGAGAAAATTCTTTATGTACAATATAAACACATTGCTTTTTTTTCAGTAACTGAAATTGATGTATGTTTGACCAATTAAACAATATTTAAAAAAAATAAATTCACTGCCTATACTGGAAACAATTCCTCAATTTCTTATTTTGAAATTATGTGAAATGCCTTCATTTCACCTACTCTCTTTGCTTTTAGTTTCTTTTTTGGGGAGATGATAGTTCAAAATAATATCTTCAAATTCATTTTGGGTTTTGTTTTTTTAAAAAAGAGCTAATTACATTGCATTGTTTTTCTTCCAGCATTTTTTTACTTTGCTCTTAATTTATTTCAAGCATTTTGGGAAATAACTATTGAGATTTCTTCATTAAAAAAAGTTTCTTTCTTAACAGTGAACACAGCAACTCCTTACTAAATCTTTTGGGGTTGGGGAATTTCAGTTAAAATTTAATAGTTTTCAGGCTGTGAGATGGACCTTCAACTCTCAAATGCCTAAATATTTTGGAAAGCCTTGGATCATTTGTGATTGACAGGTCAAAAATACAATGGTCTGTTGTGTCTAGCCCATGTCATGCTGGAGAATACTAAATCAATAGTAATGCTATCAGAACCAGAAATCAAATGCAAAATAGTTCCCTTGGCTTCCTGCATAATGACATTTGCTCTTTTGATAAATTACTAATGGATTCTTGGACAGGAGACCTCCTGGAACAGCCAAGCCTGGATATAAATGGAAAGGGTGAAGTAGTGATGTTTATTATACAGAAAAATTTGCCTTCAGTGAACGTTCTACACAAAGAATGTCCAAATATAATCACATTGTGATAGGATATTAGTAAGAAGGCAGGAACAAGCAAACCATAACCCATGATCTTTGAGCCCTACTAAAAGTTATCTGGAGAGCCTCATACTAAACCCTTTGTTCTATAACTGGAGCAGCTCAAACAGGGCAAAGCACAGCAGTGACCAAAACAACAAAATGTCAATATTTGTACCAAGCTCTTCCCTGGATTAGTCACCCTATTTCCTCAAGACAATGTAGTGATTGGCTAAAGGGCATCACAACTATACCACATATTAATAAATTTGATTGATTGCTTGACTTGATATGGGAGATCATTTGATGCCATGAACATGTTTTAGGGCAAGAAAGGGGGAGGTACTTCGTATTACTGTCTTTAAAGCCTGATGAACTGACTAAAAAAACTTTTGACCACCTGCTCCACAGTGCCCATGGATGTATATATGTACGTGCAAATACGGTGTAAAGAAAAATACTATTGAGAATATCCAAATACCACTTAACTCAAAGGCTTTAGAAATTTGTGGCAAGAGAAAGCCTCCCTACCACTCAGTTGCACTGAATAGTATAACAAATGCAGATTAGCTTCTGGGCTTTACAGAATGCCAGATAATATCGCATAAGACATGTTAACAAACCAGTCCATGTTTCCTGTGTTTGTGGTCTACAAAATGACCATACCTCAAGCTTTGGATGCACACTAATTCTAACCTTTCTGTACTTTATAAGGTAATTGCTGTATTTTCTTGCATGCTGAAAATGAATAAAAGTAGGATTTGCTTGCTACAGCAAACAAAAAATCTTTTCCCTCTACCACTTGACCACCTCATTTACTTCATGTTGTGGCTGGATCTCACTGAGCTGCGTTAAGTGAACATTTGTGCTTTAGAAATACCCTTGTTTTGTCAGATTCCCAAATTAAGGGGGAAAAAATTTTATACTGAAGGATTAAATGCAACCAGGGAACAAAATAATGAAAAACCTTATTTGAGAAGAAATAACTCTTTGGAATAAGAGGTTACCATATGTCAATATGTCATATACAGGGAAAGTGAGCTTTTGATTACTTAGAGGTAAGGTTGCCAGAGGGTTTCTGATTTAAATTTCTAAGTCTTGATCAGAGAGAACATCAAGGGGTTTGTTGAAAATCCTAACTTGTGAACTGGACTTTTATTCCTTTGAAAAATTATACAAAATATTTTCTGCTCACATTTATATTCCATGGGGTACGTTTCTCCTTGTACATTTGCAGCTATTCTTGTGCAGGTTTTATACTTGTAACATCAGAATTGAATTTAAGCATTTCTAGGAAAAGCAGTAAGTTTGGAAATGGAAAAGTGACCCCAAAAGTTGGCTCAAAAAATGTTTAAGTGCAAAAAAGACTGAGAAAACCTAAATAAACATGAATTGGGACTACTTAAATCAATTATGGGCATCCTTAAAATGGAAATCTGTTTATCAGTTTAAAAGATAGAACAGTTTCCAAGACATATTGATTGAAAAAAAACAAGTGTCCCCACTGTTAAGTACCTTGATTTTTTTCACTCGGTATTTTTATGTACATATACATAGACTCTATTTGGAATAATTGCATAATAAATTGGTAATATTGCTTTTGGACAAGGGAAGGATGCTAGGGCTCAAGTGATTGAGAGATTTGTTTCTCACTGTGTGGCCCTTTGTACTTGAATCATTTTAAGTGATAAGGCTAGGTAGACAGAATAAAAGAAAGAACTGTTCAGTTCTTTATACCTTCACTCTTTAAATGTATTACTTCTATTCCAAGTTTCATCAAAACTTAGCATCATTTTGTCCAGTAAAGTGGAAGTGTGGATGTATAATGAGTTAGGAAGGTTTTGTTTTATTTTGAAATAAAAAACTAAATTACTAACTTCCACTTTGTAAATATCTTAGAGGTAAAGTAAACGTTCAGCAATAAAGCATTTTTCAATCTACGGCAATGATTGCCAGAAGATAAAAACATGTTGGTACAATACATAAATTTGAAAGATATACCTATTACTGCAGCCAGTGTGTAGGTTAATAACTTCATATATGAGATTGTTGTTTATTTATATATATGTACATATAGATATATACTTTATGTAGATAAAAACCGATAAACCATGTTATCTACATTTAGTTATCCTGTGGATACAAAATACTAGTTAAATAGATAAAACTAAAATTTTGAACTATTTTCTTTTCCTTTATGTTGCCTGTAACTTTAGAAACTCAAGATTCTGAAAATTTAAAAGTGTTGACTATTTGATTTCCCCTCTACACCCCCATCCCTTTAACTTGTTCTGAAATGTGCCACGTGTGATGTCTTGTATTATGTTCCCACATCTGCTGCGCCATATAAACCAGTACTGCCGTCTTAGAAATAATAGACCCCCTTTCATTCTCTAATACAGACGCTGTCATTATGTGCGATTGTATTAGAGCTTTAAATTTTTCCACTCTATATTTCTGTTTTCAGCTTTTCATAGGGAATAAATGATCCATTATTTCAGTAATTTTGTATATTGTTATATTTTTGAGGTTCCATTCTCCCTCTCCCCTTCCCTTCCTCCTCAGTCTCGCCCTTCTCTTATCTCCCCTTCCTCTCTTCTTCCTTCTCCTGCTTGCTGGCTCTCTGTCTCTGCCTCTCTCTCCCCATTCATAGATCTTTGGAAGAAGGTGAAGGGTGTGGAGCAGGCAGCAGGACCTTTAGTGTGGCACATGCCGGGCAGTGCATCTCCTGCTGGAGAATTTAGCTGTCACTTTGGAGCCTGCTGAATGAAACTAGTATGCAATTCACATACCCCAAGTACTGAAAGGGAAACTGCATCTGGTGTCTGCACAGTTTACTGATAAGATTTTATCTTTTCTCCTGCTGATACTGATAGGGCTATAGCCAGGTGGGCAGTAAATAAAGATTTATTATGGGCTGGACTTGTTAGCTAACAGTACTTTCTCAGAACTATATCAAAAAAAGACCCAGAAGTGTTCATCTTTCACATCCATGGAGCTCAATAACGAATGGTATGGTGGGGGAGGGGTGGCTGCAGGAATTTTTCCATCTAGTTTGTTTTATTTATTTTTTATTTTTTTAATAAAATTTATTTATTTATTTATTTTGGGCTGTGTCGGGCCTTCATTGTTGCGTGCGGGCTTTCTCTAGTTGCGGCGAGCGGGGGCTACTCTTCGTTGCAGTGTGCAGGCTTTTCGTTTTGGTGGCTTCTCTTGTCGCGGAGCACAGGCTCTAGGCGTGCAGGCTTCAGTAGTTGTGGCACTCGAGCTCAGTAGTTGTGGCTCGCGGGCTCTAGAGCGCAGGCTCAGTAGTTGTGGCGCACCTGCTTAGTTGCTCCGCGGCATGTGGGATCCTCCCGGACCAGGGCTCGAACCCTGTGTCCCCTGCATTGGCAGGTGGATTCTTAACCACTGCACCACCAGGGAAGCCCCTATCTAGTTTGCTTTAAACCATGAACATTACTTACACAATCAGCATAATCTGAATAGATGACTAAAAGTCCAGGGGTTGATAAATTATCATCATGGCACCTGCATCTTATGCCTCAAGAAACTTAAGCAAACCCAGGGCTGTACTTGTGGATTAATTGAGCATGCATAATTTACCACTGAAGTTTACATAAGTGTAAGTATTTTTCTCATTCTGGAAAATAGGCATTTCCAGCTGCAGGAGAAAAATCAGAATATTGTTACACAATGAAATGAGCTATCAGCCTATTCAGCTATTGTAAGAAAAAAAAAAATCTCTGCTCTTGCTGCCAATGCTTAGTTCTTAAATGGAAATGATTTTTAAAGTTTAATTTGCTTTTCACCATTTATATATACTTCTTTTTGCTCGCATTTATTTTGTTGATTTTTACCCATGCTTGTAATCAATACTGTTTTCTTGTTCTAGTTCGATGCTGCTATATTTGAATGATTTAGAGAATGTTCATCTGGGCACATACTTTCACTGCAGTTATTTTAGGTAAACAAGGGCAAGAAGCAAGGGAGTCGGGAATAATAGTCATGGAAGCACATCAGGGTTCGAACAGCTTGTCACATGTTGTTACCCATGTACTTTTGGGTAAATTAGCCATTAATACTAAGTTACTATTTTGTCCTCTATAATATGGGAATAGTAACACCTATACCACAAGTGGTTGAGTTAAATGTTACGAGGACTGTAAAGAGCCTAATTTAGAACTGGGCATGTGCTAGGTGTTCAATAAATGATGTGAATTTTTGTTATTATCTTATTAAAACAATTTTTTAAAAAGATATAACAATAAATTCTAAATCTCTAAATTAGTAGTTAAAAACATTTGTTTCTATATGGTAATTTATTTAATTCTTAATATAGTAGGCTATAAAGTGTTTAGATACTGGTTACATAATGTTTAGTTGTCTATTTATGAATTTATGGCAAATTTATGCAAGTTTATGTGTCGATAGACAACCTAGAGGCACGTTAGGTATGCTCAACTTGCTTATATCGTAATGTCAACATTAGAGTTTTATTCTTTTTGTTTAAGCCAAAAGAGGCCCTTGTGGAAAATGAAAGCTTAAATGCAATTGTTCATAAAGGAATACTACTATAAATTTATTAATCCCTGTTTTACAATAGGGAAGTACATCCAAACCTCAATTCATATAGTATGCATAATCTTGAGAAGCTGAGTTTAAATTTGATTTTTCTCATCTACTCCTGTTTTTCCTGTTATATGTACATTATAATTTTAAAAGTATTATTTTTTATTTATGCCGAAAATGTTATTGCAGTAGCTGCTAATACTGAAATCTTAAATTTTGCTATCTCAGGGACCTTGTGTAATAAGTTATAAAAACTCATTGAACTATAATAGAGGAACTGAGTACTTAAAGGAGCTTTTCAATGAGTCTTGTAAAATCCAAGATCCCTTTTATAATAGAGGTAAATGCATTTGTAGTAAGTTTAATTTTTCATAACACACAACACCCACGTGTAAATTGTAAAATCCGTTGTATGCTTCTTTCTTGGTGAGAATTACAGCTTTCAGCCAGGCATTGGGTTATTCCTAGAAAGGCATGTCACATATTCTGCTACTTCTCCATGGCTTTCTTGATGTGGCTGTCACCCTAGAAACCCAGCGAATTCAGAGATGAAGCTGCCTTTCTGCTTGATTTTTCACTGAGGTACATTTCAGGAGACTATTGTGAGGCTCTGGTGGAAGAAACCGAAAGGGTAATTCTCCAGGAGAATAATCTATACCTCTGAGGCTTTCCATCTGCACACACCTGACCAGCCATTTCCTGAATACTACATGGGAGGTGCGGTGCCATTAGTCATGCCACAATAGCACCCTCAGTCCTACCAGAAATAATCATTACTTAATTAGCCAGTCTTTTCGTTGTCTTTCTCTCTTTCTTTTTCAGTCATATGTTAAAAATGAGATTACAGAGCCATGAATGGGATAGGAACAAGCCTAAGGGATCATTAATTGTGAGCACAGGGCTTAGAGTCAGATAGGCGAGGTGTCTCTGTCACTAAGGAGCTTATAATTTTGGGCAAGTGACTTCAAGTACCTAAGACTCAGTTTCTTCTTCTGTAAACTTGGTATAATAATATAATCCACCTCATTTGACTGTTCAGAGCATTAAATGAGATGATACCTATAATTATAAGCATAGTGCCTTTCAGGGCGGGTTGGTAAGTTCTAGATAGAGCTATACTTGGAAGCATGGACCTTCTCTTCTCATTTCTATCTGGGTGCTGTGGGATTGGGTCCCAGTCTTAGTACTTAGTCTTTTCCCACCTCTCCAGTTCATATGGTCACCTTTTTTTCTTGGCTTCCTGAATGTCAACATTGCAATGCCAGCCATCTGTTACTTAAACAAGAGGATCTTATTTACTCCCATCAAATGACACTTGCAATAAGAGAAACACTGTCAGCGTCAAGTGAAGTGAGGGTCTCAGCTGTGGGCTCCATCAGCCATCCTGGCCTTGAGGGCCTCTGCTGTCCTCTGCTCAGTTAAATTGTGTCTGATACCCACCTTTTCAAGTGCAGCCAAAACAAGGAAGTCAGAGGCTGGAGCCCACAGGTGAGGTTGAGTGGATACGGCCCAACCTCACCCACTGTAACTGTTTATTTAGGTCAGTTTTATAGGTTCCTGCAGAACTTGAAATTGCCACTCAAAATGGTCCCTGGTCATTGTAGTGGACTTCTGCCACTTTTTAGCTATCCTACTTGCCAGTGTGCCTTACTATTTAAAGGAAACATTCCACCGTGTGTAATATCATTAGAATAAGTACCCTGTCTCCGAGTGCAGACGTTAAGAAAGGGAAAGAAACCTTTTCAAAGCTTCCTGGCAGCCAGGGCTCAGTCATGTGACCTTGACTTGGCCAATCAGATGCTTCTGTTTGAGGCCTTGACTCCAGAACAAAGATGGTGAGGATTCACTGATGATCACTTTGCTGATGCTCAGTGGCAGCATCGCATACTTAGTAAGATGTTCAAGTATATGATATCTTCTTCTATTGCTAGGGTGGGAGTAGCAAGTGGTGCTGAAGCTAGCTTTTGGTTTGGGAAAGTGTGAGATTTTTAGCTGCCATTATAAATTTGGTGCTATAGCAGATATGGGAGGCAACACGGAGTTGATCTTACCGAGGAACTAAGATTGTGTATGCATCTTCACCATCCGCTTGTCCTCAAGTCTTCCGTGATTTAAGGCAAACATTTTTCATTTCTTGTGGCTCTCAAATTGAGTTCACTGAATCTATAATGACAGTCACAATATAAGCAATTTTATGAACCTGTCAATTATTATTCAGCCTTCTTATTCTCATCACATCCCAAGTCCAGGAGGGTGTTAAAAAATGGAAGACAGTGTTTCCTTGAATCCAAAGTGCTGAATTGTATGTTTTCCTTTCATGAATGGGAACTGGGGTGGTTGTGCATATATCTAGCTTCTTATAAAATTTTAAGAATGTTCTGATTTACTTCATCAGAAATTTAGCTATTGACTGAAATTAGGAGGTTATTTTGGGGAGTTATGCATGTATTTGAACCCATTAGAAATTACTACCTTAATTTTTCTCTAAGATAGAAGTTCCCAGAATGTGCTGTTTTGATGAGACCACCCTAAAAAAGAACTCTGTTGTCAAATAAGTTTGGAAGGAAACTACATAAAATATCTCCCTCTTGAGAATCTATGCTATATATTAGCTCATATATATTATTAGATCATATATATGTACATATATATTCATTATACATTTGAATTTATTTTACATTGTTTGACCCAAAGTTTTCCAAATTTATCTGAGTACCAAGACCTTTCCTGTAAAATAACAACCGTGAACATCCCCTGGGATTAAGTTACACTTGGTAACGATAGCATATTAGGAGATACACTTTGGGAAATGTTGCCATGATATATGTTCCTATATTGTGTTTCTTTGTGTTACCTATTTTCAACAACAGATGTCTTGGGCTTATAAACCTCCATGGTTCACTTCTGCCTACTTAATAGTTGTGGGATTTTGAGCATGTTATTTAATTTCTCTCTGCATCCGTTCCTCACCTGTAAAATGGGGATTATAGCATTTGTGTCAGAGGATGTTATGAGGATTAAATGGCTCACATATGTAAATGCTTATACAAGTGCCCAACTTATAGTAAGCATTCTATAAAGGTTGGCTATTGTTATTGGTTGTTCTTTGTTTGTTTGTTTGTTTTTTTCAGGCCAAATTAAAGTCTTCACTGACATCCTTTTTTTATGTGGAATCTTTTACTGAAGCTCTGTAACCTATTGTTCTTTTGAAACCCAGTAACTGATTTTCTACTTGCTAATTGTATGCCTGTTCCCAGATTTTTCTATTTGGTGATTCTTTTCTGTTCAAGAAATGTTATATTTAAAGTCACAGAAACCAATGCATGTAAACACGGTGTTTACTGAATAGATCCAGCAGGGAATCACACCAATTCTAAAAACAGGAAATTACAGAATTACATCAAGGCCACATGGGGTTAGACTGGGAAGAGATGTGTCCTTCCATTTCTGGGGCATTTCCTGCTGTTTGGTCTGCTTCTGGGCCCTTCCCCTGGTTCTCTAAACTGACTGACTTTCTTTGTTCAGTTTTGCTGTTTCCTCTTATTCTTCTTGGGTGGGTTTAGAAATCACTGCTTGCTAAGGCAGTGATTTCTACCTGGACATCACTTGGCTCTGCGTCAGGGCTCCCCACAACTAACAAAGTCAATGTCTCAGTGTCTGAATCCCATATTCCTAGGAAAGAGTGTCTTAATGGCTCAGACCAGCCTATACTTAGCTTCCCTGGCTCAAGTGTCCACTCTTGTTTCAGTTAGCTGTTCAAGCTGTAGCTTTATCTGGTGCAAACATGACCACTTAGACCAGCCTTCCTGCAGGGGTGGTAGTGGTAGTGGGGGAATATCCCCAATACCAGAGATAGGCGTAGGTGGTACAGAAACCGCAAAATGGCCATACATCCTGTCACCATCTTTGCTGTAAGAAGATGTGTCTTAGTGTTTTCTTCTAGAATTCCTGCTTTCTTCGCTTCCTTTTCCCACCAAGAAGAACTAAAGGATGCCAGGGAATAGCCATGCAATCTCAATTTCATGGAAATTTTTCAAAAAAGCCTAAAAATCTGAAGATGACTTCTCTCAGCTTCCTTAGGTTAAAAACACAATTTTGAGAAAGCCCCTTTACTCAGTAGGGTCTGACCTGGGGTGAGGCTGAATACCACTACATATTACACTACTGGGCCAAATGTCAGTTGTAAATCCAATCTGGTGGCTCCTTTTTACTCTCCCAGCAGCCACCCTGCAATAAAGGTTTGGTCTTTGTGACATAAAGTGAAGTTCAGTGATAAGAGGTAGCTGATAACACTTGAAATTTTTGAATTCAGGATCCAAAAAAAGAGATAGATGATAAGGGATTTATGTTTAGCCTTTTATTCTAAGCTATCAGAATTAGCTCCTGTGCAACCCGTTTTCCTGGCAAATCAACCATCTCTTCTTGGTGTGTCACAGATCTTAGAGAAGGGTACTCTTTTGGCTCTGTACTTTTCATTCTGTTTTATTTCATTTTCATTCATCAGGACATGCATAATTAAGTTTACCTGCCCTTACCCAGGAGGCAATTATTGGTCCAGATCATATTATAATTGTCTCAGGTCTTTACTGGCTTGCCTGATGTTTGGGAGTGGCGTTTTCTCCTTTATTTTAAAGCATTTGTCCTTTTTGTTTCAGTCTGACAGTGATATGTGTTGTTCTCCTTTGCAAACAAAGGAACGAACATCCCACACTGCATAAACATTTGTGTCACACTTTCCTCCTGAAATTAGTATTCTTTTAAACTGGTTAACACATTTGTACTGTCTCTGACACCTTTAACTATGACAACTATGAAACAAAATAGGGTACAGTGAACAAATATATCACTTGGAGCCGATTAGATTAATTACTATTCGGGACAGTGCTTAGATTAATTATTTTGTTTGTGTAGTATGTTCGTTAAGTGGTTGCCTGATTGCTGCTCAGAAGATTGATTACTTGTTACATTTACCTTGTGGTTTCTGTGGGGAAAACATCTTTTAGGATTCATCACTTCTAAAAGCCCAGGGGGCTTGGTTGACATGAGAATGCTCCAGTAAAGCTGTAAAATGGAGAGCAGGCTGTGGAAAATGTGTTCTTTAAATAAACACCTACAGTGGTGGCTAGAGTAGTCATCAGATCTGTTTAACATCAGGAGAAACAATCGATGATAAAATTGATTTAATACAAACTATACAATCTGGAAACCCAGTGCACCACTTGGATTGTAAAATTGAAGTACATAAGTACTTCCCAAGATTTTCTTGGTCTCCAGTAAGGTAAGATAGCAAACTCTGTGATTTTGTTATTTTACCTCTTGACTGTTGCATACCTCCCTTCCCAGTTGCAATCACCTGCCAGCTGCCGCTGCTGTTTGAGTCTGCCCTCGCTATGGGGCTCAAGAACCCCCTAGGTTCCTTCTGAAGAACCCACACTGCAGCTCTTTGAGGTGCTTGCCTCGCTGTAGGAAGCTACATGGGGTTATGTGATGCAAAAGAACATGAATTATCTGCTGTGTTCAAGGGGTGGTTGCCCGCACCAGGAAAGGATTTATGATAATAGGATTTTGTTGCAATGAGGGGTCGTAACAAATTTAAATAGAAAAGTACTTTTGAAAGAAACAAATGAGTTAAGGATTAAAAATAAAACAGCGGCTGGACTAATCTCTCCATCTGGGGACCAAAAAATACACTGCTTAAACATGATTGTATGTTATACCTATCTGTGACTTTGAATTCTGATGGCTGTGTTAGACGAACAGTTTTAGGACTCAAAGAGGCTTCATCTGTTCCTGCCAAATATACTGTACCTTTGCCCAGAAGATAAAGACTAAAGGTTATTTCTGTCTTTTCTACTCTTTGACCGTATTATTTAGGCCTATTAATCATAGTCATAAAGAAGTACAACAGTGACACAAAATACGGCACTGAAAATGTTCAGGATCTTAATGTTACGGATTTTAACTAACATACATCCCAGTAAGTTAGAAGAAAATAACCAAAAAGTAAAATAATGAAATGAAATAAAAATTCCTCATGTTTCAGTCACAGCCTTCCCCTCTGTGCCTGGAGATTTCCAAAGGTAAGCCATTTTCAAACAAAAAGTGCATTTTAGCATTTAAAATCATTTTAGATTTAAGATGATTAAACATCACAACCATATGTCATAATAACCATATGTTATTATGGCAAAGATAGCCTTCCTTCATAAAGGTACAGTAATTGCCAAAAGAGAAACAGCCTAGAGCGTAGGTATGGGGACATTGATAAATGAGAAGATGATGAGAGACGGGCAGTTGTTTTTGAGTTGGTTGGCTTCCTACAGCGGTGCAAAGACTAGAAATAAAAAGAAATGCATTAGCCCCGCTGAAAATGTATTTAGGGCCTTTTTGATTAAATTCTTCTTTTCCTCTGTGACATGAAAACTGGAACTAGACAGGAATTAATTCTTTAAACATTTTTCCTTCTCACTGACTGACTGCCCTGTTGTTTCTTTGTGTGTACCTAAGTTCAAGTCCAATAGGAAATTCTAGTGATTCAACTTCTTCAGCAGTTCCCCCCTCCCAAATTCCTCGTTTCTGATAGACCACTATCTTGGGAAGTGGGACTGAGACGGTTATGGGAATAAAGTTGCCTATAAAACAAGTTTCCAAATGTTGAAAACTCAAAGTTCAGCATATTTAGAAATAGCCTGGAATCCTGAGAAATGAGCCCCGATTTTCAAAGCATCCCTGAAATCTTCCTCTATTGGCCTTTTCATACATTATTATATATTTTACAACTACAAGCTATTCTAGTAAATAAGTTGCTTATATTATTGAACTCTTACGCTCTTTGAGAAAATTGAAAATGTGTGTTTGGAACCTCACTGAATTGTTCATAGCTGTTGTTTTAATTGTAAAAGCAGCATGTTAAATGTGTCTGTGAGAGTGTGACTTTAAGTTAATGAAACTGGTTTTCATGTATTGTTTATTGAAGTCATTTCATTACTTTATGGTCACACCTCAAACATTTAAAGGTCCCTGTAATTATTTGATGGCTAAATGTGGCTGTCCTTTGAAAGCAAAATAATGTTATTGATCCATTGTTACTCCCGACCCACAGTTTAGTTTAATTGCCTTTTCCCTTTATGAACACTGGCCTCTCATAATTTTCTCATGTAACCAAGGAAATCTCTCAGGAGACACTATACAGGGTGAGAGTCCTGAAGTGTTTTCTGAAGCAGCATTTATTCAGTCAGTCAGTCAGTCAGTCAGTCAATGAATAAATGTACTGAATACTTACTAGATTCCAGACCTCATGCTTTTATTTTCTGTATGAATGAAAGTCATAATACGTGCCTTCAAAGAGCTCGGGTTTTGTGAGAGGTCCTGTAAATGTGCAAGCAGTTAAACACAAAGAGTGTTTGAAGTGAGCCTAACAGAGCCCAGAGAGGTAACCAAAAGCATCCCAGGGGAGGACTTAATGACAGCTCTCAGAAACAAAGGGCCAGGAGGAGGGTGGTCCAGACAGAGGGAGCTGCACTTGCTGGAGTGGCAGAGAGAACCCTGCTCAAAGTGTTCCTTAAACCTGGAGGAGGAGGAGACAGGGAGGGAGGCAGAAGAGGAAGGTAAGGCACAACTGGGAAAGTCTTTGGAAGCCATGCATTTGGCCTTTACTCTGCAGAAACCAGAGAGCAGATACAAGATTTAATCAGGAGAATGACTTCTATCCAACTAGTATCATATTCTAACTGAATTAATCAGCCATACTTTATGCCTTTTCTTTATGTCCAAACTGGTTTTGTTTTTTATTTTTTATTGTCCAAACTGAGCTGGCTTCCATTTCTGACAGATTTGACTTTGAAGTGTTTTTGCTTATCTGAAAGGTAGGAAGATTTTTCTTTCTGGTCTGAATTTCTCACTTCTATCTTCCTTCCTCAGCTACCTGCTTGAGATCTTTCCCCATGCTAAATTAGAAAGGTGAATCTGCTTCAAAATATAATTAGATAGGACTTTTTTGAAAGATGATATGCTGTTTATATGATATTAATTACCTGCCTTTATAATTATTTGGATTGAATGAACCAGTTTAGAAACCAGTTTAAGTTATAATTCATAAGATTGAAAATAAAAAGTATTTTAGTTGCTAACCGTGAGAAATCACTGAAATCCACTTTTTTTTTTTTTTTTTTTTTAAGATTTATTGATTGATTGATTGCTATGTTGGGTCTTCGTTTCTGTGCGGGGGCTTTCTCTAGTTGCGGCAAGCGGGGGCCACTCTTCATCGCGGTGCGCGGGCCTCTCACGATCGTGGCCTCTCTTGTTGCGGAGCACAGGCTCCAGACGCGCAGGCTCAGTAGCTGTGGCTCACGGGCCTAGTTGCTCCGCGGCATGTGGGATCTTCCCAGACCAGGGCTCGAACCCGTGTCCCCTGCATTAGCAGGCAGATTCTCAACCACTGCGCCACCAGGGAAGCCCTCAACTTTTTAAAAAATGTTTCCTAGACTAGAGACCAACTTGGTTCAGAGAAGTATGTGAGAAAAGTCTGCCTTGTGATGGGTGTCCATTTCAAATATTTGTTTTGTAGTTTAGGTATAGATGGGGAAATAAGGATTTGCATTTAAAGAATGCATCCCATCTCTTTAATATTTTGCCTCAGTGTCCCAATCAGCTCTTCAGAAATAGAGAATTGCTTCCTTTTTACTTAAGATAATGAAAGGATAAAAATCTTTCAAAGGATCAAAACCATCAATTTAGTCATTTTGGACATCTTAATAAATAGAGCTGCTACACAGCTGTTCTAGTCACTTATTTGGAATTGATTGTGAACATATCCAAAAAGACCAGCTTGACGCTACACTGCTAATTTGATCCCTGCACATAAATGCTCTACGGATGGTGGAGGATTTCAGGTGGAGGATGGTTAAACTACAATTTGCATGGGCCCCAGCCAGAAAAAAACCCTTCCCATATGTTAGCCATGGAGGTGCAGAACAAGGGGGGAAACACAGGTCTGTGGCAAATGCCTGCAGAAGCAGGACAAAGGATAAAAATATAGATGCAGCTAGCTGGAATTTCCCAGAACCAAAATATCTTATTCTCCCTATGACCTCACAATGAGAAAGTATCCTACATTTCCATTTTAATAATCCAGCATTCTTTCCCATGCTTCCTCTTTGTTTCAGTAGCCTCAGGCCTATGGTAACCCAAAGAGCCTTTTCCCCCAAGGGTATTTCATTATTGGGACATTGTCAGTGATAATAGGACCTCCATTCCCATTTTCCAATATTGAACAAGTGGGATTAAAGCATTATATGAAAGACATTGTCATGTTAATCCCTAACTCTACCACGGCATTTTCTGTTTTGCCCTGTATAGGATCATCTACATTTGGGTTTATAGGCTGAATTTCATTAAATTAAATGCTCTTCCTGGGATTATATGCTCTTTTATTTAATGTTTTGCCCAGGGCTACTCATAATAAGTGTCTTAATGACTCTAAGACGGGTTTTTGCGTTTTTTTTTTTTTTCACTTTAATAGCAGCTGAGGTTAAAAAAAAAAAAAAAAGATGTTGCTGGAAAAATCATCATTGTCCCACATTAATATATGTAGGTTCATTTCTCTTAATTAAAGCATGTCACTGCATGTACTCCCTAGATAAAATGATTTTTTAAAAACTGAGTGAAAACAAAAATAAAAACAGCTTCATAATAGTCTCTCTATATTTTATTTTATTTAAAAAAGAAAACAATTGGAGTGTCAACTTCATTTTTTTTTTTTTTAGGGGCACACATGAACAAATACAGTTTATAATAGCAGCAAACACAGTCACATGGCAATTTTAATGTGCCAAACACTCTTCCAGGCATTTACTTCCTCAAAAAACCCCCTATTTTAAGTAGCTATTATTATATCCTTATTTTCCAAATGAGGAAACAGGCACTGAAATTAAAGAACTCGCTTGACTTTGTACATAAGCAAGTGGCAGAGTGGGAACTCAGTGAGGACTGGAACTCAGGGGTCCATCTCCACAGGATACAAAAGGCCACTTCACTGAATGCCTCTTGACTAGAAGGAGACTCAGGCTCCATCAGTGAGCACTCTATGGCCAGGCCAATCTACAGAGGAAAAGACTAGTCTGAGAATGTGAATATCTTCATACAAAGAGAATACAGCCATTTTGTTGTTGCTGCTGTTGCTGCTTCTGCTATTGTTGTTATTATTCATTTATTTTAACCCTTGGACTGGAGGAAGCAAAGGGAAAAGGCAAAATACACAAAGTAAAGGAATACTTCAAAAGAGTCCTAAAAATTAATCACCTCTGTAATAGGGGTCACCAAAATTTCATTGGAATTTTGGACAGGAAATAAAAAACATTTAGGAAATGGTAGTCTTAAAAAATACACTATAAAAATGGTTGGGGGAGACCTTCAAGATGGCAGAGGAGTAAGACGTGGAGATCACCTTCTTCCCCACAGATACATCAGAAATACATCTACATGTGGAACAACTCCTACAGAACACCTACTGAACGCTGGCAGAAGACCTCAGACTTCCCAAAAGATATATATTTTTTTTTCCCTTTTTCTCTTTTTGTGAGTGTGCATGTGTATGCTTCTTTGTGTGATTTTTGTCTGTATAGCTAGCTTTGCTTTTACCATTTGTCCTAGGGTTCTGTCTGTCCTTTTTTGTTTGTTTGTTTCTTTTTTTTTAGTATAGTTTTTAGCTTGGTTATCATTGGTGGATTTGTTTTTTGGCTTGGTTGCTCTCTTCTTTCTTTCTTTCTTTTTTTTTTATTTTTAACTTCTTAAAAATTTTAATAAATTTTTTATTTATTATTTTAGTAATGCTCTTTATTTTACTTTTTTCTTTCTTTCCTTCTTTCTTTTTTTCTCCCTTTTCTTCTGAGCCGTGTGTCTGACAGGGTCTTGGTGCTCCAGCTGGGTGTCAGGCCTGTGCCTCTGAGGTGGGAGAGCTGAGTTCAGGATATTGGTACACCAGAGACCTCCTGGCTCCACGTAGTATCAAACAGTGAAAGCTCTTCCAGAGATCGCCATCTCAACGCTAAGACCCAGCTCCACTCAATGACCAGCAAGCTACAGTGCTGGACACCCTATGCCAAACAACTAGCAAGACAGTAACACAATCCCACCCATTAGCAGAGAGTCTGCCTAAAATCATAATAAGGTCACAGACACCCCAAAACACACCACCAGACGTGGTCCTGCCCACCAGAAAGGCAAGACCCAGCCTCATCCAACAGAACACAGGCACCAGTCCCCTCCACCAGGAAGGCTACACAAACCACTGAACCAACCTTAGCCACTGGGGTCAGACAACAAAAACAACGGGAATTTTGAACCTGCAGCCTGTGAAAAGGAGACCCCAAACACAGTAAGTTAAGCAAAATGAGAAGACAGAGAAACACACAGCAGATGAAGGAGCAAGGTAAAAACCCACCAGACCAAACAAATGAAGAGGAAATAGGCAGTCTACCTGAAAAAGAATTCAGACTGATGATAGTAAAGATGATCCAAAATCTTAGAAATAGAATGGAGAAAATACAAGAAACATTTAGCAAGGATCTAGAAGAACTAAAGAGCAAACAAACAATGATGAACAACACAATAAATGAAATTAAAAATTCTCTAGAAGGAATCAATAGCTGATTGATTAACTGAGGCAGAAGAACAGATAAGTGACCTGGAAGATAAAATAGTGGAAATAACTACTGCAGAGCAGAATAAAGAAAAAAGAAAAAAGAATGAAAAGACTTGAGGACAGTCTCAGAGACCTCTGGGACAACATTAAACGCACCAGCATTCTAATTATAGGTGTCCCAGAAGAAGAAGAGAAAAAGAAAGGGACTGAGAAAATATTTGAAGAGATTATAGTTGAAAACTTCCCTAATATGGGAAAGGAAATAGTCAGTCAAGTCCAGGAAGTGCAGAGAGCCCCATACGGGATAAATCCAAGGAGAAACATGCCAAGACACATATTAATCAAACTACCAAAAATTAAATACAAGGAAAAAATATTAAAAGCAGCAAGGGAAAAATAACAAATCACATACAAGGGAATCCCCATAAGGTTAACAGCTGATCTTTCAGCAGAAACTCTGCAAGCCAGAAGGGAGTGGCAGGACATATTTAAAGTGATGAAAGAGAAAAACCTACAACCAAGATTACTCTACCCAGCAAGGACCTCATTCAGATTTGATGGAGAAATTTAAACGTTTAAAGACAAGCAAAAGCTGAGAGAATTCAGCACCACCAAACTAGCTTTACAAGAAATGCTAAAGGAACTTCTCTAGGCAGGAAACACAAGAAAGGGAAAAGACCTACAATAACGAACCCAAAACAATTAAGAAAATGGTAATAGGAACATACATATCGATAACTACCTTAAATGTAAATGGATTAAATGCTCCAACCAAAAGACATAGACTGGATGAATGGATACAAAACAAGACCTGGGGGCTTCCCTGGTGGTGCAGTCGTTGAGAATCTGCCTGCCAATGCAGGGGACACGGGTTCGAGCCCTGGTTTGGGAAGATCCCACATGCCGCGGAGAGACTCGGCCCATAAGCCACAATTGCTGAGCCAGCGCATCTGGAGCCTGTGCTCCACAGCAAGAGAGGCCGCGATAGAGGCCCGCTCACCGTGATGAAGAGTGGCCCCCACTTGCCGCAACTAGAGAAAACCCTCGCACAGAAACGAAGACCCAACACAGCCATAAATAAATAAATAAATAAAATTTTAAAAAGAACAAAAAACAAAAACAAGACCTGTATACATGTTGTCTACAAGAGACCCACTTCAGACCTAGGGACACATACAGACTGAAAGTGAGTGGATGGAAAAAGATATTCCATGCAAATGGAAATCAACAGAAAGCTGGAGTACCAATTCTCGTATCGGACAAACCAGACTTTAAAATAAAGACTATTACAAGAGACAAAGAAGGAAACTACATGATGATCAAGGGATCAATCCAAGAAGAAAATATAACAATTGTAAATATTTATGCACCCAACATAGGGGCACCTCAATACATAAGGCAAATGCTAACAGCTACATAAAAGGGGAAATCGACAGTAACACAGTCATAGTAGGGGACTTTAACACGCCACTTTCACCAATGGACAGATCATCCAAAATGAAAATAAATAAGGAAACACAAGCATTAAATGATACATTAAACAACATGGACTTAATTGATATTTATAGGACATTCCATCCAAAAACAACAGAATACACTTTCTTCTCAAGTGCTCATAGAACATTCTCCAGGATAGATCATATCTTGGGTCACAAAAGAAGCCTTAGTAAATTTAAGAAAATTGAAATCATATCAAGTATCTTTTCTGACCACAATGCTATGAGACTAGATATCAATTACAGGAAAAAATTTGTAAAAAATACAAACACATGGAGGCTAAGCAATACAGTAGTAAATAACCAAGAGATCACTGAAGAAATCAAAAAGTACCTAGAAACAAATGACAATGAAAACACGATGACCCAAAACCTATGGGATGAAGCAAAAACAGTTCTAAGAGGGAAGTTTATAGCAATACACTCCTACCCCAAGAAACCAGAAACATATCAAATAAACAACCTAACCTTACACCTAAAGCAATTAGAGAAAGAAGAAGAAAAAACCCCCAAAGTTAGCAGAAGGAAAAAAATCATAAAGATCAGATCAGAAACATATGAAAAAGAAATGAAGGAAACAGTAGCAAAGATCAATAAAACTAAAAGCTGGTTCTTTGAGAAGATAAAATTGATAAACCATTACCAGACTCATCAAGAGAAAAATGGAGAAGACTCAAATCAATAGAATTAGAAATGAAAAAGGAGAAGTAACAACTGACACTGCAGAAATACAAAGGATCATGAGAGATTACTACAAGCAAGTATACGCCAATAAAATGGACAACCTGGAAGAAATGGACAAATTCTTAGAAAAATACAACCTTCCAAGACTGAACCAGGAAGAAATAGAAAATATGAACAGACCAATCACAAACACTGAAATTCAGATTGTGATTAAAAATCTTCCAACAAACAAAAGCCCAGGACCAGATGGCTTCACAGGTGAATTCTATCAAACATTTAGAGAAGAGCTAACACCTATCCTTCTCAAACTCTCCAAGATACAGCAGAGGGAGGAACACTCCCAAACTCATTCTACAAGGCTGCCATCACCCTGATACCAAAACCAGACAAAGATGTCACAGAGAAAGAAAACTACAGACCAATATCACTGATGAACATAGATGCAAAAATCCTCAACAACATACTAGCAAATAGAATCCAACAGCACATTAAAAGGATCATACACCATGGTCAACTGGGGTTTATCTCAGGAATGCAAGGATTCTTGAATATACACAAATCAATCAATATGATACACCATATTAACAAACTGAAGGAGAAAAACCATATGATCATCTCAATAGATGCAGAGAAAACTTTCGACAAAATTCAACACCCGTTTATGATAAACACCCTCCAGAAAGTAGGCATAGAGGAAACTTTCCTCAACATAATAAAGGCCATATATGACAAACCCACAGCCCACATCATTCTCAATGGTGAAAAACTGAAACCATTTCTACTAAGATCGGGAACAAGACAAGGTTGCCCACTCTCACCGCTATTATTCAGCATAGTTTTGGAAGTTTTAGCCACAGCAATCAGAGAAGAAGAAGAAATAAAAGGAATCCAAATTGGAAAAGAAGAAGTAAAGCTGTCACTGTTTGCAGATGACATGATACTATGCATAGAGAATCCTAAAGATGCTACCAGATAACTACCAGAGCTAATCAATGAATTTGGTTAAGTATCAGGATACAAAATTAATGCACAGAAATATGTTGCATTCCTATACACTAATGATGAAAAATCTGAAAGAGAAATTAAGGAAACACTCCCATTTACCACTGCAACAAAAAGAATGAAATACCTAGGAATAAACCTACCAAGGGAGACAAAAGACCTGTATGCAGAAAACTATAAGACACTGAAGAAAGAAATTAAAGATGATACAGAGGGAGAGATATACCATGTTCTTGGATTGGAAGGATCAAAACTGTGAAAATGACTCTACTACCCAAAGCAATCTCAGATTCAGTGCAATCCCTATCAAGCTACCAATGGCATTTTTCACAGAACTAGAACAAAAAATTTCACAATTTGTATGGAAACACAAAAGACCCCGAATAGCCAAAGCAATCTTGAGAAAGAAAAACGGAGCTGGAAGAATCAGGCTCCTGGACTTTGGACTATACTGTACAAAGCTACAATAGTCAAGACAGTATGGTACTAGCACAAAAACAGAAATATAGATCAATGGAACAGGATAGAAAGCCCAGAGAGAAACCCACGCACATATGGTCACCTTATTTTTGATAAAGGAGGCAAGAATATACAATGGAGAAAAAACAGCCTCTTCAATGAGTGGTGCTGGGAAAACTGGACAGCTACATGTAAAAGAATGAAATTAGAACACTCCCTAACACCATACACAAAAATAAACTCAAAATGGCTGAAAGACCTAAATGTAAGGCCAGACACTATAAAACTCTTAGAGGAAAACATAGGCAGAATACTCCATGACATAAATCACAGCAAGATCCTTTTTGACCCACCTCCTAGAGGAATGGAAAAACAAAAACAAACAAATGGGACCTAATGAAACTTAAAAGCTTTTGCACAGCAAAGGAAACCATAAACAAGACGAGAAGACAGCCCTCAGAATGGGAGAAAATATTTTCAAATGAAGCAACTGACAAAGAATTAATCTCCAAAATTTACAAGCAGCTCATGCAGCTCAATATCAAAAAAAACAAACAGCCCAATCCAGAAATGGGCAGAAGACCTAAATAGACATTTCTCCAAAGAAGATATACAGATTGCCAACCAACACATGAAAGGATACTCAACATCACTAATCATTAGAGAAATTCAAACCAAAACTACAGTGAGGTACTACCTCACACCAGTCAGAATGGCCATCATCAAAAAATCTACAAACAATAAATGCTGGAGAGGGTGTGGAGAAAAGGGAACCCTCTTGCACTGTTGGTTGGAATGTAAATTGATACAGCCAGTGTGCAGAACAGTATGGAGGTTCCTTAAAAAACTAAAAATAGAACTACCATATGACCCAGCAATCCCACTAGTGGGCATATACCCTGAGAAAACCATAATTCAAAAAGAGTCATGTACCACAATGTTCACTGCAGCTCTATTTACAATAGCTAGGACATGGAAGCAACCTAAGTGTCCATCAACAGATGAATGCATAAAGAAGATGTGGCACATATATACAATGGAATATTACTAAGCCATAAAAAGAAACGAAATTCAGTTATTTGTAGTGAGGTGGATGGACCTAGAGTCTGTCATACAGAGTGAAGTAAGTCAGAAAGAAAAAAACAAATACCATATACTAACACATATATATGGAATCTAAAAAAAAAAAAAAAATGGTTCTGAAGAACCTAGGGGCAGGACAGGAATAAAGATGCAGACATAGACTATGCACTTGAGGACACAGGAAGGGGGAAGGGTAACTTGGGACGAAGTGAGAGAGTGGCATGGATATATATACACTACCAAATGTAAAATAGATAGCTAGTGTGGAAGCAGCCACATAGCACGGGGAGATCAGCTTGGTGCTTTGTGACCACCTAGAGGGGTGAGATAGGGAGGGTGGGAGGGAGATGCAAGAGGGAGGAGATATGGGGTTATATGTATATGTATAGCTGATTCACTTTGTTATAAGGCAGAAACTAACACACCATTGTAAAGCAATCATACTCCAATAAAGATGTTAAAAAAAAAAAAAAAGATATACTGAACCCCATATAAGATTAAAAAAAAAAAAAGTTTGGGTTTTAAAAGCCAGAAGGCCATTAAAATTTAAACACTAATTCCTAAGGATACCAGTAAGTTTTATGCTCGTCTTAGTGTTCCCATTTTCTTTCTTTCTTTTTTTTTTTTTTTTGGTCATGTTTTCCTGGTATATTTCTATTCAACCAAAGGTACAAAGCAGTCTGTAATTTAAAAATTTCCAATGGTTTCCATATGCATTCCTTTCACACTAAAGTCCTCACTTGGTCAAAGTGGCAAATATGTTCACTGGGTAAAATTCAGTGCTATACATAATAGAGATAAATTGACAAAGGTGCTTGAAATGATCATCAGTATTGGGAACTGTAAGACAGTTAATTTACTTAACCCCTGCAATCGTTAAATTTAGACCCAGGAAAGACCTTAAAAGTCATTTAGTTTAACTCTGAACTTGTTGTTTTGGATGATTTTCATAGATATAAATCCAGAACCTGTTAGAACTCATTTTTTTTTAAGTTTATTTTATTTATTTTTGGCTGCGTTGGGTCTTCGTTGCTGCTTGTGGGCTTTCTCTAGTTGCAGCAAGTGGGGGCTACTCTTCGCTGTGGTGCGCGGGCTTCTCATTGCGTTGGCTTGTCTTGTTGCAGAGCACGGGCTCTAGGTGCACGGGCTTCAGTAGTTGTGGCTCGCAGGCTCAGGCTTAGTAGTTGTGGCTCGCAGGTTCTAGAGCGCAGACTCAGTAGTTGTGGCGCGTGGGCCCAGTTGCTCCACGGCATGTGGCATCTTCCCGGACCAGGGCTCGAAACCGTGTCCCCTGCCTTGGCAGGTGGATTCTTAACCACTGTACCACCAGGGAAGCCCTAGAACTCCTTTTTAAGTGTTTTCCCTCAAACTCTACTCTTTACTTTCCCTCCCTAAAATAGTATTCTTCTGGTAATGAATAATTTACATTTGCTACTTCCGTTTTACCCTCATTATATGTTCCTCCCCCACAAGATAAAAACCTCAGTCTTGCTATTTGCTTCATTCAAACACTAATAAACCACTTCTCTAGTGTGTGAGGTTTGTGCTATAGATGCCAGAGATATTTTGCAGACTGATTTCTTTTTATTAGGTCTCTAGTTTTCTTCTTTAACTGATTATTAAAATTTTATAGTTTTCTTTATATCTTGAATCAGAAATATAATTTGAAATTCTGTTACTTCTATTATAATCCTATTGATTCAAACCCCAGAATAATGACAATTTGTTACTTGGGTCAGAAACTTGCTATAAGTACTGAGTTAGGTGAGAGGGACAGCGCAGAACTATGATTGTGTGAACATTTCATTCTTCCCTTTGAATGCAAATTATAGTTTATCTAAAAATGACTGGATGCACCAGAAGATGCACACTGAAATTTTGGCCATGTTTGCATGATAGTAAACAATGATTGAAAAATGAAAATACTCATTTGATCATCTCACGATAGTAGTTTTCTGATATAACATCATATAAAAATGAATGAGCTTTTTGATCTTCTCAGCTTTCTAGGTATTTTACTTGAACTGGCCCCTGACAAGAGCAATTTCTGATAATACAGACTATAAAGAGGCCTTGTGAGGTTTGCTGAAATATTGCTCTATATTTTCTGGGTCTGCTTTGGGACCTCTTTTCACACTCATTCCGAAGTTAAATTGGGGAAAAGGACCCTTATTTCATTCTGACATTCGTCAGTGAGGAAAAGGTCTACCTTGCCTCCAACAGCTGTAGTAGCAACAACAGTCTTCATAGAGTGAAGTTCAACTGTAGCATCAGCAACAAGACAAAAGTAAGTAACAACAGCTAGTAATGGATCCACCAGAGCCTCTAGGTTTTGACCAGGGTCTTCTACAGCAGTCACAATCATTATTACTACTTTTTTTAGAGCACATCACTTCTAAGAATGTTGGGACTGAGTTACCCCTGTTTAGACATCCTCCTGTCTAACTTCTCCGGGCTCCAAACCAACAGCATCTCCACCATTGTCACCAGGCAGTACTATCATCAAGATGCTGATGTTTAGAGATCCCCAGAAGTCAATCAGGTGAATATTTTCCCTCCCAAACCACACACAGATTGCCCTGGTTTCTTCTGTTGGCATGTCTGTTGCTTAACACACCTGGTAACTGGAAACCACTAATTCAAAGCCAGTATTTTACATAAAGAAAGGAAGTCCCAGCTGAGACTCCTCTCCAAGTTTAGTTCTTGGGGAGGGGAAAAGCAAGGCAAAGGATCTAGACAGCCTTGATGAACTACAGCTTCAGCCCAAGTAAGTACATCTGAAGAGCTGTAGTTACTATGGGTCAGGGCCCAAATAAGTAGGAGTTCTCGTGATATTAGCCATTCTTTAATTAGCTCATTTCTTTTCAGTTTTTCATTCCTTAATTCATTGGTCCATCAAGTATTTTCTGAGCTCCTGCCATGCACTGGGCACTGAACTGGAGATGTGGAAATGAACAAGGTACACAGAGTCCCCGCCCTTAAGAAATGGGCAGTCAAATAAAAAATAAAGACAGTAGACAAATAAATACACAAAGGATTATTTGATCACAAATGGAAGAAATGCCACTCAAGCATCTAAAATTTTCATAAAATACCAGACAACTTTCAGTGGCCAATTTGATAACAATAATTTGATTTATTAACGTGTAAGAACTGCTGGAAAGTAAAATTTTTCTTCCTTTTCCTGTTTCACAGAATTTTTAAAAATCTCTTCCTAAAAATTCAAATAAATATTTCAATTAATATTTTATTTCTAAGTCTGCTGTTGATCACAGGTGACAAATTTATTATTTGAAAAGATAACACTGTATTATAATATGCCATTTGTTGGTCCAAAATCTATTACATAATGGAAACAAAAGATATGTATACAGTACTCTGCCTGGGCACTGTGAACTATAGAAAAACTACATTCTAGGTGTTTACAATCATGGAGGAGAAATAAGATATGTAGTGAAATAATCACAGAACAAAATTATGAGATAAAGCCCATGGAAGTTAACATATGTAATAAGTTCTACTTATATATTTTGAAGTGAAAAACTATAATGCATGAACTGATAAAGACTTTTGGCCCTGATTTATACATCTACACTAAAAGTTTTATTAAGTTACTTTTAAAAGGCTATGGTACATGTAGTAATACATAATAAATCACATGAAATCTGAATGACTCCAGAAAGTTAGGGGCACATAAGTGGAGACTGGTAGGGAGACTAATTTGGTTAGGGTGGCCAGATGGAGCATTTGTGTGAAGGATGGGGTAATGAGGGCAGTTCAGGAAAGAAGAGCAACAGAAGGTATTTTATCATAAAAATTCAAGGTATGCCTGGAGACAAGCAGTAGACCAGTTGGCTAAAATAGAGAGTTATTTTATTGTTAAAGACCATAATGGTAGGTTGGGATCTAACTGTGGTGAACTTTGAATGCCCAACTAAGGAGTTTAGATTCTAACTGATAGTTTATGCCATTGAAGGTTTTGGGGACAGGGGAGTTTTTTGATCAAAGTTGAAAAATCCATCTGGCTGAAGAACACATAATGAGGATGATATAGTACATTGTAATTACTCCAGGTAGTAGCTGGGAGTTGAGAAATAAATACATGAATTAGAAGATCTTAAAAATCACTTATGTTGACGTGAGCATATGGTATACACATTTCCCAGGAGATTATTTGCCTCTGTTAAAAAAAAAAGACAAAACCAATGAAAAAGCAATGTCTCTCTCACCCCCAAAAGGGAGGGCGGTAAAAGACAAAATAAAGGGTTATCTGTAAGTCCATCTGTTAGTAATAGGCAGAGTTGAAACCCTTTGGCCTGGTGCAAAACTTTATTCTTAGCTATGAACGCTCTTAATTAGGGTAACCACTGTAGTTATGACTGGATTCGGAATCAGTCCATTAGAGGATCTGGTGGCAAAGAACTGGAAACCAGTATCTAACAGGAATAATACAAAGTTGGCCATTTACCTATGTGTGAGTTAATACTTTTGTAAATGATTCTGATCAAAGGGGGGGAAGGCAATGGAATCAATGTTGTGTTTATTGTAAAGGGGAATACACATAACCCAAAGCTTTGAAAAGTGATAAACCCCAATATATGTACCCCAAGTGCATGGCTGCATTGCCACAGCTCCTAGAAGAATGGATATATGGATATGAGAGTGACTGGGGTATGGGCAAAGCTAATAACCCTTCTCAGTTGGCTTGCTTTCTTTTTAAAAATTTTTTTCTAAAATCTTTAAGACAGGTAGGTTTATACCTTTGAGACCTGTACTAATTTTTGAGGCACATTTTATACTCTTTCCATTTAGGCATTAATCAGGGAGTTGGTCTTTTTGAAGTGCGAATCGTGAATAGTGAATATGAAACATTTTAAGAATGTAGTAGGAAAGCTATTAGCACTTCGGGGATGGCTGCTTAGTGGCGTGAGAGACCTAATGAATACTCTGAGTTATCTAGCTCTTTTCATCTATGGTAATTAGCCTTAAGAAGGCAAGTTAAAAAAATTATTTCTAAATCTTGTACAGTGTAACTTCCCACTTAGCATTTCTTTCCTCCTTACTAGCTTTACAACCTGAGGCAATCCCAGGTATTCCCTATGGGAAAGATGTATTTGAGAGTTACACTTATGGCGCTTGCCTTTATTAATTTTATGAAAAAAAATCATTTTAACATTCATTTTTATATTTGAGTATTCAAGAATTCAAGGGTTGGATTTGAGTATTGCTGTGGGATTTTGAAAAAAATAGAAATAAGGTATAATGACAATAAATCATGACCCAAACATCTTAATTAAATATTCTGAAACTCCACATCTTTTTTAAAATATATATTTTACTGTTTCTCTTAAGAGTCTTCTTATAATTTGTTGAAACATTCCAAGGAATTATAGATACTAAGTTATCTTATTTGATTGATGTTGGTAGATGACAGGAGATTAATCTAGAATCCTAGCTCTCTCTTGTTATTTGATTGAACAGATCCATGCCACCTTCTTTCCTCTTTGCCTGTATACACACACACACACACACACACACTCATTCACACACCCTTTGTTTTTCAGAATTCTTAACCGCTTCCCACTCCCACCACAATTTTGCCACCCCGTTGCAAATTTCTCTAGCCAGTTGCTTTTTAAGGTGACAGTGAGGGAGACTTTTTATTGATCATCTTACCTCCCACACAATTTATTGGAGGTTGACACACTCCCTGCCATTTTTTTTTTTTTCCTTTGTGAAGGTTGAAGGAGCCATTCATTATAGAGATGGCTTCATTAAAAAAGCAACCCCAAAGTTCTAGTGGATTAAGCTCTTTAGCTTCAGAGTAAAATCCTTTGCAATCTTATGGCAATCGATGCCCCCCATCCTTTCCTGATGAAGTTAAAAGACTGTATATGGATTTTCCTTTCATTTTTTTATAAGTGCTCTTTGGACTTTTGTATCTTACCATGCTGTATTCGCTGAGGAGAATTCCTGGCTATAGCTCTTTGTTTTTATTTCTTTATACATTGGCAGTTTTATAAAAATAGAAATCATTTTGCATCAATTTGGCTGATCTCGACATTTTCTCTATTTATATTAGTTTAAGGCATCTTTGGGCCACTTTTTTCTCATTTTTTTTTCTGTTTGGTCTCTATGTTTGGTGCCACTTGTGATAAGGGAGGGCTGAGGCAGAGCTGAGTCCACACTTAAGTCCCTTTGTGTACCTGTGAAATTCCATTGAGAATTCCTGCCTGTTACACCTGACTTGTCTCCACTGAAAGAAAGGTTTTGATCAAATATGCAGGCAGGGCATTTTGTGTGATTTGGGTGCAGTGAGAATTTTACCTCTTTGCTTTTCTCACGAGATGATGAGAACCTTGACTGTGTCTTTACTCATCTTTCTCGCCTCCAGTGTCTTGCATGGCAGGCATCAACAAATGTTTGTTGAGCGAATGAATGTGCAAATGAGTGAATGTTGCATGAAGTACTGATCCTGGTGTGATGATTGTATCTTGTTTCTCATTGTTCCAATATTCTATTTCACTGTCCTCTCTCAGAATAATGCCTCCCTGAATTCCCTGAAGAATTACAGAAGAGTAGAAGCTGATAAAAATGCATAACAAATCAGTGGTGGGAAAGGAAACTAGAAGTCTGTACCTCTGTACATTGGCACACTGTTATAAATTCACCCCTCCAGCCTATATGAATTACTTTTCCGGAAATTAGAGGATTTTCATTAATGAAAATTTAAATACAGCACTTCTCTTTATTTTATTAATTTGGCAATGGATTGGAATGGTGAGAGTCTGGAAGTAGGAGGACTTCCTGAAAGGGAGTCAACTAAGAGTCAACTAACGGTGGTTAACAGAATAATCATAGGCATTGAAAACTATGTCGTGAGTTGAGATTTGCAGGGCTGTAAGCCTAGACAGTGAGATAAGTGTCACATGGAAATTTCTGAAAAGCAATGAGTTCTTCCTGTCAGGTGATTTGGTTATATTGATCCCCAGTGGTTTTGACATCATTTGTTTACAACTTACTCTAAACCAGATAGCTTCCTGTTAAATTCTCAATATTAGGAGTAGGAAATATGAGTCCCAAATGTGTCTTGTTCTAATCTTCCAATCATGCTCCTCTTTTGTTATAAGTAAAAGAAATTATTTGTTAATAAATATATAAGAAAATAGAGCAGAGCTGTGAAAGTAGAGCAAAAATTTGGAGCATTCTCTTTGGTGTTCTGATTGGCCTACTACCAGTGGGTGCTTCTCTTTAATTCAATGTCCAGTAATGATCAATGTATTTGAGAATGCATCTTGGAATTAATGGGCAATTTGAAACCTTCTCCAGTTCTCTACCCCTTGCCCTAAGCAAAATTAATCTTTCCAATCTCTGTGCTTTCTTAGTATCTTGTACATAATTCTAATTGCATTTGTCACATTTTAGAAGGATTTTTTAACTGCTTATCATTTTCCTTTTATTCAAATGTGAGAGTCTGTATTTCATTCATCTTTTTTTTCTCCTGTAAATATGCAATATGTGTTAGCTGAAATGGGGATTACTGAGAAGTACCAGTGTATAGTGATGTGAGAGGTAAATGGTATATCAGGAAAATGTGCTGGATGTGCAGTTTTTCCAAATTTAGACCTATTGTCACACAACCAAGCTATTTAACCCAGTGAACTCCACTTTCCTCATTCATAAGATGAGGACAGTAGTTACAAGAAAGAATCAAAAGAAAGATGAGGCGTAGACTGTTTTCAGAGCTTTAAAGTGTTATTCAATTAACATTATAATTTTGTTAGCATTTCAGCCAGTGAGAGTGATTTTTGGGTCCCCCAGCCTCCCTGAACATGTTTCAGTGAAAACTATCAGTTTACCTAAAGTTTCAAGATTTGAGGTCTCATCCACAGACTTTCTTCACTTCATGTCGACATTTATTGAATTCCTACTATGTTCAAAGTGCTATGATGAGTTAAAGGGGTGTTGATTGCACCTCCATAAATCACAGTCTCCATGTAGTCAGACACATTGTGGTACAGTGTACAAAAACTACAGAGTCGACATTCAGAAACTGCTCTTCAGTCATTTAACTTTATCAATTCAGCATGGATTTGGGAGACATTTAGATCTTTGTTAAAACGTCCACACTGAGCTTCTATTTTTTTATTCGTAAAAAGGGATAACAAAGCCTACCTCATGGAGCTGTAATAGAGATTAATGAGATGATACATGTTAAACACCAAGTAGCATGCCTGACATACAGAAGACATTCAACCAATACTGGCAATTTCCATCATTATTCAAGAAAGAGAAAGATCAGTGTGGGCCAGAAGAGTAAGAGATGGAATTCATAGGGAGATAGGGCATACGTTGGATGTGAAGGCAATTTGCATAGAGGTAAAGCATGAACAGAGGTGACTAAGCTAATACAGGCATCAACATAAACCTAGTGCTCAGGCTAGAACCCGGGTGTCAACTGTAGCTCTTCTCTTCCCCTCATACTTATCCCTAATAGTCAATTCACTACTATGTTCTATCCATTCTGACTTCCAAATATTTCTCAAGCTTATATAATCCTCTCAATTCTCACTGTGCCTCTCCATTTCTAGCACCTCTTTCCAGCCATGATCCCTCCAGCTATCTTCAGTCCCCAGAGTGTCCTTCACTCTCTTGCCTCGAGGGCTTTGAACATGCAGCTTGCTTAACCTTGAGCACTCAGCCCCTTGGCCACCTTTCCTTCCCTATAAGCACACACTAACCACACGTACACTAACTCCTAGTCTCTTTTCCTCCAGTAAGTCCTTATCATAACATTGATTGCCTGCTTATTTCTCTCTGTCCTTCACCAGAATGTAAGCACAAAAGGCACTTTGCTAACCATAAAAGAGCCCAGTTTCCACAAATTCCCAGCCCCGTGTCTAACAATATTCCTGCATCGAGCCCCCAAACTTTGCCCTTCTTTCCATTACTGTGGATGAACTGTCCCCTATTTTATCTGAGACTAACTTCTCTCTACATGAATGGATCCCACCCCTTCTCACCAAAAGACATTGCTGCAAATATTCTACCCTTTTTCTCCTACATTACCATTTTCCTTTCTAATACCATTTATGCAAATATGCTAAAATATATCCCATCTTAAAAAAAAAACTCCCTTAACTTCACATCTTCCTCTAGCCATTGCCCCATTTCTTTATTTCTTCTTACAACCAAGCTCCTTGAAAAAGTTGTCTAAACTGATTTTCTCTACTTCCTTTTATTCCATTCTCTCTCTAACCACTCTAATCATTCTTTTGTCCCACCATTCTAACAAATCATTCTTGTCGATGTCACCACTGATCTCCACATTGTCGGATTCAATGGTGAGATCTCAGACTTCATCTTTCTTGATTTACCAACACATTGGACTCAGTTGATTACTTCTCCCTTCTAGAAACCTTTCTTCACTTGACTTTTTGGACCCCTCTCTCATCAGTCTTTCTCACTCTCCTTTGCTGGTTTCTCCTCTCAAGGTGCAATCTTTTTTTCTCTGTCTCTACTTGTATTCCTGGCAAACAAGTCTCATGGTTTTAAATGTCAACTATACGTGGATAAGCCCCAAATAAATAGTTCAAACCCAGTCCTCACCACTGAACTCCAGACTTATTGCCTACTTCATTTCAAACTTGTCTTAGACAAAGTTTTCAATTCCCACTTCCTTCCCTAAACCACTGAACACACAGACATCCCTAGTTCAATGCAACACCATTCTGCAAGTTGCTTAGGGCAAAAATCTTGGAGTCCTCTCTTTATCAACTCTCCTTATTACATCCAAAACCTTGGAGTCTTGTCTTTACTACATCCAGTTCATCAACAAATACATCTAGAATCCAACCATCCAAGCCACTATCGTTACCCATGTGGCTAATCACAGTAATTTCCTATCTGGTCTCACTGTTTCCACCCTTGCTCTCTACAGTCTTTTTTTTAAACTGAGGTAAAATTGGTATGTAACATTATATAAATTTCAGGTATACAACATTATAGTTTGATGTACGTATACACTACTAAGTGATTGCCGCTGTAAATCTAGTTACCATCCATCACCATACATTTTATCCCCTTCACCCATTTCACCCTCTCCCCAACCTCCTTCCCTTGTGGTAACCAATAATCTGTTCTCTGTATCTATGAGTTTGTTTTTGTTTTGTTTTGTTTTGTTTTTTAGATTCCACATGTAAGTGAAGTCATGGTATTTGTCCTTCTTCATCTGATTTATTTCCCTCAAGGTCCATACACATTGTCATAAATGGCAAGATTTCCTTCTTTTCTTATGACTGAGTATATATGCCCTTATATATGTGTATATGTACATGTATATATATGTATATATATGTCTCACATCTTCAACCATTCATCCATCAATGTACACTTAGGTTTTTCCATGTGTTGGCTATTGTAAATAATGCTGCAGTGAACATAGGGGTGCATATATCTTTTTGAATTAGTGTTTTTTTATTCTTCAGATAAATACACAGAAGTGGAATTCCTGGATCATATGGTAGTTCTAAGTTTTTTGAGGAGTCTCCATACTGTTTTCCATAATGGTTGTACCAATTTACATTCCCACCAACAGTATGAAGGTTCCCTTTTCTGCACATCCTCTCCAGCACTTGTTATTTATTGTCTTTTTGATAATAGCTATTCCAACAGGTATGAAGTGATATCTCATTGTGGTTTTTATTTGCATTTCCCTGATGATTAGTGATGTTGAACATCTTACGCACCTGTTGGCCATGTGTATTTCTTCTTTCATTTTATAAGGCCAGAATTACCTTGTTACCAAAACCAGATAAGGATATTTTTTTCACGAAGCAAGAAAATTAGAGGTAAATATCCCTGATGAGCATAGATGCAAAAATCTTCAACAAAATATTAGTAAGCCTAATCAAATAATACATTAAAAAGATCATACACCATGATCAAGTGAGATTTATTCCAGGGATGAAAAGGTGGTCCAACATCTATAAATCAATCAACATGTTACATCACATTAACAGAATAAAGGATAAAAATCAAATGATCATTTTGGTAGATTCAAAAAAAGCATTTGACAAGATTCAACATTGATTTATGATAAAAAAAAAAAAAACTCTCAACAAAGTTGAAATAGCGGAAACTCTCAAGAAAGCAGGTATAGAAGAAAGTGGGTACCTCAACATAATAAAGGCCATCTATGAAAAACCCACAGGTAACATCATGCTCAATGGTGAAAAGCTGAACACTTTTCCTCTAAGCTCAGGAACAAAACAAAATAGTAGTGGCCCACTCTCATCACTTTTTTAACACAGTATTGCAAGTCCTAGCCACAGCAATCAGGCAAGAAAAAGAAATGAAAGGCATCCAAACTGGAAAGGAAGAAGTAAAACTCATTATTTGCAGATGACATCATATTATATTTAGAAGATCCTAAAGATTCCACAGAAAAACTGTTAGAACTAATAAATGAATTCAATTAAGTTGCAGGAAACAAAATCAATATATAGAAATCTGTGGCATTTCTATACACTAATAAAGAACTACCAGGGTGAGAAATTAAGAAAACAGTCCCACTTAAAATTGCATCAAAAAGAATAAAATGGCTAAGCATAAATGTAACCAAGGAGGTGAAAGACCTATTCACTGAAAACTGTAAGACATTGATGAAAGAAATTGAAGAAGACACAAATAAATGGAAAGATATTACATGCTCATGGACTGGAAGAATTAATAGTGTTAATGCAATCCCTATCAAAAGTCCAATGGCTCTTTTCACAGAACTAGAACAAAGACTTTTAAAATTTGTATGAAGCCACAAAAGATCCAGAATAGCCAAACCAATCTTGAGAAAGAAGAACAAAGCTGGAGGTATCATATGCTCTGATTTTAAACTATACTACAAAGCTACAGTAATCAAAACGGGATGGTACTGGCCTAAAAACACACACACAGATTGATGAAAGAGAATAGAGATCACAGAAATAAATCCACACATATATGGACAATTAATTTACAACAAATGAGCCAAGAACATACAATAGGTAAAGGACAGTCTCTTCAATAAATGGTGTTAGGGAAACTGGACAACCACATGCAAAAGAGTGAAACTAGACCACTATCTTATACCATACACAAAAATTAACTCAAAATGGATTAAAGACTTGAATGTAAGACCTGAAACCATAAAATTCTTAGAAGAAAACATATGTGGTAAGCTCCTTGACATCAGTTTTAGTGATTTTTTTTTTTTTTTTTTGGACTCCAAAGGCAAAGGAAACAAAAATAAGCAAATGGGACTACACCAAACTAAAAATCTTCTGCACAGAGAAGGAAACCTTCAACAAAATGAAAAGGCAACTTACTGAATGGGAGAAAATATTTGCAAATCATATATCTGATAAGGGGTTAATATACAAAATATGTAAAGAACTCACACAGCTCAACAAAGACACACAAAAAGAAAACCAAACCAAACAAAACAAAATCAAATAACCCAATTTAAAAGTGGGTAGAGGATCTAAAAATTCTTTTAAAATGTAAGGTGTTTAATTCTACTCCTCTGTTAAAACATTTTCCATTGTTTTCTTACCTCTAATAAATAAAAATCAAACTCTTTATGGTGGCTCTACTACCTCTCTGCCTTTATCTCCTATTAGATGCTCTCTTGCTTAGTTTGCAACCCATAGGCCACTTCTTGGTTTATACTACACCCCCAAACATGCCTTCACCTCAGGGCCTTTTTGCTTGCTGTTCTCTCTGCCTGGAATTTTTTTACTCCAAAATCTACATGGCTCACTCTCATTTTCCTCAGTTCTCTGCTTACTTGTTAACCTTGTCAGTGAAACCTTACTTGATTACCTAAGTAAAATAGTATCCCCATTTTCACCCATGGCACACTCAGTTTTGTTTGCCCCACTCTTTTTTCCCCATAGTAATTACTGCTCCATGATATATTATATACTTTTTTGCTTGTTTATTGGCTGTCTACCCAAATGAAGACAACTCCATGATGACAAGACCTTTATAGGACCCCCTCCCTCCATTTATCTTTATCCCCAACACCAAGAAGAACATCTGATACATGGAATGTGTTCAAAGCAATATTTATTGAATGAACAAATGAATGAATGAGGCTGTTGGTTGACCATGAGAGACTAGGATGTCAGTCATTCCTTCTATCTCTGCAGCACAAATGTACTAGTATGGAGTAAAACTCTTACGCATGTTATATTTTATGTCTTTAGACTACTTAACAGTTTCCCTGACAGTTCTTTTGAGAGGTACTTTTTCTTTCCTTCTTCAAACTTCTGCCTTGAAATATCATAAATTTAAATTAGCATGTAGAAATCAACAGCTTTAAAGCAGTTTTTATTGATGCCTTCACAATGGTGGTCTAAACAATTGTTTTGCTTTTAGGATAGCTGGCTCTGTAATTTCTATTCATGATCCAAATGCCATTGAAAAGCCACTGAATATTACACAAAGTATGCCAATATGAAAAATGTCATCAACTGCCATTTTATTTCAAGCTGGGCTTCTGTACAGCAAATTGTTCCAAATTTGGTGAAAACCAAATCCAAGTCACCTTAAGCAAAAAGACAGATGTAAACCAGCAGATAACTTTTTAAAAAGAAAACAAACAACATGTTCACTCAATAAGAGCCATATATTATTTTATTATTTTCTTAACATTTTATAACCTGTCACTTATACTGAGCTTTTTATGCTTTAATCGAAATTATTTTATGACTTCTGCAAATAGTTTTTTAAGATATGAAAATCCCATTGCAGATTGCTATGGTTGGCTTATTTCCTCATTCACTATTGTGATTTCAAAGCTCAAGCTTTGTAATTAAGCAGGTCTCAGTTTGAAACTAAAAGCTTTTTGCATTCTCATCTCGGCAAACTCATAAAATTACATAACATTTCTAAGACTCAGTTTCCTCATTTGTGAAATGGAAAGAATAAGTTTGTTACGATGATTGAAATAAAGCGGTAATGTATAGCATTCAATATGCATTTACTAGTATTTCTGTTGTTATTAATTATACTGGCAGAACGACTATTTTTTAATAGTTCATAATTTGGAGTTGTATTCACCTCCAAAATAAACTTTTTGTTCACTTCCTAAATGAAGCATATTAGTCCGAATGCACTGACTTGACTCTCTAAAGTACAGTATTACTTCTTCTTCCTTGTCAGAGTCTGACATATTTCTTTGAAGTTAAAAATTAAGTTTTTCACTGATAGTGTATGCTCTGAAAAAAAGACAAGTTAGCATGATTCTGTCTTTGCTTTACTTGCAAAATATATGATTTATTTTAACTGAAAACCCTCATGTAGCTAAAGTACCCTTTATCTACAGTAATATATAACCTATAGGATGTTTCTAATAATGAGGAAATTAACTACACACCAAATGATTTCACGTCAAGTACTGAAGAACTTATTAAGCAACAGAAGTTGTTCTGTATATTCAACCAAAAAGATTTGAAAGGCAAATTGCGTACCACAAAAGTAGGCAACAATATTTAGACATAAATCTAAAATTAAGAAAATTTAAATAGTTACACTAACTTTGTTTATAAAGATACAGATAACGATTTTGGTCCCCAGGTAGTATAAATCAATTTAAAATATATTTTAATTGAGATTGTAAGCATTATTATCAGACAAAACCAGTTGAAAGCCAGCAAGTCTGATCTAAACAACTTTATCCTCCTTCAGCATTTATTACTTTCATTTAAAACCTCCAAGTTTTCCTTTTTCCATTTTATTCCAGATTCAGTTTATGAGTAATTAATACCATATACTCAGAGTTGTATTTAAAACAACAAAAACATGTTGGTAACTGGCAGACACCAAAAACCTCAATAAACCCAATCTGCAGATGAATAAGAGTCCTAAATAACTTAAATATATATCAAACTGATATATTCTATCACAGAGTATTATTTATTCTGGTGTAAATTATCATTCTGGTTATTTTGGTATAAATTTAAATTTAATGAAAAATAGGTAATAGAGGTAAAGTTTTCATGTATAAGGATATGACACGGAGAAGTATTGACTCTCCTGGCTCTGGTTAAATAGACATTTCCCACCTTTGGGTCAAAAAGTGCTACTAATCTGAGGCAAGAACATGATAAGGTATTAGGGCTTTGCAGGATAACACTCCAGTCATGTTTGGTTCATGAATTTATATTAATGACTTCAGAATCTAGGGCATGCGCTGTCTTTTACATGCATTGAAAAAAATGACATTAATGAAAAAAGGGAATTATGGGGAGCTAAGACCTTGTTCTGTCAAGTTTAGTACCTATCCTAAAAACAATGATTCAGAGTTTTAAGCTAAAACTGTCTCTTCTAGTTAAAATTCCCTCTGACCAAATAGTGAAGCAGAGAACTTTTAAAAGTCAAATGGAAATCAGCTTAGGTAAAACATCCTTGGTGATTTTAAGTGACTCTCCAACAAGTATTTATTGAGCACCTCCTTGAGTCAATACCATGCCTTTACAAATGACGCAGTTACTTATTATCATCAATAACAGTATTGTTTAGCTTTTTGAATAATAATATTAGTAGTAATACTATTAATATTATTCTTAAAGGGACTAAAATAGATTGCTCAGTATTTTTTTTTAAATAATCTTTTTTTATGCAGCAAAGTGTTTCCTTCTCTGTAGCTCCTTTCAGAACATGGGATAATAGGCATTGTTTCATCCCTGAGGAGCTTGTATTATAAACTAATGACTGTATTTGCTCCACAACTTGTTAGTTCTTTGCTGGGCTGATACATCAGAGTCATTGATGGCTAACAAATGAGCATTTTACAAAGAATTCCACTGGGAAAATGGCATTCAAATCAGCCCTCCAGTGCATTTTGTTGCAGTGAATTCCCATAGGTAAAAACCTTGGGAAGGTTATTTTTGTGCTTTTGGCTGGCTCTGTGGAATACCTGAATACCCTCCGTTTCAGCCACAAACTCCCAGAAGGACCCGTTCCCCCCATATGTACATAGTTAAGCAAGTGAAAGTTAATCCGTATTTAAGGAGAAGTTGTTGAGAACTGATGTTGAGACTTGATAGTGTTCACCAAGTCACTTGAAAAACCAATCCTTAAAAGTGATACATAATGTATAGATTGGTCTTTCAGTGCTGCTGTATTAAGAGAGTAGGCATTACCATCGTATAACCATTAAGTATAAATGCTTAGGGCTTCCCTGGTGGTGCAGTGGTTAAGAATCTGCCTGCCAATGCAGGGGACACGGGTTCAAGCCCTGGTCCAGGAAGGTCCCACATGTCACGGAGCAACTAAGCCCGTGCGCCGCAACTACTGAGCCTGCGCTCTTGAACCCACGAGCCACAACTACTGAAGCCCACGTGCCACAACTACTGAAGCCCACGTGCCACAACTACTGAAGCCAGCCCACTGGAGCCCGTGCTCCGCAATAAGAGAAACCATTGCAATGAAAAGCCTACGCACCCCAAGGAAGAGTAGCCCCTGCTCGCTGCAACTAGAGAAAGCCCGCATGCAGCAACGAAGACCCAACACAGCCAAAAATAATAAATAAATAAAATAAATACATTTTTTAAAAAGTATAAATGCTTAAGCAATTTAAAGCACTAAAGTTGGAAGCACTTAAAAGCTCTAGTGAAATTGTCTATAGGACACAACTAATCTAAAGCATCATAAATACTTAAAGATTGCTTAGCATATCCCTTACTATCATTGTTTTTCACGCAGCTTGCTTTTTGCATGGTGATAAGAAGCAAAGATCATTAATTTCCCATTTCTTAGTAAAGGAATGAAATGTGAATCATTTTCCCCTTTCTATGAAGGTTATTGCTTTTTATTCACTTATTTTTTGAACAGCATCAGGCCATGCTAAATGGTGGGTGACCCAGAAGCTGACAGATGTCAAGACAGGGGAGTTCTGAACAGGGTGGCAAGGTGTAAGAGGAATGGGAGAAAAGAGCCACTGAGTGATGTGGAAGAAAACGTATGGAACTGGGAGAAGGACTTAGACTCAGGAGGTGTGAATCCTGGTGGAAGAATGGATTGGTTTGTGAATAAGGGCAAGTTATGGTAAACTCTCTAAAGTTATTACAGGCTCACACACACCTCTAAGAATTGTTAAGGGGATTGCACTAGGGCTGTCTTTGGAAGTGCAAAATGTAAAGCAACATAGTTATTTTTGTTGGTGGTGGATTTTTTTTTTTTCTTTGGTGGTAGAGGGGTTTGGTTTGCTTTGGTTTTGTTTTTTAAATACAAGGAGCACGAGGGAGCTGGAACAACAGCCATTCCTGCCCTCTGTCCCTGGCTTCTTGCCATGAAGTCTTCCATGGAAGTACCTCATACTGTGATTCACGTACTGTCATGTAACAGGTGCTGAATGAATATTGAAGAAATGGAGTTTTTTTTCCCATAGTTCTAATTTTTTTTAATTTGGAAAATGACTTACATACTTCCTTATAATGTTTTATGTTTATACGTGTCATCGCATCTGTTAGTTGGTGAGATCTTGGTAATTGCATATCACTCATAGTCATGTAGCCCATAGCCCCAGTTAGTGGTCACTGAATCTGTATTAAATAAATTGAGTCCATGAGGTATAAACCCACCAACCTTTGTCATTTTACTTCCCCAAAACTTTTTTTTCTGACAATGTTTTTGACTTCTCTCCTGAATTTTATCATGATGATGATTTACGATCAGCAGCTACACTGGGAATTTGAGAATTAAGGCGCAGCTCTGTGCGCTCAGAAATTACAATTTATTAATATCAAACATTTAGTAAGCTCTAATGTGCCACCCATCTGTAAAAAAACTTTAGGTCTGTAATTTTTCTACTCAATTTGTACAAAAGCCCATTTAGGTGGGTATTATTTTTACAGTTTACAAATGAGGGGCTTGAGTTTGAAGAGTAACTTTCCCAAGGCCACAGGAAGTTGGTGCTGGGATTCTAGCCCAGGCAGGCTGTCTTCAGGGCTCATTCTGGAAAAACAAAAGCAACATTTTGAGATATTATGTGTTAAGTGTCCACAGAGTGTGTTAAAAATGCCATCAGACTTCAAGAAAATTAAATGCCTCAGTGAGCATGCTATTTGGATAGACTTGGTAGTATAGGTAGAACTTGAGTTTGAACACTAAGTAAGGGCAATAGTAACAATTCGAAACAATTATGTAGCATTTGCCTTGTGCCAGGGACCACTGGTATTTAATTAATTCATTTGTGCCTCACACAACCCTATATGGTAGGCACATAACATGCCCATTTTACAGATGAGTAAACTGAGGCTCAAGCAGTTAAATAACTTGCCTCAGTCTCCTAGCTGGTAAGAGAAGGGTTTAGAGGAGCAGCCAAGAGTGGGGGCATGTTGTCCAGATGAAAGCCACACCTAGGAACTTTAGAACGAATCAAACATATTTTTCCACACTAGAGTTTTCTCTGGGCAATAAATAGGAAAGCACTTGAGACAAGTTATCTCCCACTACTGACAACTTGTTGGGGGCATTAGATACGTTGGCAGAGGAATTTACACTTGATTCTATGAGAGCATTAGGGTGACAATGAAATTATTTTGAACATTTATTGTTTATTGTTACATAAAAGTTACTGCTCTGAGGCTCAGCTTAGACACTTCTTCTGGGAAGCTTCCTGACCACCCCTTCATCACCCACTCCCACCTGTGGGATAAATAAATGTGCCTCTGTGTTCCCTGAGAACCCAGGAATCCTCATTTTCATAGCTCTTGCTACATTGTTGTGTTTCCTTTTATCATTCTGCCCACAAACAATGCACTCCAATGACAGAGGAGATGTTCTCTCTTATTTTCCTGTGAACCCCCCAGCATTTAGTACAGAGCTTGGACTATAGAAGGCACTAAAAATAATAATGCTAGCCACCTGAAATTATTTTCTAACAAAATAAAATATAGATAAAACTCATTTATTAAATAAAAAATAATACTCCATTTATTTTGAAAACTCTTATCAAATGTGGTATAGAGGGAACATATCTCAACATAATAAAGGCCACTTATGACAAACCCACAGCTAATATCATACTCAATGGTGAAAAGCTGAAAGCCTTTCCTTTAAAATCAGGAAAAAGACAAGGATGCTCTCTCTCATCACTTCCATTTAACATAGTATTGGAAGTCCTAGCCACAGCAATCGGACAAGAAAAAGAAATAAAATACATCCAAACTGGAAGGAAAGGAGTAAAACTGTCACTATTTATAGCATAGTGCTGTACACACACACACACACACACACACACACACACACACACATTACTTAGCCATAAAAAAAATGAAATTCAGCCATTTGCAGCACATGGATGGACCTAGAGGATATTATGCTCAGTGAAATAAGTCAGACAGAGAAAGACAAATCCTGTATGATATCATTTATATGTGGAGTCTAAAGAATAACACCAATGAGTATATATAACAAAACAGGAACAGACTCACAGATATAGAGAACAAACTAGTGGTTACAAGTAGGGAGAGGGGAGGGAGGAGGAGCAAGATAGGGGTATGGGATTAAGAGATACAAACTGCTATGTACAAAATAAGTAAGCAACAAGGATATGTTGAACAGCACCGGGAAATATAGCCACTATTTTGTAATAATTTTAAATGGAGTATACTCTATAAAAATATTGAAGCACTATGCTGTACACCTGAAACTAATATAACATTGCAAACCAACTCTATTTTAATAAAAAAGATACAGATATTAACTAATTTTGTTTTATTCTCCAGTTATCATACATCCCTATGAAATCTCGTGCACATCCAGGGTAGAAATCAGACCTTTTCCTTTTTGTCCTTAACAGCTTCTGCTGTAAATCTGATTCCATTCTAAGGAGACTCTATGTGTACTTGATGATTACATCCTCCCTTGTGTAAGGAGGAAAACAGTATATCCAGGCGTTTATTTAGTAGACTTCAGCATAGTAGTCAATGTCTGTCTCATCATGGCAACAGTTTCTGCTTTCTGGGTTCTATCGCCACTCTCCCCCAAATCACTTTAAGTTCTGGCCCCACCTGCTATTCATCACTTCTCATGTATCCCACATACTTGTCTACCTTCTTGCCTTTGCTTCTGCTGTACCCTCTGATTGGAAACTTCTCTTACCTCCTCCACATGGTGAATGCCTACTGCAATTTCAAGGCTCAGATCACTGAACCACCACCCTCAACCTTTCTCTTGTAGAAAAATAAATTACTTCTTGGAATGAGTTCCCATAACACTGGGTATCTACTTCCATTTAATTTGTTCAGGGCATATTGCCTTCCTTGCTAGTCAGTGCAGTTGTAGGGGGCAAAAAGTAGGTCATATTCACCTCTGCATCCCAAGCGCATAGAACTGTACCTGACACAGAGTAAAAAATTGGTAATTGTTGGATGAATAATAAAATTATTAACAATGACATTCATTACCTATTATTCCCTGACTTTCCGTAGGTCGATTAAATTTTGTTTTCTGCCTCGTTGAAGAGATGGCAAAATCAGTCATTCTTAAAATTTGATTTTTAATTTTACATTAGTTCAGGTCCTCCAAGAGGCAGCTACTATGATGGGATTGCATATATAAGAGATTTAGTGGGGAGAACTCACATGAGAGAAAAAGGAGAGGAAGCTGGGGGAGGCTGGGAAAGTTGTCAGATCACCATGCACATCCCCTGTGGAAGAGAGAGAGAGAAGGAATGGAGGTTGGGTAGGAAAAGTTTTAAAACCATGGTGCAGTTTTAAGAATATTTCAGTAAAGCCAGCAAGGATCTCTGAGCTGGCAGTCATCCATCAGAGGAGCCCTGCATCTCCCAGGACCTGGTTGCCTTAGTATTCCTGCTGCATTCGGTCACTGGCTGAGAGCAGCTCTTGGGAAGTATGGAATCCCTGGTCAAACTCATAGCTGGTTTTAAGAGCCCAGCAGCTGAGGCCCCTGGTCAGTTATACTCCCTGCAGTTGGAGATATGAGAAGCCATATATGAGGTAACTACAATAGCTTGAAACCCTTGAGGGACTTGCGGCAGTAGGGATGGTCCTTTATTACTTCTACAGAGTTGCACCTAAACATACATGAAACATGCTTTAAATAATGGAACAAGAGACAGGCACTGGGAATCTTGTATTTATCTGAAATTAGTCTTAGGTAAGCTTCAGTTGTTAGCTAATTCTGACATTTTAGAGAAAAATAAAATACTCAACTGAGTAAACTTAAAGTACTACAGAAACAGACTCACAAACTT